>NC_073693.1:149240211-150440211 GCF_029784155.1 Uranotaenia lowii
TTTTTCGTCTCCATGGTCGAGGCGTCGCGAGCAAGCGTCGTAGGAGGTTAGTAACTATGACATAGCATACTGTTTAGTGAGAATATTTGGGCGCGCATTTCTCAACCAAGTATAATTTCAATGCATGTGGTGGCCATATGAAGCCTAGATGTGTTTTTTCTTCTTGATTCCTAGATCATTTGTACAGCACACAGTAAAGAATGACGCTTACATTTGATCCAGATTGATATTTTGCCGATCAAATCAAAACCATTTACACGATATGAAAAAAAAAACTTTAATTCGTGTTATTTAAAGAAGGAATTGTTGTCTGAATAATATGAATTTAGTACTGATGCGTATGAAATAATGGTATGACTCTTTGCGGACATTTGAAAAAAGAAAAATGGAAAGATTTGGTTTATAATCCAATTCGCTAGAAATATTTTTCGAACATGTACAAATGTGCTTCACAGAAGTTGTATCAAGCGCCTTTAATTTTATAGAACAACCACAAAATCCGTTGCAAATGAACAGACACATGAACTGAACAAGAACCTGTCCTTTAAAATAGATTATATAGGATTGATGTTCATTTAAAGGCCGAATGCAAAGAATTGCAAACGTTCAACATTTACAAAAAAATGTATGCATGGTTTCTTAATTTATAAATGGTTGGGCCCAAATACACAATCTGACTAAATAACTGACTTAATAAACTTAACTTTTTTTTTAAATCGTTCACCAAAAAACTGTTTACAGGTTCCCTGTTTGTTTACACAGAATTCAAGTACGTACTTAACATAAATGTTTGTTTTTGTTTAACAAATTTTGACTACATAGAAGAGACTTTAGATCCGATTGTTTGAGGTAAATTTTTTTTGTGATTGATTTTCCAGAAGCATAATTTTTTTGATAGCAGAAGCAGAATTTTTTTTTGATAAGTTTTTATTATGACCTAAAAGTGTTGAAAATAATATTAACTCCTGTCATCAAGTGGCAACACGCCTTTTAGCCATGAAACATATACCAATTTTTCTCTAAAATAGTCAGATAGGGTATCCCGAGTGTTAAATTTGAAGCGGATATTTAAAATTTTTAATTGTCGTGGTAAATTTCGAGGTAAATGTACATGAAAATTTCCAGAAAAAAGAATGAAATGATCGTAGCCTTAAAAGATTAGTTCTTTTTTATTTATTTAATTTTTCAAAACCTGTATTCCAATTAAATGTTATTGAATCTTGAAAATATCACATAATCTTAAACAGAATCGCAAATCACCTTCAACACTGTTTAGGAAAATTTTAAATCAGACAACAATATGGCAGGTATGTCTTTAAGGAAAAAATGAAAATAAAAATGCTTTAATACGGTTGAATAACAAAAAAATTAAACATAATTTTTCTCCTTTCAAAACCAAATTCAATTCCTTTGAACATTAACCCAATAAATAAAGTCTTCTTGATTTAATTTGCATTTTTTGCTCGAACAAAGAAAAAAAGGCGAAATTTTTTTTTGATCATGATTTTGATGAAAATATGGAAATAAAAAACCACTGCTTCCAAAGGCGAGGAAAGCGAAGCTGCTTGAAAATGGTTTGTAAAAAATCTTATCTAATGTTTTTATTTCTTCAGTTCTAAAAAAATATACCATCAAAAGCTACTCGGGAGCTAAAAGTGCTGCGCTAGGCAGAATATTGGGCAAAACTCCATAAATTGGCCTTTTAGCCATGAAACATATACCAATTTTTCTCTAAAATAGTCAGATAGGGTATCCCGAGTGTTAAATTTGAAGCGGATATTTAAAATTTTTAATTGTCGTGGTAAATTTCGAGGTAAATGTACATGAAAATTTCCAGAAAAAAGAATGAAATGATCGTAGCCTTAAAAGATTAGTTCTTTTTTATTTATTTAATTTTTCAAAACCTGTATTCCAATTAAATGTTATTGAATCTTGAAAATATCACATAATCTTAAACAGAATCGCAAATCACCTTCAACACTGTTTAGGAAAATTTTAAATCAGACAACAATATGGCAGGTATGTCTTTAAGGAAAAAATGAAAATAAAAATGCTTTAATACGGTTGAATAACAAAAAAATTAAACATAATTTTTCTCCTTTCAAAACCAAATTCAATTCCTTTGAACATTAACCCAATAAATAAAGTCTTCTTGATTTAATTTGCATTTTTTGCTCGAACAAAGAAAAAAAGGCGAAATTTTTTTTTGATCATGATTTTGATGAAAATATGGAAATAAAAAACCACTGCTTCCAAAGGCGAGGAAAGCGAAGCTGCTTGAAAATGGTTTGTAAAAAATCTTATCTAATGTTTTTATTTCTTCAGTTCTAAAAAAATATACCATCAAAAGCTACTCGGGAGCTAAAAGTGCTGCGCTAGGCAGAATATTGGGCAAAACTCCATAAATTGTCCCAATATTAAAAATTCTTCTTCCATAAAGTTTCATATGCAATGAATTCCAATAAATGATTTCGATTTAAACCTTAAAGTGAACTCGAGCAAAGCGGAGAAAATCAACTAAATGGTATACAATAATTAAAACATAGATATAATCACATATGTTATTTATGGAACAAGTTATAAAGAGTAGATTTTTTTTAAGCAAGAGGCTTGCCAAGTTTGATGGTAACGTTGCAACGCGTTGAGTGCTGAAAAAATCGAATTTGCAACGGGAAGCTGTTACCTGATTTCATTCGCCAATATTCAAAGCATCCGAATCAAAGAAAAGTAAACGAAAAGGATTCATGTCATATGCATGTAAAATTGATAGGAGAGAATTTTTTAATAATTTATGAAAAGACCCGTGGAATTGAGTTAAAATTCCTAGATTTGATTCCGATATAATTGAGCGGGACAATTCGAGCAAACGGAAAAGATGGATATGTTAAAAAACTAGGACATGTTCAAGAAAGCGATACGATTAACAACTCAAGACTTGATGTTGTTTTTAAGCCAAACAGCGAAAAAAAAAATTGACGCCAAGTTTAACATGGTAAGACGAAGTTTACCGGGTCTGCTAGTATATATATATATATATATATATATATATATATATATATATATATATATATATATATATATATATATATATATATATATATATATATATATATATATATATATATATATATATATATTTTTTTTTTTTTTTATTAGAGACGTTTTAACCAAATCTGGTATATTTGTTTGAATAATTCTGTTGTTCCTGTGTTATACCTTCATAAATGTTTGCTGGGTTGTATGGGAGCTCTCTTCTTCCCTTACTTTATCACCAATTCAAGGAGAAGTGAGTCTCCAATAAGCATATAACCTTTTCACGTATCTAAATGCCTTCCCATTTAAATTTGGTTCCAATGCGCTATTAAATCTTGAGTTATGCGAAAAATGGTAAAAGACACCCACCCCTCTCTCCCCTTCCTATCACCCCACTGGAAGGAGGCAGTAGTAGTGAAAAATATTCATAGAAAGAATTCTCGCAATCAAATACCCACCAAGCAAATATTGATTCCATTGGCAGGATAAGTTTTCATGTAATGTAAAAAATTGTATAGGAGTACCATCCTCGATTTCAAATTTTCCCACTGAAAGAAGGAAGGGGTCTGAAATAATCATTGAAACATTTCTTGAATTCCAATACCCTCCCATGTCAAATTTTCTTATCAACCTAGTGAAAAGAGGTAGGGGTACAAAATATTCATAAAAAAAATTCCTCATACCCCAATACCCTCCCATGCAAAATTTGGTTTAATTTGTTTCATCTGTTCTTGAGCTATGTAAGCATTTTTCTTTGAGAAACCCCTTCCTCCCAGCCAGTTAAAGGAAGGGGTTTCAAACCATAATAAAAACCTTCTCAGGCCTCAAAAATACTCACCTCACAAGTTTCAAGTAATCGGTTCAGTAGTTTTAGAGTCTATAGGGAACAGAAAGACAGACAGACAGACAGACAGACAGACAGAAAGACAGAAATCCATTTTCATACATAGACAGCAATTTTTGTTTACTAGAAACCAGCGAAATTTGGCAGGTTTTTATCTCGCTGTCTTTCCAGCAAAATTTCCAGCCATTTAAATTGCTGAAAACGATCAGCAAACTGAATTGCTGGAAACCAGTTATCTTAATTGATTAAAACCAGTTGTCTAAATTGCTAGAAATAAGCATTTTTTAAATAATCAACTGGAAATTTTGGGAATCTTATTTAGATTTTAAATTTTAATAACAATTTTAAACCAGGCAGTCCTATTAATATTAAAAAGTTCGTTTGTTTGTTTTTATTGAGCTACATTTATTCAAATTTTTAAAACCAAATAAAATTATAACTGCCAGTGGGTCTTTCGCCAAGTTTTGGACATCATGCTCCATCCGAAATAAAAATTAAATTATTAGTATCTTTAAGAAATACTTTTTCTCTTCAAAAAGTTTACCTTTAAAAATCAAAAACAAATTCGAATTTGATAGATCGATTGCTGGTTTTTCAAAAATGCATATGAAGTGCTGGAAAAATCAGCCAGACGGAGAATGTTTGCTAGGATGGCTGAACGTTTCCAGCAATATTTTTGCTGGAAATCGAGGCAGAATTTTACTGTATACAGATTAAATATTATACAATTATACAAAGAAAATGGATAATTTAAAATGTAAAATGAAAAATGTTTGTTAAAATATCTGATAATACTGTGTATATTTAGATAAAAATTTAACCTTTCAAATTTCAAACATCCTTGTCATCATTCTAATATATTGACGAACTGAGATTTTTGAGAGATTAAGTATGTTCTTTGGAAATGATAATCAAATTAACGAGAAAAAACTTTAATGTGGGTTTTGTAAATAGGTTCATTGAAAATGAGATACAGCAATGCAAAGTCAAAATTGAATGTGTTTTTTTGAAGTAGGATTTTTTCTGCCGAAAGATTCGATATAGTGGTCAAAACTTTATTAGACCCCAAAATATTTATGCATCGTTAAAAATATGTACTTTTGCCAAAACCAAAAATCAAAAAAACACACCTACATAATGAATCAACAAAATCGAGTCCAAACTAGTCAAATAAAATGTCTTGTAAAATTTCATAGCTTTTTTTAGTAATTCATTTTACTTCGTGATTCAGTTCAACCTTGTTTATTATCTTTTCTAGGTTTATGGCGTTGGCATAGCTGTGACTTCGTTACTTACCCTGCTGACTCCACTGGCCACAACTGCTGGCGCCTGGTGCCTTATTTTGGTTCGCGTGCTGGTAGGAATGTTCCAAGGCGTAACTTTTCCCTGCATGCATGCCGTTTGGTCCCGGTGGGCACCACCTCGAGAACGATCCAGAATGGTGATGTTTTCATTCGCCGGAATATTCGTTGGAACCATATTGGCTAACGTCCTGAGTGGTGTTTTGGCAAAGGTGCTGAACTGGCAGAGTATTTTTTATGTTTTCGGCAGTGTTGGCTGTATCTGGTACTTGGCTTTTCTATATTTGATTAGACAATCTCCGGAGGATGACAGATTCATTACCGTGGGTGAGAAGGAATTTATCCTGCAAAGCTTGGGTAGAGTCGAAGGTGTACCGGAAAATATAGTGCAGCCCTGGAAAGGAATATTCACATCGAAAGCTGTTTTTGCCCTGTGTACGGCTAACTTTTGCTCCAATTGGGGTTTCTACACAATGCTCACTCAACTTCCAACATTTCTTAGAGGTAGGATAGTTCGAATCAAAATATTTGTACATATTTGTTAATAGATATTAATTTTAAAATCTTTTTAGAAACGCTTCACTTCGGAGTTCAAACTAGTGGTATCATCTCAGCTCTTCCATATTTTGCTCTGGGAATAACACTGACAATCGCTGGATACCTTGCCGATTGGTTTCAGATCAAGGGAATCATGAACACTACTCAAGTGAGGAGGAATTTCAACTGCTTTGCATTCGCGCTCCAATGTGTATTCATGTTGGCCGGAGCTCTGATCATGCAGCCAATTCCGACGGTAATCTGTTTCATCCTCAACGTAGCTGTAGGAGCTTTTGCTTGGAGCGGTTTTGCCGTCAACCATCTGGATCTTTCTCCGAAGAGTGCCAGTGTTCTGTTTGGAATAACAAACACCGTCGGAACCTTTGCCGGAATCGGTACTCCGATTTTAACGGGATATTTAACGGCGAATCAACTGGAATCGGAATGGAAAATTGTGTTTTACATTGCCTCTGCGGTGTACGTGTTTGGATTCATCGTGTACTGGTGTTGGGGATCTGGTGAGCTGCAACCCTGGTCTATAGAGATGCAGGAAAAGCGAAGGGAAAATGAAAGAACGGGGAAATCAGTGAATGGTTATGACAATAAAATGATTATAGAAGATTGAAATTGCATTTTTTTTTATTCTACTGCACCATCATGTCATGCCTCTCATTAAAAGGTGTGAGCGTTTGAGCCAAAGCTGAACAAAGGTTCCAAAGGGAATTGGTATCGAATTTTCTCGAATGTGATCATGATAGTTACGAAATTTTCCTCAAATAGCCTTCAATGGACTTGAAGTTGCAAAAAGTTCCTTAAATAGCCTTTTTTGTGACATGTCAATCGCTTCCATTCAGTATAAAAGTTACAAATTGGTTCTCAAATAGTTTCCATGAACTTGAAGTTCCAAGAAGTTCATTAAATAGCCTTGAAGTCAGTGTTCCGAATATCACTCAATTCTCATGAGAGACACTGAAACGTTTTCAACAGCGAAAGCAAAACCTAAATTGTCGGTTACTTTATCTCCGCACGGGGCTAAGATTGTGTTCGACAGCGCTGCTCCGAGAATCAAAGAAATAAAATTTGAAAGAGAGACGTTTCTTCTCCAGTTGGAATTCTCAACTGAGTGAGGAGCTACCTGATTTTCAGTTTCTTTTTTCAGTCAATAACTTTTCTTGCTCACTCACTCACTCACTCACTCGTTTACTGATCGATGATCGAATGCTGTCTGCCTGATACATCTTGCTTTGTTGTTGCTGTTGTTGGGGAGGATTAAAATAGCCATTCAAACACGCAGGCAGTACATATGAACATATGTTTCTGCCGCTTTGCCAAAAAGTACGCAGGCAGTATGAACCGATGCAAGGCCGCCTTGATTGAGTTTGAGTGGGTGAGTGAGTGGATTTTCGAATTAGATCTTGTATCAGTAAGTGTCTCAATCACTTCTGATACACCAGGTAGTGAGCTTGAGAGATCGACTTAGATGCGAGTCCGCTCTCGCTTTTGAATCTTGTTTACATTGACTTCGCATTGTCGCTCTGCCGATTCTCTAGGGAACAACAGGCAGTAGCAATCGGCTTTGAATGTTTCCAACTAAAAACCTATCATGAGCGTTTCTTCCGAGTGATTTTCGGAAGACTGCTTGAAGTTCCAAAAAGTTCCTCAAATAGCCTTCTTGTGACATGTCAATCGCATCCATTCAAGCCTTCCATGGACTTGAAGCTCCAAAAAGTTCCTTGAATAGCCTTTTTGTGACATGACAATAGCATCCATTCAGTATAAAAGTTACAAATTCGGTCTCCAAAAGCCTTCCATAGACTTGAAGTTACAAGAAGTTCCTCAAATAACCTTTTTTGAGACATGTCCGCCATTTCATGAATATGAAATGTGAACGAACATCACAAAAGGGCATATAATCAATAAATCATTTTTGTAGCTTGAAATTGTTGAAATGTATAATTTATATTGCAATTTAAACTCAGAACAACTTAAAGCTATCTCGCAAAGGATTGTTTTTGAAAAGAGTAATTTTTTTCACTTTAAAAAATTTCGCCCATCTGTATCTACTCACCACAAATTTATCACACGTTAAAATTCAGTTGAAGCAATTCATGAATTATATATCTAGATAAACTCAAGAATTTGTATAATGTTATGCCCAAAAGTTATAAACATGGAATCCCATTTTTTCAACCGATATTATTTAAACGGATATTTGATTTATATGCCGTTTCGAAATGTTTCTGAGTAATAATCAACATGCGTCTTTGCTGCTGGTCGCTGGCTGCTCTTGCAGGTTTCCTAAGAAAGCTTTTTATCTCTTCGAATTTTAGCTGCTGGTAAGGCAATATCTTTTTTTTTATTAGTTGTTAACCCAGGTGGTAAATCCAATTTACGGATTGCATTCCAAGGCGCGGCGAGCCACCGCGTCTCCCCAGTTTGCTACTCTGGGTCCATGGGTGCAATTGGACGACTCATGATACAATACTGCTAACTTTTTTAAGGATGGTAGGTATTCATCACTGTTCATGAGTCGGGGCGGTCGAACATATTGTCGCCTCATTAACACTGATGAATACCATCGTCAAAAAAGTGAGCCCATTTTTGAAGCCTAATAACTTTTTTATCTTATCTCTTATCAAAATACAGTCTTGGGATGAAATATTTTTCATAGTTTGGGCTTTAAGAAAACCCAATTTTGAAAGAATTTGGCCGACGGGAATCAAAGTTAATGATGAAAAACTGGTTTTTCATGTTTCTCTCGAACAAAATGTCTCAAAATCTCATACAAACTTCAGGCTCGTTGAGCGACCACTTCCCGTTATCCGATCTGGCCCAAATTTGGCATGAAATCTTGTACTAGGACTAGGATCAATTTTGGCCGGCAGCGTATAACTTTTTCAAAAGTCGGTTCATTTGGGGCACTCTAAAAAGGATGTAGCCACCCTAAATAAAGATTTTACGAAGCATAAGTGGGAAAAACTAATCATAAATAACATGTCTAAAAAAAGTGTGCGCCGACCGATAGTTGATTCCAAAAATAAAGTAGAATTTTATTTAAAAAAAAAACGATAAACTATTTTTTTTCATGATTTTTCATAAAATTACCTCCATTTCCTACATAGAAAGAAATCCGATCAAACGAATGGTTTTCACGATACACACAATCGTAACTGTCCCATTTCTAAATGAACTAAGCTTTTCAACCTATCTAAATGTTTTTTAATGCTTATTTGCTATGTGTATTTTAGATCAATTGGGAGAATTTATGAAATTGAATCAAATAATGGACAACATGAAATTCACGAAATAGCATCTTAAAATGCTTCCAACTAGGATTACCCTGAATGAATTATGATCTGTGAGAGCTTTATTTAAAAATTATTGTTTTAACTAATCGCGGACTCCAACATCGGAAAATAGCTTCATAATTTATAGAAACTTTAAGGTAAACTCTTTAATCGCTCCATCGATTTAATGGAATGCCTGTAAAATCTTATCCTTTTGTTTGCATTTTACTGTGCAAATTTCATAATTCCGATGATAGTTTATCAACAAAAAAAAACATTTTTTTTACATTTTACAGAAGTATTGATAACAAAGGTCTACCAAATTCACTTTTTCCGAAACGCCTATAATTCAAGACCTGGTTACGGGTAATTTGGGGATGCCTTTGGTTTTTTTTCTATAAGATCTCATAATTTAGATGGAAGTTTGAACTTTTGAAACAAAATAGAAATCCATATAAAAATTTATTTATTTATTTATTGTTCACGGTCATCGATTACTCAATATCATACAGATACTAGTCAGTACTACGCTTAAAACTATCCTTACTTATATTAAAATCAAAATACACATACACTTGGTTGAACAATCTACAAGAGATATCAAATCTAATATATAAAGATGAGTTGGACTATATATGTTTGTTTGTATGCACCTTATACAAATCGACACCGCTTAACCGATCAGCCTGAAATTTGGTACAGAGATGTATTTGGACCAGGGTAAGGTTTTAGTGAAAGTTCTGAGCCCCTCCCACCTATAAAAAGGGACCCTCCCATATAACTTTCGTTTTAATTTCCACAAATCAAAAGTCATGGCACCCATTTGGTAGCCGATTTTCGTTTCCTTTGGCGGGTTGTTTTCACCATCACCATGGGCCGGGCGTAAGAAACGACTATCCAGAGCTCACGTGTACTGGAAAGCAAATCAAAGCTTGCTGAGCGTTAAAGATTTGAAAGGGGAAATTTTGGCGGGTGTTTTTTGTACCTTTTACTGCTGAAAGCACGTGGTACCGATAGATACGAGAATTTTGGATGCAATAATGAGCTAACATTTCGGATTGAACAATATAACTAACCTGTAAAGTATGTATTGACTTGAATTGTAGCGGTTTTCAAAGTACCCCGTTCGATTTTGGCAACACGCCCGTACATTTTATGTTGCCAAAATCGAATGTTGCCAAAATCGAACGGTTTTTTTTCTCAACTTTTTTTTCAGTTATTTTTACAAAATAGCTATTATTATTATCAAAAACGTTATCTTTAGTCAATTTCCGACCATTTGCAGTAATTTTTTATTTTATTTCATCATGTTTTTGATGCATTTTGAACTTTTCTTGTTTTGTTTAAAAAGTTTGTTTTCATTTGTCATATTTGCTGTTTTTGTCATTCTTCATCATTTTTTAGTTGTTTTTTGTCATTTTCATTCTTTTGTTTGAATTTGTTTTTTAACTTTTTGAATTTTTCATCTTTTTGTCATTTTTGAATGCTTTATAAAATTTTTTAAAAAAATTTGTTTTTATTGTTGCATTTTATCACCATTTCAGAACATAAAAATGTATTAATGGTGTTTTTCTAAATTAAATTGGTCCTGTTATAACAGAAACCAAAAGGTAAGGTTGTTTCTAAAAACCGTTCGATTTTGGCACATGTGCCAAAATCGGATGTTGCCAAAATCGAATGTTGCCAAAATCGAATGTTGCCAAAAACGAACGGGGTCTGTACTCCCTACCACTGCTGCAGGGCTTTGGAGTCTATAAGAATATACAGTATGTGAAGTATTTTTGCAATGATTTATCTTCATTATGAATTTGGATTGAGTGCTGAAAACATATTAAGTAATTTTCTTAAAATTAAGTTTTTTAGAACCAACCATTTTCGTTTTTTTAGAATTCCTCATAGAGAAAGATAAAATAATTAAATTCAGAGTTATAAGTTGAGAGCTGTGATTTCAACGCTTTGTAAGCCGTTGAGAAATCTAAATGGAGGACTCAAAATTTAACGTGCATTATCTGAAAAAACAAAATCCAACGCAAGAAACTTTATTTGAAATTAAGTATGAGGTTTTAATTTTTATACAATTCAATTTTATCGGTCAATCTATGACATTTGTATAAATGTTGATTATCAATATGTTCAATTTTACCATCCAATTATGCGAAAACTTAAACCGTTAAGTACTGCGAATTCAATCAAATTATTTCCAAGAATTTTCACTTTATCACACTTCACAATAATTAATGAGATTTTTTTTCCAAGAATGAAAAAATTAAAAAAAAATCTTTTGTTATAACATCATAAAATGGGCGATTTGGGTTCCGAGATAATTTCTTTTAGATCACTTCAAAAAACTATTAGTGGAACTTGGAACATTTAAGAAAAACTAATCATAAAACAGTGCGGAAAAAACAACGAAAAGTACACATCCATTTGAAAACATGCAAAATAAGTCTTCAACAAGTTTAAAAAACCAAACACAAACACATACAGGATCTCAATGAAACTTAATGTTTCCTCGAAGAGATTCCTTTTACTTAATTCTAAGCGTACATCTTTCGAGTATATGATGGCTAGCATATCACAAATGCTTAAACCACTTAACCACAAAAGTTTACTGTGTATGCCGTGACTGGGATTCGAACTCATGGCCGTTGGCTTGGAAGACTTGAAGGCCACGTGCTGCGGCAAGTTTCGGAAGCCTTCTTAGAATTTTTTGGACAAATAAAACTTGAATATAGCATACGGGGGAGCATTTGGCATATAGCATCCGAGGAGATCATCTCCAGAAGAGATTTCATTAGATGGGGGATGGGAAAGATAAACATATAGTTTTATCATTTGAAGAAAAAAAAAATAAGAAGGCCAAACTATTCAAGCTTCCTTTAAAAAAGGGTGGGTATAAAATGTTTTTCGTGATGAAATAAAAAAGCCTTCATGGTAAATTATTTTTAATTTCTATGAATACAAACGTCATAACTATAAGTGTTTCAAAAATATGAAAAAGGGAAACACATTAAATATTCTCATTCAAAACTTGGAAAACACTAACAAAACTTTCAAAGCTTACATACATGGCACAAGATTTGTAAAATTTACTCATAATAAATATATAAAACATATTGAATACAAAGCTACCAAAATTTCGTAAAGTCAAACGACTCATTTTGATTTATATTATATGCAAACCCGAGCAAGGCCGCCCAAGTAACAATTTTAGCTTTATTATGGTCAGCAAAATATCGTTTGGACTATCGCATTAATCTTCATAAAAAGCTAAAGCGCATTCTATAACATCACCTGGACTCTAATAAAGCCAAAATCAGGCTATTTGGCCCTACCCTAGAAACGTCATCAAGACGTATCATTGTTGGTCATCAATGTTGGTCAGCAAAGCTTTTAAAAAGCTATTATAAAACATGTTAGAAATTTTTGTTTCTTTCGGTTCTGTCAGTTCTCGGAGTTTTTTTTCCAGCAACCATAATGGTTGATGAATGATGATTGCATTATTCAGATATGATCTGGTAAAATTAATAGCTAAAAAACCAATGTTTTAATCATATATTGAGCGTCTTTTCTACTGCCAGTCAATATTTTAGGTAAAATGTATATGAAATAGTAGGGTAAATGATCTTGAGCGGAACTAATTGGCTCAATTCGACGCAACTCTTAACAGTTGATCAAGCGGTATGGCTATGGGTTATATCCGAACAAATTTTTTTTCAGTTCAGCGGATAGATCTTGGTTTCTGCTTTCTAATGATGATTTTTAAAATATTTTAGAGTAAATCCTAATAACTTTAGAGCTGTTTTACTGAAGTAAGAATTCTGATCTTGAGCGGAACCACGCTGATCTTGAGCGGAACTAAAATATGATCTTGAGCGGAACCATTTTCTGCTGTCGACATCTTTAATAGCTCTTATTCCTAATCCTTGCGTAACTGTGAAAACTTTAATTAAATTTTATCTTTGAAGATTTTAAAGTTCAAAAATTAATGTTTTTACGATAAAAAAAAGAAACTTAGCGTTCAAAAGTTGTTCTCAAAATAGCCGTTCAAATTTATTTCTTGCTTAGAAAAGTTTAATTTTCACTTTGATTCACTTTATCCTATTTTGAAAGAATCGATTCTGTAAACTCAAATTTTATTTTTTTTATCTCAAAAATTAATTTCGTAAGTAAATTTGATTTATTATTTGAATGTGCGTGTTTAGGTTCATATTGCCCCGAACAACTTTTGAAGGTAACAACTAAGTCAGTAATACAAAAGTTGTTTTTTTGCAAAAAAAACTGTACATTGCTCTAAATCAATGTTTTTGTGAAGAAAATCTGTTTTTTTTTCAGGATTTCTTATTCCCTTAATTCTTTTAATTTCATTGAAAATTCATGATAACTTGGTTCATTTTTATATTTTAGTTGGGAAAAATCAGTTTACGTTGAAAATCTTTTCTTACTTCTCTAATTCAAAGTAAGAAATCTAAATTATATAGTGTCCAAAAAAATTATTATCATGAAAATCCATTCGAAATTCGAAAATTCTGTGAAGTCTGTAAATATTTAAAAATTTTGTGTTCTGTGACGCAGATGCTGTGATAAAAGTTTTCTCAAAATTCTGTGAAATAACGGATTTTCTGTGATTTCGGGAATCTTTGCTCTAAGTAACTCATTCATAGAATGAAGTTTATAATAAAATCTTGTTTCTAATTAATCACGATAAAATTTATTTAAATCAAAAATCTATGGAAACATTTATTATTTAGCTCAATTGATAGAACAATTATTTCTCAAACCGATTTCGAGTTCGAGCTCAAGTGTAAAATCAAACACAAGGGGATTGGATAGGTTTTCAATACCAGGCCACCAATTGAATCGTGGAGTATTATTAAATAGCTAACCCGGTGTGTTTTGCTACACTTTGTAAAACTGAAGGAACGTGCGTAGAAAACAATTTGAATTTTTGTTGATTAGGTAGTATATCGTTTTCAATTGGAATTTGAACATCTAAAACAACCTCTTTAAATGAAAGCTACTTCCTAAAGTACGAATAGATTGATTCTTATTCTGAAGTAATGACTTAACTTTATGAGCTTCATTAGTTCTCGAATTATGCCAAAAAATATGTATGAAAGCCTTCCTCCTCCTTCCCGTCGTCCCTCTGAAAGAAAGAATCAAAAACACATTTCTTGTTCCTCCAAAAATGAAACTTTTTGTGCGCTGTGACACAAATTAATTAATTTTTGTTCTATTCGAACTTAATTTTACATCTTTTGTTTTCCTAAAATAATAAGAGATATATAAAGGTACTGCATACATTCAGGGGTAAAACCGCGTGTGAGACATTAAGTATAAGGCAGCGCACCTAGCGGTTTTTTTCGGAAGCTAGTAGTTCCGCTCAAGATCAAAGATGGTTCCACTCAAGAACATATTTTACTTTTAAAAACTACGCGATTAATTGATATTTTAATGGGAAACTTGTTACAAAAACCCGAATAATGCTTTTTTATGAGTTTTTCTACCATTTTAGTGATTTAGAAAACAGTTTTTAACGGTCAAGGGTGACATAAATTGACGTAGATTGATGAAAATTGCAGCAGAAATGCGTATATTTTTAAATCTTCAAATAACATTATTTAAGTCAATAAATTTTAGCAAAAATGTTAATTTTTGTAGGAAAAGATCTTGAAAAAGTGTTTTTTCAACATTTTGATAAGATTCATAAACAATCGTTGCCTAGATCTTAGGAAAAGTAAATGGTTCCGCTCAAGATCAGATTTCGACTAGTTCCGCTCAAGATCATTAACCCTATCTTAAAATAAATGCGCCTCGTCAAATCTGATGGTCAATCATGATGGAATTGATGGAAAAAGGCCTGAAAAAAATATTTTCCAATGCTTGCATTGTGAATCCATCAACATGGCGTCATTTTGTGCCCTTCGATTTTGCAACCAACATGGCGTGAGTCAATTCATAGTTTTATTATGGTTTAATGATGACCCCAAAAAAAGCTACGATTTGACGTTTCTCTCGCAAGCCAACCAATTACACGCTAAGGTTGAGTTCCTCATTTCTGAGTTGTTAATCATTAGTACAGTAAATGAGGACAGACTTTTTGAATGAAAAGGGATTGGTTTTGAATGACCCGTGGAACAAATCATGAGTTGAAGTCAAATTTCGTTATCTGACGCCATCTTGAAATCCAAGATGGCGGCTTCCGCTGAACTTTAAAATGGTTTAAATGACTTGAAATCGCATGAAACCCCAACAAAATGGGTATCGGGTGAAAGGGCTAAACGAGTAGAAGTTGAATTTCGCTATCAGACGCCATCTTGAAATCCAAGATGGAGGCATCCGCTCAACTTTTAATGCTCAATGCTGACAAAAAGTCGCATTAAACCACCACTATACGGGTATTGAATGAAAAGGCTAAGCTAGAAGATGTCGATTTTTTTTCCGGCGCCATCTTGGAATCCACTACTGCATTAAAACTACTATTTTAAGACAATTTAGATCATTTTAAATCACTTTTATTATTTTTTCATTATGTTTCTAATGCATTTAGAACTTTTCTTGTTTTGTTTATAGTTTTTGATTTTTTTGCCATTTATGTAATTCTATTATTCCTATCATGCTATTATGTCTAAATTGTATTGGCCTTATTCTAGCGAAAACTATAAGGTTATGTTGTTTCTGTTAATCGTCTGATTTAGGCACATGTGCCAAATTCGATGTTGCCAAAATCGAATGTTGCCAAAAACGAACGGGGTCTGTATTGTGGTGGTTTTTGTGGGATTTTCAGTGACTTACAGATTTTCAGAGAAACGCGAAAAGAGATATTTGACTTCTATCATTTAGCCTTAGCACCCAATACAATATATTTGAGAGTTTCATGCTATTTTCATTCATTTACAGTATTTTTAAGTTCAGCTGAAGCCACCATCTTTAATTTCAAGATAGCGTCAGAATGCAAAAATAAACTTTTTATAGCTTATCCCAATTGACAAACACCCATATTTTGGAGGTTTCATGCGATATTCAATGATTTAGAGCATTTTTAAAGTTTTAGAAAGCTGCCATCTTGGATTTCAAGATGGCGTAAGATAGCAATATTCGACTTCTACTCGTTAAGCCCTTTCACCCACTACCAATTTGGGTTTCATGTCATTTTAAGTCATTCACTACATTTTAAAGTTTAGCGGAAGTCGCCATCTTGGATTTCAAGATGGCGTCTGATAGCGAAATTCAACTTCTACCGGTTGATTTCTTTCAACTTATACCCCTATAATATAGGTTTTATGCGATTTTCAGTCATTTACAGTATTTTCAAGTTGAGTGGTAGCCGCCATCTTGGATTTAAGATGGCGACGGGCAACGAAATTTGACTTCTACTCGTTTATTACTTTCACCTAATAACCATATTGTGAAGGTTTCACGATATTTCCAGTAATTTACAGCTTTTAAAATAAAAGCGGAAGCCGCCATCTTGAATTAATGATGGCGTCAAGCAACAATTTTTTTCCTACTATTTGGGCCCTTTCACTCAATACTCATATTGTGAAGATACTTTCGGTGATTTCAAGTTTTCAAAGATGTATTTTTTTAATTTTAACTCAAAACCAACAAGCATAACTTACCAAAAATGTGTAAAAATGGGAGTTCCAATTCAAATATGTGCTATCTAATCTGAGCGTGTCCTGTTTTGACATCTTGATCGAGAACTGTCACTAAGTTTTATGGCGGTTTAATGCACTGAGT
Organism: Uranotaenia lowii; assembly: GCF_029784155.1. NCBI lineage: Eukaryota > Metazoa > Arthropoda > Insecta > Diptera > Culicidae > Uranotaenia > Uranotaenia lowii. The sequence goes on from NC_073693.1 coordinate 149,256,957, forward strand.
GCTATTATAGAACATGCAATAGAAAGCTTGGAGCAAACTTCTAAGTTTGTGTTTTATTATAGTTTTAAAAGAGTATTCATAACTCTTTCAAAATAACTAAAACAGTATGTTTAATAAAAGTTTTATTAGCGTTTTCAAAACCATCTGAAAACATATGGTCGAAAACAAATTATAAGCATTCTGCATGACCATAATAAAACCGCCATAAAACGAAAAAATGCCATAATTAAACCATAATAAAACTTCCTAATGCTAGTTGGCTTAATCTGTGTTACTTGGGCGGGTAAATCAGCTAGTGTGTTATAAAAATCATTTCTTCCATAATTGCTTAATCTTAGCGGCTCGAAATTTCTTAGGAAACAAGATGGGACATGATACGGTATCATTTCGATGAGACTGGCTCTATCTATATTCCCGGATATGACGTCGAATATATTGTATTGGATATTGTATTCCAAACCGCTGCAAACGAGTGAGCAGTATAATGCTTTGAGAGTGGTAATGTCACTGAATCCTTTGGTGTTCCTTACCAGAAATCCCAGCACAGTTTTTGCTTTGGCCACGGTTACAGCTAAATCACGCTAAATGCTCCGTGAATGTCAGAGATTTATCCATAATTACACCAAGATCCCTAATAGACTCAACTTTTTCAAGAGATACGCTAACAGCTGTGAACAGATGGGAAATCTCAACCCTGCTTCTGCTGTCCAACTGGCAGCAGCTGTAGGACAGCTCAACGAGAGGAAGGTGGACCCATCGTCTGATCCCGCACATCGGGAGCTGGATCGGAAGAAGGCACGGTGACTTCTATATGACGCAATTCCTGACTGGTCATGGATGCTTCATGAAGTACCACAACCGGTTTGGACATGTGGCTTCGCCATATTGCCCACATTGTGGTGATGAAGAGGAGACACCCGAACATGTGGTGTTTGTCTGTCCGAGGTTTGCGGCGGTACGTACTTCCATATTTGCCGCCTGTGGGCCTGACACGACAGCAGATAACGTTGTACAGAGGATGTGTGCGGATTCCAACACTTGGCATGCGGTCAGCGATGGGTTCACCCGGATCATGACTGCCCTGCAGAGGAGCTGGAACCAACGGCAGTCCGCGAACGGTGTAGGATGACTCCATCGGCGGGGAGCATCTGAGTAGTGTGCGTCCGATCCCCTGATCGAAGCTACAAAGATAAGGCATCATCTTCTGCGTAGCGGAGGTCAGGGGTGCGCCGCGAACGTGCGTAGGATACCCCAATGTCGGGGGGTATCCGAGTTGTGCCGCTTCCCAAGAGGGAAACTGCGGGGATAAGACTTTACCTTCCTCGTAGCGGATCTCGAGGGAAGAGGGTTAACCACTGTCGGGGGATACCCACGGGTAGAGAGGCTCTCGACGCTGGGCGAGCCTCTCGAGTCGGTGTAGGATGTCGTCACCGTCGGGAAACATCCGTGTCGTAGCGTTCCAAGTCCCGAATGTGTGCCGTGACAGGCGCGAGTCTAGGATAAGCTGCTCTCGATTTGGCACACAACGTGCAGGAAAATCCGCGGGCCAAAAATCCTAGGGTTGCCAACCAAGGGGGATAAAGAAGACCGGACAACGGTCGGAGTAGGCTGACCCCATCGACGGGGGGCTGTCGAGAAAAGTGCGTCCGACCCCACGGTTTGAAGTTACAAAGATAAGACAATACCTTCTGCGCAGCGGATGCCGTGGGTGCGCCGCGTTCGTGCGTAGGATGCACCACCTTCGGGGAGTATCCGAGTGGAGCGGTTCTCAACGACAGAAGCTGCGAGGAAAAGACATGACCTTCTTCGCAGTGGAAATTGTTGGGAAAGGGTTATCCCACGTTCGGGGAATACCCACGGATAGAGTGGCTCTCGACGCCTGGCGAGCCATTCGAGTCGGTGTAGGATGACGTCTTCGTCGGGAATCATCCGATCCGTTGCGTTAAGTCCCGCGCGTGTGCCGTGACAGGCGCGAGTCTAGGATAAGCTGCTCTCGATCTGGCACACGACGGGCAAGGTGGCAAACTTCGAACCCTGAAGATAAGGGGTCGGGCTTCGAGTCGTTAGAGGAGAGGTCAGGCCTCAAACCTTCAGGCGGAGAGGTTTGTGTGGAGTCTTTATGATAAGAGGTCGGGTCCCGAGTCGTAAGAGGAGGGATCAGGCCCCTTACCAACAAGAGGAGGGGTACAAGTGGTCACCTCGAGTCATTACGAGGAGAGGTCAGATTTCAAGTCGTTAGAGGAGAGATCGAGCCTTGAATCGTGCAGAAGAGAGGTAAACCTCGAGTCGATGCGAGGAAGGGTCGGATCTCAAGTCGTTAGAGGAGAGATCAGGCCTCAAGTCGCGAAGAGGAGAGGTTTGTGTGGGATTCTCGAGTTATTGCGAGGAGATGTCGGTTCTCAAGTCGTTAGAGGAGAGTTCAGGCGTCGAGTCGTAAGAGTGAGAGGTTTTGCTGAAAATGGTCTCGTTAATGAGTATTGCCTTGGAGCGCATTAGCGCGAATAGACCTCCCACTATTGAAGCATAGTGTACTAAACAGTTCGAGGTGGGAACCAGGTCTGCGGCCCCAGGTGGAGTTTAGGGAGTAGGGAATATACACGGAGTATATCATGAGTCTTCCCATTGTACCCATGGACCCAGAGTAGCAAACTGGGGGGACGCGGTGGCTCGCCGTGCCTTGGAATGCAATCCGTAAACCGGGATTTACCACCTGTGGTTACCAACTAAAAAAAAACCCTGGTTCTGGTGAACGTAAGAATCTTACATTTTTTTAGGTTGACTTCCATCGCATTCACTTGGCACCAGAGCATTAGATTATCGAGATCTCGCTGAAGAAGCAAACAGTCTGAGTAATGCGTAATTGAGCGGTACATTTTCAGATCGTCTGCATAAACACTAATTCAGAACCAATTAATTGACAAAGCTCGTTCATGAATAGGTTAAACAGGAGAGGACCTAGATGGCTACCTTGGGGGACCCCAGAAGGAACAGTGAAATGTTGGGATTTGATGTGGCCCTGTCTGACGACAGCAATTCTGCCTCGAGCCATTTAACCAGCCAAGTTGGGAAACCCATTCTATCAAGTTTATCGATTAAGAGGTTGTGGGGAAGGAAATGTGTTGACTTAAATGCCACACAATGCATAGTGGGGATTTTCGATCACAAAAGTACCTTTTCCATTGACGATCGGCTAAACTGTATGGGAGAGTGGGGAATCATTGGCCACTTTTTTTCTTTGTTCTACAACTTTTTTATTATAAAACATAAAATGAAATTAAAAAATGGAATGGTTTTCTACATTTTTAAGGTATCATTTTGAATTTTTTTTAAATTTTTAATAAGTTTAGAAACATTTAAGTATAGGAAAAAATCTGAACCAATACACAAAAATACAAAAAAAAAAGTTTCGTACCAGATATCAGATCAAAAAAACAATCTATCAAGCATAAGTGAGTTAAAGAATATAAACTCTTGAACTCGATCAACAAAAATAAAATCAAGATCAAAGAAAATCAGTTTTTAAATTTACGTTCAAATATTACTGAAAATCCATATTCATAAAGCAAAATTCAGAATATTGATATAAATTAACAATAAAATTCAGAATTAAATTCAACTGTTTGGATTACAGTTTCTTATCTTACGATCATAAACTAAAATTTTAAATGATTTGTAATTGTTTTGAATTTTTATTCCAAATACTCAAAATAGATTTGCCTTCATTCGAAGTTTCAAATGCTAAGAGAAAAGTAATCCAAAAACATGACAGTTTTAATTCTTTTTTTTTTAATTTCCTAATTTATAGTACAATTTGCCAATCCCTAACTGAAAATTGAAAAAAGATAAGCATGACATAAATTTTAAAGACATTTTAAAACATTATATTGATTAGAAAAGTGTTGCTGAAAAATGAGATGAATAGTGACTTTTCCTGAATTGTTAAATATTTGTCAAACTCAACTCTGTCAATTCACAATAAGATTCAATTAGTGTATTTAGTACAAAGTCCGAAAAAACGACATTTGAAATAATGAAAAAAAAAAATAAAAAATTATGGTTATTTTCATTATTCTTTAAATGTTCTTGTTTTGTCCAATTCATTTTTTAATTTATCTATTCTGACGATCATGCTTCAGAAAACTTCAATGTATTTAAATACAGAGGTAAACACAAATCGAAAAAAACTCAGTTTATGACGACTCCAGCAAAAAAGATCCAATTTTTGTTCAAATCAATGTTCAGCAATTTTAAAAAACGTGATCAGATAAGAGTTTTTGTAGGAATGATGGCTAAACTGAATTGAAACTTAATAGATTAAGCGTTCTTAAGTTACCGGAAGAAAATAAGTTCGCTTACCAAAAGTTAGCATAACTTTTTTGTATATCTTATATATAAAAATGGAGGCGTTTTCTTTGTGATAACATCACGTATGAATGGTCGGTCGGAATGAAGTGAAATTTGGTATCCGAGGGTTTTTTGGGTCAGAGATGGTTTGTATAATACTTTCAAGAATCTCACTTTTTATGAAAGGGGGGTCCCCATACAAAATTATCTCTTCACATCTTATATATAAAAACTAGCTGACCCGGTAAACTTCGTTTTACCTTCTAAAGTATAAATCGTAATAAATGTTTAATTTCATCTACACGTCCTTAACTGCACTGTGCTCGCCAATAGATTCTTATGGAAATCGTAACAAATAAAGTTTAATTTGTATTGGGACCCCCTATCATAAAAAGTGAGATTCTTGAAAGTATTATACAAACCATCTCTGACCCAAAAAACCCTCGGATACCAAATTTCACTTCATTCCGACCGACCATTCATACGTGATGTTATCACAAAGAAAACGCCTCCATTTTTATATGGTCGGGATTCAACCAGGCCGAACTGAACGCCATCAGCAGTTTTTCGAGTCACTTAAGTATATTGTTCAAATATTTTCAATTCTAGATGAATTTCATAAAACTTAACGACAAGAATCAATAGTTTACAATCCAAGAAACACATCCCAATGAATTATTTCAATTTTTTTGGTCTCGCATAAGAATTACATGAGTTATAAATAACGCATTTTAAAATTTTTCTGATGGCGTTCAGGTCGGTCTGGTCGAAGCCAGGCCATATATAAGAAGATGTGAAGAGATAATTTTGTATGGGGACCCCCTTTCATAAAAAATGAGATTCTTGAAACTATTATACAAACCATCTCTGACCCAAAAAACCCTCGGATACCAAATTTCACTTCATTCCGACCGACCATTCATACGTGATGTTATCACAAAGAAAACGCCTCCATTTTTATATATAAGATGGAGGCGTTTTCTTTGTGATAACATCACGTATGAATGGTCGGTCGGAATGAAGTGAAATTTGGTATCCGAGGGTTTTTTGGGTCAGAGATGGTTTGTATAATACTTTCAAGAATCTCACTTTTTATGATAGGGGGTCCCAATACAAATTAAACTTTATTTGTTACGATTTCCATAAGAATCTATTGGCGAGCACAGTGCAGTTAAGGACGTGTAGATGAAATTAAACATTTATTACGATTTATACTTTAGAAGGTAAAACGAAGTTTACCGGGTCAGCTAGTTGAACTATAAATCTGGATTTTTTTCTGACACAAGGGTATCCACACTAAAATATAAAAAAAAATCTCAATAATACAGGCTCAACAAAGTTTGCCGGGTCAGCTAGTTCACTATAAAAATAAACGAAATAAAAACGCACTGGGTCAACTTCATTACATGAATATGTTTAGTCGATATAAATCATTGGAATGATTTGGTTTTCGAGACAGTGCTGAGCCGGAAAAGTATAAATCATCATGGGGGACTCATCAGTATGTTCAACGGACATAAATTCATCTAAATTAACCTTTATTACCGAAAATTTCAATTTAACAGTCTTAAGACTATTATTCCAAATTCAATACACTACGGAATCTAAAGCCCAAGGTTGCCTCTCTGCAGATGCCCAGAAAAAGTACACAAACGTTCCCAGAGCATACAGCCCTACAGTATTGTAAAACACTATGCGCCATTCTTCGGCACTTTGATTGGGAGTCAGATAGCCAACTGCTACAGGACTTATAATTCCAGCAATGGCCGCCACACAATTGGCAATCCCCATCATCACACCGGCACTTTTCAGTGATAAATCCAAGGGGTTCACCAAGTATCCGCTCCAAGCGAATGCGCCCATCGCCACCGAAAGTGTAATACAGCAAATGATTCCGGCAGGGTTTTGAATGCTTGCCCCTACTAGCATAGCAATCATTTGAACAATGAATGCTCCGCAAGTGACAAGTTTCCGGACGTTGGTCACCGATAGATATCCTTTGTTGGTCAGGAAGTCACCCACATATCCAGAAATAGGCAACGCAATCGCCATTGCTACAAACGGATAAGCCGAATAATTTCCAGCCTGTTGAATATCGTAGTCCAGAACAGCTGAAAAATTAGAACGATCAGTGTGATTCAAACGATATAACTAACTTATGGCCGTAATATACTTTTCAGAAATGTTGGCAGTCCAGCCAGTATCGTGTAGTATCCCCAATCTTCAACGAAACCGGCTAAACAGATTGCAAGGAATGGTTTAGAAGTCAAAATGCTGACCCATGGTTGTTTATCCGGTGACTTATCGTTTTCTTTTGTTCCTAAAGAGGTCATGATATAGATTTTTTCCGTTTCGCTGATTCTTTTATCTTTATCAGGTGATTTTCTTATGAAAAGTGTCCAAGCCATAATCCAGACGCTTGCCAATGAGCCGAAGAAATAAAAAATAAACTGCCAGCCAAAATGCTCAGCAATGAATCCACTTGCCGGGAAAACAAATATGGTCCCAATCAAAGACCCTGTGAAGGCAAACGTTACGACCCTTGTACGTTCACTAGGAGGTACCCAATTGGCCCAAATGTGACCAGTACTTGGAAACCCCAAACCTTGAAGCATACCTTGAACTACTCGTACTGCAATCAACCAACCGACTCCCGTTTGTGCCGCAAACGGAATGAATAACGTAAGAATTCCTGATCCTCCTGTTCCGATGCCAAAAATCTAAAATTGAAAACAAATTGTTAGCCAAAATTATAAGCCAAATAGCACAACCAAACGTACAATTGTTCCGCCAAATTTATCAGCTAGACGACCACCCAAAATCTGCGTCAAAGCATACCCGTAGAAGAAGGCACTCAATATATGGCCCTGAGTTTTAGCATCCCAATCGAAAGCTTCAATCCGCGGAATGTTTTGCCCGGATCGCATTCTTTCAATGTTGGTCATGGCAACGATGGCTACGCTCAAATTTACTCGAAGAGTGCAGGTGTTGAAGAATCCAAGTGCTACCATGAAGACCAACTGGAAACGCCGCCGCTTCCAGAACATCCATGCCGGGGCTTGGATTCCATCGCTGGAAGTAAAACCTGATTAGTTTGGGTTTGTCACGACGACAAAAAAAGCCGAAACTTACGTTAACTCTCTATTGTTGTCAGGATCTTCCATAATAAATTCATGATAGCAAATTTGATTTGACAACAGAAGGTTTTCCAAGGCAAATGTGATTGCTTAAAGTTGAATGGCTAACAAATGCCGTTTTAAGGATTTCCATTTCGATTGGAATATTGGAATTGGAACAGATAAAATTTTTTTCCCAGACATTGCATGAAGTTGTTTGATAAGCGCATTATTTCTAGCATTATATTCAAGCGAATGCCTTGCCGGAATTTGACAAAATTTAAGGGTTGCTGAAAAAACTATTTCATTGTTGATTATTGTACGATCGAGCTTTGATCGAGCTCTGTACGTCTCAGTGGTCGAGTGGTTAGCGTGGTAAGACGGTAATCGCTGGTCCACTGATGGCATGGGCTCGATTCCCATCTCGGTACTGGGTGCTAAATGTTAATCTTAAGTTGTCCACGTCATTTATTCAGTCTGTAAAGCCTAATTCGGCTAAGACGGTGTATGTCTTTTTTTTTTAAACCCCACCATATTCATTTTGATAGATTAGACCAAAAAACTGACCTGAGAACAATTTCAGCTCAATCGGACTTGATTTAGGGATACCTCAGAGTGCTCTCAGTTTCATTTTTTTTTTACCCTTAAAAATCATCAAAAGAGGGACCAAAGAAAATCGGAATAATCGAAATTTAAATTTTGATGCCAAATTAATAAAAATTGCATACATATAACGTCAAAATCTGGTAGAGGAGAGTGGGGTAACGGACGCCACTCTAAATATCTCAGCTGTATGTGGAGATAAAAATCTCAATCCAACTGTCATCGTCGTCGCTTTGCATGAGCATGTTTTTCAATATGTTGTTGACTTATGTACGTAGCATATGCTTCTTATATTTAAATAGCCTATAAAAATGCTCGTACATAATTAAACAAGAACCCGCAAATTGCATCCGTGGAAGACCTAAAGTACCGTAAACTGGGGGAACTTTGATCACTTTTTTCATTCATTTTTGAATATTTTTCAATGGGTTGATTTTTCGTAATACCTTAAAATTTTAAAACACTTACTGCAGTAAGGAGTATAAAGCATGATAATTGATTGCAGTAAATTCAAACGACATTGGTGGTTATAATGAAATGTTTGTTACAAAACCAGATTTCTAGTTTTGGGGTAACTTTGATCACAATGGTTTTTACGTATCTCAACATCTTCAAAATTATTGTTATGGTGCCATTTAGCACAGAAGGCATAAACATTAATTACAGTAATTTTTGTCAGGACTAAACTGATTTTTTCAACGTTTTTTTTCCAAAATCATTTATAAACAAAAGATGGACAATTTTGCTGCATACATCTAGGGGTAAAAGTTATAATCATTTCTCAATTCTTTTTTACCTAAAAAACAAATGAAATTTTGCCATCATGCAATTCTGTAGGTCCTCACACTGTTCTTTTTTTTCTTCAAATTGAACCATTTTATAGGGTTTTAGCCATTTTTAATATAGGAGCTTTCTCAAGGGAAATTACCGTATTTTTTTGATATCCAAAAATTATCACTAAATGACCATAAAAATAACACTTGGACTAAACTTAAACAAAGAAAAAAAGTTGAAATTTCACATAAAACAAACCCATTTGCTCCTTAATGCTTAAATTTGATCAGGAGAGATGTTTGTTTGTGAGCCTTCGAAAAACCAGATATTTTAAGCTTTTAAAATTACATTTTAAGTAATATCAAAAATCTTCTAATAAAAACCAAATTTTGCTTCTTTGTAACTCAATTTATAGGCTTTCAAACGTAGTAAACAGTTTTCAGATATTTTAACTTTCTGCTTAGTTAATGATGATTATCTGCTGAAATTTCATGTTGGTCAAAGTTACCCCGCTGATCAAAGTTCCCCCAGTTTACGGTACGTAACAAAAATATGCTCACATGCTTATGATCTTAGTTTTGTCATGTTTTTTTTCACGAGGACAAGGAATTTTTAATTAAACATCAATAAGTCACACAAACGCATCCAATTTGCAAATCATAGCTTGTGAGAAATCGTGAGCCACATTTTGTGGGGTATCTTGGGTCACCTATATTTTGGTGTTTTTATACACATACACAAAATATGTTATTACTATCTGTTAAGTTTTCTTATGCCAAATGAAGAGTTATGAAAAATGTTATGTTCATCTTTTCTAATGCGATAGAGACGAACATATATCCTATATAAGGAATTTTGCCGAAACGTTCGCGAGCCAGGTTTTAGGAACTATTCGCACAACTCTCTTTTTTATTTCTTCATCTTAAAGTGCTTTTCAGTTTTGCGTCATTCGCACCGCAGAGTCTTTCTCGGTAGAGAATGGCATCTCTGATGTATTTAATAAATAAAAAATGCCTCATGAAACCTCAAAATGTGGAAACATTCCATATATTTTTTTTTGTATCTTTTAAAATAAAGATATTATGAAACAAAGAAAAAAAAAGCGGCCCATGATACCCCACTCTCCCCTATTATTTAAAAAAAAAAGTTGAAAAAACGACGTAAAGGGGGACTAAAGGATTTTTTTTTTTCAAGGAATTACCAGATCTCGACGTTCAATTTAGTCATTTGACAACAAAATTAAAATTTCGATTTCCAAGATTTCCTTTAGAATCCTAAGGTTTATTTTTGGCATAAAATTTGATTCGAGGTTTCGATGTTTTATGCATTTCTTAGTAAATACTCTGGCATTAAAATTAATTTCATTTTCTTCGATTTCGTTTGGTCTCCCTTCTGTGATTTTTTAGAGTAAGAAAAACGAAACTAAAATCGCTTAATTAAGTCCGATTGAGCTGAAATTTTCACAGGTCAGTTTTTTGGCCGATCTACAAAATGTACTTGGTCGGTTTCAGAAATTTGACATGACCCATTTGGCTGCCACCCTAATCTACACTCATTAACAGTCAAATGGCTTAAAACTTTGTCAAACTGGATCCAAACTAGTTCTATAAAAAGTTGGGTTGAAAATGGTAATGATGCAACAGTGCGGTTTCTTTGTTCGAAATTTAGGTCTAAACCGGCTGTTTGTACTACGGATACAGGTGCTCTAAATAGGTTTTCTGTATTTGTATATTTTGTATCTGTATGACATAATTAATACATCCTAGGAATGATGATTCATTATGTAAGTTGTGAACTACAGTTTCTCTGAAAATTAAAATAAAGATGATAAAAAAATTCAAATGCTTATAACTTGAACGGCTTTGCTGTATTTAAGTGTAACATTGATTTTTAAGTGGCATAAAAAACACCTTAATGAGTCTCAACTATTTATATTGGTCACTCTAAGGACGAACGTCACACAACATTGTGCACACTGTCAAAATACTTCACAAGTACATTAGTGTGTGAAATTTCACACATTTTGGAAATAAGTACATTAAATATGTGAAGGTACTGCTGCACATTTTTGTGAAACACCGCTTAAGAAACGAAATGTTAGCGTTTCACACATTATGCAAAAAACGTTTAAAACGGGAAGGGCTGTTGTCTCCTGAGCCGATGTCCGTGAGTTCGAGCCCAAGAGTAACAATGGAACACAGCTGTACCGGATAAGTTTTTCAATAACGATCCGCCAACTGCAACGTTGATAAAGTCGCGAATGCCAAAAAGATGGTAAAACGACTATAATCGAAACAAAAATAAAAAAAATAAAAAAAAGAAAAAATATAAAACGGGAAAATGTAAAGAGAGCCGCCATTTTTATAAATGATTTAAACCGAATGTTTTTGAAGTGCTTTTATTTATTAAAATGAGGATTCAAAATAATTTTTTTTCGTTTTTTTTTAAACTCCTCTTCCATTTCGCCAAACAGTTCCTCGCCAAAGAGCACCAACAGCAAGCAGGTTGAGTCCGAAATCTTTAAAAAGGAACAAAATAATTTAATAGTATGATGTTTATAGATTTTAATAATGGCAGCAACTTACATTTGACTCGTTACGACGATCCAGCCGTATAAATTCTTCGACGTATTTGTTTGTACATTCTAAATCTTTCCTGCTGCAAACCAGAAAATCTGCCCAGTCCAACCCACAAGCTGAAACTAGGGTGGTCTAACCGGTTTTACCGAAACCGGTAAAACCGGTAAAACCGTCCATTTTCCAATACCGGAAATACCGACTTTTGGGACGGTAAAAAACCGGGATTTCCGGTAAATTTTTCATCAACTTTTCATCATCTTTTCATCATCGGCACTGTAATAAAATTGACACAGCTAAATGTTTTTTTTACCAAATATGTATGAATACAAATACTTATATTTTGTTCAGTCAGTTTCAAACTCTCAGCTCAATAAACCTTGCTACAAGGTTTAAGTATGTGAGATATGATTGTTGCTAAAACTTGCCGATATACTTTTTGAATTAAAGCTAGAGTGGCGTTTAAAAAAGCATTGACAAGCTGCCATCTCTCACTCAGATGAAATATTTTCATGAGACTTTACACATTTCAGTTCAGCTATCGAACTAACGCTTCACAACATTTCAAGACTGTACAAGTGAACAATGACTGAAAAAAGAAACAGCTTCAAGAAATTTAAGATTGCTTAATTATCATATCACAGTAGTTTTCATTGAAAAACTGGAATTTGATCAAAAGATGCGAACATGTTTTATCTATAAACAAGCCAAGTTTTTCAAAATCGTTCTAAACGGTAAAGGGCTTTCAAAAATTAAAAACCAAAAATGTTGATTGGAAACTTCCTACTTTGTTTTAAAAATTAAAATGTTTCAATAGAGCCAGCATTTAAACACATGTTGAAATATTTGTTTGAAATTTCTTTATCAATATTTTCAAGTTAATTGATGAAACTCTGTTGTTTTTATTTTTAATGCTGTTGAAGCATTTTCTTTTTCCGACAAAGCAGTAAAAAAGTTTTTATAAATTTGCAACAGTATTATAGCAACAAAGAGCGTATGGATCAGATCCAAACAATTATATTTATTGCTGAATTTTGACTGATTTTTTGAAAGATTTTCTTTTCTATTCGTTTGTTTTAATTTTGGAAAGGCAAACATAATGCTATCACGACCTAGGTTGCGAGGAAAACATCCGTATTTAAGACAACAATAATCTGTAATTTTGTGAGTCAACCAATAACTTTGTGACAGTGTTTGAGTTTGTTTGGTAATTGATTAAGTTATTTTTTAACGGAAAATCTTTTTGTTTACCAAATTTCGTATCATTTTATGAAACACTATAAAAACTGTTACTAAATCTGTAAAATCTATTCTTTAATACTGTTCTACAGAGAGGACAAGAATTCGTCGCAAACTATATGAAACTTCTATTATTTCTGCATCCTCAATGTGAAATTAAAATAATAAAATGACGATGATAAATATCATGATTATCATGAGGGTGATGATAGATTTATTACAAAGTGATAATTTAAATGCTTAATGCAATATTTTTTAATTGAAAATGTTGCAAAATCTGCTTGTGATATAGCTCAGTTGGCAAGACTGTTGTCTCCTGAGCCGATGTCCGCGAGTTCGAGCCCAAGAGTAAACATCGAACACAGTTGTACCGGATAGTTTTTCAATAACGATTCGCCAACTGCAACGTTGATAAAGTCGCGAATGCCATAAAGATGGTAAAACGACTATAATCGAAACAAAAAAAAAAATATTGCGTTATAAATTCTGCGCATTTTATGCCATTACATCTGCAATTAGACGAAATCTTTTCATGAATTCGATATACTTCGAAAATTACCGGTTTTACCGGTTTTATCGGTTTCGAAAATTCCAAATACCGAAATACCGGATTTGAAAAAAACCGGTAAATCCGACCACCCTAGCTGAAACATGATAACACCTTTAAATAACTTTTTCTAACATCACGTTTAACACAAACTACCGCCAAAATTGCCTAGTAAAGGATCGGGAAAATCCAAATCCAGCATAAGCTTTAAACGCTTTTTTTTAGAATTTGCCATTTTAAACTCTGTAAATAAACACAAATACAACCCGACATTCACTTGAAATTCAAGTGATGGGGAAGTGAATATTTTTTCTCACTTTAAATTCAAGTGAAGATTGAAGTGAATGTGGAGGAATTCACTTGAAATTGAAGTGACTGCCAAGTGAAATGTATTTGTCGCACTTGAATGGAAGAAAATCACTGGATCCTTGTTTTTAAGTGAAAAATCATGTGTATTTTAAGAGTGCAGTGTAGTCTATGGCCCGCTTAATGCTTTTGATTGTTTTGTATAGCTAAAGTGTTGCCAGTTATATTTATGTTTAAATTTTTATTCACAATAAGAGCGGGAAAAATTATAATGTTTAATGCAGGGGTGAGCAAAGCGCGGCCCGCGGGCCGCATGCGGCCCTCGAGAGGTTCTTGTGCGGCCCGCGAAGCTTTTTCAAATTTATTTTTTTTTCGTTTTTTTTCTTCGATGAATTGTTAATTGTAATAAATACTAGTCCATACTAAACATTAAAAAAATGTATGTCAGTAACTTTATCAAATATGCCTTTGACTCATAATTATTTGAGTACTTTTTTTCAAGCGTTTTTAGCATTTATTGTGTTCTGTTTAAATCAAACGTGTAATATTATTAATTTGCAAAAAATATTATAGGCTTTTAAATTCATATTACATTTTTCCTTTTTATTTAATAAGCACTTAAAAATGTACAATATATGATACTTGGACGGAAGAACAAACAATAAATTGGAAGGGTAAAGATGAATTTTCTAAGTCCGTTGCTCAAATACCAACAAAAAATGGAGAGTGGTCTTATCGACATGACTCGACATGAGTTCTCGACAAAAATAATATCAGTGATTTGTTTGAAAAAATCTGGGACGACTATTTCCAGAAATTTCGTATAGAAATCAAGCCAAACATCGTTAAATTCAGTCACTTTACTTTAAAATTACTTTGAAATCCACATTATCAAAGTTAGATTTGCTTAAGGAATCCTATCCCAGTGCAGTGGTATCTTTATTAAGTTTAGAATAAACATAAAATTCAAAATGCAATTTTTGACGAAATATGTTTAATAAACTGCAAAATAATTTCATCTAAATCTGTAAAATTTTGAATCTGCAAAATTATGATTTTTTCTGTGATCAAAACAATAATGTTATACATCTCAATGCAATAATCTTTTACGAAACTTCAAACTAAAAACAAATTTTTAACCGTTTGTTTGAAAAGAAAGAAGAAAGCAAATAGTGGCTATCAAGAAAGGAAAAAATATGGATAAGCATTCGATTCAATGTAAAACCCTTCCAAAGGCGATAAAGTAACGTTTAGTTCAGTCAGTCACTCAGTTTATTGATGGTGATTTTTTTAAGAGGAAACAGCAGGAAAGTTTGACTGGGGTTCAAGAAATCAAGATTGAGAACTGGAAGCTTCACGAAACTAAAAATCAGTGAATTTGGGAATTCTTATGTTATTTCAACTTTTTTTTCACTTTCTAATGTCATCGTTTGTAGCGTAAAAATAAGGTTTTACAGAAAGATTTAAATTATTGAAAAAAAAAATTAAAAAATACATTAAAAAAAGGAATTTTTGAAAATATTTTTTTATAAATATTCTCAATGTTACGCTTAGAAAATAAATATTTATAAAAATTCTAAATATTACGCTTAAAAAAGAGTGATTTAAAAATATGTTTTCTTTCTCTAACTTATCACTGTGATATATCTCCAGAAGACTTTGGAAAGTTTTTTTTTTATCAAGAAAACGGTTCAAATTTTTCATGAATTTTACAAAGACCTCAAAAATTATCATTTTTGATTAAAAAAAAACAAATCAAATGATGTCTTTTTTCGAAAGGACAAATTTTTGTTAAAAAATTAAAATCAAGCAGAAAATTGGATTATTCCAAAATTTTCATAAAAATTAAGTACCTGATAAACTTTGGTTGGTATTGTCTGTTTTGTGTATAAAAAACTGCTTGAACTTCCCTTTAAACTTTTTTGATAAATAATATATGAATTCTTGTTTTCTTTCCTTTTTTCAGTTTTTAATTGTCAAAAGTTTGTTTTTAAAAGAATGACGTTTAATTTGAATATTATCGAGCACAATCCATGCAGTTTTTTAAATTTTTATTAAGTGATATTGTGAGTGTGGCCCGCCGGTAAGATTTGGAATTCAAATTGGCCCGTTGATTCAAAAGGTTGCTCACCCCTGGTTTAATGAATATTCAATAAACGATATCTTTTACTGTTAACAGTTCCTAAGTAAAGTTCTGGTTTCTGCTCATCCGAAAACCGGTTCGACACAAAACCCATCTATCTGACATTTATGAATATGTGGGGGTCCAACAAATACTTTGATAGCTATCACGGATCTTCCGGAAAATTTGGCAAGAAAAACCCAAAAAGCACTCTAAATGGCTAATGTTAAAATCAATTTAGCACTACACAAGCACATATTTGAAGTTTTCTTCTACGAACTCACTCACGGCAGTTTTGTTTTGAAGTAAAATTTCCATTTTGAAAAAAAAAACCGACGATTTGCAAAAAATCGTACTGCATTGCACTATGAGACAGCCCCATACAATGAGGCGGCAAAAAGAAGTAGAATAATATTGATGTATTTGAAAAAAAAAAGATTTTATTTACCAAACTGCCCACAGTTTCATCCCATCGAAGAATAGTGGCTCAGAGTCAAGCGTAATCTGATATGACAAAGTGGTGAAAAAATAAGGCCGATACGGTTGATGTTGCTACTGTGCAGAAATTTATGGGAAATATTCGACGAAAACTTCGAAAAGTCATCATAACAGCAACCTATTTTCCCTAGTTAATTCCCTAGTTAAATTCCCTAGTAATAAAAATCCCTCCATAAACATATTTTTCCCAATTTTGTACGTTATTTCCTCATGGTGAAATCAGGAATTGCATTTTTTATATCTTACTAGCTGACCCGGTGTGCTTTGCTACACCTTCCAGAAGTTATTGAAATTTGTGGTACCGTAAAACGGGGTAACATTGATCACCGGGGTAAATTTGACCAACAATAAACTTTTCCACATTATCATCAATAACTCAATCTAAAGTTTGAATTTTTAAAAACTATTTTCTACGTATGAAAGCCTATTAGATTAGTAGCGAATAAGCAAAATTGGGTGAGTATTTGAAAAAAAATTTCTGTTAGTAAACACCTATTTTCAAAATCTTGAAATATCTATTTTTTCAGGGCTCGCAAACAAACAGTTCTCCTGATGATACCAAAAAGCATTTAGAAGCAAACGGGTTGTTTAATGTGAAAGATCAACTTTTTTTTCTTTGTATATGAACAGTTTTAGTGCTATTTTTATAGTCATTTCAGGATAAATTTTTGATATTTAAAATCTAAGGACATTTTCCAAGAGTAAGCCCGTATAAGATAAATGGACTGGAACCCTACCAAATCGTTAACTTTGAATATAAAATGAAATTGGAAATAGGGGAAGGCCCTAGGGGAATTTGTGAAGGTAAAATTTCATTTGTATTTTGAAGCTCAAACTATTTAGCAAGTATTAAAATTTTTGCCCCTGAATGTAGGCAGCATCTTAGTTCTTTTTTCGATTAAAAATATTTTTAAAATAAAACGTTCAAAACCAAGGTTAAATTGATGAATGAGCATATGTAAATATTATGAAGGTGCTCTGTATCCTTTATGATCAAGAAAATTCGCTAAAGCCGTCAGAATTAGAGACTGATCAATGTCACCCCAAAGCATCAGATTCTGAACAGAAACGAAAACGATTTTTTAATCAAATTTAAAGTAGTTTAATAAATTTCTGCATCCATGTTTAACGTTCATAGGAGTCCAGTACTGGTTTTAAAAATATAAAACATGCCACATTCACATATAAAGCAAAAATAATCGAAATATATTGAAAAAAGTGATCAATATTACCCCGGATTACGGTACCTAGTTATTTATTTTTTTTCATTTCAACATTCTAAATTCAATTTTAAATTAAATGTTTTTTCAAAATAAAATTGTAACTTTTTTAAATTTTGAAATATTAATTATTATTTTCACAATTAGTGTTTTAATCCTTTTTATGACTCTGGATTTCTTTGCTTCATAAGATCATAACTTATACCAACATATTTTTTTTATGTATGGAATCTTCGCTGCCCTCTCCTAGAAACATTTTTTGTAATAAAATAACGCTACGGGGAACCCCCCCTACATATACTCTACCTGGTAGGAGGGAGTCAAGATCAAACATTTCGTGCTTTCAAACATCGTCTGGTTTCATTTGTTCGATAAGTAAGTGCAAAACAATCGTATGTGAGCTCCCGTCTTCTCAAACAGTATCCCCAATTGAAGGAGAAAGAAGTCTCAAATAAGCAAATAACCATTTTAACGCATCTAAATTAAGCTTGCCAGATTGCCCGGTTTTATGCAACATTTCGAGAAAGTCCGGTCCGGCCCGGTTGCCCGGTATCGTGAAAAAAGTCCGGATATTGCCCAGATTTTTTTCACAATTTTTACAAAGAAACCAAAAAAAATCAAAGTTTTTGAGTAAGTTTCAGCAAATTCGATTATCGGTATGGAAATTTTCAACGGTTGTTTCAAATAATTTCGCTGATTTACTTTTCAAACCTTTAAATATTTAAGTGTTCTAAAAAGTTGTTGGAAGTCTGCAATTACATTAATAAAATATTAATTTCGATTTTTTTTGCATTTTTTCTTTGCTTTTATATATAGATAATAACACCTTAATTTTGCTCGGTTTTTGCCCGGTTTTTGGATTGAAAAAATTGAAATCCATGCCCGGATTTTGCCAGGTTTTTTTGAAAAAAATGCCCGGAATTGCTAGGCCCGGATGGTAGTGAAAAAAATTCTGGCAACCTTAATCTAAATGCTTTCTCATGCCAAAGTTGTTTCCATTGTTGTTTACATGCTCGATTAGTTCTCGAGCCCAGAGATGAATATACTTTCAAGTTTAAAGTCTCTTTAATCAAACAATCAATCAATCCATTAGTTTTCGAGTTATGCGAAAAATTGTAAAGAAGCCTCCCTCTCTCCTTCCGATCAACCAACTGGAAGGAGGCAGTAGTACCAAATGTTCACAGAATTATTCCTTGTGCTCAAATACCCTCCCAAGCCAAATTTTGTTCCATTTCCTGGGTAAGTTCCCGAGTGATGTAAAAAATAGTATGTGACCACCCTCCTTCCTTACGATTTTCCGACTTGAAGAACGCAAGGTTCTCAAAATATCATAGAAACCTTTCTCGTAATCAAATACCTTCCCACGACAAATTTGCTTCCATTTGCTTGATCATTTCTCCAGTTATGTTGAAAATTGCAAAGGAGCCCCCTCCCCACTTTCAATCTCCTCACTGGAAGGAGGGAGGGGTACCAAATATTCATAGAACTATTTATCGTACCCAAATACCCTTTCTAGCCAAATTTGGGTTCATTTGCTCGAATACGTTTCAAGTTATGCAAATAAAAGGGGTTAAAGCCCCCCCCCCCTTCTTTCTGTATCTCCAATGGAAGGAGGAAGGGGTCTGAAATAATCACAGAATCATTTCTCATATTCCACTACTCTCCCATGCCAAATTTTGTGCCATTAGCTAGATTAGTTCTCCAGTTATGTAAGAAATTGTAAGGTTGGCCCCCTCCCCCCTTGCTATCTCCCCACTGGAAGAAGGGAGGGGCACCAAATATTCTTATAAACATTCCTCGTACCCAAGTACCCACCCATGCCAAGTTTGGTACGATTTGCTCAATCAGTTCTCGAGTTATGAAAACTTATAACTTTTATATGAGGGACCCCCTCGGAGGGGGCAGGGGGTCTCAAACTATAATAGGAACCTTCCCCGGCCTCCAATACTCCCACCTACCAAGTTTCACATAAATCGGTTCAGTAGTTTCCGAGTCTATAGGGAACAGACAGACAGACAGACAGACAGACAGACAGAAATTCATTTTTGTATAATATATAGATATGCTGGAGATAGCTTCGTTTACAAAATATTGCCATGAAGGGCACTAGCCCGATCGTCTTTAAAATAATGTTTCATCACTGTTCTGGAAGAGGTCAAAGTCAAATGCTCCAAGTGCATTTTGGGATGATGAGAGTACCAAAACATCTGATTCACAACACCAAGAATCGACTACGAGAAAAAACGGAACAGGTTTACTAGAAAGAAATTTCAATCACCCGAAATTAAGGTGTTCGCAAGTTCATTTTTTAAGGGATCGAAATGAGGATGTTTCATTGTTGCTTCACATTTTTTTCAAAATCAAACAACATTCTAGATTTATAGTATTTTTAATTTTTGTTATATTCTTGAATCATTCTTAAAATGTTTTGGTAAGTTTTTCTTTCAAGAACCACGATTTGGTTATGTTTCACTCACCCAATCATTTTAACTACAAATGCTCAAGTGGATGGAAATGTTGGGAATGTTGGAGGTAGCGGATTTTCTGTACTTGGTAAAACTGGTAAGTATCCAGTAGTAGTTGTTGGTCGTCGATAGGGTCCCACAATGATTGGCTTTGATATGATGAACTCAGGGCCAGTTGGATATGCGTAAGGAACGATGTTGTTTGATTTTGATGGCAAGTTTGAAACTGATTCACAAATACAGCTATATCCGGCCTCAGCAACCAATTCCGCTGCCACGGCTTGCACTAGTGGGAACCATGATATATACGACGATACGCACTGCATGAAGGTTTGCATTAGACGTCGAGGTTCTTCACAGTGGTGACGACGAACTGTCATTTGACATTGTTTAACCTCATCACTGAGCATTTCCGGAACATCAAACTGAGTATACAGGAACTCCAAGTCATACCCTCGTTCTCGACTGTAGAACCCTGCCCGGAGAACATACGTCAAAGCTATATCCGCGATATCTGGTTGTTCCATAATGTTACCAATACAGTACTGCTGAAGAGAGCGCAGAGGAACATTTTGAATCAAGAAAGCCTCTTTCATAAACTTTTTCAGATCATCATTCGAGTATCTGAGCCGATGTGGACCTTCGATGGTGTATCCATAATATTGGTAGTAGCACAGAAATGAACGATGAGCTCGATCTAAAACATCATTCTGAGCTATGGAAGCCAATGATTCGTTGAGACAGCTCTGGATGTGTACATTGGCTTTCTCATCGTATTGAACTTTCGTCAATGCTGCAGTAATGAGAGGTCCAATTATTTCACTACTAGTCCGGTTCCAAGCTTGCAGATCAATTAGAATACAATAAACCAATTGCTTCGTACTTGGTTCTGCAGGAAACCCGGACATAATGTATCGATTGACGGTTGGCACAGAAATGTTGAGGTACTGAGCACATTCTGAATAAGAATCCACTATCGAGCGATAGAATGGGGACCTCCAATACTGTTGACAGACCACCACCTGGAAAGCTGCAACGTATGTTGTGACCAAAAACGTAAACTGCATAGCGCTTAACTTGTAACAGGTGAGTTTAACGACTGTGTGCTTGCTTGTCGGCTTTGAATTGATTTTATAGCGAACGATTTTTTCCTGGCAGAAACAGTTTTCGTTTTTGACCACGGATTGTATACTAGTTTATGTTGCATGGTCGAGGAAACAAATTAAGTCGTTATGGAACTGGTTGAAAATAACAGAAGTAAACAAAATAATTCAATTGTGTACATATGCACCAATTTTTTTTTAAAGATGGCAAATAAGGACTAGGAAATATAAGCATTTATTGAATAAATTAATCAAAAAATATTAATGACAACTGATAACCGGTTATTTTCTATTCATTTGACCGTCGAGGGTCTTCCCTATAATTTTGTAATTTGTTAAATTGCTGTCTACTTTTTGGGTTCCACAATATGTTTTGAACCACTCCTGAAGCTTACGGTTCTCTTCCTGAAGTTTATTTCGCTCTTCTTTTTGCAGTATCGTTATGGCTTTGACCCGGTTGATTTTCTCGAACATAAACTCAAACTCTGGGGGACATTCCAGCTGACCAGTGTGCCCTTGTGTGACTCGATTCCGGAAGTAATGTTCATCACTTTCGCACTCGTACTGGGAACAGTTCTTTGCCAAAGCCAGAATAAGACTTCCTCGTTCCAGCAGTGCGTTCAAATGTTTTAGAACTTGATGAACGTCATACGAATCTATTTTCATGCGTTCAAAATGGTTCGCATTCAACTTGATCAATTTGAGTTTCAGTTCATCCATTGATTGTTCTAGAATCCTTTTTTCGTGTCTTCTGGTTAAAATTTTTCTGGTTCCATCGATTTCCACCTCTGTTACACGTTTGTGGAGCACCTTGATGGTTCTGTTGTACTCTTTCATTTTTTTGCGATTGGAATCAATCAGTTTAAGAGTTTTCTCATCCTCGCTGTATAATTTGTTGAAGGCCTTTTCTTTCTCCGGGTGAAGGATAGTTGCAAAATAATTGTCGACTATAGATTGTATTTCCGAATGCAGGGCTTCCATTTTGTTGATTTCATGATCACGAAGCCGGTCGCGTTTTTCTATGTGCTGAAATTTGATATACAAAATTGTAAATTGTTTGTAGCCCCGCCATTCCGTCAAACGCCAATATTTACAAAATTGATGTTGCCGTCATTCTTTTTGATGAAACCAATACGGTCGTCATGCAAACCGTTTTGCATGGCATCTTCCAATGAATACAGTGCACCTTCCATCTGTTGAATGTTATCGTTTTGATGATCCTAAACAAAAAACCGAAACTGATGAGTAATTTTTAATAATTTTTAAAAATTTGTACCTACTGATTTAAGACTAATATCTTGATTAAATTCATCTAACTTATATCGGCAGTCCTTTTTATATTGCTCAGACAGCTTTTCAATGAAGAATTTATGCATTTCTGTAATGTTTCGTTAATTAAATTAGAAAACATGTGTAAGTTATAACGGGATCAAAACGGCTTTCGAAGTTTACCGACCCAAATAATACTCAATCAATCGTTTCAATCGATGCAGATTTCTCGAATAAACATCTTCAATCTCTTCGCGGTCTTTGAGCAATCGGTCAATGCATACGTTTTTCCTATCGAGAGTATGCTTGGAACCTTGCATGATTTGCTCAAGCTCTTCTCGGATCACTTGAAATTTTACATCGGAACACATTTTTTCCCAATCTCCAAAAACCCGCTTCTCAGTTTCCAACGTAAATTGTTGTTCCCGTTTGAGGTGATCCTTTTAAAAATATTTATCTTTTAATAAGCAATAACCTTCAATAAAATTTTCATTATCGCAATCCTAAACCTTACCCGAACATGTTGCTTCTTCTTCTCCTCGGCGGCTCTTTGTTTTGCTTTCTTTTTTTCTAGTTTCTTTAGCTTTTTCAGCTCAGCTGCAGTTGGGGGTGCGGTTTCTTTGGACGTTTCGACAGGTTCAAGAAACTGCATTTTTAGCGAGTTATTTTGGTGATCTTCCTCTGATGAATTGAACTTTTCTTTATTTGTCAATATTCCCACAGCATACCTGATTTTTTTTATCGCGATGGAAAATTATTCTTAAACATCTTCACCATCGACATATTCTTAAATCTTCGTTTTTAGAAATAAAGTTTGTAGATGAAAATATACTAACCAATTATTAATTTAAATTTCTCCATCACCTGTTTTCAAAATCTGCTTTCAAAATTTGTTCTGCTCATTTTCGTCTTTGCTTTAGTTTGAAACGTATCAATTAGTTAAGGCTAGAAAAGCTACTTCAACAACGTTTTTGATTGCCCGGCTGGGCGTTCACTAATGGTCTCCAGGAGTTATTGATTTGGCGGGACTTTCTTCCCAAACTCTACTGCACGAGTGGAACTATTGCGACTAGTAAATGTGTGGATAGGAAATTATGATCTGTATGATTGAAATTTAATTCTTGATTTGAAAACTGAAATTTACTTTAGGGGAACATTAATTTAGAAAATAGAACACAACAACTGGATTTTGATGATCGACCATACATTTTTCTAAGTTTTATTGAATCGTTTTCATTTTGCTTTTCACGGGAAGCAATTATCCCATCACTTTCGGTTTTTGTTTTTAGGTTTCGAATTGGAGAACGAATTGTTATAAAAAAGGTAAAGGTATTTGCAGGTTGGTGGTACACTCGATGTGGCCATGATGCTCGGTGGTCGACTCGTTGGGGGACTTGCAGTAGGCGGATGATGTCAGGTAAGGCTACGACGACGGTTGTTGACCAGGATGGTGTTTCTACGGTAGGTAGGCGTCTCGTGACAATTCTTCGGGAACAGGACAGGTCTTTGTTGATGGAGACCTGGGATGCTTTTTGTAGGCTGAACACCACAAGATCTATGTTGACGGAGACCTCTGTTGTTCGCTAAATGGATCTATGTTGACGGAGATCCGTGAGGTTTTTCTTGGATGCTATGCACGATGTCTTTGTTGACGGAGACCTGTGATCGTTCTGTCCAGTGCCTGGCATCAGGCCTGTGTTGGCGGAGCACAATGATGCTCGGCAATGTTCGGGAGCGATATCCCAGAGCACTTTCACCACATGTGTGATGTCACCGATTTATCGATGGTAGCTTGTTCGGTCGGAATGGCAAGTCTTTGCAACTGACGCTTCGTAAAGGCCTTCCTTCACAATATTCCCGATATGTATTGCATAGGGGATTTCTCGACCTATTCACACACTCGCGGGCAAACTGGGGTAAACTTTTGGCGGTTTCTTTAGTCACTGAATTGGTATTACGGACTAAATAGAAATTTTCGACGTCGCTTAAATCGCGCACCCGAACTGAACGATCGTTTTCCAAGAAGAGGCCTCATGTACCGTCAGGGGTCCTATATATATCCTTCGACCCATCTTCCATCTCCTTCATTTCCGCCAAAAATCTTATCCCCATCGTTGACACACCTTCTCGGTGACAGGAGCAGTACAATTTTTGTTTTATGGTTGGTGTCAATATGATTTTCAATTCTATGTTTTTGTTTTTCAATTTTTATAGCGCATTCAAATTTGAAATTTTGAATTGCGATGTTCCCTTTTTGCAATATTACTATTTAATTTCATTTATTTATTTTTTCAAGAATAATTGAATAAGTTTTGAATGAGCCTAAGTAATTAATTTTCATAAATAAATAAATACCTAAATATGAACCAAACTAACAAATATACAAATAAATAAATAACGGAAAACAAACTAACTAATGGTGACAACAACCCGAGGCTACTAAACACAAATACGACATAACTCAAAAACTTAACAGTGCAGTATAATGTTGTAATCTGGGTTTAGGAATTTAAGGAAAATTAACAAAAATAAATATAAAAATAGTCCATCAATCCATCAATCCAGTTGACCCAAGCAGCAGAGTTTTTATTGTAAACAGCAGAAGGCTGGTTTTCTCCTGGATCCTGTTCAGGATCACTTTGCAGAGTACTTTGAGGGTTGTACAGATCAACGTTATGCCTCGCCAGTTACCGCACTCTGTCAGGTCTCCTTTCTTCGGGACCTTTACGAGGATACCCTGCATCCAGTCGGCCGGGAATGTTGCAGTATCCCAGATGTCAGTGAAAAGACGGTGCAACATTTGTGCTGACAAGGCAGGGTCGGCTTTGAGCATTTCAGCACTAATGCAATCGATTCCAGGCGCTTTGTTAGATTTCATGTTTTTGATTGCCGCTTCTATTTCAGCCAGCGAGGGCGCTTCCGAGTTGACACCATTTATGCGACTTATTGTGGGCGCCTCGAGCTGCAGCTTCTGTTGGCCATCGCTATTTGTAACTCGGAAAAGTTGTTTTTTCCGCTGAGTACTTCCTCGGAGATGAGCCAAGGATGTGTATTGCCTGAAAAGCTTGTATTGCAGTATTGTTCGTTCTATCCTTGAATATGCATCAGCTGTTTGGTGTCCCTACTACTAGAGTGGGGCCGATCGGATCGAGGCTATACAGCGGCGCTTCTTGCGATTTGCCCTTAGACACCTGCCTTGGCAAGACCCGTTTCACTTGCCAAGCTATGAACATCGATGCCGTCTCATAGACATAGACACTCTTCAAGCCCGCAGAAACGCAACACGAGCTTCCTTCGTCGCCGATCTCTTGACATCGCGAATTGACTGCCCCATGCTCCTAGAAGCCATTCCTCTAAGTGTGCGACCCCGTGGACTTAGAAACCAAGATCTGCGATTGTATATTCCCATTCTTTTGAACAATTATGGAGCAAATAGCGCTATCATCGGTGTAATGAAAACATTCAACCGTTTTTCTGAGCACTTCGACTTCGACGTTTCGAGAGATGTTTTTCGTAGTAAAGTTTTAAGTGTATTGAAAACCCTGTAGTTAGACTTGGTACTCTTTTTATATTAATTTTAAGTCATCATTTGTACCAATATGTGTTCCGTTGATTTGTAATAAATAAATAAATAAATAAATAAATAAATAAATAAATAAATGTAAGAACGAAAATGCTCAGTCCATCGTTTAAGCTGATCTGTTCGATCGGTCAATAACTGTCCTGCTCGGTCTTTCAGTGGCATTCTTGCATTAGTCCTTGCACCACTGAGGCGGCGAGAAATGTCATAAAGTAATCGGAAATCTCCACAGGCGGCGGCTCTTTCTCCTTCTTCGGCTAGGGAAATTGTCCAGGCTCTCTAAATCTCGTCTACAAGCTCGTTTTACTGCCTTTTCCAGCTCCGCATATCGTAAGCGGGCAGCTGCTTTGGCTGACCCGGTACATGCCTGCTCAATTCCGACTTTCCCCTTTCTCCGATCATCGACCATCCTCCAAGTTTCATCCGACATCCATTCACTTCTTCTTCCAAAAACTTTACCGAGAGTACCATGGCTCGTCGTGATAAAGGCATTCTTGATTCCACACCATTGTTCTTCGACTGTTCCGTCTGTCGGCAATTCCGAGGCTCGGGATTCTAGCTGTTCAACGTATGCCCTTTTCACCTCTGGATTCTCCAACCGGCGGACGTCGTTTCGATACCCGACTTTCTCCTCGCGCCGTTGGACACGTGCAACTCTCAGTCGTATCTCGCTAAGGACGAGGTGATGGTCAGATGCAATGTCTGCGCTTCTTTTATTGCGAACAACAAGAAGACTCTTTCTCCATTTTCGGCTGATGCAGATGTGGTCAATTTGATTTTCTGTTCGGCCATCTCGGGATACCCAAGTGACCTTATGTGCTGGTCGATGGGGGAAGAGCGATCCACCGATCACCATGTTGTTGTTGCCACAAAATTCTACAAACAGCTCTCCGTTTTCGCTTATCTGTCCTAGACCATGGCGCCCCATATTGCGCTCAAGGTCCTGATTATCGGAGCCAATCTTTGCGTTGAAGTCGCCCAAATGGATTTGAATGCCACCCTTCGGAATTTTCTCTACCACGCTGTTCAGTTGACTGTAAAACTGCTCTTTCTCCTGCAAGTCGGCAACGTCAGTTGGCGCATAACACTGGACCATTGTAAGGTTTCTAACCCGTGTTCTAAATCTGGCTACGATTATTCTTTCGTTTATCGGTTCCCATCTAATGAGGGCCGCGTAGGCCTGCGGGCTTAACAGGAAACCAACTCATTGTTCCCGAGTAGCGTGTTCTCCTCGTATGCCAGAGTAAAGCCGTACTTGCCCGGACTGTGTCTTGCGTTCTCCAGTATTAGGCCAACGGACTTCGCTCAGTCCCAGAACTTCAAGCTTGAGGATGCTAGCCTCTCTAGCAAGTTGTTCTAGTTTGCCTTGTTGGGCACGGGTTAAAACGTTCCAAGTTCCAATTCGTGTCCGTGTCTTCATGCTAAAAGTCGTCGCCAAAGTTCCAAGTAGGTCATTTCTTTCGGATTCCGTAACAATTTCAAGTCGGGAACAGTAGGTTGTTTGCTTTTTTTTTTATTAGTTGTTAACCCAGGTGGTAAATCCAATTTACGGATTGCATTCCAAGGCACGGCGAGCCACCGCGTCCCCCCAGTTTGCTACTCTGGGTCCATGGGTGCAATTGGACGACTCATGATACAATGCTAAGGAACACTGTACCCCCTACGCCATAAAGTCCACCTGGGGCCACTGACCTTTGTTCCCACCTCGAACTGTTTGACACACTTTACTTCAATAGTGGAAGGTCAATTCGCGCTAGTGCGCTCCAAGGCAATACTCGTTTCCGAATCCTCTATCAGCATTACCTCATTCTAACACAACTCGATGCGCAACCCCTCATTTGACGAGTTAGGACCCGACATCTCATCGTGTGAATGAGGTCCCCACGCAGCGCAACTACTAACTTTGTGAATTCAGTCCAAGATCCAGAAGCACAAAACAAGTTGTCGACGACACTTTCTCTGTTCAAACATGCGGGTAGGAGGGGTAAGCCCCCTAAGCCACGTGTAGGACTCAGACTCCTCCGAACTCACAAATAGTGTTGACTTAAGTCACCACTCAGCGCAACTACCCGATCTTCAAGTCGGGCGCATGACCACCCGAAGCGCAGATCGAGCTATAGAAGGCCCTCATCAGGTCACACTCGCGGTTCAGGCGCAACAATTCCCGAAACGCGTGTCGAACCCTGACACCTCCGGCAGAATGTGCCTCTCGGACACTGACGTTTAAACACGTCCCTAAGTGATCGGCCCACCGTTGGCCACCACTTTGCGCATCTAGTCATTTCGCGAATCGAGTCTATACCCACCGAAGCGCAAAACGAGTTGGCGATCGCTCTCCCTCCGGTCACGTCCGCATATCAGGGCCATGACCCCCCGAAAGCATGTTGGACCATCACGCACACACCCAAGTACCTAAGTACCCGGGTGCATCACTTCTTCTGCGCGGTTTTGGCAGACCCGTCAACAGCCTCTAGTGGGTTTGGTGTAGTTCTCTTGGCCGCACATCTGCAATACGCCGGACTTGCAAACACGTTTCCACTCTGCACCACGGGGCGGTGGAACTACGTCGCAGAGCAAGTCATTCTTGTTTGTGCAAGTGAAGACGAGTGGTTATCTTTATACTATCAACAAAATTGTGTGCTCAGTTAACGGTGTGCGGTTTTGAAAATGGGGTAAGCATTAGGTAATAAGTTGAATAATCAGTCAATTAAGTTAAAACATTTGTAGTAAAGTCATTCAAACGAGGTCCGAAAAAATATCCGAAAAAGTCGTGCTACAAAAGCTGTTCCAGACGCGCTGGATAAAAGTGCTATCTCGATGGGCATACAGACAGTATATGGAGCGTACAAAACTTACGGTGTACCAATTTCAACCATCCGATATCGTCTGAGGATTCATCAGAAAAACCACATAAATATGAATTTAGTATTTGAGTCCAAGCTTAACAAGCATTAGATATGTTTAAAATCACATACAAATATTGATTTTACGATTTTTTCTACAATTTTTGATATTTTTTTTTCCTAGAATAAACGAAGTGAATCATTTCTACCCACTGGGACCTTAAAGCACAACTACCTACTTTTAGGTTGTTGTTTCTTAAGTCACGAGTGAGTTCCTGCACTGAAGTGGCGTTTTACGTCAAAAGTATTCAAAAGTGGGTAGTTTTTGGTGTCCGTGTAGGACGTTTTTGATCTTCTCGTCTGTACGCGCGGTAAAATTCGATGAGTTGCACATGTGCTAAGTACATTGTACGTGTATGACAGTACCACGTTAGGACGCTTTGCTCTTCTCGTCTGAAGTGCGCGGTAAAATTCGGTGAGTTGCACCGGTGCTTAGTACAGGAAGTATTTGCTCTAAATAAAAACGCGATGTACTCGATAGAGTGTGACGCGACGAACATTACATATTTAAGTTTGATTTGATCACATCCCTTCCCAAAGGGAATCCAGATCTTATTTACCTTCCCCACTAACAAACCACCCTTCCTGTGACGACCGTGGAGATTTAGAGGTGTATTCGGTCTCTAGTAGCAACGGAAGTCGAACTAACAATCCTTCCCTTCCCCGATGAACCGTGAGGACGTGGCCGGCGCCGTTTTTGACCATATAAGATAAGAAATCTTCGAAACGTGTACACAGAAAATGGTAAGCTTATCCCAAGCCCCATTTATTTGGATCTATGTACAATTTTGAAGGTTCTTGTCAATCACTACTGAAATTTACGGTTTATCTAAGTGTCGGGATTGTCACTTTCCAGAATGAATCTCCGATGTCACTCCGTATGCGGTTTAACCATCTTTTTTTTTACTCTTCTCACTCAAATGTTGCTCTCTCTCTCTCAAGAGATTGAATGGCATTTGACAGATATTCGATGTAGTTGATTTATCGTTTTATCGCTTCTACACTGAAATAAATAATTCTGCGTGTTTCTATTCGAAACTTGAAATTCAATCAACTATTTGATTTCATTTCTGAAAAGAATACCTTTTTTTATTTGTTTTGAGCCAATCAATTCATTTTGTTATTGTATTTCCTACACTAAGCTCAAGCTTAAGCTCAAGCTCAAGCTGAACTAAAGCTTCAAATGATTATTTCAAACCTTAACAAAGTTCGGAAAATAAAATTTGGAACTTAGTTACCGAAAAATTTCATATCCATGAATTAAGGATTTGGCCTACTGAAATCAAATCTAAAAACCTCTGAAAAAGTATAGCGAAATAAGGCTCACTTACCCTACCTCATATATGTTTTAGCTGAGTTTGAATTTGATACAGAATCTAAATGTAAAGAAAGAATATTTTGAATACCTACTCTTCAATAAATTGATGTCTTTCAGTTTTTAAACTGAATATTGATTTAAGATAATACTTAAATTTCAATTTTCTTTTAATTCTACAAGAATTTATTTGCAAATTCAGAGGAATGTTTTAAATTTAAAACAGTTTTTCCTACGGCCCTGAAATATGAAATAGAGATTAACGAATAGAGAAACGAATTGTGAATGTAGAATGGGCTATCCTTATTTTAAGTTTTTGTTTTCCAAATTCATACATCTAAATTCAACAAAGCTTTTTATAGTTGATTTATTAGATTTCCTTTGGAAATATTATAATTTTCTACGTCACATTTGTAAGCCAAGGTAAAGAAATGACCATATTGATAGACCGGATTTTATACAGTTAAAAAAGAGCTCCCCAGACGATAACACATCGGATGTTGATGATCTACGAAAAATTTTGTTCGCCAAGTTTATCAGATGGACGGAAATCATGAGTTCAGAGAATATAGGTAATTATAGAAAAAAAAAACGTGTTCATAAATCAATAATACATCAGTGTTGTTTATATCTTTGTTATGATATAAACTGGAACTAGCGATCTGAGTTGATATAAATTTTTATAAATATGAGAAATGATGATAATGAAATGCAACGATTAAAATGTGCATAGCTAAGCATAATTCCAGGCGGAAATACTCAGTCCATCATAAAGCTACTCTGTCACAGGTTTATGATAAAGCTTAGTTCTTTTAGAAATGGGACACTTTCATCTGCTAATAGCTCGTTTACTAGTTATTGGATATTCAAAATTTTGACAGCATTTTGTTGCCTGTAAAAAGTATTATTCGACCAATTTTTTTCAAAATTTAAAATTCACGCGTTTTTGAGATATGCACGATGCAAGAGAAAAAGAAAGAAATAATTTTGCACAGTTTCCTTTAAAATTCGTCATTTTTAAATTGTTAGCTCACAAATCCGTTGATTATTCAAAAATAATTGAGTTTTTGTGGTGGATAAGTATGCAAACACTGTCAATAATGTCCACAAAGTTCAAATCAAGCATTGGAGTGAAGCAAATGATCGGCAACTACGGTTAAGGGTCATCAGGGAGGTCAAGTCTCATACCAGCATTTTTTAATTTTTCAATAAGCGAAAAACTAAGAGTCGATCGCTGAAATGTCCAAAACAATTTTCTCCGAGAAGCTGAATGTGTTGCCTAGTGATGACTCATTGAAACCCAACCTCAAACCACCATTTTTTGCTAGTTCCAGAGCTTGTAAGCTGTAAAGTCGGTACCGAGGCTATGGGACAGATGATTTCTGATGAACGACAAAACTTATGAAATACCCTATTTTAAACAAATTCCAGCGTTTGAATCCTATACCTTGTCTGCTCGTTGCAAGATCCCGAGTATATTTAAGTATGTTTTTGCTGGTTATTTTGTATAAAATTATAATGATTTGACAAAATTCTGCTCCTGCGAAAAAAAAAACAAAAATTTTCAAAACGAAACTTTGGTTTTCGCTGTTTTTAAAATCCTAAAAAGAGTAATTTTGTTTGTACCATTCGCAACCTACGATTTATATCACCGATTTAACTTCAAGTTCAATCTTATGATGGTTTTAATTCGTTATTGTCAGATTTTGCCAGAAGAAATTCCATTAAAAACGTTCTAAAATGTGGTCAAAAATAATCAAATTTGTTCATTTCGAAACTACTGTATCCACTAAAATGCTTCCAGTTTCTTTTAAAAGAGAAGTATTGGACCGAAAAGTATCAGAAATTGAAGAAGGAGGGTGAAGCCACCTCAAATATAGATTTGACGAAAAATAAGTTGGAAAAACTGATCAATACCATGACTGAAAAAAGTGTGCGCCGGCCAATGGGAGATACCAAGAATAAAATAAAAATTTCTCTAACAAAAAACGATAAAAATTTTTTTTCAAATTTTTTCAAGAAATATCATAACATTACCTTCATTTTCTTCATAGAAAGTATTTCGATCAAACGAATGGTTTTTGAGATACACGCATTCGTAACTGTCCCATTTCTAAAAGAACTAAGCTTTAACCACCCTCTGAAAAATGTAGTTTAGACAACTTTAACCCAACATAGCCATCGGATTACCTGTCCTCATGCAACTTTTTGCTCATGATAACGACCGTTTAATTGAACCTCGCTTCCTATGGACCGCGCTTATAAATAGATAGTACACTTTCATAATATCACTTATCGGTTACACTTTGAAGCAGCAGCCATCTTTCGCCAATCTACGCGATCGGAAGGCGGGAAAAAATGGATAAACTAGCACATAACATCGAACACAGTTGTACCGGATAAGTTTCTCAATAACGATCCGCCAACTGTAACGTTGATAAAGTCGCGAATGCCATAAAGATGGTAAAACGACTATAATCGAAACAAAAAAAGATAAACTAGCACCTGATTCATGAATAAATGTCCGTTGACGATGATGGGCGGATCATGACGATGTGTCGGGGAGTCAATGGATGCTCATGTCGTAATCTGGCGGCCTTCATCTCAATTGATAATCTTCAAGACCACCTCCGTCTGGTTTATGTTGCAGACAGGTTTATCGATAAGGATGAGTGTTAAGGTGGTGAAATGGAACTAACTGAGAGCATATGACGAATGTCTCAGATTGTTGAACATCAACGTTTGATTTTGGATTGCTAATTTATGATGTACCTTAAATTTCCTTCAAAGGTCATTTTCGAGTTATGAATTTTTAGTCATAATTCAATGAAATTCGTTTTCCAGTTTTCTTACTCTATTTTCTCGTTGAGGTAACAATTTTTTAATCGTACATTTTCAGCTTTTTCACTTTTGAGATTATGCAATTTTCGTCCCCCAAATCACATGGGAGTTTTCGCGCTCCATTTTAACAGGTTATTGTCCCATCTGTTTGGATGACTTAACGGCTTGGCTCACTTCATCAGCGGAGGCCGAGAGAATTTGCCAAAAACAATCTTATCAAGATTTTTCACGGGAACCGATCATCTTGAATAATAAAAAAGTGCCCCTCAGTTGACAACTAGCTGCATAGAAATTAAATGTTTGTTTTTGTTTTATTTCTACCTTTTAGCCTTCCAGAGGAAAGTGAAACGATTTCTTATTGCTTGATGCAGTTTTTTTAAATTGTGACCCAGAGATGGATCTTGACTCAACCATTAAGTTAGGGAAACTTTTTTTTGGCTTGGAAGTAAACTATCGGTGTAAATTAAAATTTCAGGGAATAGATTTGATGAAAACTCATGTTGAAAAACATGCGAAAAAAATCGCAAATCCTGCTGTGCTAAAAAATCTAAACACGAGTCCAACTACCGTAGGATAAAATGATGGGGATAGAAATAGACAACGAAAAATGATGATGATCACATGAGAGAACAATTTCCTTGAAACCGATAGACTTCTACACTTGAATTGTATAATATCCATACTCCAGGTTGTCTCCTGTAGTAGAATGATTATACATGGGCACACGAAGCCCAAGTTGGTTTTAGTGGGACGAACCCACACACGGCAGCAAACACCCGGCTGTTATGGTTTGAAGTCAAATTTCCATCTTGTAAAAAAAAAAAATACATGGGCCCCGCAGAGGCGCCAGATGTGGGTTCAAGTCCTACCGGGAGACAAGGTATATTTTTTTCGCATGTTTTACAACAACAATATTCATCTAATATATTCCCTGAAAGGCATGTTCAACTTTGGTCAAACACTAAATGGTGAATGTTGAAAGTTTTAATTACCATAAAGATTTTCAAAATTGAGAAAATGTAGATAACTTGGAAATGAGTAATTCGCTAAAAAAAACTTGTTTTTAGAGTTATGGAACAAGAAACTTCAACTTATGTATGTTTTAATAATAAAGTATGTTAAACTTATCATTTTCTCGATATAACATATGAAAACTATCGATGGACTATTAGATATTCAAAGTGCTTGTTATCTAATTCAATATAATAAAAATAAATACATAAATAAATTCTATAAATAAACTGAATCCTTCTTGATTTTTTTAAATTTTCGAGTCAACTTAAAAAACGGTTGACATTTTTTACAATATTTCATACAAGTCAAGAATTAACTTGCACAGCACGCATTTTTATATTCATCACGAACCCCACAATGTTGCATGACATATAAACGCAACATTTTTTGCTGCGCAGCTTTGCGATGATGGGCTGGGTTATGTAGCATAGGTATGAAACATTTCATTCGGTAAAAAAGCCAGTTGTGAGAAATGTGAGTTCGGTCGATGTCTCCGGCCCAGAAGACCGGTTATGCATTTCAATTTCGATTCATGCTTGGCAAACAGCAGTTCGGAACGTCTAGCTGATTTTTATTAGTTTGACACTATTTAACATTTTGATTCGTTGTAGTTACTAGTATTTTGATAAGTTTTTAATGTGATAAAAACAATTGTAATCTTCTATACCTATCTATATGATATTATTATTATGCATATAGAAAAAATCCAAAATATGAACGCTAATAATCATAGCAGCTTTGCCTACTAGCGACACGACGCATACGTCGCGACGTTGAAAATAATAACGACGCACCCCAAGTTTCCTTGGAGACTTGGAGCATGCGATTGATGTCCTAAGGGAAATGTACAGTAAATAACATAAACAATGTTCGAGTACTACATCGAAATCGCCTACTGGACTGAAAAAAGAAAAACAAACCTGCGAATGACAGAAATCCCGCTAGTAAAAAAGCGTCGCTAGTCCTACTGTCGCTATTCGGTTTGGTGCTTTACACATAATAATTAATTTCAGATCATGACTTTTTCATGTTCCAGTTATTCTAATCCAAGATTGAAAAAAATTCCAATGCCTTAGATTCGACAAGCGAACTTTTGCAATGAAAAGACTCAAATTTTTGTTATCATTTTCCAAATTATTATCAGCACATAATAATGAAACATTACACCACATAACAATTTGAAAAATGGATTTTGGAGTTTTTAATATCGAAGGAGTTGGATGCCTTCTTCTTCTTCCTGGTATCATGTCTCCTTCGGATGACATGAAAATAGATGAGGGCCAGTATCTCAGACTATATGCCCGAGCTGGATGCCCTTAAACAAGTGCTAAATTTAAAAGTGCATAATTTACCCTTCGAATAGCTACGGCCGCACTGTGGTCGAATTATCAAAAAACCTGTCAAAAACT
Source organism: Uranotaenia lowii (assembly GCF_029784155.1). Classification (NCBI taxonomy): domain Eukaryota; kingdom Metazoa; phylum Arthropoda; class Insecta; order Diptera; family Culicidae; genus Uranotaenia; species Uranotaenia lowii. Next base: position 149,292,201 of record NC_073693.1, read on the forward strand.
ATTTTTTCAACAGTTTTTTCTCTGAAAATTATTCAAATTGTTCAATTATCATAATTTCGCTGAAGTAGAATTTGTAAAATTTTAATGGCTCAGTAAGTGGTTCTCCCCATTAAATTTTTCTTAAAGAGTGCTGCAAAATGTTTCTCATCCTACATTGATTGAATCTAAAATTTACTCAAAATGACAATAAAAATAAAATTTAATTAATTGATTGACATAACAACGCTGCACATGCTGAACACTTTTTTTTAATTTTTCATTAATTAACGAGTAAACAAAGAAATTTTATGTAAGATGAGAACTTTTAAAAAATTTCAATGCTTATTTTTTTGTTACATTTTCTTTCAATTTTTTTTTCTTTTTATTTTTTCATATTTCAAATCTTTGAAATAACACCACTAAAGTTACTTAATATTTTTTAAGTTTTCATTGGTTCTCATGAATCTTGACCAGCAAAAAAGATCTATGATTCGATCATTATCCTGAAAAATATTTGACATACCATAATTTAATCATGCTTTGGAAGTTATTCCTGATAAAAAAAAATACACGGAAATGCTATTTGATAGTGCTTCAGAATTTGATAAGGATGTTTTATGAATGGATTGTTTAGAAAACTGAAGACCCAATTTATATATCAATTTAGTTCGTTATCTGGAAAGTTATTTGCTTAGGAATCAAATCTACTCCTCAAAATCGTTCTTCAAAAATGGCAAGAAAAGGCAGCCCAATTTGCATTATTGTATAGCTCAGAAATGTGGGAAGCTTTCCAGCATAAAATTAGAGTGGTGTTAGGGTAAATGTACCCGACCTTGGCACCTAAGGCATGGCTTACCCTTTTTTTCGACATTCCTACCTTCCTGTTGAGTTCACCATATAACATCCTTTGAAGAATTTACTTGCTAACTTGCTTAGAGTTCAACAAAAATATGTTTTCTCTATGGAACTTTCATTAATGTGAGCAAAATGCATGCAAAGTACTCACTATGGTGCTCCAATTACTTGGCCACCGTACCCATTGTTTGCCGTTTCGATGATCCAATTCTTGGCCACCAGCAAAGTGCAATAGATTTTTACCAACAATGCTCAATTGACAGTTAACAGAATCGTTGGCTATTTTGAATATAAGGCCACTGACAGAATGACGTCAGCTGAGCGTAAAGTTCTATGCGAAGATGGAACACCGGGCGCCACTCATACAACAAAAAGGCTTTTGAAAACATTGATGAAATTTGGTTGAAAGGGAGGCACAAAATAAGCTTTCATTTCAAAAAGTCGGAAGTCCAGAAACTCCGCAATGCGATTGCGACACATAGGGTTATTTTCACTACCAAACAACTCTCTTCATATTGTGGAGTTTGGCTTCATAAAGTAAGAAATTGAAAAATTCCTTAAATGGTATTTTAAAATTTTACCCTTTTGAATTTGTTAGCTGAGTTTATGAGCTTCTAGCAAGAGCCATCTCGAATGCCCGGGGCGTTGCGCAGTGGTTTGACACGCCAAATAGATGTTAGAATGTAAACCTTGCTAAAACTTTTTTTTAATTCGACTCACATCAAATATTTATAGGAATAATTGGAAAGCAAACGATATTTTCCTGAACTTCCAACTTCTGTTTCCATGAAAAAAATTAGAACAAAAATCCAAAAAATTAAATTTGAGTAGGTATATGGTTCCCAAGCAATAGAAAACGATTCCAAAACTCAATAAGCTATGTATTTTATATACTGAAGTCATAAATTGCCATCGATCTAACAATTTTTAGATAAGAAAAACATCTGAAGTTGTGAGATGCTTAATTTAATTTAGTTTTTTTTTAATATTTCGAACCACTGTGTTCTGTAGGAGACCACGTGGCTTTTGCTCGGCAGACTGCAATGCAAATGCTTTTCGCACGCATACCAATGTACCTTCAATTCATGGTTCCCAAATAGCGATTTTTGCATTTTTAATGCTCGGATATGACTTTTAGTTAGTCGAATCACTTATGTTCTCCAAATTATTTCGAAGCTTAAGTTGACAGCAACGGTCTTATCATACAACCCAATTAGTATGAAAACATTTGTGCGTAGTTTCAAATGAAGTTTTTGGAAAAACATCAGCCCAAAAATACCTCTTTAATGACCATGTATTTTTTCCAGCTTCCAACACTGGTGGTGTATTTCGATTGAAGTTGCATGCCAAGAAAAGGAACGAAAATAGTTTTCAATTTTCATTCAAAACCTAAATAAATATTCACACTTTAGTCTTTCTAGTATTTTTTTATTTTTTGCTGAGTTTAACTGTAAGCTTAAGTATTTATTTCAAATTTTTCAAATGAATGTCTGCGTATGAAATCGCATGTGAATTTAACAGTTGCACTAGAAAGGTGAGTTCATCTGATTTTCATACGGTGATTTCCAACATAATTTCCTCGGATGCAGATGGAAAAAAATTAACTTCTTTATTAAAGTACAAACAATCAAAAATTTCGGTATGCACAGATATGAAACAAATTATTCTCTTCGCAATGAAAATATATTCAAAAAATTTTAAGCTCAATTTGGACCTGAAAAACATGAAAAGACATCTTGGCATGCCAAGAAAAGGATCATGCCAAAATAGGGCTCACTTACCCTATGTGGAGTTTTGTTTAAATGCCAAATTGAAGTGCAGAGCTGGAAAACCGGAAAAAAAAATTGAAAATTGAAAAGAAATCGCTGGAATTTCAAATTTATCTGATCACCGACCAGTGGATAACAAATTTCGTTTCTTGAAAATGATCATTATATAAGCTTTTTTTTTGGGCTTTAAGAAAGTTTTCCATTGAAAAGGAACAGAAAACAATAGTTTTGGTGATTTTGTTTGGTTCCGGCATGATTTTTTATCTAGAACTATTATTTACAACTCTTTTCAAAATTTCCTTAGATTTTTGTCGAAAAATAAAAAAAATGCTGCAAAAAAACTGCTGCGAATTTCTGTTTGCCCCAACCAAGTTGAAGTTTGAAAACCTAAAAACAATATCGTGTTGTGCAACTAGATTCCATTTTTTTTATTTATTTGATCGTTGGGATTTTAACATCTATCGGGTCATTCATCCCTCCTACTACTAGATTCCATATGAAATATTTCAAGTTACCAAAATAGACCAAAACACAAATTTTCATTTTATATTATATAAAACATGCTCTACAAAAATAAAAAAAAATAATTTCATTCATTTGCGATTTTGAAATCTATTTATCATTCAATGTAAGCATAGCTTTGCAAAATCCCTTCGTTTCATAAAGTAACAAATTTGCATCAATTAATGTATGAAAAATGGGAAAAATCGTATTTTATTTTAATTTTTTTTCTTGATGTACTCATCATTTCCAACTGTTTAAAATGATTTTCAAGGAAAAATAAAAAATCATAAAATGAAGGGTTAAAAAAAAAAAATCAAACTTTTTTTAGCATTTTTTTTTTGAAAACCACTAAACGGGTAAACTTATGACTATCAATTTCATGGTTTCATGTAACCTGAAAATACCGAAACACGATGAAATAATTGGGTTGATAATTTTGAGCGTGTGAGTCAAGTTTTGGGTGCCAATTGTAGAAATATTTTTTGCTAAAACTGGATATACAAGAACTGGTGATCAAGGTTTGATAAGGAAAAAGATAATCAGAACCGAGTTTCAAATTTTTAATTTAGAAAAATACTACTAAAGCTTTCTAAATTGAACGCAAAATGAAATTTCTGAAACATAATAGTCATGTTTCGAGTTCAAAATGTGAGTTGAAATTATAATTTGAAAATTGTAAATCAAATCTATCATTACAGTTTCCACTTAAATTCATACATTCCAATTTGATGTTACATAGTTATCTTTAACAATATTTGAAAATCGAAGTATAGGATCAAAACTTTGATTTTGAAAATGATTAGAATATTAGAATGACAATAACAATATAAATTTTTGTTTTCCAATTAAAATCCAAATTCGGATTCAAATTTATGCATAATTTTTTGAATTTGAATTCAGAACAAGGAATATTTGTTATTTGTAGTTTTTAATTTATTAACTTCAACGATATCTTGTTGAAATTCGATGAGTGATCTCATTTTATGTAGAACATTATATTTATTTGTTATATATACCAGAATATTAAAATAGTTCGTTATACAACAACAAAAAAAAAACACTTTTGAAAAGTAATTTAAAAATATTAGCGCATAATAATAATAATAATAACAACAGTAGCAATAATAAAAGACGCACTCATGCAACGATTGCAGAGATTTATCTAGCTTAGCCTTGCGATTTTGATTAGACTTGTTTCAAACGGCCATTGCAGTGAAACAAAAAATGATTGCAGTTAAAAATCATCGAAACAATTCTAAGAAAAAAAAGGTACGAAACATTTTTTTTTTTACATTGTTTGCGATCGTCGTTATTAGATTTGTCTCCATGTGCCAAATATTATCGTTTCGTGCATCGAATGGAACGTCATAATTTGAAAAGATCTTGTGTAAAGTTAAAGAAATTTTAAAAATTTAAAGGCGGGCGATAAGCGCACATATAGGTTTAGGATTAGGAACACATATTTTATCAAATAAATATTTTAAGAAATAAGGATATGAAATCACATGAGCACATGAGCAGACATCTGTTATCATCTCATTAATTCTTAAATAAAAATTATGACTAGACGAACTAAAATGTAGTGCACATGAGCAGAATCTGTTATCATTTCATTAATTTTTACATAAAAATCATGACTAGACGAATTAAAATTTAATTTTTCACCGATAGACAGCATTTTACTTAGTTAATCTTTTTCCTTAATTGAGAAATTCAATCTGCCTGTTATGGGCACTCAAAAACAATCTCTTATTTCAATATTTTATGCATTTTAACTTGGTCTTAAGCATTTAATTCGTTGTTTTTTTCAACATAAATTAAAAAGAATAACCACTAACAATTTTGTCAAGAGTTTCTAGATGCGTGATAGTTTAAGTTTAATATACCTATGTATATGTTTAAAAACCTTGTTTGAATTTTATTTTATTTTTTTACTGAGTTGAAATCATAAAGCCTTTTTGCTTTGCTACACCTTCCAAATATTATTGTAATTTGTTGGACCTAGTTATTCAACTTTTCATTTATTTGCACAAGATTTTAAATTCATTTTCAAAATCATTAAATGTTTTTTTCAAAATTAAACTACTTTTTTTGTTTTGATTTAATTTTTTTTTAAATTCGTGTTTTAATCCTTTTTGTAACTCTGGATTTTTTTGTTTCATATGTTAATAACATGTGCCAAAATATTTTTTTACATATGGAATTTTCGTAGCCCCTCAAACTCAAACTGTTATAGAAACATTTTTTGTAACAAAATAACGGCACGGGACACTTATTTTACCTATTCGTTCTCGAATTATTATACAAATTGTGAGAGTGACCACCTCCCTCATTCCTGTATCCCATATGGAAGAAAGGGGGTAACATAACATCAGAATACACTTCTTATATACAAATACGATCCCGTGTCATATATGGCTCCATTCTCGATAAGTTCTTGAGATAAAAAATGGGTGACCCTCTCACCACTTTATATCTCCCCTCTGGCAAGAGAAAAAGGGTCTCAAACCATCGAAGAAACATTGTCCATACACAAGTATGCTTCCATGCAAATTTGATTCCATTTTCTCAATTAGTTATCGAAATAATAAAAAAATTGTATGAGTGACCCTCTTCTCACTTTCAATCGTTTCACTGAATGGATGGAGGGGTGCTAAACCACCGAAAAAAAAAACATTTCTTGTGATCGAATACCCTTTCACCCCAAATTTGGTTTCGTTTGCTTTATTAGATGTCGAGCTATGCTATAAAATTTGTATCGGAGCCCCTATTTCTACCTACCCCCTACCTGGTACGAGGGAGTCAAGATAAAACATTCCGTGTATTCAAATACACTCCCATGCCCCATTCTATTCCATTTGCTCGATTGTTTGATTGTTCCCATAACATATTTGGTTCCATTTGTTAGAAATTTGTTTGCTTCATGCAAAACAATCATATGTGAGCTCCCGTCTTCGCTAGCTGCAATCCCAATTGAAGGAAAAAGAAGTCTCAAATAAGCCAAAAGCCATTTTACGTATACAAATGCTTTTCCATGACAAAATTGTTTCCATTTGCTCTATTAGTTCTCGAGTTATGCAAAAAATGGTAAAGGCTGTTCTCTCTCCTTCCTATCACCCCACTGGAAGGAGGCAGTAGCACCAAATATTCACAGAAACATTTCTTGTGCTCAAATACCCTCTCAAGCTCAATTTCGTTCCATCTGCTGGGTAAGTTCCTGAGTTATGTGAAAAGTTGTATGGGAGCACCCTCCACCCTTAAGATTATCATAGAAACATTTCTCGTAACCAAATACCTCCCCACGCCAAATTTGGTTCCATTTGCTTGATTAGTTTTCCAGTTATGCTGAAAATTACACCTTTAGTTTCTTTAGCTCCTTTTTCTATCTTCTCATATGAAGAAGCAAGGGGTACTTAATATTCATGGAACTATTTATCGTACCGCAACACCCTTCCAAGCCAAATTTGGTTACATTTGATCGAATAATTTTCAAGTTCATTAGCTTGATTAGTTCTCCAGTTATGTTAAAAATTTTAAGGTAGGCCCACTCCCCCTTTCCTCTCTCCCCACTGAATGGAGGGAGGGGTACCAAACAATCATAGAAACATTCCTCGTACTGGAATACACTCCCATGCCAAATTTGGTTCCATTTGTATGATCAGTTCTCGAGTTATGAAAACTTATTACATATATTTGAAAGAGGGTCCCAAACCATTATAGGAACCTTTGCCGGCCTCCATTACCCCCATCTGCCAAGTTTCACGCAAATCGGTTCAGTATTTTTCGAGTCTCTAGGGAACAGACAGACAGACATAAATCCATTTTTATTCATATAGATATCACCATCTTTTTTGAAAATGCTACGTTTTTCATTAAAAAAATTATAACCATTTCAACGTAAACAAAATCTGAACTCAATAAATATTATTTAAAAATGACAGGTTTTCCTGGCTAGAGCTTTAAAAAATTTCAAGAAATTTTTTGTTAAGGTTAAATACATACATTCAAAATTCATTGGCTATGCAAAGTAGTTTTTTGCGAGTTTTTATTTTCATAATGCTGTGAAACAGGTTTGAAATGAGCAGTTAAAACACAAAAATTAAATAAATACATATTGAAAATGACTAACATCGAATATCTTTTCTGAGGTGACAGTAAGGTTTAAGGTTTGTTTACATAAAATGTGCCGCAAGAATTAATAAATGTTTTTCATCCAAAGATATATTTCTTAGAACTTTCAGTATTTGAATGAAAATGTTTTAATTCCATACACATTTCCATACAAAATCAAAACTTGTTGTGCTTATTAAGGACTAAATGAATCGCTTCCGAAATTTTAATTGCTATGTGTGTCAGTAAAACAACCAAAAAAAAGTTATAAGAAGTGTTAACATGTATAAATTTGAAAGTTTCATACAAAGCTTGCAGCGGTCCAATGCGCATATTTAAGATTTCCTGATTGCTCGGATATTTAATACAAAATTTGGAACAGTCCTGCCTGGCCTGGTTGCCCGGATGTTATTGAAGATTGTCCGTTTTATCTTGCATCATGAATATCTAAAAAAAAACGCGTAAATTTAAAATTTTGAAAACCAATTGTCAGATAAAAGTGTCCCATTTCTAAAAGAACTAAGCTTTAGCTGAACCAACATTTTTAAAATCATAAATTTTATACAAATTGGTTAAAAACAAGAGAGGTAAAGCGATTTTAAGCGACACTCAACATCCGTAAAGAAAGTTTGTTTTTTTTTAGTTTTCTGAGAGCATCAATAAAAAAAGTAATGTTACAAAATTAAAGATTTCATTAGTTTATTGGGAGGCACAGAAGATTTTTTTTTATTTTAATGCGCCTGAATAAAGGTTACACGCTCTTGACATTCAAGAGCGGAGAGGGTCAATTGGCACAAAATATTCAGAAGTGTACTCGTAATAATTTGGTTTTGAAAGCTTGTGTCCTTTTGAATTTACAATTTCAATCCTTTAAATCTCAAATGATAAAGATCTGTCTAATTTTATTATATGAGTACTGATAGAAATATATTTTTAGAATTGATGAGCTAGTAACGTTCCAAAACTCATGTTGCGTCTAGCATAGCCTTGCGACAACACGCGGAAGTTATGTTTCGTTGCAGCACGAATGATGCACGAGAGACCTACAGTTTTCCAAACAGAGCAGGCGCGAGAGAATGCTCCCGGCTTTCCATGGAGAATTGAGAGTGTTTATTTTCCAATTTCATCTCTCTCACCCAAGAGACAATGTTTACGATTTTCCGCGAGCATTTTTCTTATTCTCGCTAACACTCTCTACCTTCCGGTGGTTAGTAATGTGCCTTGCATATTTAGCTTGGGATGCTGCAATGTTAGATCAAATCCGCCACCTGGGTCACCAGTCACAATGCTCTCTCTATGTTGTGGAGGAGGATCACGAGGAGGGACTGACGCTTCAGCAAAGTGGACACCGAGACACGGTTTTGCCGCTGATGCCGGGTCGTTGGTTCGTTCGTTCGTCTGGTGCGCGACAGCAGCTTGCAGCGGTGTCTTCATTTGGAGTTCAACTTCACTGAGAAGATTGCTGGTTGATGCTAGTTGGGTGGTTGGTTTGGTTGGCTGAAGCGAAAGCGAAAACCTGCCTACTCTCGGCAGCCGATTCGAGGGGGACTCAAACCAGTCCGTCTGGTGACTTTCGAGTGAGCGGTCGCGGTGTGGGATTGGCTTTTGCTCTCCGTTTGGGCCCTGTTTGTGCGGCTTAGTTTCTTTGGTTGATGAGGTGTTCGATTCATGCAGCCTAGTGTCCGAGGAAGGCCTGTGGAAGGCTTGGCGCGATTTTCTGTGGTTTTTTATTTTGTTTTCGATTGGGCTATTATTTATACTGAGGCCGATTGACGGTGATATTAGAGTTGGATAACCTACAAGTGCGGTTTTTATTTGTGAAACTGATACGGGTAATTGGGTGTGATGTTCTACATTTTGGGTGGCAGTGCTAGCCTTAGGAGCTGTGTGACACGATGACGTTCAGGATTAATAACCTTCGAAGAGAACGTGCCCGTTCAGTTGGAATAATTGATTAGAAGTAACCTCGACAGGATGGATGCTTCAAAACCTGGCCGCACCGAATTGTAAGTGGTTGATTTTTTTTTGGTTTTTGGCCAACGGCCAGACCTAGCCAGCAGAAGTGGTCGGAAAACGAAAAGTTGTGTACATTTAAGAAGACGTCGAAGGAGAACGAGTTGTGAAACATCTGAAATAAACTGTGAGTTAACGTCTAATGTGTCTCGAAGCAGCTAAAGAAAAATACAAAAACAAGTGAAGAATCGGTAGCTGTACAATATAACAGTGATCACCAGACCTGCACTTTGGATAAGGAATCCCTCTTAAATAATGCGGCCCAGCATCGGCCACCATGTTTATCTCTGATGGGTAGTGACTTCAATACGTGCCGAACCAGAAGCCCCTCCACCCTTCGTTCGATTGAAAAAGGTATTAGCATAGTAGTGAATGCCGCCACACGGTGGCCATGCCAAATATGCTAATCACTATCGACAACTCCATAAATCAATCCCCCGAGAACAGACGGAGTGTACTGGGGTTGAAACATGTGATGCTGTACAGAACACCCGCTTTCAAGAATCTGCAAAAACTCTACAACACAAGAATGGAAAGTTAGGAAACACACAACGTTGTCTCATCAACGCAACGTTACACTTCAAATAGGTGTGATGTAACCGAATTCCCCCAAAAAAAACGGATGGAAGTTCAAGTGAAGCAATTTACTTTTAAGCGCAAAAGTTCGTTGTGCTTTGAATAAGTGAAGAGTAGAAAAAAAATCGCAACAATCAAAATAACCGTTTCGAGAAGTGAAGAAAAAACCCTTTCTTGTTCCGTAGTTGATGTACAGCAGTTTAGCTGATTCTGTTTTTTTTTCTCCCGTCTTAACCGCAACCGCTGCTCTTCGAATGAAGTGGCGTTTGGAAGCTCATCTTGTGCGGCGTTAAAAAGTTCAACGTATAACGATCAATTGTGTGTTAATAACCCGATTAAGTAAGTATTGAATCGTCGAATGTATAGTAGTGTAGTCGAAAGAGCAGCAGTGAAGAAGTACGCGCCATGGTGTTTTTGTTTATTTTGTGCGTTTGTGAGTGCGGCTTTTCCGAAGATAGGATTTTGGGAGGGCTTTTTTTACCTCTTGGTCTGTCGCTGTTGTTGTTGTTATTTTGGTTTGCTTCCCCTTGGTAGAGCGCGATAAGTCGAGCTCTTGCGGTGCGGTAAAGTTTAATGTTTTCTTCAGCTTACTCATTACCTAAGAGGAAATATTTTGTTAATTTTTTATATTGTTTCCTCCATTATTGCCTCGTTTGGAAATTTGTGTCCGCAAATCACAAGGGCGCGAACATTAAACAACTGATGAAAAAAAAAGTTAGGGGAACTTGCCGGACACTTAAGGTTTCTTGGCAATAACTTCAAAAATATATTTTTGTCAGTATTGATTCCTTTACTGATTTTAAGGGTATCAATGTTCTGTCACCAAACTTAATTAGAAAAAAAATTACAACTGATTCGTGTGGTAAGAGAATAATTTAATATAAATTTTCACTCATTTCTAAAATTGTTGTCTATGGCCGGATACTACGAATTACTTCACCTAACTTGTCGCCAATGGCACAAAAACGTATCAAAATGACTAAAATCACTTGCACAGGTCTTATGAAAACGGGCTTTGAATACTGAACGTTCTTTGTAGCCTTTCATAAAAGTTTTTTTTGGCAAACAGAAAGAATCATTTGTTTTGAAAAAAAAAAACTAGAGAAAAACTTTCTATGATCGGACACAAAAATCTAAAGTTTCTGAGAGGATCAACATATTTTCGCTTTTGAATCCATATCTATTGCCAACCATTTGAGGGTGCTATAGAGATGAAAAAATGAAAGATTCAAGTTGAAATCATGTTTAATTTTGAATATTTTCTTGTCCGGTCATAGAAAACAATATGGTGTCCGTTTTCCCTTTTTTTTAAATTTTTCTGATATTTCGTTTAAACTTCCGTTTTAAAATCTTATGTCATCTGTACTGCCCCTACTTTCATAACAGTCCCATATGCAAAAACAAGCAAGCGAGAAAATCAGCTTTTTCTGTTTTGGAATACATTTTAAAATTGTGACCACAGCTTTCAGCATAAACAAAAATCGTTTAATGGAATGTATTCTAGGTTGTCATAATAAATCGTAGGACCTGAAATTTTCGAAATTTGGCAACTGGTAAGGTCTGGAGCACCATTTTTGTTTGTTATGGGACTGTTATGCGAGCATATTCGAGAGCTTTTTTAAATCTACTCGCATAACAGTCCCATACAGAATATGGTTTGCTCACCAAGCTACCTTCTAAGACTTAAATTTGATCATTTCTGAACTTGTAAATGTAGTTCGTGAATTCCACATTGTAAGTTGAATCTTATCATGGTTATAAGTTGTTTTTGATAGTTTTTCTCACAGGAAGACCATCCTTCCTTTATTTTAGCCTGCCTTTCAAAAACTATAGTTAAATTTACTGTGTAGTTTGCATAATTCGACATCAAGTGAGTTGAATCTTGTTTAAATGACTTAAAGCAATAAATCAAAGATCATTTCACCGGAAGAAACATAGTAAGATAACTACATCCGTAGTATTTCACATATGGGACTGTTATGCGGGTACATTTCATATGAGATCACTAGTTGATATTTTTTTCATAATTTCTAGAACAAAGTTTTTTTTTATTAATTTATATTGAAGTCTAATGTTCAAAATGACGAACTGTAAGGTTAGATGAAAAATGACGAAAATTCATATGGGACTGTTATGCGAGTAGGGGCAGTGTAGTCGGAAGATAACCAACCAACGATGACGTTTATGTGCAAGTTACATTTTATAAGCCGAAAAAACTGACCACAATACAAATGCAAATTTATTTTGGGATTTTTTTTTTGGATTTTTTTGTTGATATTGTTCGGTGAAATAAATGACTAGGTGCTTTGTTTAGTGCAAATTTAGGAGAGGATCTCCGTTTTACTAGGTAAAAGCTTTCGGTGCCTTTAATTGGTTTTTCCTAACAGATAATCAAAGATGTATGTACTAAAGTCCGAAATGGTTTATTCTAGCGTGAATTCACGTCACAAAAGTAATTAATCACAACAATAATAACTAAAATTTTAAAATGCCCAAATTATATTCATTTTGAAGAAAATTCAGTTTGCGATCTTTTGCTACAATTTTTTTCATTTTCAAGTTAATTGATTGACTTCTAGAATGATAACAGTGCAGAAAAGTCCGGAAAAGCGATTTCACGTCACGGTGGAATGTGTCAATAGACTTTTATGTAACAAGTCAACTGCATTCTGCCTATTCATGAATATGAAATGTGAGCAATCATCACTAAAGGGCATTTAATCAATGAATCGTTATTTTTTTAGTTGGAAAATTGTTTAAATGTATAAATTTAATTGAAACTTTTAACTCGGAACAACTTAAACCTATTTCGCAAAGGATTATTTTTGGAATAAATAAAAAATTTCACTTTAAAAATTGTGTCGAGCTGTATTTACTCACCACGAGTTTATAACACATTGAAAAACAGTTTTGGCAATTCATGTATTAAACATCGAGATAAATTAAACTATTATATATCTATCTTATTATCTTTCTTGTCTGTCTGCCTGGCTGTTCCCTATAGACTCGAAAACTACCATCAACTGGGGCAACATGCAACAATTTTCAACTTCAATGGCTTCTAAAAAACTTATGTTCACAGTTAACCCTACCCCTTATGCATCAAAAGTTTTCAGGATGATGGGACATCAAATTGGCGTAGTTAGAAAAATTATTGGTTCCTATAGTTATTTTTAATTTTCTAAAAACATGCGATTTTCACCCTCCTAAACAAATGGGGTAACTTGCAACAAATTTTGTGTTCAATGAAAAATCTCATGAACAAGTATGAAAATTTCTAGTTTTTAATATATTTGCGATGCCTTAAAGACCATTACGCATGAAAACACCAATTGGTCTGTATAAACTAATTTTCAAATTTTTTCTGAAAATAAGGATGCTCCATACATTAAGGGGTTAAATAATACAATAGAGAGTTCAGAGTTCAGAGATGATCTGTTTTCGATAACTTCAAAAAACTATTAGTGAGCTTTCAACATTTAAGGTTAACTAATAATAACACAGTGTAAATTAAAAAAGCGAAAAAATACACATATACAGTTGCGTTCAAAAAAAAAATTAAATCGTGAAAAGCTACACACCCATTTCCAACTTTGACAAGCTGCCATTTCTCTCTCGGTTGATATTTTTGCATGAAAATTTCACACTATCTAGTTCAACTATTCAACTAACACTATAAGAAATTCGAAGTCTTTGCAATGACGGGAAACAAAGATAGAGCTATTTCCGTAAAAAAAGGAAATTTGGAATTGCTTCACTAAACTTGCTGTATCTTCGTCAATTTTCATTGAATATCTTCAAATATGATCCAAAGATGTAAAAAGGTTTAATCTGATACCAGGCCATGTTTCGTCAAAATCGATGAACGTGATCAAAAATGGTGCCGAGTAGAAAATCAGGTTCATTATCGTCCAGCAGACGATTTCATTCTTTTTTGGACGGATATTTGTATGGAAAACATCGTTATCCATGTATTCTTGGTTTTTTCTTTCACAAAATCAAAATTTATCACAAAGAATGTTGTAAATTGATAAAAACTTCATTCGTGCTTTGTTTCGGAAGAGAAAATGTTTCAACAGAGTTCAAAATAAGAAAAACAGAGTTTCCGAAATGACCTGCTATAATTATTCCGATAAACAAATTTGATACACAATTAAAACGAGTATTCTATTCGCTCTTGTGTTTAAATACTAGCTCTGTTGGAACAATTTCTATTACAAGACATAGCAGGAATGAGGTTTTTTTCAATTTTCAACATTTTTTTTTTTGTAAATCTTTATTTGAAACGGCTCATACTTTCAGGTTTTAAAGAGCCAAATTCGTTTTTGTTTTTACAATTATGTGCTTAGCTTAACACTTTCATTTTAAAGAGAAAGAAGATAAGAAAGGGAAACATGAAAATAAAAAGAATTATAGGCGAAGCTTGATAGCTTTTAGAAAAAGGTAGATTTCGAACATGTAGTCCAAATCTAGCACAGCACGTTTATCGATTTTGACAAAACTTGGTCTGGTCTCAGATTAAACATTTAAACATCTTTGGATCTATTTTGAAGATTTTTCAATGAAAATGGTCGAAGATACAGCAAATTTAGTGAAGCAACTCCAAATTTCCCTTTTTTACGGAAATAGCTCTATCTTTGTTTCTCGTTATTGTTAAGACTTAAAATTTTGTAGAGTGTTAGTTGGATAGTTGAACTAGATTGTGTTAAATTTAAATAAAAAAAAATCAACTGAGAGAGAAATGGCAGCTCGTCAAAGTTGAAAGTAGGTGCGCAGCTTCATGCGTTTTTATTCTTTTTGAACGCATCTGAAGAATTGAAAACATGCAAAGTAGGTTTATATCATGGTTCAACAAAGTTTGTAGGTCTTTTTAGTAATTTCTGAATAAATAATATTAAAACAAACCAATGTACGAGAAGATTATCCATCTTGAAAAGTGAGATAATCTCCAACAGAGATTTTCATTAGATTGAGGATAGGAAAGATAAAAAACAGAGAGGACGAATGACCATTAGACTGCCCCAAATTTGTATGGGAAATTCAAAACCTGTAAGATGTTATGCGCTGCAGGCTAAAGTTGATCTTAGGCCTAGTGCAAGATCTCATGCCAAATTTGGGCTAGATCGGATCACGGGAAGGGGTCGCTCAACGAGCCTGAAGTTTGTATGGGATTTCGAGACAATTTGTTCGGGAGAAACATGAAATACCAGTTTTTGATGAATAACTTTGGTTTTCTTCGGCCGATTTCTTTTGACAACGAGTTTTCTTAAAGCCTAAATTATGACAAATTTTTCATCCGAAGATTGCAATTTGATTCGAATTAAGATAAAAAAGTTAATAGGCGTCAAAAATGGGCTAACTTTTTTAAGGGTGGTATTCATCATTGACAATGAGTCGGGGCATTCGAACATTTTGTCGCGACATAAACCGTGATGAATACCACCCTTAAAAAAGTTTGCCCATTTTTGGAGCCTTATAACTTTTTTATTTCAACTCGAATCGATTTGCAGTCTTCGGATAAAAAAAATGTCATAATTTGCGCTTTAAGAAAACCCATTTTTAAAGAAATCGGCCGAAGGAAACCAAAGTTATCCATGAAAAACTGGATTTTAATGTTTCTTCCGAACAAAATGTCTCAAAATCCCATACAAACTTCAGGCTCGTTGAGCGACTCCTTCCCGTGATCCGATCTGGCCCAAATTTGGCATGAGATCTTGCACTAGGCATAAGATCAACTTTATCCTGCAGCACATAACTTTTTCAAAGGTCGGGTCATTTGGGGCACTCTAATGACCATGTAGGTTAAAATTCTTTTAAAAATTTACAAAATAGAATAGAATAGAATTGATTAAAAACAGTTTCATCTTTTGAAGAAAAATTAAAGGGCCAAATCTATTCAAGCATCCAAAAAAATGATGGATGTTAAACATGTTGTTCGTGAAAGGATGAATTACATCGAAAACAACGCAAGGTATAAGGTTACGAGTCAAGTTTCTACTATGAATAAGGCCCATCTGTCCTTTCACTGGGGGATAAGATGTGGAAAAAGAGTCTCCCTTACAGTTTATGCATTAATTGAGAACTAATCGAACAAAAAAAAAATCTTAATTTAACAGGGCATATATTCAAATACCAGAAATGTTATTTTTATGTTTTTGACCCCTCACCCTCTCCAACAGGAAGAGGGGAAAGAGGAGGTAGGTTTTCATACAATATTTTTGGATCACTCGAGAACTTATTATTCAAATTTAATAGCAAAGGGTATTTGAGTAGAATTTTTTTCTATGATTGTTTAAAGCTCCTACCTCCTTTCACTGATTCGATAGGGAGGGGGAAGGGGAGCTCTCATACAGTTCCCCTCACGGGATGGAAAGAGAAAAGAGGTGCCTTACTTTTGTTTTGACAAATTCCAGAGCTCATCAAATAAATTTAACCAAATTTTGCAGGGGAAAGTATAAGAATACGAGGAATGATTCTATGGTTTTTAAAAAACCCTTTTCACCTTTCAGTGGGGGTTAAGAGATGGGAAAATAGTTCCGCCCAATTTTTTGAATTACTTGGAAACTTATCCAACAAACGGAACCAAATTTGAAAGAAAAAGTGTTCGAGTACAAAAAATGTTTCTATTTTTTTTAAAGGAAAAGTTCCATACAGTACAGAGCCAGGAATGGGGGAGCTTTTATCGCAAAGTTTTCAAAACATTTCAAGCAATAGAAACCATGAGAGGTTTTTTAAAGATTCATGACCCCCCTTTTTTAAGAGGAGAAACTGGAAAAAGGAAAGTATGTAAAGCTTGAAAACTTATCAAGCAAATAGAGCCATATGTGAAATGTGATGTAATTTGATTACGAAAAATGTTGTTATGGCAGTTCGTGGACCCTCCTCACATTGCTGGTGAGAAAAGCATACAAATCGAGTTCTTAATATCAGATTTAAAAACAAACATTGAAAAACATGTGAAGTGAAAGCTCTCATTGTGAAGATATCGAAAATTTAATTAGAATGAAACTATGTTCACACAATTTATTGATTTTAAAAAGATGCTGCTTTGCACCGGGTCAGCTAGTATTCAATAAATGTATCTTAAATATTATCAACAAAACCAATGTCTTAGTAATTTCAAAAAGTTTGACACATTTTTTTGATTATGTACAAATTTGCCTGTATTTAAATACATCTCCCGAAAGGATTTTTATAAACCGATATTATTGAAACGGATATTTGATTTATTAGCCGTTTCGTAATATTGTTTATTAAGAATATACTTGCTCTTTAACTGCCGACCGCTGGCTGACCCTGCAGGTATTCTAGGAATGTTTATTAACACTTCGAATTTTAGTTACCGTTTGAGTAACGTCTAGGCGTGGCCGCATGGCAGCATGGCGGCTTATATCTAGAAGGTTCGCGGTTAAAATCTGGCATCAGGACTAATTTTATTTCATTTTGTTATTGGATTGCTTGAGTAAGAAACTCTCTGATAAAATCAATTGATTGTAGATATTATTACGAGTTGCTCTGTGCTTGTTCACTGATAATCTGATTGTTTACTTTACTTAGTCCTTGTAACATAACTTAACTTAGTTGTATTCGTCGGAATGGTTTCCTCTCATTCTGCAAAAATTGCATGACATCAAAATAGCTGCGATTAGTAGACTGAAATTTTTAAAGTAAAAATCGCTACGTAACGATGAGCATACCTCCCCCCTCCTTTATGTCACAATTCGTAAAGCTCGAGCTTACTCCTTTCCCCTCTTAGAAGCGATACGTAATTTATGGATGCCTCCTAACTGGAGGAGGAGGATCCATGTCATGTCATAAGACAAATGGCTATCATCAGACAAAGCAGGATGAAAATAATCAGCCATCCAGGATATTGTCGAATGATGTAGCGAGCGCTGTGTGTGTATGTAAACCGGGTATTAAAATAAAAACATTCTTTGTTTCCAACCGACATGGCAAAAAACCATCAGCCAAGATGTGCTGTGCGTGTGACCGGCAATTGAAAACATTTTCTAGTTTCCCATTCCCACCCCACTCCTCTCCCATTCTCATCCCTTTCCCATCAGAGAAGGATAAAAAAAGACTAAGATGGTGCAGTGAGTAAGATATCAGACTGGCAAGTCGAGATGAGATGTTGCTGTGAGTTCGATTCTCACCATTTTTTTTCTTACCAATTATTCAATAGGATGAAAATCCCATAAAATAATTATCTTGTTCCGCTTGAATGGAGTGGTCATGAACCATTTTACTTGGCAGCTCGTATCTTTATGCCAGCAGTGGTTTTCCAATCATATCATCTCTGGTACAGTTCACTTGTTAGCGCATTCTGGCACAGAGATTGCCTAAATAGGCATTGGAGTTTTGCAACCTCTTCTATAGGTGTAAAGCCATATAGAATTTTGAGAGGCATTCTTCGACTGGTGTATACTTTCTATTCTTCATTTGGTTCTGTTGGTCAGCACTGACAAAGTTTGTTTAACCATTGAAGTCTGATTTCGTTTGTTTAACATTCTGGACGTGAAGATGAATTTGTTTTTTCTTAAAAACACTGTGTATTTAACAGCAAAAATGAATTGTTTCAAATTTGAGTAGGTATGTATTTTAAACCTAAGTCATACAGATACAGATACAAATAACGACAAATCAAAACCACACACAGAATCTGCCTATGTAAAGTGAGAAAAAAAAAAGAAACCCCACACCAAATCGAATGCACAAGAAGCAAATCATTCCGGAAGGTCCGATTAGGCTTGCACCTCTTCCCGTGTCTGGTGGAAGTTCAGCTGGCATCGAACGGTACCTCCAGGTCTTATATTCAGCCTATAGGTGTAGGCCCTGATGATTCAGCCATCTTCAGAGAACTCCCGGACCGTAGCAGTTACGCCAATTAGGAATTCACTGTACGAAGGTGCTAATCAGCTGGGCCGTTTGTTTTTGTTGTCGTTTTCTTTCTCGTAGATCGTAGTTGAGCCATCGTGGCGTCAAACCAAAACGTGCCAGCGTCGCATTTGGTTTGAAGAAGAAAAAAAATCGCACCTACACAGGTTTTTTTTTTTGTTTTAAAATTTCTTCGGTAAGCGTTTTGCTGGGTGTGATCATTCAAAGGCAGGTTTACAAAAAGTGGCAAAACTTTCGACGGCTCACTGAAGAGAGGTTCAATGATCGACTAGCAGAAATAGTGATGAGGGTATGGTAATGAGGTCGAACCTTGACTGATAACTTGGAATTGTTGGCAGGTACGTAAACCTTTGCGAAGAGTTGGAAACCCCGTTTCGTGGCTGTGATAAGACTAATTTACAGGCATATTTAGTGGTATTATTTAGCAGGTTTCTCATAATTAGGTTAGTGTTGAACCCAGATGAAAACTGTGAAATGTGGGCTTTTTATCTGTCAGGGATTTAAGGTCATGACATATGTAAGCAAAGATCTTCAATGGTCGCAAAACCGCGCTTATCAATTCAATGAAATTTTTTGATCTTCGTGAAACCTTTGCTTTTTTCAAATGTGATTCACTTTGAGATTTCAAATAATTGATGCATGAAATTGATACAATATGTGCAATTCATTGGTAACTGCAAGTCAAGCATGATGAATATTGAAGCTTGAAACTGATTTTATTTTAAAAATGCAAAAGACAAAAATGCATATCAAAGAAAGTGAAAAACCACCATGATGGAACAAAAAATGGGCTCAAAAGCGTTTATTTCGCAAAATATTTAGTGATGCATACGCCACCTTAAAATACTTTTTTAAGCATATCTGCGATTCTTCTTACACTTAAAATTATTTTGAATATTTAGCTTGAATATATTATATAACTTTAAAGAGATTTTATGGTCTAATTCACGGTTTCCGTTGAAAAATGACAAAGTAATGTGCATTTGCAATAGGGCACAAATTTTTTTTTCAAGGATGAAATCTAACCTCAACAATAGTTTTATTTGAATCTGCAATAAACACGTTTCCTTCAGTTTAAAAAAATGCATCAATATTTTAACCGTGGGGAAAGTCTAGAAACTCCCAGGACAAACCCTTCGAAGGAAAAAAACCATAATTTGCTTAAAATTTAACCATAAACATATAGAATTAACTCTTTCGCTAAGTAAGGTTCTTAAAAAATTTGCTTTTTACGTAGGAAAGTCAACTTAAACTTCATTTGATTCCATTTTCATTTTAGTCATATTGTTAGAGGGTTGCAAGATGTTATGTCCGGAAAAATGCTTGTTTTGAAGTTGTGATCTAAAATTACTTAAAATTGAAGTATATGCTGTAGTTTAACGGTAGAGTTATTGAACATTCAATAAAAGTCAGACTAAAATTGTCAAGAAATGAACAAAACCAGACCATATGCTAAAACATATCAAGAGACACCTGAACTTCATTTGATTGTTTGAAGTGTGCTCTTAAATCTTAAAATTTCAATTTGTACATTTCGTAAGGCGTGGGATGTCCGAGAAATTGAAGAACAATTGCCATGGACCGGAAAAATTTTACGAATAATATTCATCAAATTATATCGTGAGACGAAAAGCTATGTTAATAAAATAAAGAATATAATATGTGCATTAAACAACTAATGCTGAAAATTTTGAATGTTGACTCTCTTAAACCCAAGGTAGTCTCCGAAAGAGAGTGCGTTATGCAAAAATGA
Source organism: Uranotaenia lowii (assembly GCF_029784155.1). NCBI lineage: Eukaryota > Metazoa > Arthropoda > Insecta > Diptera > Culicidae > Uranotaenia > Uranotaenia lowii. The sequence goes on from NC_073693.1 coordinate 149,312,658, forward strand.
CTTGAAACTTGAAAAATATGACAAAAAAATGACAAGCAACCAAAAATATAAAAGTCGCATAATTTAACAGACTCACACAAATGAATAATAATTCAAATGATAAAATTGATTAAAATTTAAAAAATGGCAAAAGACAAAGAACAAAAAAAACTATAGCGAAAATAACAGGAAAAAACACATAAGAAAAACACCATAAAAATGATTTGTGTTTAATTTAAAACCAAGATGACAAAAATACATATAGACATTTTCAATACATTTGAAGTTCTATCCGTTTTAAAACAAATCTTAAATCTAGTTTTTTTTCTTATTTTTTTTTTAATATTTTTTTTATTTTGTATAAATCTCTGTGTAATTTCGCAAAAGCTAAAAGAAATATCCAATGACTGTTTACTAGATTCAACAACAATCAAATACGTGAATAACTAGAAATAGTTAAAACTTCAGAAGTCAGCTGGTTCTGAAAATTATTCTTTCAAAGAATCGTAAAGGTACTTTGAGATATTTGAAATCCACAATCACTTTTCTACAACTAACGTCACAAAATATCAGAACATGTTTCAAAACAAGTTGTGCTCCTTAAAGCCTAAAGGTATGAGCCGTTTCGAATGGAGATGTTACAAAAAAAAGAAAACCTGTAACGTGACTAAAATATGATTCTTTGACAATATTCAGCTACAATCAATAACAATCAAAGATTTTTTTTTTAATAACATGGTTAAGGAGGAAGACTGTAAGCCAGTTGTTGAGTGCTCGAAAAAATACTCATTTATTGCCTGAGAAAGCTGAAGTTGGATGCATGATGACTCATATGCACATTTGAATTTTTTAAATTTCTTTAGAACATGACCAAAAAAGTGTAAAAAAGTGATGTTTAATCCGTATTATTCAATGAATTAACCGCCAAAGCTGTTCCAATCACAGTAGAAAATTTTTGAAAAGTAAATTGGAACGTTGACGTAATTTGAGGTATTTTGGCATCAATAGAGTTACAAAACACGAAATACTGAATTTGTGACGGTTATTCAAAGATATCTGTTTTTAGAAATGTTTATCAATCTGCATTTTCTAAGACAATTCTAACAACTGAATCCAGCTTTGCACTGAATTTTGAGAATCTTAACGCCAGAATATCGCAATAAAACTATGTGCAAAAAAAATCTTTGACTTTGAATAACTTTGAAATAAATTATTTTAGCTAAATATTGTTACGACATCATATTTGAGTCATGTTACAGGCTTTCCAAAACTATGATTTTTGTAAAAATCGGTTAAGAAACAAGAGAGTTTTTGTTGAAAAATTGTTAAAGGTATATACATACATAGTGTCGTTATGTTTAGTTTTAATAATACAAGTAAACTTCATTTTTTAACTTACTTAACTAAAGATCACTTCAAATGTGAAATCGGTTGCTTATTCAGAAAATGATTATCAACAAAAAATCTCAGTAATGTTTTAAATTATACTCCAAATATGAAATTTCGGAAAAACAAAAAAATGTACATCGATTCAAATATCTAAAACTGCAAAACAATAATTTTAAATCTCTTTTTTGCATATTTAAAATGAAAAAAATCGCTACCAATCATCTGAACTTCACATTTGCGTCTGATCAACAATTTTGTTTATATAAGTATTTTACTTGGGAGGAACGAAAAATACAAGTTTTTCCTTAAAGTATAAATTAAGACAAATATTTCACCCGAAGATCGCGATCCGATTGGTCATAAAACAAAAAGATCGTCTATGTGCGGTTCATGGAATCTGGGCAACGAGATCAAACAAAAAGTCATGATTTCTCGAATTCCCCTTCCACGACCTTAATACATTTCTTCAGTCAGTTGTGAATGACTCCGACGATGCTCGCTGATACTTTTCCATAAAGGTCGTCGTTCTAGCATTTTTTTTTATTTTCTTTCATTATTTTAGAGACTTTGAGTTGGCTCACTCATTCGCCTTTATCGTTCTAGCTGAATTTTTTTCCTACAAATTATCCATGGGATATTCCTTTGGGATAAACCTGGGATAACCTGTGAGTTGAGTAGGCGAGTTCAAGATTTTTTGAAACACGTGGTTCTCCTACTATGACAGTAAGAAGGCAAGAGTGAGCGGGACTCTTAATGAGTTTGTCTACAAACATAAGATTATTTGCTCAGCTTTTCTGTGGTTTGTTGGTAAACAAACTCCTTGAGTTATGCAGTTGCATAGCCTAAATTGCCAAAATGGCAGAATCGGGAATTTTATATACGGTTACACCTCCTATATACCTTGGGCGTGCTTTTTACAGATGACAGTTGTCGATTTCGTGGAATTCGTACATAGTGCATGAAAAATAACACACTTGAATGATCCGTTGTACACAGTATGTTTGCATATCAACAAAAATATTCATAAAAATTTGACAGTATTGTATAGAATGGCAAACAAAATAATTAATTACTCCGTCGAAAACCATTTGATTATTTTGAAAATTGCTTCAGATTAAAGATTGATATGTCGGACTTATAGGATTTTTATTGCATTGTATTTTTGGATCAAGACCATTAATAATGAGCATTTGGAAAAATGCATCTTTGTCCCTTTTTGTTGAAAACAAGCAATGTAATATTTTCTTCTGCCTATGTTAAAAATTTAATAAACTGTCTTACAGACAGGGGCAGTCCTAGAGTTGGCTCTTGGTGAAGGGGTGATTTTTCAAACTTTCAAAAATCAGTCAATATGTAGGATCGATTTGACAACATGGGTGAAATATCTTAAATTATCTGACAAAAATACGTTAATTTTTAGAAACATAGTGGAAGAGGGGGGAGGGGTTTACAGTTGCAAATAAGACTTGTATTTTGTAGGTTTGTAATTTGAAAAATTTAAATAAGAGAAAAAAAGTGAAAAAATTTTAACAAATTTTCTTAATATTTATTTTTATTTTGATATTTTAAAACAATCTGTGAATCTTAGATGTTCGCTGCGAAAAAGTGTTGATTAAAAGATGATTTTCGCAATTTTCCCAATTGAAATTTTCAAGCTTTTTATATAATGATTGAATTAAATAAAAGAATATTGAATAAAGAGTTGATTTCTGAAATTTAATAATATTTCAATATTTCAGTGAAAAGTCATAATTAATTGCAATTGAATTAACCAAACTTTCAGATTCAGAGTGGGTTTTTTAACCTTAACTATTAAGCTTGATTTTTACTGAAAATTTTAAATATTATTGTGCAGATGAGCTAAAAACAGTATCGGCGATATAATTGTGTGAATCCTGAAATCCTGCCGTGTTGGTCAAAAATAAGAAAAATGTCTTCCAAATGTTCAACTTGAGCGATTGCCTTGTTTCCGAGAAAATAGTCGAGGATGACGGAATAGTTTTATCTCACCTGGGAAAAATTAAATTATATGCAAGTTTTTGGAGCCTATGCTTTAAAAACTGATTTTAGAAATAAATTTCGGAACTCAATTTCAGATTTTATCCATCACCTCTAGTTTCAGATGAAGTATTTTCAGAAAGTTGAATAGATATCATTTAAGATGTATTGAATAGTGCAAAAGGCCGAAAACACTGACTATTAGCCCTTTTCAAGTTTTCGGTGAAACGAATATTCTTAAAATAAATAGTATGAACATAAAAAATGTAAATAAGCTTTAAATGTGTTCAAAAGTACCGTCTGCATTCTGCGAAACCATTGTGATTAGTATTTTAGAAGTGTTTTAAAAGTGATGATAGAATTGATGAAAAGTATTTTAGAAGTATTTTAAAAGTGATGATAGAATTGATGAAAATAAATTTCCCTTTTTGCATAGAAAACAAACCATGCGTGAACAACTGCACTCACATGCATACGCAGGTAACGCGAGCCTTTTACAACTTTGGAGCAAAAGTACTAATCAAAGTAGGTGAAAACACAAAAAAAAATGTTGTGCTTTGTATGAAATTTGAAGCATAACTGATATCAAGTTTCAACCAATAATCTAAGTTTCACATTTTTAATGTTATTTTTTAATACCATAAAATCCCCACAATTCAAATTAATTTTAACTATTTTAATCATAACTTGGTCTCAGAACAACTTGTAACCATTTCTAATATAGTTAACTTCATTTTGAAAATTTTAAATTTAAAAATGGTTTTTTTTTTTTATAAAAACTCTTGATCGTTAATAAAATTGTTTAATTGTGATAACGGCTCAAAATGTATGACGCCCTTCGAGCCAAAGGGGTATAAGTGCATAAAAGCTTATGAAAGACATAAAATATCACATTAAACGAGTCTTCGAAGAAAAATAAATGATTAATTTAAAAAAAAACTTATTTCGAGAAAACACATTTTCAATTTGATGTGTTTGGCCATTTTTCATATATTTATCTATAATTTGAATTTCTTTTTCAAACGTAAAAGTATGTAAATTAAAATTCTAAAAATCTGATAAGTTACCAAATTTTGTTTGGATTATGAAGAATCGTTTTACATCAATAAATCGAGTTCGATATAGTACAATCAAAGCTAATTGTTTTCAAAAACGTTCCAAAATAAGAAAATAAAAAAAAAATCTGAAATTTAAATGTATTTTTTAAGGTCAGTTTTCTTCTCAGTTTCGGTATCTTTAACTCAAAAAAAATCTGGGCTTTTGAGATGCATTCTCTAAAAATCGGAGCATGCAATGAAAAATAAACCAAGAAATGAAAATGTAGTATTAGATGTTGGAAACAAAAATCGAATCTGTTCAGGTGAACATTTGAGGAAGGGAGGTAGGGGTTAATAAAAAAAATGATAAAACTATAACTAAAGTTTAAACGAAGGTAGTCTGAAAAAAACATTTTCACTTAATATCCAAAAAGTAAAAAAAAACTCAAGACCATTAAAAATAACTTAGCAGATAAGCGATACGTTGTTTGTGATCCCAAACTTATGGCCGGCAGCGTATATGGTCAGCAAATTCGAATTCAACGCTGTAAGTACCCTAAACAAAAACTATTTGGTGAAATTCGTTCCAGGAAATTGCAAGTTCAGCTGTTTTAGTTTGGCAAACCGACTTTTTTTTTTCAATTTTAAGCTATTTAGTGATTAATAAATGTCTCTATTGAACAAACAAAAATTTGAGAATTTGAAAGTACACCTACTAGGAAAAGTTCTATACAAAATCAGCGTTGGCGAGTACTTCGTAACGGTTTTTTGTCGCTGGGGGGGGGGTGTGATCACCCCGATCACCCCCCCCCCCTCCCATAGGACCGCGCATGCTTACAGACTACAGACTAGTGCTTATTTTTCTCGTGCAATTGATTATAATTTGAAAAGTATGTATGTATGTTGCAAATCCACCATGGGTGCACGGATTCACCGCAGTTTTGCCAAAGTATGTGCTCATAACAATTTTTAGATATTAAAGTTCGATAAATCTACAATGTCGCGAGCATCATACCCGAAGCCATGGTCGTGTGAGCTGTTCTGTAGTGAATGTATTACGTGTTTCTGTTAGTATATTTTGGGTGAACGAATCTATCAGGTACACAACCAGTTGAAAACGGATAACATTTTTAGTGTTATTCATTTACTACAGGTATTCCGGCATCCGTGTATATACCTGGCTGATTGGCAACTGATTGAACGTTCGTAGTTATGCAATTATTCAACAACAATTATAACATCTTACCTACCCATCATAACTGGGATTTAAATCTATAACCTACCAAATTGTCTCGACTATCTCAACACCCATTCAATAACCTTCTTACCACTGGGTGCCTCGCATTTTTGTTTTTTCCATTTCCCATTCCGATTTTAAAAGGCTTTTTTTTATTCTTGTCACTCCCGTTGTACAACGCATTCACTTTCACATACTTTCGAGAGAATATTTAAAGATTCCAATCACGTCCCCGACGGAACTGATTCCACTAATTAGGAAAATATTTCCCTAAGATTGAAAACACCAACATTTTATCGACCCATAGATTTTGGATTATAATTTGAAAAGCATGCAGAAATGTAAATTCCATTCTAGTTTGAACCTTTCCACCTATTAAAACATTCATTTCTGTCTTACAATCCATCTGTGAGTTATTTACTTGTGGATATTACTCAGTATTTAAAATTGACTTCTCATAAATAACATTCTAGCACAGACTAAAGCTTAGTTCTTTTAGAAATGGGACACTTTCATTTGCTAATAGCTCGTTAACTAGTAATCGGATATTAAAAATTTTGACAGCATTTTGTTGCCTATGAAAAGTTCTTTTCGACCTATTTTTGTCAAAATTTAAAATTCACGCGTTTTTTAGATATGTACGATGCAAGAGAAAAAGCAAAAAATAATTTTGCACAGTTTCCTTTAAAATTCGTCATTATCAAATTGATAGCTGACAAAACCGTTGATTATTCCAAGAATTACTGAGTTTTCGTGGTGGATAAATATACAAACACTGTCAATAATGTCCACAAAGTTCAAATCAAGCATTGGAGTGAAGCACATGATCGGCAACAACGGTTAAGGGTCATCAAGGAAGTCAAGTCTTATAACAGCATTTTTAATTTTTAATAAGCGAAAAACTGAGGGTAGATCGCTGAAATGTCCAAAACAATTTTCTCCGATAAGCTGAAAGTGTTGCCTAGTGATGACTCATTGAAATCCAACCTCAAAAAAACATGTTTTGATAGTTCCAAAGCTCTTAAGCTGTAAAACCGGTACCGAAAAAAAACGTTAAAAAATGTGGTAAAAAATAATCAAATTTGTTCATTTCGAAACAACTGTATCCACTCAAATGCTTCCAGTTTTTTTTTTAAAGAAAAGTATTGGACCGAAAAGTATCAGAAATTGAAGAAGGAGGATGAACTCACCTAAATTATGGATTTTACGAAGTATAAGTTGGAGAAACTGATCAATACCATGACTGAAAAAAGTGTGCGCCGGCCAATGGGAGACACCAAGAACACCATAGAAATTTCTTTAACAAAAAACGGAAAATATTTTTTTTCAAATTTTTTCATGAAATACCATAACATAACCTTCATTTTCTTCATAGAAAGTATTTCGTTCAAACGAATGGTTTTTGAGATACACGCATTCGTAACTGTCCCATTTCTAAAAAAACTAAGCTTTAATCCGTGAATATAGGTTGAAACAAATTCACACAGGACCACAGTAATAAAATGGAGGAATTCGGAAACTCCGACATGCTAAATTTACTTAGAAAAAAAATTTGGTATCAAAGCTTATTGTTTTGCCCCAGAAATGATAAAAGGCAGCATTTTGAAAGTGGAATGATAAATCTTTTTATATAAACACAACCAAACATAAGTTCCAAAGTAGTCACTAATATGTAGATCAAGAATGTCCGAGAAAGCCAAAAAACGCGGCTAACTTTCGGTCAGCCTTCGTCGGATGGCATTAAAAAAAGCATCCGCCGTCAAATGATTAGTCCAGAACCGGCCGGTTTCTAGGGCATCGACGAACGGTGGACTCAAAGCTCGGTTCAGCTCAACAGGTTTTCGGCTTTGCGGCAAAGCGCAGTATCAAGAAGATAACTAGTGTCTACTCCACCATTTGGGAGGCACCTTCTTTGGACACTAATTAATCACCTGGTGGTACCAACAAGATTCGGGGTGGACGCTTATTTTTAGCAATAGCCGCTGGCAAATTGGTGTCAATTTTGGAATCATTTTTTCGCTGTTTTCTTCTTAGGCCCATAAGTGTGCCAAAATATTTCGAAGATCTGCAAGTTTTTTTTCTTCTTTTGATACAAGACTAGCGAATTTAAGTCACTAACGAAACTGCTTTTCGGAGCCTGAGAAAGCAATGTGTAGAAGCAAGTGTCGAGAGGTCGGCCAGAAATTAGCGATCATCAACCGTCACCACCTATTCGTCGATCTAGCTCAACCTCGTGGTAGTATTACTCAAACTTGCCCAGGGTCTGTAATCTCAGCAAAGTGCGATCACTTGGCCATCGGATTTGGTGGCAATCTTGGGGTGTTATGTGATCTAGCTCTGTGGCGCAGCGGAGGAGAATCACATCATGAACATATGTCAGTAGGTACAAGACAAGGCAAGACCATCAATGCGCTAAGGTTGTCGAATCTAGCGGACTAACTACGCCGGAGCATTTCGGCTGACATTTATTCATCAAGCCGCTGGGCTGCCGGCGAACAATTCAAAACAACACCGATTAGCTGCTCTGGCATTTGACAGAAAGTGACATTTTGGTCAGTACTCGTACAATTTGGTATGCGAAATTGCTAGTAATTTTGGCGCAGGGCTCCCCCAAATGCGAATCCGTTGCACAATAGTAATGATTTGTCAAAACGCCATTTTTCGGCTGACATAAGAAGGCAGTAGTCATACGTATCTGTATGATTGGCAAAAAATTGCGATGACAAATGGGCAATCAAATCACCTCGGCATTCCAAAGCTTGAGCCGGACATTGAACCGGTCTGGGATAACATTGAATTGGGTACACCAACACGCAAACGTTTTTCAAGCATTGTAGGGCTAAAAACTTTTAAAAAAAATTGTTGTTTAAAAAAAATCTAAAGTTATCAAACTACACCGAAAACGCATCTGAAGAAGAATGACACGGCGCAAATGAATTAACAACGATGAATATCATGAGTTTTTGTCACACGGTGAAAGTTTTACAAAAAAATATGTTGCTTGAGTGGATTTGTTTAACAAAACATAAAAAACTAAATTATTTTAATATTTTTGTAGTGAGCCTCATGTACCGCTATATCTCTCTTACTTGTGAATTGATTTGTACAAAATTTATAGTTTTTGGAAACCTCGTAATTTTTCTAAAGCATGTTTTTTTAAAGTATTTTTATAAGACTTTAAATCACTTAAAACTGAAATATTTGAGCTGAATATTGTCTGACAAAACTATTTGCGGAACATTAAGAAATTTTCAAAAATATAAATTTTGAAAAAATCTGTGGAAAAACAAGAGCGATTCCTCGATTTAAACGAGGAGTGACAAATTGACCTGTTTGAGAGTTTTTGTCAGGGCTTTAAGGCTGCGTTCATAAAAAAGTAATGGTGCAAAATTAACAATTCATGAACTCATTGAGGGAACTAGAAGTTTTTTATTTGGATGCACCTAAATAAATATACAAGCTGCCAAACTGCTAATAGTGTCAAATTAACACTCAAGAGCGAATTAGAGTTTATTATAGGAAATCAATAAGGGTCACGGCTTTTTTTTATTCTTAACATGTTCGTAGCCAAGCATCACCCACTCAAAATGTTCAACTTGTAAAGATGAAAACATATACAGCAAATATCGTTTCAGCACCAAATTTTGGCTAAAGAACGGAGAAGAAGAGAGTTCCAATCCAAGAAAAGTTTGAATAAAAAATATATCTCCAAATTGGTGTTTTGACTTTTCAAATTTAGACGTTTTTTTCTTCAACCACTCTTGGCGACGAAAGTGTAAGGGATAGAATTATAAGCATTTTTTCTCGGTGTATGTGGAATAGATGATCACTTTCAAAGTCGGTTGGAATTTCAGCTAGTTTTTCCGCTAGTTGTTTTCAAATAGTATATATTTTTTCACAAATTAACATATCTATTAGTATAGCATTATCAGAGTGCTTCTTGAAACATTTAAACTTAAAATCCATGAACAGTAATTGTTTTGGACCTTTAAAGAGAAAAATCGGCATCTCAAAAAATAAGCCACATAATAAATTGAGGAGAGTCTCCTTTATCCAACGCACTATTAATAAATATTATTGAAAACTTTAAATTTTCTTTTTTCAAGTTAAGATGTATTAAAAATTCTTCGAAAATATATAAAAATAATTCGAAATATTTTGATAAAATAGATTTTCAACCGGAAATTTGGGCAAAGAGTATGAATTTCGAAGAAAATTTTTAAATTATCAAAAAATTATCAAAAATAACTGTATAAATATCTAGCAACACTGTAGAAATCTTACAAAAATACTATTATTTACGAAGGTGTTTTTTCCATGTTTATTTCTATTCATGACAGAATGCAGTTTTAAGTTGAGTGGAGGCAGTTACAACCAAACCATTTAGCATTATATTGGTTTTCCCTTAGAAAAACAAAACAATGGATTTTCCAACCAGATTTCCATAGGTCTTAAAAATTTAAGGAGCCTCTACAGAGTGGCCAATCATTTTATTAAGAATAAAAATATACAATAGTGAGAGTGCTGATGTGGTATAGTGGATAGGTTGTCGCGAGTCTGGTAACCCAGGCGTACTGGGTTTGATTCCCGGTATCGGCAAGAAAAACTTTTGGGTTCGAATCCCATAAGTTGCCGATAGGTAAAATGTGTTTCATTGAATAAATAATTATATATTTCAGAGGGAATGCATCTAGGGTTAATCTGAAGAGACTTTTGCAAGCAGAGTGGATTGCCAACCATTGTAAGTCTCTGGAAGCTGAAAAGCAATTCGAAGGCCAAGCCACACAGACATAGGCTGGACCTTGCTACCGATGGGGGAACCATACATACATACATACAATAAAAATATACAATAGTGAGTGTTTGATTGTTCTCTCTTTCTTTTAGCTAGTTTAAATTGAGCGTAGTGACAGATTTCTAGAAGTAGTTCTGGTCCTGAAAAGATAAAGTTCACTTGAAATTCGAAAACCAAATAAAAAAAATATGTTAGGGGATGACAACTTCCCATTATCTGTATGAATAAATAATAATTTTCAAACATGAAAACTTGATGTTAAAAAGTAACATTCAACAAAGAAACACATCTTTCTTTTAAAATTAAAAGGATTTGTTCAAGCAAACGCTCCCAAAACTAGAAATAATAAAAATAATCAAAACAGTCAATTTTTGGATTTTTGTATTTTTAAGGATCATTCCCAAAGATGTTCGAAGTGCAAAAAATCCATTGAGGAAAAAAAATCTTTTCCATTAAAATATTTCAGATTTTATTTATTTTCGAAGAAATTTAAAAAAATCTAAGCTTCATTATAGAATATTTTAAGTGTTGAGGATTCATTTTTCACTGAAAACTTTGAAAATTGCTCGCGTATTTTGTTCTTATCTTTGAAAACAAAATTGTTATTGACCCAAATATCGATTTTCTACCTGAATAGTGCGTTGGATAGGGGAGAGTCTCATCTGAAATATGGCAAGTTTTCAATGATGCCAATTTTTTTTTTCATCAAAAGACACCGTGGTGTAACTTGTTGCGTGGGCCATTAAACATTTTCTGAGAGTTAAATACTGCTTTTATTATCTAGATACAAGTTATAAGCTTGAAATTATCTACATTTTATTTCTTTATGATTGCCTCTATTTCATCACATCACAATAAGAACGATGTTACGATCTGTAAATGCTTGCTAACATTTGTAAAATTAGTATTGATTTTGGGATTAGGTTGCCAGAAATTTTTCATCACGTATCTGGGCCTAACAAACTGGGAATTTTTATATATAACTTGGCAATATCCTGGCATTTGATTTCTAAAATGGATTACCATAAATTCGGCCAACATCCGGGCAAATTTTCACAAAACCCAAAAATTGCTCAATAATAAGAATAAAAAAAGAAAAAAAAATTTCATCAAATCTTATCGACAGACTTTGAATCGTATTTAAGGCTTCCAGAAAACCTTTCATGATAATTAAACTAATAAAACTTGCTTGAAAAAAATCGTTTTGGAGGCGTTCGCTGTTTTTTGTATTTGATTTGCCAAATAAAGTGAATAAAGCCGGGAAAAATCCGGGTATTTTTTAGTGAATTGCGGGCAACCGGGCCGGAATTATCACAAATATTATATCAAATATCCGGGCAATCAAGCGACCTTATTTTAGACCAGGCATGTCAAATTCGTTCAGGTGTACGGGCAGCATTAAAATTTTTCTATGATGTAAAGGGCCGCAGCCAAAATCAGTTAGAAAACATACCCAAGTAACAATTTAAGTTTTATTCCAACCTTAACAGTTTGCTTAAGACTATTTCCTAAAGCTACTTTATAAGCCAAAGCGCATTCTACGCTATTAACACACCTTTTTACTTTAAAGCTAACATATGGCCAAAAGAGACCATTTTGTTAACGTTTTTAAAGCTAATTCTATACGCTAGATTAAAACATCCAACAGAATAGTTTTATTCGACCTTATAGACATAGCCTTAAGAAACCTTTCAGAGCTCTTTTAAGACTATCCACAGCTCCTTTAAAACTACTTCAAGGAATCTGATAGGAATTTTACTGTGGGAGCTGTGGAATCTATGGGAAATTTACTGTGGCAGCTGTGGAATCTAATAGAAATTTTACTGTGGGAGCTTTCTGTTTCGTGTTTTTTTCTCTTACTCTCCCAAGCATTTGATGATAGGTAAAGATTCCATTTAAAATATTTTAAAAATATTCTCATCCTTATTTTCAATATATCTAAGCAAGAAACTTCCTGCAACCACAGATTTCTGGTGAAGTATATACGAAATAGCATCAAAACTTAAGCGCGCCTCAAAGAAAATCAAGGTTGACCATATTTTAAGCATTTTTTAAATAAAAAAATTATAAATAAAGGAAAATATGAATTGGCTCAAATGATGCAATTTTAGTTTTGCATTGAAATTCATCACCTATACAACAAATAGTACCGCCAACATTGTCAAATTTGATGAAAAGGTCTAGTTTTTAGTATTAAAGTATTATTTCCAGCAATATGGCGTCAGTAATTTCGATTCAATTTCACAATCAACATGGCGTTCAGTAAATTAATATTGAAAATCTTAAGGCAGTTGTAAACCAGTGTTAAAATGGTTTAATGCTGGTTAGAAAAATGTGGTAATAAAACAATTTCAATAAACAGTTTTAAAATGGTTTTAAGAGACCTTGAATCACAGCTTCGTTTGACGTTTATCTAAATGGAATACACGCTCATGATGGATTTATCCATTTTTGAGAATGAGAAGTTTTTCGCAACAAATGAGAACATTTCGATTTGTTGCTTGGCAAAAGGCATGCATGCAACATTTTTGTTTTGTTTCCTTTTGACTATGATTAGAGGATGGTCAATTATCTTTAAATAACAAGTAGGTATTGCTATCAAATAATCTCAAACTGTTTTTGAATAGAACATCTTCTGTCATCAAAAACCTGGCCTCAAAGCTAAATAATAACCCGCATAAATGAAGATTATAACCAAATGATTTTTGAAGTGTAATAAAACGTTTAGCAAACGATTATTGAAATTGTAAAAACATTGCTTGAATCGTGCATTCCGAAATGATTGAATTTTGAATGTGTAGTTAGGTTATGTAAAACAGTTAAAAACTGTTAAAACAGTTATATGGGAAAACAATTGGAAGCGATAAAACGATTCTTTTAAACGTCCTTCGGATGTTTTGCTTACTATTACCAGAACTGCATTACGCTTTAAATAAATCGTTATTATCAATGATCGGCCAATACTAGTGGTTTTTATTCTGAATATACCATCTGAAACTTGTTGAGGCTGATTTAAAATGAGCATTTTCGCTTGTGATGAAACTCAATTTCTCCGTCTTTGCTGAGTTGAAGCCGGTTTCTGCAGTCTTCTAGAAATTTTCAACCACGGTTTATCTGAAAATAATTTTATTAGTTCTGGATTGAATGACGTAAATAAAGATCAACTTCGCATTGAGAGACAGAGATGGATAAATAAAACAAGTAGTTTAATAGGCGTACTTGAAAATGAATTTTCTAATACATTTATTCTTATCGAATAACAAAAACCGTTTATTCACAGTGGGCTTTTATTCGAACCCTGAGAATTGAGCGAATAATGATGTGGACTGATTTGCGTTTGTTTTGAAATTTGTATGCGGATACAACAAAGTTGTTTTTATTTTTCAGATGAATTTAGCTGTGTTAATTTATATCATTTTGATAGCACGTTTTTCTCAATTTTGTGTGATAATCCTTTCAAAACAGGTTATGCTATCTCAAAAAGAGGTAAAAAAGTTTAAGCGTGTATACGTTCTTCTCGATTGTCAAATCATCTGTCACTTAGTTTTATCATGCCTACATTCAATGTTCCAATAAAACAGTTTCCAACTTGGCTTGAACACTAGTTTTAAAAGCGCATTGAGCGCGTTATTAAAACTGGTACCAAAGCTCTAATAAAAACAGGAAAGTATGTGTTTTATTGAATCTTTAGCAATACTTTTGCAACTTTTTTACAACACTCTTAAGATAGTGTTTTATTCAAGTTTTAGCTAAACTTTCAGGGCTCTTTTAAAACACACGATAAATGCAGCATTTCCTATGTTACAATAATACCGTTTTAAAAATTTGATGCCATCGAAAAGTCTTCATAAAACAATATTAAAACTCAAAAAAGCCAATTGGCTTGATCTGTGTTACTTGGGATAATAGCAATTGTTTGCAAAAAACTGAACTCTACTTATAGACGTCAAGTTTTAAATTTAAAATCGACCTCTGAATCCGAATAGAAGTCGAAAAATATCTGCGAAGAGCAGTTTATTGGTCAGATTAGGCCAGACAAATTTAAAATCCTTCTTTTATCACTCGGAGTTGGAGCATCACGAGAGGGGGGGGGGGGGGGGGTATAATAAAAAATAATGCGAAAAACAAATAAACTGGAATAAATTGCACAAAAGCTTGTATACAATAAAATTGCATATTATATTATTTGCAAAAACCTATAAATAAATATAATAAGTTTCTTTCGAAAAAAAAACCAATAAAATCAAGAACTCCTATCCTCCAAAAGTTGTTTTTTGGTCTTGTAATCTTTCTGATATTTTTTTTTTCAAAATTTATGTACAAAACAGAACCCGTTCGTTTTTGGCAGCACGCCCGTAAACTTTATGTTGCCAAAATAGAATGTTGCCAAAATCGAACGACTTTTTTTGTCACTTTTTTATTTTTTATTTTTATTCCAAATTAGTCAAAATTGATGTAAAACCTTAGATTAACATAAAATTTTTCTATTTGGCTCAATTATATTAGTTGTAAGCAGTAAAACATAGAAAAATTCGTGTTTACACTGTTTTTAACTATATTATAATTAAGCCGAATTGAAAAATTTCATGCTAATATAACGTTTTACATTTATTTTGATTAATTTGAAATGGAAACAAAAAATAAAAAAGTGACAAAAAAATCCGTCTTTTTTGGATGTTGCCAAAAACGAACGGTTTTTGCTCGGATGTTGCCAAAATCGAATGTTGCCAAAATCGAACGGGGTCTGTACTTCAAACTCGATTTAGTCCCCCTGCGAGTTTTTTTTAGGCTGGGGGGAGGGGGGGGGGGGACAAAAGAAGAAATTGATATTTGAAGAAGATAATTTTATGAACAGTAGCTATTTATTATATTTAAAAAAAAACACAATTATTTTTTTTCATTTTACAGTATTACAAAAACTGCTCTAATAAGATTTTTCAGATTTTTTTTTAATTCAGTGACCAATGTGGTATTCAAAATGACTCAATTTACAAATTGAAAATAATGTTAACTAGTATTATTAAAAATGTATGCTGTTTATACTCACGTATTCGAATAGGTTTGCGGTGGGATATGTTTTTGTTCGATTTCGGTGCAACCAACACACTAACCGCAAAATTAACTGAACGATAGACAGGTGGTCACTGAAATAAAACTATTCAGAACTACAAATTTAATCACGGAAAATTTTTGATTGTTTAGGATGTGATTTTTTACTATGAATAACGTTGGTATTCACGCTTACGTTCATCTTCAATTTAAAAAATATCACAATATGTCTGTTGTTCCTTCGGTAAAACAAATATAATAGAACCAAAATACTTTATTTTTTAATTTCGCTTCGTCTGAAACGACTGGCTAGTACCATTCTGGCCCAACTTGCACCAAAATACTTGGAAGATATTTATGTTGTTTACGCTATGAATGTTTACACACAATCCTACATGGGAGCGGGAATCACCTCAAACTGTGGTTCAAAGCAACAATGTTACGCGTGTTTTTCTAAGAGGAAATTTGAAAATCGAAAAACATTTGCATTAAGTTGAAACCGTTACATTCAACTTTAGTTTTTTGCAGTAATATTTTACATAAAAATCAGTGGTGTTTTTTATGTGACAATTTAAGAGGGGGCGCCGCATTGACCAAGGCCGCGGGCCGCATGCGGCCCGTAAACCCCCAGTTTGACATGCCTGTTTAAGACCAATGCATTTCGAAGGTCGAAAATGTTTATAATTTCTGGTCTAGCCGGGAAACATTTTGTGCTGGCAAAACCGAATGATTCTAAAATTGGGTAATATTTCAAAACGGTATTCTTGCTAGCCTGGGGCTTGTCATATAGCTCAGTTGGCAAGTCAGTTGCTTTTTGAGCCGATGTCCGCGAGTTCGAGACCAACAGTAAACATCGAACACAGTTGTACTGGATTTATTTTTAAATAACTGTCCGCCTACTGCAACGTTGATATAAAGTCACGAATGTCATGAAGATGGTACAACGACTATAATCGAGACTTAAAAATTCTTGCTAGGCAATTTGATGGAATTATTGAAGTTGGACAAAATGAATTATACGAAAACGCAGAATTTTACTGCAACTGTTGGTTTAGTTTACTGAATTCACCGAAAAAAACATATTTCACAGAATGTTGTGGGTTTTTTCAACACAGAACACCAAGGAATATTTAAAGGAGGTAGTGCCGAGGCAGCCTTGCTCTAGTATTAGTACCGCCTGTGACGTCACTGTTGCTAATAATCTGTTAATTAATATGAAAAATTTTCCTTTTTTGATAGCAATAAAAAAAAATTGAAGATTTTTTCAACTTTGAAGGCACACAATTCTAGAAGTATTATTGTTCTTCAAGACAGGTACTAAAAAAGTTGAATGTAGTAGTTGTTTTGCTTTAATTCAGACGATTGAAGTTGCCGAGGTATCCTAACTCCAAATTGACAAAACTTGATAATTAGTTCAAAATTTTGCTTATAAATGTTGAAATCAGTTAGGTTTGAATCGTTGATAAATTAAAATAACCAAAAATAGTACTTTTCGAAATCAACCACAATCTTTTATTGGAATTTAATCAACCAAAGTTGCAATGGTTTTATTCGGGTTAATTGTTCTTAATTAGAAATTCATATGGTACACCATGTAAGATTCAAATCATGACGATGAGGTGCACTGCCATAATCTACCAATCAGACCTCTTGAAAGGGGAAAATTATTATTTTTGCTCGTTTCACATAGAGCATGACTGTGCATTCAATAACAAATTCAAGAATAATACACACTGCAGTCTATTAAACACAAAGAAACCTCATAGCACAACCAACTAGTGGCCTTACAACATAATCCGAATCAAATTGAATTTTAATTTAGTTCTTTGATGTGTTTAACTTTGAAATTTGAGTTCTACCAGTATAAACCTTTGACAGCTTGGCAACAGTGACGTCACGAAAAAAATCCAATATGGCTCTCGGCACTACCTTCTTTCAATATTCCTTGACAGAACACATAGTTTTGAAAATTTAATTGATTCAATGAGAGATTCTAAAATTTTTTTGATATTTTCTTATGTTATTCATTAACTAAGATTTAACTAAAACATCAATTCTTTGCACAGTTTATTTAAGTAATGAAATTTGCTATTTCACTTTTAGCGAGATATTCGAACAAAAGTTCAGAAACATGTTAACGTTCGAGATTTTTCGTTGAATTCAAAAAATGTCACAGATTGATGTGTTCAAATTACAATCAGTCTCCAGAGGTAAAGATATTATACAGATTGCTTTTGGCCTTTGAGCTACTGTCGATCCTGCAGTCGTTGGTAGGAACTTGAGAATAATATCTTTAGTTTTAATAATAGCTTTCAGAAAATTCAGAAGGGGGGGAAGAAATTGAGTAAAGTTCAAGGTATTGAATTAAGCAATTTTATCATATTTCTAAAAATTCAAACAGTTGAAAATGCGAAAATCAAACTGTAGAAAATCAGGATTGTACCATTTTTCATAATCGAGTTTCTTCATACTTTCGAAATTCATACTAAAATAATTCGAATTATCGATATAGTTCGTTGTTAATGGTATGCAGCTTTTGTCCAATTTGTTCAAAATTAATCATCATTGGGAATACTTTTTGTCGTGACTAATGTTGTCCAATTTCTTCCAATGGATGCCCATTTGAAAAACTTTCTTAAGGCTCAGCCACCATGTGGTAAAAGAGGCTGATATTTGTTACCAAAGCTTATTATGCGAATTTCTAATTCAAACACAATTCAATTTAGAGACGGCCCCTTTTGAGGGTGTTTTCCATATAAATCGTCTATTAACAATGAAAAAATTCATCTTTAAAACCCCAAAAACGTCGGTCTGAGTGTCTTGAATAGCGTTTATCACACCTGAATTTTTCTCAGAAACTCAAATTTTAACCGATACGAAAAATGCATTGTTCTGACGTAAAACCCTAATTGCCGCTGAAGGAATCTTAAGGTTTTGTTTATCAATTAGCACAAAAACCATGCAACAAAAACAAGAAAATTTAAAGCTGTTGTTAGATGCATTTTTTACAGCAGAAAAAAACAATATTTCATCAATATTTTTTCAGTAAAAATTTCAATTAACATGATTATTTTTGGGAAAAAGTTGGGAATACAGCTAAAATATTGTCAATATATGTCATTCTGTGCAACGACGGGTCAGGGGACAACTATTGACAAATCACCATGGTTAAGTAGCAAAACAGTTGTTCATGGAACAAAAAGTAAAAAGCAGTATTTTTCCGAACAATTAATCCAACGAATCCACTGTCGAAAAGTTTACTTCTCGACACTGGAAACAGTAATTTAGCTTGCAAACACACAGTCCACAGTACTTGATCTGTGATTTTTAGTCATTGGTATGATCGTCCACATGCGGGTGTTTGTTAAAATGCACTCATAGTAGGTAAATTAATTTACTAAATTTTTTGCATAAAATTATGTCAGCAACTTGTTGCAAAACTTTGTTTTACCATCACCCGCAGAAATTATTCAACTCTGCAAGCCTCTTTGGATCAGTTTATAACATTCAAACATTTTATCCTTATGACTGAACGGGTCTGATTGCGTACAATATTATATGTTTTCAGTTGTATTAAAATATATTTCTGGGTTTCAACTACAATAACTGAAGTTGAATTCTTGATTTGTAGATTAAATTAGTTTTTGCATAAATGCCCAGTTTCATTGAATCAATTTCTTTTTTCATTGTTTTTTAAGCCCTATTTTAGTTAATCAGATGGGTTATGAAAATTTGTTTCATCGTTTATTGGAGTTTATTTTATCAACTTCCTCGCATTGCTCTCATTACTTTTATAAACAGAAAACCACAAATATTACATTTTTAAAATAAATGTTCAATTTGCTTTAGTTTCAACTTGTCAACACGAAAAAAATTTGTGTGAATAGATGTAGAGTGCCCAGAATGACCCGACTTTTGAAAAAGTTATGCGCTGCAGGCTAAAATTAATCCTTGGCCTAGTACATGATCTCATACCAAATTTGGGCCAGATCGGATCACGGGAAGGGGTCGCTCAACGAGCCTGAAGTTTGTATGGGATTTCGAGACATTTTGTTCGAGAGGAACATGAAAAACCAGTTTCCGTCGGCCGATTTCTTTCACGGGTTTTCTTAAAGTATAAATTATGAAAAATATTTCATCTGAAGACTACATTTCGATAAGAGTTAAGATAAAAAAAAGTTATTAAGCTTCAAAAATGGGCTAACTTTTTTAACGGTGGTATTCAGCATGTTAATGAGGCGTCAATATGTTCGACCGCCTCGACTCATTAACAGTGATGAATACCATCCTTAAAAAAGTTAGCCTATTTTTGAAGCCTAATAACTTTCTTATCTTAACTCTAATTGAAATGCAGTCTTCGGATGAAATATTGGCATTGGCATGAGATCTTGTACTAGGACTAGGATCAATTTCAGCCTGCAGCGCATAACATTTTACAGGTTTTTAATTTCCCATACAAATTTGGGGCAGTCTAAGATACCTTACATTCAATCTTTCGAAAAAAAATCTCTCTAAATAATGAACTCTCAATATAAGAAACCTCCCATTTGCTAGAATTATTCCCAACTTCACAGAAACTCGACAAATTATTTTTGTTTTGTGAGTCAGACTATTTTTCATGGATGATTCCAATCCACGACACAAACTTTTTCTTGTTTCAAAAGCTATCGCAAGTGTACCTACCTACTCAATTTAATAAAATTTATCCAGAATTTAACTTTTTCATCGTCATTAGTTTGTAAAATATCAAGTGATTAATTGCTTCACTTTTGCCTAACACATTTCATCTTAAAATCTTGTTTTCAGAAACAATGTAACTCGATTAGTCCTTTTCAATATGCTCAAACGAACAGTGTTGATTGACTTCATCCTATACGAAACATTCCAATGCAAGCTCAAAAAACCTACAGATAATCAAACTCATTCTGTCCTCACTCTGCTAATGGTTGCATTTTTCTCATCTACGTTTTTCTTCTATTTATATTGCAGCTAACAACTCGACTTGCATTGCCGCCGATCAACTTGCACAACTACTGGTAGCAGAAGGGTCCAAAAATGTGACCTCCAAAACAACCCAACGACGAAGACGACAACCACGACGCCAGCAAATAAGCACTAAAATACAAACTTCTTTCGCCGAAAAGTGCATTCTCGGAACTGCATCGCGTTGCAAGCCGCCCTGGAAAGGTACGAAAACATGTGCGATTTGTGGCAAACCCAATGAAGACAGCAACAAAAAACCTAAAACACAAACTTTAAAAACCAAAACGTGCTTTGAGAAACTGGTCGCGAAATCAACGGCGAGATAGAGAGACAGTGAAAAAAGTGGCAAAACCGGAGTTTCGTTAGCTAGCCGAAATAACAACAACTTGTGGGGAAGAAAAGGGTGGTTTGAAGAAAACTGTTCAAGTTTGTTGCCAAGAAGCTGGAAGAACTTCACTTCCACTCACACATTTAGGGAGCACCACGGGTCAAAAACTGAAAGAAGAACTGCACTGCATCAACGATCGTTGGAATGGAATTTTTCCCTGTGCGCGAAATATCCGCGAATGCTCATGTGCATGTGAAAGCTTGAATGGTTTACGGGACCAAAAGCTTGTGAGAAGTTGTTCGGTCAGAAGGGGACCTTCTGGAAGATCATCATTTTTTTTGTTGTTGTTGTGACTGTAGAACAGAAACGGTTGCATCTTCGGAGTTTGAAGTGTTTCTGTGGGCTACATTTAGGACCTCGATCCAAAGTTGTTTTTTTTTCGAAAATTCAAAAATCAATGAAGATTGACCATTGCGAAACGTCGAATTCTCGGGCTGATTTATATGCATGTTGCCGTGCTTGGGGAATCAAAATCCAATTCAGTAGGTAATTCCTCTAAGAGATATGTATGAAGTTTAACCGGTTCGACCGACCACGGCCATTGATGGTATTGGTGGAAATCGATCCCGACCAACTGGTTCTAGATCGGTGTTGTTTGTACCTTTTAAGTATAGGATCGTTCCATGCGAGTCCCGTACAGGCCCTGTGTTATAAAGCTTGCTGAAACTTGTTGAACTAAACTGGAGGCGCATCAGCAGCCCCAGATCTTGTGTCTCATCCCATAAATTCCGCGGTGGGCAGACAGGAACACCGTCGTTGGCTACCCACGGAAGATTCGAAACTGGCCAGCTTGATATCCGAAAACTAAAAACAGGTGAAATTACCCTTAACAAACAGCTGTCCACAGCGCAAAATATCAGACCGGAGAGGACCGGGAAAAGTTCATCTCCCTGCAACACCTAAAAACAAAACGAAAAAGAAAACAAGGAAGCAAGAAAAGAAAGTGCTCTGAAAGTTAACTCTTACTAAACAGATTGGAGAAGCTGCATCACCCGGGGTATCACATCTTTCAGCAGCTAAAAGTGCGCGCGGTGTGTTCAAGTTACCTTTCCGGTTGCTTCGTATAATTGTGAATGGTTTTTTTGTTTTGCTGCGTCTCCCAAACGAATTTGAATGCTGTCGCCGTCCCAGACTAAGCGCAAAGACACAATCCGAGAAACGGATCCATCCAACAACAGCAACAACCCGTGTGGGGGTGCCCGGTCGAGAAATTAATGTAAGTACCTTGTATAAGCTCAACTTGAGGTAATTTCTCCATATTGTAGCTCCAGCAAACGGAAAGAAAACCGAATAGCAAAAGCAAAAAAAAAACTAAACGTATCGGAAGACGGGAGTGCAATTAATTTGACCAAGGGCCAACTTCCTAAGACGAAATGTTACAGCGGCAGGCAACTCTTTAAAGAGTGCCCCCCTTGCGTGATGGTTGGAATTTTTTCCTCTGCTCCTACGTAAGATCAAAGATCATCGCTGATCATCGATTTCATAACTCAGATTACGGCATACTATTCAGAAAAGTCACTTAACTTTAAATTAGAGAAATACACAAATTACAAAACAAATTACAAAATTACAAATTTTAAGATAAAAAGAAAGGAATGTAGTTTACATGATTTTATTCCATTTTCCAAAATATTTATACCTACTATGGATTTTTCAGGATTCTTAAGTTAAAGATACAGATGTACTCACATCACTGAAAAATACATAAAAAATAAACATTTTTATGAGAACAAAAATACGAAAAATAAAATACTGAAATACTTGTACCCTTGAAAAAATAATTTGCGCCACCCTTAAACTGAGTTTTGAAAACCTTGACTGGACAAATCTGCGCAATTTTCTAAACATAAACCTGGTAAAATTCAAGCATTTGATTTAAAAATGTTCAACCCGAAATCTGGACAATTAAAGACAAAATCAAAAAAAATATTCAGTAAAAATCAAGAAGAAAACACTTGAAATATTTCTTTATTCATCAAAAATATCAACAGATTTTAAAACGTATTTCTGGCATCAAAACACAAGTCATGATTATTTGGACAAATCTTCGTATAAAAATCCTTTAAGTTAGTGAAAATGAAAAACTGGAACAACTCAATTTGAGTATTTTGTTAGATTTAACAAATAAAGTGAATGAATCCGGGCAAAATCCGGGCTTATCCGAAGAAATCCGGGCAACCGGGCCGAACCGGACTATCTTCAAATTATGTGTCAAATATCCGGGCAAGTCCGGATAAACTGTGGCAATCTGGCAACCTTAGTCTAAACCGATTAAGGCTTTACAGAGTGAAAAACAAACACAAAAAATTTAAGTTTAACATTTAAAGGGTGATATGGTCAAAACTTGGTCAATATCAACTTGACGTATTTCTTTCAATTTTGCATTTAAAAAACCTGAACACCCCTCATTTTGAAGGTGTGTGTGTTTGTAGAATGTTGCTCCTATTTTGATTTTGGAATTCACTCTTCAGTTGTCAAAATGCCGTCTAAGGAAGAAGAGCAGCGTTTCAAAATTTTGCTCGCGCATCGCGAAAATCCGAGCTAATCGCACGCAAAGCTGGCAAAATCGCTAAAAGCTGCTGAATCAACCGTTACAAATGTAATTAATGTGTTTGGGGAACGTTTGTCGACAGCCAGGAAGTCCAGATCGGGGAGAAATCGAAAACCGGAAGCCGCTGAGATGACAGAGAGAGCTGCCGGTAGTTTCAAGCGAAACCCTTAGGGGAAAAGTTCATATAACGCCCCATGCGGCTA
Source organism: Uranotaenia lowii (assembly GCF_029784155.1). Taxonomy (NCBI): domain Eukaryota; kingdom Metazoa; phylum Arthropoda; class Insecta; order Diptera; family Culicidae; genus Uranotaenia; species Uranotaenia lowii. The sequence goes on from NC_073693.1 coordinate 149,336,267, forward strand.
ATACGCGCCACTCTTGTTTTGAAGAATCTGACACATTTTAAGCCTGCAAAATATTACCAATTTGTTTTAAATGCTGAGATAGGTCATGGCAAGTATGAATTTTCCCTTAAAATGCCCCTGTGTCGTGATAATTTCACAATTTAGGTTTTTCTTCATTTCGATCTAAATTTTAAAACACTTTTAATAAGGTGTCACCAAGCAGAGAAAAACGAATAAGACAATATTTTCTGACACATTGATAGAGGAGAATCTAAATTATGATTTTATGCTAAAAAATCATACTGAACTCGCTAAGGTATGCTTTTCATGGGTATGTTCTATCACGGCCCATGCGCTCTTTATAACGCGCCAATCGTAGTAGGCTGAAAATAGCATTAATTATTCAAAAAGGCCAATTTTCATTGAAAATGAACAAAAAGTCTAAAACCATATTTTGAGCGTTAATTCAGCCCAAAAAATCTATTTTTCATTTTTTGTTAAATTTCTATTAGTCCATTTTGATTTTCTTTTCAGTCAAAGTGTCTGTAAGTATTGGTGTGTTTTCGGTCTTCGGCAGCTCTCGGGTGTGTTCGGCTGCTAGGCGCGTATTGAATACACAGCGGCGCGTATTCGCAACACAGTTTTGTTCTGTGGCTTTGAATATGGTTTTTAAAAATCATGTTTTTGAAGAAACTATAGCAATTTGAGTAATGAAAAATCATATGAATTTGTAGAAAACAGTTTTCTTCAACGATTACACCCATTTTTAACATAATTTGTACGTGGAATACATAGAAAATGAGCGATGAGCTTAGGTGGCGCATAATAGGGCATGTTCCCCTACCTCTCTCTCCGAGATGCCGCAAATAAGCTGGGTGTAACGTCTACAACCGTTCATCGAGCCAAAAAAACGAGCCGGACTATCGACTTACAAGAGAGTAGTGACTCCAAATCGCGATGATAAACAAAATACGACGGCCAAAGCGCGATCCCGGAGGCTGTACACGACGAAGTTTGACTGCGTGGTAATGGACGACGAAACCTACGTCAAAGCCGACTACAAGCAGCTTTCGGGACAGGAGTTTTATTCGGCAAAAGGAAAGGGGAAGGTAGCAGATATTTTCAAGCACATGAAACTGTCAAAGTTCGCGAAAAAATATCTGGTTTGGCAAGCCATCTGTACCTGTGGCTTGAAAAGCAGCATTTTCATAGCTTCCGGGACTGTCAACCAAGAAATTTACGTGAAAGAGTGTTTGAATAAACGTCTGCTGCCTTTCCCGAAGAAACACGGTTGTTCCGTACTGTTTTGGCCGGATTTGGCATTTTGCCATTACGGTTAAAAGGCCATGGAGTGATGCGCCGCCAACAACGTGCAGGTGGTTCCCAAGGACAATAACCCTCTCAACACGCCTGAGCTCCGCCCAATTGAGAGATACTGGGCTATTGTCAAGTGGAACCTAAAGAAGACCAAAAAATACTGCTAAGGACGAGCAGCAGTTCAAGGCAAACTGGCTTTCTGCGGCGAAAAAAGGTGGACAAGGTGGCTGTACAAAATCTGATGGCAGGGGTTAAGCGTAAGGCCCGGCAATTCGGATTTGGAAGAGCGGAAGCCTAACTGAATATTTTTCCTGAATTTTATACTAATTAAACTTAAAAAAGAAATTTAATTTGATTTTTTAAATAAACGGTTTAACCGATTTACACGCATTTTCCCTTGACCAAATTTTGACCGTATCACCCTTTAACACCAAGATGGGACCCAGATGGGTGTCTAACCAATCACTTTTTTTTTAAATTTTTAATATTTGTAAGGGTCTTATTCACTTTTTTTATCTTCTTCCACTACCAATAGAATCTTCTTAAGTACTGCTGATTCGTTCTGCAGTTTCAGAGATTTCAATTTATTTTAAAAATAAATTATGAAAAAGGAAAACAGCTTAGTAGTTTTAAATTCATTACTTAACAATACTGGTTAGAAGATATAAAAAGTTATCATAAAAAGCTTAGTTCTTTTTGTATGGCACACTTTTTTTTGTAGATAACTAAGTTCCTTGTAATCAGTCATTCATTTTTTTTTTGACAGTTTTATGTTGCCTGTTAAGAATTCTATCTTAGAAATTTTGACATACACTGCCGGCCAAAAGTTTGGGATTACCCACTAAAAACATGCAAATTTTTATCGTTCATATCTCAGCTATCTTAGGGCATATTGCAAATCTTTTGATCTCGTTTGGAAGATAATGAGAGCTATTTCGGAGGTATTTTGCCTAGAAATAAAGTTTTAGTTCTGTACCATAAACTTAACCTTAAGTTAGAACATTTTCAAAAAATCGCGCTATTCAAAGCCGATCATCTCGGCATAGAGTGGACCAAATTCGAAAATTTGAGTTGCACTAGGATATTTATTCTTTACATCTCAAAATACAATAAAAAAATTTCAGCAAAAATTTAAGAATGTAAACTTAATTTATCGTCCAAAAGTTTGGGATCACCCCTCACTTAAAATGGTCAAAAGTTTGGGATCATTCTTTAGAGAACATGCAAATTTATCTCATTCATATTCTTCTCATCTAACATCGTATTGCAGATCTGAAGGGTTCATTTGAAAGCTTAGGAATTGTTGTTTTTTCATAAATTCATTCAAAAGTTAGATTTCAAAGCGATAACCATAAAAAATTCACCTGAAATTAGTTGTTTTTTTTTATTTTCATTTATGGTTTTGAATTTTTAATGGTTATAACTTGAAAATATAATTTTTGAATGAATTTATGAAAAAAAAACAATTCCTAAGCTTCCAAATGAAACCTTCAGAAGTGCAATACAATTTAAGATGAGAAAGATATGAATGAGATAAATTTGCATGTTTTTAAAAGAATGATTCCAAACTTTTGGCCGATACACCATACAAAGAGGTGATCCCAAACTTTTGGACGATAGCTTAAGTGTCTATATGATTAATTAAAAGTACATTCTTAAATTTTTGCACAAAATTTTTGTACTGGTTTTTTGAGAAGTAAAGAATAAGGATCCTAATGTAACACAATTTTTGAAATTTGGTCTATCCTATCCCGAGATGATCGGCTTTGAATATTAAGTGCGATTTTTTGAAAATGTTCTAACTTTAGGACAAGTTTAAGGACAAAAAACTTAAACATTATTTCTGGGCAAAACACCTCCGAAATAGCTAGTTGATTATATAAAAAATTACTAATTCAATTTAAAAATGCTATGCTAAATTCAAAATATTATCTTTAGTAGAGGGACATTTTTTAATAGTAGAAGGTACCACAGAAAAAAACAGTACGAAACTAAAGTTAAATTCGTTGGACACATTTTAATTGGAATTTCAAAAAATCAGTATTCCTTAGTACGAAAATTTGGTAGCCTCCTGTCTCGAGGATATTATTTACTTAAATTTACTATAGTTACTAGATTATGAATGGAATGTCTCAAGAGTTTCGAATGGCTGGGACGTCGCTGGTAGATAAGGCTGCTGGTTTACTGGGCCCATATTTTGTGTTTTTTTCTTGTTTAAAGAAAATGATGTATAATTTATTGTAAAGTTAGCATTCAAGATTCTCCGGATTTGTTCAGACATGACTGGATTTTTAAAACAAGTAGACAAGCAAATTAAATATTCGAAAACAGGTCCGCATTCTGCTAGACCTCGTTCACATTATTAAAAAAAACTAGAAAACTCAAATTGGGCTTAATTTTTTTTGACCAATTTTATTAAATTTATTATTATTAGTTTGAAAAATGATTTAAACGCTTCAGACGAGCATCAGTAGAAATAAAGTGTTTTATTTTTCCTCATTTTCCTCTGGATTTTTTTTTTCGAATAATCACTGAATTCTGCTTTGATTTGACTTTATTTTCTGTTAATAAATTCGAAATAGAGTGCCCAGATTTTAGAGAAAATGTTTCTCCATTTACTCAACACGTAAAAATAAAGGAAAACAAATATGGAATGCTTACTCTGGGGCTCTGGGGGTCTCCCTTAACTTCTATTAGAGTGTAACTATTCGAAATAGTATTTCACAAGAGACCCCTAAGCTGTTTGATTTTACGTTTTCATTCCGATTTTATAGTTTTAATTTCCTTTCCTAGATTTCTAGAACTCAAAGTAGTAAGATTTATGTAATTTTGAACTTTTCTTTTTTGGTGACCCACGATTCCCCATCATTTTTCTAAATCTAAAAAATGCCATAAAGATGGTAAAACGACTATAATCGAAACAAAAAAAAAAATATTGCTTTTTTTAAATCAGTCAGAATTTGGGGGAAATAACTTATTAAAAATAAAAAAAAAATTGCCTTATGATACCTTGAAAATGTAGAAAACCATACCATTTTTTATTTTCATTTTATCTTTTAAAATAAAGAAGTTATGGAATAACGAAAAAAAAGTGGCCCATGATTCCCCACTCTCCCATACATTTTACTCATAGCGTTTACGAGACAATTTGTGACCAAAATACAATCTTTGAACCGCCATAACTTTTGTGTTTTAAGTCTAATTGAGTTGCAGTCTTCGGGTGAAATTTTAGTCTGATTTAAATTTTAATAAAATCAACATAAACAAGCAATCGAAAGGTAAAGAATGGCAAATTTGCAGCATGATATCACGAACACTACCAGCGGCAAAAAGGACTATATCGTCAGTGATGTAGCCATCGCTAATGTTGACGATAACTCCGGTTTGGGAATTCGTCAAATTTTCCGGGGTTTTGCAGATTTAGAAAAAAAAACTAAAAGAAAACGTCAGTAACTTGTTTTGTTTCGATTATAGTCGTTTTAACATCTTAATGTCATTCGCGACTTATATTAACGATGAAGTTGGCGGACAAGTCATTGAAAAACTTATCCGGTACAACTGTGATCGATATTTACTCTTGGGCTCGAACTCACGGACATCGGCTCAGAAAGCAACTGACTTGCCAACTGAGCTATATAACAAGCCCATCAGTTACTTTGTAATGTTATAAAGCTTTGCCAAAGAGGTGCATATATTTATTAAATGAAATTTTATTGAAAAAACATTTTTTTTTTACGATCATCATGAAAACTACACACTCTAATTTCTCAACACTTTGTGATTAGTACATAACAGGTTTCTTGTAGATCGTACCTCATATATTATTATTCAGTTTCAAAAACGACACAAATGCGGATGTCAAATATTGAAAAGTTTTTTCAAAATATATTTTTATAGTTTGAGGATATGTTTTGCTCTATTCAGTTACACCAAAGAGATACTTGAAATGGAAAGTATTTTCCTCAAGAGCCCTGCATGGTGATTGTGAAACTATTTCACATCGTCAAAATCTGATCATCTCGCTGCTGCTGGTCTTCTGGAACCTGGCAAACAAAGAAACGCCCCGCGGATGTTGCGGGTGATGTCTGATGCCGATGCCGCGATCCGTGATCCACGATGGAAATGTGTGTTCGGCCAAACAACAATAGAAACCGTCAACCGCCGTCGTTCTTCGTCGTCGGCAATATCTGGAGCATATAAAGTGCAATAATAGCCGACCGACCGACCTACCGAGTGAGCGAGTGAATGAGTTAAGCCGAGTTAAGCGTCTCGTCGTGAATTGTTCGATTGTGTGAAACAAAGAGATCTCAACAACACGGTGCAGTTTTTGTTGGCAATATACCTACCTATTTATTACAGCTCCTGAGGCGATGTGCATGAATCTCATATGATACCTCGGTGGGAAATTCGAAACTTTGCAGGAAATGGTGCTAGGTTAGAAAAGTCTTGAAAAAAAAATATAAGAAAACAGAAAGCACGGTGCTTTATTGGATGACTCCGGAGAAGAGTTGGTTCAAAAGGCACTGTTCGCATTTTGATCAAACGTCATTTTCTGTATTATCTCCTATCAAACCTTCCCAAATTTGGCAAAAAATAATACTTGGAAAATTTTTCACTTTTTTCCTTGGAAATTGGGTGGCACTTTCCAACTGCACCCATAGAAGAGGTAACAGAAATCCAATGCCTCTTTAGCAAATCTCTGTGCCGATAATGCTCTGAAATGTGCACTGTGCCGAAGACGGTATGTTTGAAAAACCGTAACTGGCATAAGGACTCGGCTTCCAACCAAAATTATTCATGACCACTACATTCAAGCGAAACAAGAAAAACATTTTATGGGATTTCGTTCCTATTGGATAATCCATCCCAGAAACAAGAAAATAAAAATAACAACCACAGCGCCGTGGGGAGATTCGGTCTCAAATCACCATTCAGATCGTCTTACCAGTCCGACATCTTAACCAGTGCACTATTCGAGCTTCATGCAGGACGAGGGATATTTGTCATAGGCTTTCTGTCACCGATCAATCACAAAAAAAACGCACAACGGCGGCTTCCCGGCGTTTGGCCTCCTTTCAATGCATTCCTTTGTCTTTTGATGGAAACGGGAAAGGGAACGGGAGTGAAGGAAACGGGAAACCCATTGAATGAGAACTGTGTTTGCTTACTGCCTGCTATTACATACACACGCTACATATACACAGCTGCTAAAGCCGGGCAGCATTGCCGGTAAATTGAAGGAATGTTTTTGTTGTTGCTTTTGCTACATACACACGCACAGCTTAGCCGTGGTTGTTTGTCGGGGGATTGAATTGAAGCAATGTTTTTTTGATGCTTTTACTGCATACACACGCACAGCTTGGCCGTGGTTTGCCGGTGCCGTTGGATTGAATTAGAAGGATATTTTTTTTGTTGCTTTTGCTACATTCACACGCACAGTGCTCGGTTCGCTGGCTGCCTGGTGTTGGCCGGTATTTATTTCCATCCTTCTTCGTCTTGTGATGCGATAGGGAGGGACGTGCAAACGTTTTTATTTTGTTTCTTTCAGACATACGCAATTGGGTTAACTTGGGAGATTAATGCCAGTGGGAGCAAATCGAATCAGCACCGGTCGCGTTATCTTCTTGTACCAATGATGCTATGTAATTGACTACACGCCATTGGCACAGAGGCTGAATTTTGGGTGTGGGATAGCATTTAATCAACCGATCGATGCGCACCCCGCAATCGATTTTGAGTACTGCTGGAAAAATTATCCAACAAATAAAATCGTGTCCAGTCAGAATGGTTAGTGATACCATGATCCGAAAATTCAGTTAAGTTTTTTATCGATTGTCAAACTTGTTCCAAAGAATTTTTTTTATGAAATAACACCTGTCTTGAATGCAATCACTCAAGTGTTCCTCAATTATTTTGCCTCAATCATTCTCAATAACATCAATTTGCACGAAACTAACAATAACTTAATGAATCTTTTAACATCCTTTTTTCCAACGCTCGTCATCAAAATTGAAGATCAAAAAATATTACAGGTTCCGGCAATTGAAGTGCTACATTGAAATAAACATATAAATCGATCAAAACAACAACTTTTTATTTCAAATTCATTCAATTTCTCATGAAAACAAATTACTTTTTTTAAATTCTCTGAAAAAGTTCGACTTGTTCGCCCTTGAGTAGAGTGTCCTACCCGGGATTTCCCGGTCGGGAATTCCCTGGATTTAGAAAAATTCGGGAATTCCCGAATCCCGGGAATCGCTTAAAAAACCCGGGAATTCCCGAACCCAGTAAAATGTTCTAAATTACTACAAATTTACACGATCTAAATTCCAAAAATGATTCATATTGGGCAAGGAAAATGATAGTTCTACCACTGATTAACTGACTGGACACTCGATTCCGTTTGTTGGATAATTTTGATGGCTTAGTCTCAAATTTTGTTTTCTTATATCTGGTTAACACAAGGAATTTGATAAAAACATGTTTTTCTATCAAAAATTTTAGTGTAATAGTTTATTTATTTATTTATTTATTTATTTATTTATTTTATTTACATAGTATTCCGTCTCACGACATAACTTGACGAACATAATTCCTAAAATTCACTCGGTCCATGGCAACCGTTCTCCAATTTCTCGGGCACCCCACGTTCGCCGGATCACGCTCCACTTGGTCTAGCCACCTCGCTCGTTGCGCCCCCGCTCGTCTTGTTCCTACCGGATTCGTAGCGAACACCTGTTTCGCAGGACAGTCGTCCGGCATTCTCGCAACATGTCCCACCCAGCGTATCCGGCCAGCTTTCACCACCTTCTGGATACTGGGTTCGCCGTAGAGTCGCGCGAGCTCGTGGTTCATCCTTCGCCTCCACACTCCGTTCTCCTGTACGCCGCCAAAGATGGTTCTTAACACTCGTTGCTCGAATACTCCAAGTGTACGCAGGTCCTCCTCGAGCAATATCCATGTCTCGTGCCCGTAGAGAACAACCGGTCTAATGAGCGTCATATACAGGTTACACTTCGTGCGAGGGCTAAGTCTTCTCGACTGCAGTTGCTTGTGGAGTCCATAATAGGCACGACTTCCGCTGATAATTCGCCTCCGGATCTCACGGATGGTGTCATTGTCTGCGGTCACCAGTGAGCCGAGATAGACAAAGTCTTCGACTATCTCCAGCTCGTCGCCGCCGATTGTGACCTTGTTATTACTGGACAAGCGGGTACGGTCGGTCTCGGATCCGCAGGCCAGCATGTACTTCGTCTTGGACGTATTAATCATCAATCCAATCCTTCCTGCTTCGCGTTTCAGTTTGCGATAGATGTCTTCCACCGCCGCAGATGATCTGCCGACTATATCAATGTCATCTGCAAAGCAGATAAGTTGACTGGATCTGTTGAAAATCGTGCCCCGCATTTCGCCCGTCGCTCGTCGAATAACACCTTCTAGCGCCACGTTGAACATCATGCAGGATAGACCATCACCTTGTCGAAGCCCCCTGCGCGATTCGAGTGAACTCGACAATTCACCCGAAATCCGCACACAGCACAGCATTCCATCCATCGTCGCCTTGATCAGTCTAATCAGCTTCCCGGAAAAGCCGTTCTCGTCCATGATTTTCCATAGCTCGTTACGGTCGATCGTGTCGTATGCGGCTTTAAAGTCGATGAATAGATGGTGCGTAGGAACTTGGTGTTCCCGGCATTTTTGGAGGATTTGCCGTAATGTGAATATCTGGTCCGTCGTTGACCGTCCCTCCATGAAGCCGGACTTCCCACGAATCTGTTTGCTTGTGGCGTTAGGCGGCGGAGTAGGATTCGGGACAACACTTTGTAGGCGGCATTGAGGACAGTGATCGCTCGGTAGTTCCCACAGTCCAATTTGTCGCCCTTCTTGTAGATGGGGCATATTACCCCCTCCTTCCACTCCTCCGGTAGCTGTTCTATGTCCCAGATCCGCACTATCAACCGGTGTAGACAATCGGCCAACTTGTCCGGGCCCATTTCGATGAGTTCAGCTGCGATGCCATCCTTCCCAGCCGACTTGTTTCTATTCAGCTGGCGAATGGCTTAGTGCATAGGTCGGCAACCTGCGGCTCGCGAGCCGCATGCGGCTCTTTTGGTGTAAAGCTGCGGCTCTTTAGTTCTCTACGCTGATTTTTTATAAGTTCTTGAATAAAATATTTATAAAATCGTGCTAACTAAAGCGATAATTCTCGTGTGAACTTTCATTACGTCGTATGAAACAAAATGTAAACAAAAGGTTTTATTAGGAAAAAATACAAAAACTGACATAAACTAGTCGCAACTTCGTTCCATTTAGAATGTTTGTTTGTAGCCCAGACAACAACAAAGTTGTTTTGATAACTTTTGCAGCTGTTTTCTGTGATTTCTTGAGATGTTTCATACGACGTAATGAAAGCTCACGCGAGAATTGAGTCTCATGAACTGGCACACGAATTTTCATGGGTCCATAAAAAAATTTAAAAATGTCATCAGCTGTAGGAAACAATCGGAAAGGACCAAATGGTTAAATTGCATTTTTTGATGCCTAATTTTACAATTTTTTGCATTTTTCTGTTTTTGCAGCATCCGCACAGAGATCTAGATTTAATTTATCATCAACCGTAAATGCCAAGAATAACTGTTATTTTAATACAACAAAACTTCCCAAATCAATTGTTTTGCCTTCTATGAAAATTGGTTAGTTGATATTTCCAAAACCTTATTTGAATAAATCATCAATTTCGAAGAATATTTACATCTTTGACATAAAATTAGTGGAAAAACAACCTCAATCTATTCATATTTGAATTGAAAATGATAATTTTAATGTTATCTGAATATTGATAACAGTATGCCCGGTTTACCCAGGGCTTGTCCAGATTCTTAGAAAAATATTAGGAGATGCCAGGTCCGGTCCGGTTGCCCGGATTTCGAGAAAAAGACCCCGTTTTTCCAGGATTATTCACATTTTTAACGAAATTCCAATTTTCAACATGTTTAGGCAAAAAAAAAACTCGCATGCAATTTTTGATATTGTGAAATAAGATTTGAACGCCGCTGATATGCCTTGGTAAAAATAATTTTTATGTGTTTATTTTTCAGCTTTTCTCTTGCCTTTGTTATGGAAAATTCGTAGATTTTGGCTGGATTTGCCCGAATATTTCCCGGTTTTGAGTTAAAAATTTAGAAACACAATGTCCGGATTTGCCCGGCCTGGATACTACAGAAAAGTTCTAGAATGCCTAGTCAATAAATAACAGGTTATGAAAAGTTAATAGATACATGTACTTTGAATACAAAATTCCAAAACTAAGAATTGAGAATTAAAAATTAAAGCTTTTCATACTCGAATCCGCGTTGAGAATGAATGAAAATTTCAATTCGGAAAATCTATTCGAAAATTTAATCACAGGCTAAATACTTGTTATCAATAACAAAATTGACATTTTCAACCCGAAGCAGTTTTTTTATAAAAAAAGTGCATGTATTGAAAAAAAGTTAACCTTTGAGTCTTGAAACACATTTGAAATTTCAAGTGTAATGCATGCTGCCATTATTTAATAAAAGCACACAAATTTTGAACGAAGTTTCAGTAACCGACATAATTTTTATTTTCATTTTCGATTAAAAGTAAATCACCGTTAATCAATTTTGATTAACTTTTGTTTTTTAAATTTCAAAAATATCCATTAATTGATTTTGAGAGTTCAAATGTACTGTTTTTTTTCAATTATTTGTAACGAATTTTCAATTAAATAAGGCTTCATATTTATACTGGTCAAACCACAATTTTTTTTCCAATAATCAAAGCTTAAGCAAGCATTGATGAATAGTATACAATTATTGAATTGCTATTTTCATTCAATTGGACGCACAAGTCTGATCAATCATATATGACAAAAACGAGATTTTTGAATTTCCAGATGAAGGCACGATAGCTTGATGTCATTTTGAAAATACTACAGGTTGTCAGGAGCATAATTTTTGAAGATTTAAATTATTGACTACATAAATTTTAGTTGAATTTTACTTCATACTTCTGGATTTAGGAAAGGATTATCTAAATCCAGGGAATGACTTGAAAAAGCTTGATAATTTAAATAAACATCGCTGTACTTTGTTATTTTAAAAGTTTTTCTTTGCCGAAGAAATTATAAATATTCTGCCTTTGTTAATATGTTCAAATCTTTCAGTTTTACATCATGCATAGTACTCATTTGAGCTTTGAATGAATTTAAAATTTTCTTGACTCGATATTTGCCAACGTTTTAATAACAATAATAAACAATCAAAACATGTTAGAAAAGTTGACAATCCAGAAGAAAATCCATGTACTTAATTGTAATCAGAATCAGATTAAAAAGAAAAATCCAAGAGTACTCTAATGAATTTAAAGTAATTTTCGTAAAACTAATGTTCATTTCGATTTTTTTTAAACAAAAAATCTTTGATGTGGCTCTTTCAAACTCTGAAATTTTGAAAATTTTAAGTTTTTGGCTCTTCCGACTTAAAAGGTTGCCGACCACTGGCTTAGTGTAATAGTGAAAAACGCCAAAGAATCTATAAAACCAATAATGAAACGCTACAGTAACAAAATCATCAGCATGAAAGATTGTTAAACAAATGGATAGTTATCTGAAGATTTACGATGTTCGATGGATTACAGTGTAGCTAACTAACTTATATCTATAGTGAGAAATCTTTCTCAATTATTTCAAAAAATTTTGAAGCTAGAATTAGACCAGTTTTTCTGTTAAAGTACTTTGTTTTTGGGTCTTTGGTTTGCTTATTGAATTTTTGACGCATTAAAAAAGTTTGAAATATTTTGCAATACTAGGTACTACCTTAAATTTAACAATACCATATTGCTAACAATTCATAAGCAGTAAAGGTTTAAGATCTTCATGTTAAAATCTTTATTTTCAATTTTTTCCGGGATCCCGGAAATTCCCGGGAAAAGGATCTTCAGATTTCCCGATTCCCGGGAACGCTAAAATGGCCGGGAAATGGACACTCTACCCTTGAGTTTAACCACTCCCCGCATACGGTCGAGCAACGCATCGTATGAGACCCGCAGGTGTTCTTGTGGTATTTTATCCAAGGCTGCCACGAGATGTTGCTTCAGGACCTCCACACCTTCATGTTTCTTAGAGCAGACTTCGGTCTCCAACATACTCCAAACAGCGAAATCCATAGGGTTCAGGTCTGGCGAACTCGCCGGCCACTCGGTGCACGAAATGAACCCTGGAAAATGTTGCGCAATCCAAAGTTGGGTTTCCTTCGCTTTGTGAGCCGGCGCTGAGTCCTGTTGGAAAACCCAATCCCTGGAACCAAAATAATGACGAAGAACTAATTCCCTATATGTATTTTGGTTGATCTTCACTCCTTCAGGGACATAAACCAGCGGAGTCCGGCAATCACTGGTGATTCCGGCCCAAACCATCACCGATGCTGGTTTCTGTCGCCGGCTGGCCGTCAGCAAGTCGGCATGGCTTCGTTATCTGTCTGGCAACCAAACTCTGTCGTTCTGCTTATTCACGAACTGCTGTACGGTGAAGAGTTTCTCGTCGGTAAACACGATATTCATCAATCTTCCTTCCGCGGCCCTTTTCAGCAGCGCCTTCGCTCTTTTTACCCGTTCTTGTTTCTGCTTCACAGTAAGGCCTTGAACCTTTTGGATCTTGTAGGGCTTGGTCTGAGGATTATCTTTCTGGATCCGACGGAGACTGCGATCCGATATGTTTAGATCCTCTGCCAATTTAGAGGCACTACCGAGGATTTCTCTTAAGGCGCTTCTTGACGATCTTAACCAGGTCCCACCATACCGTTTTTTGGCACTTCCGGTCTCCAGGTATGTTTTAACTGTACGGTATACAAAACTTCTGCACACACTTATATCGGACTGGTCACGAACTATGTCCTTCTGTCGTTTGCCAGCTAGGAACAAGGCAACCACAGCGCTACGTTTCTGTTCGAGATCCATTTTTCCGGATAACACCTAATTACGAAAGTAACACTTACATTCAATGATAGCTAAGACTTAATGTAAACAAAGCGACGAGGGGTCGTTCAATACTGTTTCGTGTGCAACGAAATAATTACTGTTGAAGTAATGTAGCAGTTCAATTTCCGGACCCTGTATTGTTGAAACACCTTAAATCATAGATTTTTCTTAAATTTAATGAAAGTTTTTTACGCCATTAACATTACCAAGATTTGATACCTAAAGAAAAGCAAAATAAATTAAAAAATCTTCGAAAATAAGTAATGTAAACTTCAAATTAATTTAGGTTACTATAGTTTTAAATCAACAAAATTGATATTGAGGTTTGAAAATGTAGCATCAGTTTGTGAATGTGTGGATAATCCGAAGCACAATTTATTTAAACTTTAAACGGTAAACTTTTGAGAATGTTGAACTTGTTCTATTGAACCACGCTAGCGAACGAAGAATTCGAATTTATTTTTATCATAATTTGATTTTGGAAAAAGTAGAGTCAAATGGGGTAATTATGAACAAATTTACTCAAATTTTAGACTTACAGCTCTAACAAGTCATTCTGTTCAATGTTCAAATTCTTGATATTAATCAAAAATATATTACTGGCTCCAAGGCCCTGCGAACGACTGGAGGGTTGGGGTTATGGGTAGTCCACCATGATATTTTTCCAAGTAATTTTTTTAATTCAAGAAATAAATCTTCTTTAATAAAGAGAAATTACTTGATCCTAAAAAGTGTTTGAAAATAAGTGTCAAGAAACGTGTAAGGAAATTGGATCGCTTCCGGTGGAATTTCATTGGAATCACTTAAAGCTTAAAACATTGCGGAGCAAATAGGATATATCTCGTTTTTTGACTAAAAGCCGTGTGTGCTTCACTGAGAAACATAACTAAAAAGTTATAATGGAACTAAAATAAATGTGTTCTATAAAATTAAACGCAACACTTCAGGTAATTAAGTGATTCTATATTTGGAGAATTTGGTCCAGTGATTGCAGAAAAATATAGTTTGCCAAATTCGGTGTTTTCTGGGAAAGTTTTTTGCGCGGTCGATCGAAATTTTCGATTTACAATCCAACACAACTATTGAAACTAAAATCTTGACGCACAAAAACCCTACCTCGTCTTTTCAATGTTTTTTATATATATATATGGGAGAGTGGGGAATCATGGGCCACTTTTTTTCGTTGTTCCATAACTTCTTTATTATAAAAGATAAAATGAAAATAAAAAATGGTATTGTTTTCTACATTTTCAAGGTATCATAAGGTATTTTTTTAAATATTTTTAATATGTTATTTTCCTCTAATTCTGACTGTTTGAAAAAAAGCAATATTTTTTGGATTTTTAAAAATGGTGGGGAATCGTGGGCCACCAAATCCAAATTGACCAAATAACATGCAAAGTTTATGAGTGGAACTAAAACTGTGATTTCCTAATTTATTTCGTTATTTTAAAGAAATTTCAGATGATTAAATAAAAATGAGAGCTGTGTATGATCGAATGGATTCAAAAACCTGGATCGCGAACGTTTTGGCAAAATTTCTTATATAGGATAGACAAAATATTGTTCATAACTCTTCATTTGGCATAAGAAAACTTTGCAGATAGGAAAAACGTATTTTAAGTTCTGAATGTGTATAAAAACATAAAAATATAGGTGATTCAAGATGTGTGGCCCACGATTCCCCACAAGCTATGATTTGCAAATTGGTTGCGTTTGAGTGACTTATTGATGTTTCATCAAAAATTCCTTTTCCACTTGAAAGATCATGACAAAGCTAAGATCATTAGCGTATGAGCATATTTTTGTTATGCACTTTAGGTTCCCCATCGATGAAATTAGCGGGTGTTTTTTTTATTATGAAAGTAAATTTTTCTAACTTTTTATACCTTGGTAAATAAAAGAAGCATATGATGCGTATTTCAGTCAACAACATATAGGAATATATGCTCACGCAAAGCGACGACGATGACAGTTGGTTTGAGATTTTTATCTCAACACACATCTGAGATATTAAAAGTGGCCCACGTTTCCCCATGGCCCACGATACCCCACTCTCCCCTATATATAGAAGTTCAGAATTTGATACCATCCATTTAAACTTCAAAGTTCATTCATTCAATTCTAAATTTTCACATCAACAAGTTAGTATCCATTTCGTAATAACTAATCACTTTGATTATAATTAAATCTTTTATGTCACTACAAGCACAGCACACTCTGTGCTACAAGTTTTAAGCTGATACAAAACATTCTTCAAGAAATCAATTTCAGTCTCAATTTAATTTTTCATTTTCCTCAATGCTCAACTTCGCATTCAAAGTTAACATTTGTCCTATGTGCAAGTTGTAAAGAGATAATTTTGATGAATTTGGGTGCCCTGAATCGAAATATGTATTTTTTCTCAGCTTTAGTATAAAAAAAATGAAAATTTGTAAAACTTTTTTTACAAAAACCTGCATTTCTTAACAAAACTTTAAACATTAGAAATATTTTCAAAATAAAGAATTTAATTCAACTATAAATTTTCCCCAACACCACACTTGAGTTTTCCTTCTGCAAAAAAGGTTATTGATTTTTTTTTATATATATAATTTTTCCCACTTTGTAAAATACAGGAGGTTTAACGAATTTTTAATAAAGATCTCAACCAAATTGATCCAAAATATTTTTGTTGAAGCAGGTATTAAATCTGTTTGTAGGCTTTAACAAATTTAATAAACTGAACTAAAGTGAGTTTGAGATCAATTATCATCATCTTTAAAATAATCTTCCTTAATAAAATTAAGTTTTATAAACAAATTCAGAATCAGTTTCTTTCTGTAGTACAGATTTGTTAGTTCATCAGCTATCAATGATTGATTTCAATTAAAACTGACTGATTTTTAAACTTATAAACGTCATATCAACAAAACAAGAGGTGTTAGAAAAGATCTGGAAAAGATTCTAGTTCAGGACTTCAAATCCTACCAAATCAATCATTAAAACATTGAATTTCATTGAACATTGAAATTTTTTTTCTCTTAAGTTGTAAATGGAATTTCATATTGTTTTTTTAAATGGTAACACGTTTATGATTAAAAAAAATCCTTCTAAAATGTAAAAAAAATATCTTCATAATTTGTTTTATTTTTTAAATATATCTACCAAAATCTTTGTTCTTCGAATCCGATTTTTATAGTTCTAAATTAAAATGTTCTTGGAAGCACGTTAAGCTAAATTATTAATAAGAAAAACGTACTTTATACCTATGGTTCTTTCCAGTACCCAATATTTCATTTAACGGCGACACAATGTTCATAGCTTGAATTATTTAAATAAGAAATCTGCGCTTGAAAATTCACAACCGTTACACTTATTTTAATTATTAAGAACTTTAAAAATGAACTTTTGCAGCTTTATATTTTGATAGCCGGAAGAATGTGAATATTGAAAAAGAAAAAATATGTACGTTTAAATGGATCTCATTGTTTTTTATGAAATTATTTCTATGGGGGATGTTTTGAGCCTCTCTCTCTCTCTCTCTCTCTCTCTCTCTCTCTCTCTCTCTCTCTCTCTCTCTCTCTCTCTCTCTCTCTCTCTCTCTCTCTCTCTCTCTCTCTCTCTCTCTCTCTCGCTCTCTCTTTCTTTGTTATGAACTTAGTAGCGTTGTGCTGGTTATGAAAAGGACTTTCTTCCCTACTTTGACAGATTTTTTAGTTAACGTGTGTTTCAGATATTTACGATGCAAAAAGACATGGTTAAAAAAAATTTTGCACAAATTCGCTCCTTTTACGTATTTTGCGCCTCGAAAATTCTTCATTGTTGACTTGAAACCTCATGAACTGTTGATTTTTTCTGATTTTCTTTCGGACCGAATGGTTAAACAGTATAAGGAGCCACTTTAGGATCCACACAAAGTTCAAACCAACCATCGGAGTGCAACCCTGTTCTTAAATATGGTAAAAAGTCTCTGGTTATTGGGGATAACTGAACACAGACTCCTTAAATAATGCAACAAATCCATTTCCGGCAGGCAAAAAGTATTGCCTGACTAGTAGACACCAAGTAAATAACTAATAATGATCAGTTCCAAAGATCGCAATCTGTGCATCCGGTTTTTCGTAATATAACAGATGTTTTCAGATGGACAAAAAAATTTATGTTAAAATCGGATTTAAGAGATCAAGTTCTTCGAGATGCCTACTCATGAAAAGGCTCCAACCAGATTCCAATATCTTTTTCCAGGTGAGTTTAAGTAAAATATCATGATTTTGCAAAGGTTTTGCTTCTGTGGTAAAAATAATAGATCAATACATGACTGAAAAAAGTGTGCAAAGATAAAAAAGAGATTTTATGGAAAAGTAAGAGTATTTCTTGAAATCATTGGAAAATATTTTTTTCTATATTTTTATATTGAATGTTATATTAACACCTTCATTTCCTCCATTGAAAGTTTTTCGATCAAATGATTGGTTTTTAAAATACACTCGTTTGTAACTGCCCGGATACTAAATGATCATAGCCTTACTTCTAGTTTTTTTTTTAAAGCAGACAAAAATGTTAAAAACATTCAATATTGGTTCTGAATAAGGCCCCAATTGTAAATTCGCACCTTTGTTGATTTGTTGGTATTGATACAAAGTATTGGTGATGTCAGGTCTAAACATGGAACACCAAAGTCGAAAGTTTCCTATAGTTGGACCCTTTCCAAATTTTCAGAGTTTTCCATTGATTTTCATTTATTTTCGGAAAAATAGGTCGAATGGTTGATATTCTTCACAGTGAAAATAATTTTCCTTCAAACTTTGGCTTGTATGGTACAAATTCGTGGTTTTTCCTTAAACACTCCAATTTCTTAATACGCGCCCCACTAATTGAGCTGTCTGATTTACCACTGATGAGAAAGTACATTTTTAAAATCGTTGAAAAATTTATCAGAAAGACTTTTAAGGGCAAAAAATGGTATGGTAGGATTCAGGAAGAATAAGGGCTCATTTTGTGCATAGGAATATCTTTATTTTATGCCAGCAAAATAAATTATTTATAATTTTCGGCATTTTAGGACTAAAGTAGGCTCTAGGTCCAAAGTAGGAGCACTCACCCTACTGTCTCGTTTTCTTGGTTCCATTAAGCAACACATACACTGTTTCACTATTTTTAATTTTTCAATTGCATTTGAATGTTAATTTTTATCAACAAATGCGTTTAATAGCACAGAACAATTAAAAATCCTTTTTGCTTATATCGCAGGTTTATGGTAAAAAGTAGAATCATAATTGGATAAACGCTCAAAACACTTATCTAAAGTGTTACCATATCTCAACAGTCAATAATTTATCGTATAGTGAATAATTATGAATAAAAAAAATATTTTTTTTAAAAAATTTCCATATTTTTTAAAGGAACTGCAGAGTACACTGCGTAAGCTAGCTTTTTTTAAACCTTTTAATTTTTATCAAATTTATGATGTAGGTATATGTTTTTTGGATTTTAAGGATTTATGGGAATGTAAGAAATCGATCAAAACATGTGAAGCTAAGCTTATTTGAAATCAGAAAAAATCTTGAGGTTTCTTTGGAACTCAAAGGATTTGGATTCATGTCCAAAAATTTAAGATGAAGTGTTTGTCCATTTTCTATATATTTTTGAAAAAAAAAATTTTTTTTTCAACAATCGCAAAAGTAAGTAAATGAATAAATAATTCGGTAGTGAATTTTGAATAGCGCGAATGCGCCAAATGTAAACAAATGGAGTTATCAGCAGGGTGATAAAGTACGTTCGGAGACCTACATTTTGAGTTTACAACGTTAACTAAAAGATATTAAGTTTTCGAGAAATAAAGAAAACAAAATAAAATTTTTGCAGGGATCTTATTGAGCTGTCAAACTTTGAACGCGTTTTTCTCGAAACAGTGATGTTGGCGCATTCGCCGTATACAAAATTCGATACCGAATTGGTTTATTCATCCCCAAAAATAATAAAAATAAGAGTATTTCAAATAAATGCGTTTTTTTTTGCTGTCAAATTCAAGTGTATATCGTACAAATTTATTATTTGCCTGATTGCTGATTTTTTTCAACGTTCATGAAGTTATTGTTAGTACCTGGACTTGATCCCCTGACGATACGATCTGCAGCTCATGATGGTTCCTCGACGCTATCTGGAATATATAAATTCAAGAGGCTTTGCTTCAAAGGCATTAAACCAAAAGCAAATCGTATATTTCTATAACTAAAATCTTTTAAATCGTAGAACATTAGTATAACGAAACAATGCAGTTATATACGATTTTATAGCATATATCTCCAAGTGGCAAGCAAAGTTGCGAGCTTATTTTCTTTCTGCTAAGATCTAGCACCTGGTTGTTATAATAATATAAATCGTATTTCATGTTGAAAAAAATCTTAATTTCGAATAATTTTATGCATAGCACGACAAAATCTGTCAATCATGGCTGATAGTCGTCCCAGACAACCATTTGGTGGGTATTTAGAATTTGCAACACAAATATACGAGCAAATATACGTGTAAACATATCGTATATAATGCAGCAAAACCAGTATATACGTATTATTTTGGAGTCTATATAGGTACATCAGCACACAATTTCTTGATTTGGATTGTATTGTCGTAATAAAATCATGCAAAGTATTCAAATACGATAAGGAATATGCATGGGCCGCACATTGTAGGTGCAGATCTACGAAAATGAGTTTAAATTAAATTGTATACGATATAATCTGTAAAATAAAATACGTCTTCTGGTTGTCTGGGGTATATCGGTCGTTTCACAGATTTTTTGCGAATTGTCGTACACAAAGGACGAATTCATATGTACAAAAATACGATACTCTCTTCTTGTCGTAATAAAATCATGCAATGCATCTAAATACGATAAAGAATGCATGGGCCGCATATTGTAGGTGCAGATATACGAAAATGATTTTAAATAACATTCTATACGATATAATCTGTAAAATAAAATACGACTTCTTGTTGTCTGGGACTGATCACCCAAAGCATTGTGAGATGCAGTTGATCTCCATGATGATGATGCTAAGTTTTATCTCCAAGAAAAAGACTAAAAGCTAAAAGACTAAAGCTAATCTCATTCATCAGTAGAAGGCAAACGAAGTGCGTAGCATTTTCTCACTTTCGTGTCTTGAATCTTAGCCGGAAAATGAAAACACCCGGAAGCGGAAGCTCATTTTCATTTGATCCAGATTTCCCGCCCGGCGATGGCAGCACGAAGATGATCATCACGATCTCGCCAGCTCGATAAACCCTTGACAGACAGAAGAAATGTGCCAAAACAACAACATCCGACTCTCATCACTTCTGCGTTTCCAGCAGCAAAAGGGCACATGTGCACAATCATCATCAGCCATCAGCCAAATTTCCACGCCACTTTCGACACATTTCGGGAAACAACCCACTTTGTGGATGGAAAGAGTCAGAGTCGAAAATGCTGATTTGTTTCGGCGCGCGTTTGTTCGTGCGAGCTTAATTTTAACCAGCACTCTTTTTTCCCACCGCAGCACCGCAAAACTGTAACAAATCAGGAAAATGACGTGATTTTTTCTTCCTCCTCAAATCTTGATAAAGAAATAAGTATCAGCTTTGCTTTTTCACGAGTGAGACATTTCCGAGGCACCCCTTAGGGCAACAAATGGTTGGAAAGTTGTTTTTGGAAACAGTTGCGAAATGTGGATTAATTTGAATAATTTGAGGGGTGCAGTGTGAGTCAGTGAATGAGCGTGCAAGCAAGAGACCCTCGCATTGCACAATTTCTCGTACCTTAAGGTGCCAAAATGTGCCTAGCGTTTGAACCAAAACACTCTTCGTGCTCATCAAGATCAATCAGTTTTAAAAGCTCTTTCAACTTTCAAACTTCCTACTGACTGGGCGCTATTTTGTCGATCTGGCCACTAAGCCAAACGGCAGCGCGCTTCGGTTCATCTTGCCCAAACATCATTATGATCTTCGCTAAATTAAAACTCCCAACCTTGCAAGACCCTTTAGTAGTTATTTAGAGTTAGGTCCCGCGTCGGGAGATCAAGTCTCGTGCGTTGGGAAACTTTGAAAAGTGGAACCCAACGAAAGGGGTGCAAAAAACATACACAACCCGGTTCATTTTTTAATAAACACGAAACCGATACCCACCTACCTTTTGCAAAGAAGCAATGGCGCAGAGGGCAGAAATCTAAATAAGATGAGCCCGTTTGAAGGATGGTATTAACCTTTTCGTGGGTTAAAACAATTCTGAACGCTGCCAAGCCTTGCACCGATGGAAGCTGATTTAAGAAGGCAGTAGTTGTTTGTATACTGTAATAGTTTTATGAGCACTTATAGTTGATTGCCTCTCGGTAGTTCTGAAGAACTTCTGATTAGTAATCTAATTAATATCTGCCTTCATTCAGTATGAAGCACTCCGGTTGAGGAATAATGATTTGAAATGAATTGCAAAACAAATTTATTTGGATTGAAAGATTACTCTTTATGAATATTTCAACCAGTCTTAGGGAATGTTCAAACTGAGCTCCAGGCCCACAACATAGAGTAACCTTCATAAACATAACTAAACGTGACTCAATTGTTGCTAGGATGGTTTTACTTTGTTCTTTTTGCCTGAAGATTACGGTGGGATGTAATGCAAGATATAAAAGTTTTTTTTTTAAATATAACACAGGGTAATACTAGTTTAAACTTATCTTTGTACCATTGTGTGTAAGTTTTTTGTTTTGAAGTTTATTTTGTGAATTGACATTTTTATTGATATTGTGAATTATCTTAAAACTGTATCCCAGAGTGGATCTTGGCTCAAACATTCAGTCAGCGAAACTTTTGTTTTGTGGTGAAATGAATCCAATTGTGTACGTTGAAATTTCAGAGAATCTTTTCTAAAAATTGATGTTGAAAAACAAAATAAAAAATTTCTGCTAGGACTTGAACCTACATTTTGTGCCTCTCTGGGGCCCATACATTAATATTCTAGTACAGGCGACAACCTGGCGCATGAAAGTTTTAAAAAAAAGTCGATTGTCGAATTCTTTCGGAATGACGGAAATTGTTCTACCATGTGATCATCATCATTTTCGTCGTCTATTTCTATTCCTATCATTTCATCTTACGGTATATGGACATTTTTAGCAAGGCGAGATTTGCATTGCATTCTCACCGTAAGATGATATACCACAAGCACGAAATTTAGCAGTTTGATGGAGTATTATAGCTCAAATGTGAAATTCGTAAGTGCTAGAGGAAGATCTCTTTAAAACTCTTTAAAACCTTTTGAAATACTACAGTGCAAAAAAAAAACTGGAAACTGAAAAGCTCTGAAAAAAAGATTCTTAACACAACAACAAAAATAATTCAACCGTCAACAGCACTGAAATTTAATCACACTAATATTACATGTCAGAGAACACTATTTTTCGAAGCAAAATTCCATTATATATGAAGCTTCGTTTTATTTTTAGCATATTAGCTGATCCCATTCGAACATGGTTTCGCTTTAAACTTGATATATGTCATAAACAGTTTGTATGAATACGACAATTGAAAAGCATTTTCCAGATGCACTTCCGAATTCATTGTTTAGTAATAGTAAGTCATTGCAAAAATATTGGACGATCACTTTTTCTGTAGTCTGCTACTCAATTTGAAATCAGGATTCGAAATCTCGATCGTTGCATGACAACGCAATTATTGACAAAAAGTTAAACTTCTTTCGGTGGCCTCTCATACAAGCTTTGATCAAAGCCATTCATTGCATAACAACGTCAAGTAATACTAAAAGCAGTGAAAAAATAATCTTTATGGACGACCCCTTTCGTCGACCCCTGGCAAAACATTTGACATCTGAAATCGATTGTTGGTCCCTGAAAACTACCGAGTGCAAATTTTCATCCCAATTTGATGTTAAATAACGACAATATTGCAAAACTATTGAAAGGTTAATATGGACGACCCCTTTTGGCGGCCCCTTACACTGAATTTGATACCTCAAATCGATTGCACATCACTCAAAACTATCGTGTACCAATTTTCATCTGAATACGATGAATAATATCGTCAAAATCGCAAAACAGCGAACAGTTAATATGGACGACCCCTTACACAAAATTTGACACCTGAAATCGATTGCTCGTCTTTCAAAACACTCATGAACAAATGTTCAACTTAATCCGACGAAAAATAAAGTCAATATCGCGAAAACAATATTTGTCTTGTATGGACGACTCCTTCAGAAGGGGTCATCCGAAAATCTGAAAACATTTTTCATCTTTCCTGGTCCTAATGAATATCCATGCCAAATTTCAGATGTCTAGCTCTTAAGACGGCTGAGTATATAGAAACAAACATACATAAATTGATTTTTATATATATAGATGTGATGTAATTCTATTACAGCAGTTTTTTGATTTTATTATTGTTCGATTTTTTTCAACAATCGCCAAATTCACGCTCGGTTTTATCACGGTTATTGTTTCAATTTTATCACGCTTTTTTTGTAAATCATTCAGAAACCATTTCCAGGTCCTTAATATTCATTCAACAGCAGTAAGCTTCTTTGTTCATGGTATTTTTTCATGGTTTATGTTATGGTATAAGCATTCAAAAAAATGGTAATGTAATTGAACTGCTTACTTTACCTGTTCAGTGTGCAAAATCGTCATTTGACTTTTAACAACGATTGTAATAATCGTAGGTCTCGCTGTGCAATTCAGATTTTTTCTTCAAAATATTATAAAGAAAGATTATCTAACCATAAAGTAAATGCACTTTAAAAGTCTAAGTTGCGTTAATTTAAAAATATTATTCAAAAAGGTAACATCTCAGTTCATCAAAAGTGTGAAGATTAATATATTAAAATCAGAAATTGGCAGAAGATAATTTTTGATGCAGTTTTCTTGGAATTCTTTTTTGAATGGATATCAGAGATAACGATGTTGAATTTCCATAGAAACTGAAAATTTATTTTAATTGGCTGAACAGATTCTTTGTCCTCCAGAACAAATCTTAATTTGCTATAGAGAAAGCTGATTTGAACTGAGATCGAAACTTTGAACCTAGTAAAGTTTGAGAAATACATCTGATGCTCAAAATTGATTGATGCAAACTTAAGACATTATTATTAATCATTTAGGACGATCAAAATACATTTTTCAACTTGAAATTTACGTTTCGTAAAATTCACAGTTTTTGTGATAAATTCGAAAAACTACTGTAATGTTTTTTAAACATGCAAAACAATTAAAATTCTTTAAAACACTGAATAAGAATTTTCTTAAAATAACATGACGCTGAATTTGAAAGAAATTACACAATACTTTTTTTTTTAACTGCGACCCAAAGATGGGTCTTGACTCAAACATTCAGTCAGCGAAACTTTTTTGTAGAGAAATGAATCCAACTGTGTAAGTTGAAATTTCTAAGACTAGACCAGATGAAAATTGATGTTGAAAAACATACGAAAAAAAAATCGCCTTGTCTCCCGGTAGGACTTCAACCCACATCTTGCGCCTCTCCGGGGCCCTACATGGCCCTGAAATTTCAACTTACACAGTTGGATTCATTTCTCTACAAAAAATTACACAATACTGTCATGTAAAAATACAGACTGTCAAAAAGAGACACACACAAAGTATTGTGGGACACAGAAAAAAGTCTCCCTTTTTATTTGAAGTTCGATCAAATATGTTATAAAACTTACTCTGTAAAAAAAACCATGCGTTTCCTCATTCGAGTAAATTTACTGTAATTTTACTTTATTTTTGCATTAAACGATGTGTAGCAGTATCGTTTCACAAACAAACACCGAACAGCCCACCGGTTAGCAACGGGGCCCAATGATCCAATGAAAAATAAAGTTTCAAATACGGAGCTAGTTAATTTCTAGAAAAAGAAAATAAAGAATGATTTTGTAATCATTGACATGCTTAGAGTCGCGAATGCCATAAAGATGGTAAAACGACTATAATCGAAACAAAAAAAAAATTGACATGCTTGGTCATAAGGCCGATGGCTAGAAGTTGATTAAATAATGATTCGAAAATTAAAATGGAATTTTATTTTAATTAAATTCACAATAGCTTTTTTTCTTTTTGAGAATTTTCATAAGCCATGTAAATTTAGCAGAAACAACTCGTTCCAACTATTTGCAGGTTAAAACATGTAAAAGTACAATAATTATGAATACTTTTTTAATCGTGAAGTTTTCCAAAAGTTTTTTTTACTGCAGTTTTCACGTCCGAAGCTGCTTCACCTTGCTGGTAGTTCGGATGTGCGCTGAAGAAATATGCAAAGGTATTCGGCTAAAAGTCATTCAGTGTCCCAATACTCCAGTCTCTCATGCCATCAAAAATCCCAGTTTTTTCGACGACGATCGATCATTATGTAATTGTTCAAAGAACCGTTTTTTTAGATGTTTATCTAAATCGAATTTGAAAGTTTAAAATCTTCCATAAAATTTCTTCGCTTTTGCGTTCTCAAATTAATTCTAAAAAAGAATAGGGGAGATTGGGGTATCGTGGGCCATGGGGAAAACGTGGGCCACTTTTAATATCTCAGATGTGTGTTGAGGTAAAAATCTCGAACCAACTGTCATCATCGTCGCTTTGCGTGATATTTCTATATGTTGTTGACTTAAATACACATCATATGCTTCTTTCATTTATAAAGCTTAAAAAAGATAGAAAAAAATTACTTTGATAATTAAAAATACACCCGCTAATTGCATCGATGGGGAACCTAAAGTTCATAACAAAAATATGCTCATACGCTTATGACCTTAGTTTTGTCTTGATTTTTAACGTGGAAAAGGAATTTTTGATGAAACATCAATAAGTCAGACAAACGCAACCAATTTGCAAATCATAGCTTGTGGGGAATCGTGGGCCAACCACCTATATTTTTATGTTTTTATACACATGCAGAACATAAAATACGTTTTCCCTATATGTAGAGTTTTCTTACGCCAAATGAAGTGCTATGAAAAATATTTTGTCCATCCTATATACGGCATTTTGCCAAAACGTTCGCGAGCCAGGTTTTGGAATCTGTTCAATCATACACAGCTCTCTTTATTATTTCATCATCTAAAATTGCTTTAAAATAACGAAATGAATTATGAAATCACAGTTTTGGGTCAACTCATAAACTTTGCATGTTATTTGGTCAATTTCGATTTAGTGGCCCACGATTCCCCACCATTTTTCAAAATCCAAAAAATATTGCTTTTTTTAATAAAACAGTCGGAATTTGGGTAAAATAAATTATTAAAAATTAAAAAAAAACTTTATGATACCTTGAAAATGTAGAAAACTAAATCATTTTTTATTTTTATTTTATCTGCTATAATAAAAAAGTAATGAAACATCGAAAAAAAAGGCCATGATTCCTCACTCACCCATATAAATTAAAACATACAAGTTTTGACCAAATCCATTAGTTTTAAAATTTTCATCACTTTTATATTACAAGTCTACAAAATTTACAGGCGTGTAATATATGCGTATATGAAAAATACACACACCGAAAATTATGTCACATATCATACTTCTTTTTATTTACTTCATAAGAGATGTAAATTTATAGATTTTTTCAAAGTGTGTAGAAACCGTTTAAAAATTTAAATTGAAATAGTTCGTAGAATTTTCACGAAACTTGGCCTGCTAACGGTTAGCGTGTCAATTTATAAATTCTTTGGAGGTAACAAGGAGATATAACTAAAGTACTCTATCCTTTTAATAAACAGCTCCATCCTTCATTTTTGAGATATGTAACCAGAAAAAGTTTTTAAAACAGGACAGAAGTATAAGTATATCCCTCAGCAAAATAATGACCACAATCAAAAAGTATGAAGACAGCACCATTCCAGTCGTAAAACTAATCTTTTTAAAAGTTTATAGACGTTTTTAACAAATTTGAAATTGAATTTTTCATATTTGCAATGTATTTTTTTAATTCATTTATTTTGTAAGAGCCATAAAGATGGTGAAACGACAAATCGAAAAAAAAATTTTTTAGAGAAAATGAACCTTGTCGGATTTCAACAAAAACATTATCCTGTTTAATTACCGTACGAGTATACCCACGTGGACATGACTCAAACTCTTACCCCCTCTTCGTGAAAAAATGTGAAAATTTGCAAACCTTCACCCTTTTTTTTTTAGATATATCTTTATTAGTACCAATTCATCATTACATTTATATTACATTAATACATTAAATTAGGTGTTCAGTTCAATAATGAACTTTCAGAGCCCTATAGTTTAATAATCACTAAAATTTATTTCGACTTAAATTTGCTGAGCACAATCAAGCATTTTTATAAAGGAGAACATCCTGTAGTGAAAAAAAAAATTTTAAACTAAAAACTAAAGCTATCCTAAAATTAAACTAATTGTAGAGAGAGCGAATCTCTGCGATGGAAGACTGCATCGATTTGCCTCTGAAGTTGGAGATGATTTTGTTGGCCATCTCTTCGATAGATTCAATGCCTGCAATCCGATGAAGATCTTCGGTGCTGTGCCAAGGTGGAAGCCGCAAAATCATTTTCAGAACCTTGTTCTGAATCCTCTGGATGGCTTTCTTCCTCGTCACGCAGCAGCTAGACCAAATCGGAACTGCATACATTATCGCTGGTCGGAAGACTTGCTTGTAAATAAGCATCTTATTCTTCAGGCAAAGTCGGGATTTCCTGTTGATGAGAGAATAAAGAGATTTAGTGTATTTATTACATTTAGATTGAATATTTTCAATGTGATTCTTAAAAGAAAGATTCCGATCAAGTGTGAGTCCCAAGTACTTCACGTGATCAGACCATTCTAAAGAAACCCCATTAAAAGTTATGGAATGATTTTCATTAGGTTTTAAAAAATTTGCTCTTGGCTTATGGGGAAATAAAATAAGTTGAGTTTTGGAAGCGTTAGGAGAAATTTTCCACATTTTCAAGTAATTCAAAAAGGAATTTAAATTTTGTTGCAATCTACTGCGTACCACCCGTAAATTTCGACCTTTGGCTGAAAGCAAAGTATCGTCAGCAAATAATCTTCTACCTTTTCCTTCTGGGACATCAGGAAGATCAGAAGTAAAAATATTGTATAAAATAGGCCCAAGTATACTACCCTGAGGGACACCAGCTCTAATGGGTATCCTTTCAGAGCATGAATTTTGATAGCTTACTTGCAAAGTTCGGCTAGTCCAATAATTTTGAATAATTTTGGTGAGATATACAGGAAAATCAAATCGAGCTAATTTAGCTACTAAACCTTTGTGCCAAACACTGTCAAAAGCTTTTTCAATATCAAGAAGAGCAACACCAGTTGAATAACCTTCAGATTTGCTAGCGTTAAGGGGGGGGTAGGGTCTAACGGGCATAAAAAAACACCGTTTTAACGATTTTTTTCTAGAGCTATCGTTCAAACAAATGTATTCAAATTTTTTGCATTATACAAAGCATTGTTAAAAGAACATTTAGTAATTTTTTCGTAGAAAAATATTGAAAAATGAGCCGGTGACGGAGCATTTTCGAGGATGCCTTTTAGAAAACAAGATTTGCGGTGGACACTGTATCTCAGCACAGAATCATCTGAAGTCAAAAAATCCGAGCAAAATATTTTTAATAGATGTTTTTCTGGACCCCAACGTTTTTATTTAACTTAAAAATATTTTTATGAAATTTTTGTGGCTGTTTGAAGTAAAAACTACGATTTTTCACTTAAAAATCCGCCATTTTTCACCTCTAAAATCTCCCCAAAGTAAAAAAATCAAAAAAGAAAAACGTTGGGGTCTGGTATTTTATATGTAGAAAATATGTTCCAAATTTGAAAAGAATCGGATAAGTAGTTTTCAAATGACGATGTCCACGGACTTTTAAAATGTGCTCTCGAGAAAAACGCGTTTGAAGTTTCTGCTCTTGCTTTCTTGCAGTATTAGATAGGAGGAGATAAAGGCCTATAACTTCTGCAGTTTTGCTTCAATTGACTTGAAAATTTGACACAACATTCTTGAAATGTTTTACAATAAGAAAATAAAAAAATAAAAAAATCGATTTTTTGAAAGTGTTAGACCCTACCCCCCCCTTAATCATATTAGTTACACTCAAAAGTTGATGTGTAGTAGAATGTCCATGACGAAAACCAAATTGTTCATCAGGGAAAATAGAATTCTGATTAATGTGAATCATCATTCTATTCAAAATAACTCTCTCAAATAGTTTACTTAAAGATGGAAGCAAACTAATTGGTCGATAACTTGAAGGCTCTGAAGCACTTTTTCCAGGTTTCAAAATTGGAGTTACTTTGGCATTTTTCCATTTATTGGGAAAATAAGCCAAGTGAAAACATTTATTGAAGATTTTAACTAAAAAATTTAAAGTGCTTTCAGGCAACTTTTTAATAAGAATATAGAAAATCCCATCTTCCCCCGGGGCTTTCATATTTTTAAATTTTTTGAAAATCAATTTAAGTTCATCAATATTTGTCTCACAAGAACTTTCAAACACAATTTGCTTAGAAAGAATATCATTAAATTCTAGGGAAATTTGAGCATCAATTGGACTTACAACGTTTAAATTAAAATCATGAGCAGACTCAAATTGTTGGGCTAATTTTTGAGCTTTTTCTGAATTAGTTAAAAGAAGTTTATCCTCATCTTTCAAAGTAGGAATTGGCTTCTGGGGCTTTTTCAGAATTTTAGTTAATTTCCAAAATGGCTTTGAGTAGGGTTTTATGTCCTCTACTGCTTTAGCAAAATTTTCATTACGAATGAAATTTAAACGACGTTTGATCTCTTTTTGAAGGTCGCAATAAATTAATTTCAAATACGGATCCCTAGTTCGTTGATATTGGCGTTGAGACGTTGAGAGTTTTTTCCCATTTTTATTAGTTAAACCTGAAGAGGGCAACCCATTTTCAACCACCTCTGAGAACGATAAACAACGAGTCTGTGGCGCAGAATCAGTCCAGGTAACATTAAAATCACTTCGGGTATTACCCAGCCGTGATTCCAATGTAGGCCGAGGCTGACTGCGAACAGGCAGGTTGTTTGCCGGTCTGACGTGTGTAGACGAAAAAGAGGAAGGAGGAGAAGAAACTTTTCTGGAAACTTTGGGGTTTTTCCTAGAAGCAACAATTTTTGCCCTAACGGGACAATCTAGAGAATTCGAGGAATGATTACCTGCGCAATTCGCACACTTAAAAAATTCTGTTTTTGGCTTATCACCACCAAAAAGGCATTTAGATTTTTCATGATCGAATGAGCCGCAAAACATGCATCTGGCATTCATTCTACAATTTTTAGTGCCATGACAAAAAGCTTGACAACGACGACATTGCGTAATATTTTGTAAAAAATTGGTATGAGATTTACGAAAAGGTTCGAATTTGACTCGACAATGAAACATAAGACGAGCCTTTTCCAAAAATTTCAAATTATTAACCTGATCCTTTTTAAAATGGATCAAATAAAGTTCAGGAGCAAAACCAACACTACTGGTATTATTCGTGTTGGTTCTTTTCCTCATTTGAATTACTTGAATTGGAGAAAAACCTAACAAAGAATTTAATTCATTTGTGATCTCATCCGGTGTCTGATCGCCGGTGAGACCACGAAGTACAACTTTAAAAGGACGATCACCTCTAGTGTCGTACGTAAAAAATTGGTGTTTTTTATTATTCAAATAATTTAAAATTTTTTGAAAATCATTAAAAGATTCCGCCAATATACGAGCAGTTCCCCTTCGACCGATCTGAAAAGAAATCTTCACATCCTTGACGGAAGTGACGATTTCTTTTCGAAAGGCATTGAAGTCAGGAATCGTGACCGTTATTGGTGGAATCTTTTCGTTTTTAAGAGTATAAGAAGAAGAAGAAGGTTTCTTAGTACTCTTATCAGAATTAAATATGAATATTTCCTCATCACCGATGTTATGAAGGACATCGAATGAATTGGAAATTTCAACTTTTTTGACAGATGGCCCTGGATTAGGTTCAGCAATCTGTTTTCTTCCGGCCCTTGAGCCGGCCGAAGACTTCCCCATGCTGGAAAGAAAAGAGAAAATATGAATAAAAGAAAATGAAAATAATTTTAGCACTGAAAAGTGCTGATTGAAATACAGGTAAGGAAAAAATAAATAATGTAAAATGTTCCTGCAGGTACACAGCAACGATACGATGCTCCGGCGTACGTGTTGACGGCTCAACGGTACAGATGGAAGTGAACCTTCACCCTAATGTAAGTTTTCCACATGGTGTGTGGATGGCCTCTTCCAAGAAAAAGTTGCCAGCACTTTGATTTGACTATTCACCTGAGCCCCCGAGTTACTTCACCGATCAATTCTCATCATGTACAGATCAAGAGCTTTCTATTCACGTGTCGCAAGTAAAATCTGATCATTTAGATTTTTCGGATTCCGGAACCGGTCAGATTGTCCAGTCCACATGGACAAAGTCTCACTTCCAAAATTCTCCAGAATAAAACAAGCAAGGGACCGTTCTAATTGTCGCGACATTCATTTTAATAAAATTTCATTGAGATTCCTATAACTGTTTCGTCACAAATGTTATTAACCATTTTCTTGAGGAAATTTTTTAGCGATGATATTCACAAAATCCAAAAATGACATGACTGCGACTGTCGTTTCCGTACTGATGAATGTCGTTCTAGGCTGTAGGGTTCATTACACTAGTTTTCAAATATATTGTCTGACCCATGTCTCTAGTGTTAAAACGGGCGCCTAATCAAAAAACAGAATTTTAAAAATCTAAGAAGAACAGAGTTTGAGATATGCTCAAAATATGATGTTTTGCTTTAAGAAATCACTGAAAGGCACCAATCTGAAGGGTAAAAGAAAATAAGGGTTTGTATTGTTATGGACCAGTTTACGACAGAATCAATTTTCAAACATTTTTGCCCAATCCCCTCTAATTTTCAAAACAGCTTATCAGAAATTAAAAAAATAGAAAAAGTCTAAGAATTTTCAACCATTTGTTTTATTCTATATCCATACAGTTAACATACATCAAACTAAGTTGAATTTTCCAACTCAGTATTGCAAGTTTTGCTAGATAACCACGATCTTGATTCCTAAAAGCAGTTGTAAATAAGATTTGTATTACTTTGAAAAACAAGTTGAGCTGAACATTTGAAAATTTATGTGAACAAATTCGGGTTTCTAAGAATTTCAGAATAAATATGGTAATTTTGTAAAGCTATTGTATAAGAGGTAACGTAAAAAGTGTATAAAGCAGGCATTTCAAACTCGTTTAAGTGTGCGGGTCGCATAAAAAATTTTCTATGACGTAGAGGGCCGCAGCCAAAATCAGTTAGAAAACATAACATATTAGTTTCGCGGAGATTAGATACAATAAAATGGAATATAGTAAGAGGTAAACTTGGAATGCAATTTTGCGTTAAATTTTTATGTAAGCTTGTAATATTTAACATTCTTATATTAAAATGCATTTTATCTATTGTCCTGATATCAGGTTGAAGTTTATTTGTCACTGACACTTTCATTATTGATGATAAATTTTTATCAGATAATCTCGAACGATGAGGAGTTTTTGTAGCTTTCATTATGGAAAAAACTGCTCACATAGATAGCTACTTGCAAACATAGCAAGAATTCTGGCAACAAATTTCCGTAACTCAACGTAGCGTTCAGGCAAATAGCTGTAAAATTTTGGTACAGCCACTTCAATGTAATTCCCTTTTAATAAAGATTCGAACTGCAGCTTTATCAATTCTAGATGCAAATTATCAGCAGCATTTTTAGGAGCAAACGAAAATGGAAATAAAAACAACGAAAATTCTTGCTCGTATGAATTAAAGTCACGAAAACGGCTTTTGAATGCATCTAGTAACGATTCTTGGTGAAGAACGTATTTACCAAATGATGCAGCCTCATTTGATCTTTTCAGTTCTTGAATCGTAGAAAAGTGCACAAGATTTTGTTTGGAAATTTGGTTGATCCATAACCGTAACTTCGCTTGAAAGTTTTTTACATCATCACAAGCAGTTATGATATTTTTTTATTTTCCTGGAAGCTTTAAGTTCAAATCTTGCAGGTGGCCAGTGAGATCAACGTCAAATGCCAAATCCTGAATCCAGTCGTCTGCTTGAAAATTGTCAACAGGTTCACCTTTCATTTCTCAAAATAATATTATTTCCTCTCGTAGCAAAAAAAAAAATCTTTTTTATATTTTGTGCCAGGAAAGCCAGCGTACTTCTATGTAGTAGGGAATTTTGTGATAATTTAAGACGGGGCTACGCGAGCCGCATTGACCAAGACCGCGGGCCGCATGCGGCCCGCAAACCCCCAGTGTGACATGCCTGGTATAAAGGATCTCAACAATGAAAATTTCTCACCGGATCTACCGTTTACCAAAACCAAATTTGGTCTTGTTGTATAGTAATTGAACTAACTCGAAGTGTCAAAAATAAGATTTAATTTAGATTCATGAATTTCATTTACATCTGAGGAAATTTAAGACTTTATGAAAAGCTCGTATTCTTTCATCAACCGCTTTCAACTAAACTAATCTCGCGGAAGATAATTTTTGGTGCTGAAGCGATTGCTTTCCAATTCATGTGTCATTGTTACACTTTGCTTCCAAGCAACCCTCTTGAGCATACTCAAAAATCGTTTAAAACAAATGGGAAATCGATAAAGCGAATGAACAGTACACACATGCCATAATATAGGCTTCCCATGTCAATTTACGGCTGTTCTGAGGGGGAAGTTCCAACATTTCCCAGAGTGTGCCAAACTGTAAATCTTAAAGGCATTTGAAAATCTTCATCGAAGAAAGAATGGCAAAAAGTTGGGTACTTGGAAAATGATTGCCCGCCACCCAACTTCCATGGACACAAATCCTAATGGAAACATTAGTGTGGCCACAGCCTGACGAATCTAATTTACGCCTACGCACATCTTGAAAGAAGATTGGAAGTTTCGGTGAATTTAGCTCTGTGTTTCGTTGCTGCATCCATCTGGGAGGGGTGAATTTCTAGGTTTTTTCACCCTCTAAAGTAAAGGAGGAAAAGTTTACAAGTGGGAAAATGCATTAGTCCCGCAGGATGAAATCAATATTTGTGCCGATAGTTTTCTTGCACAGAATGATTTGAGCGAGGGGAAAAGTAATTAGATATGCTTTTTATTAGGAGGATGTGTGTGACTCACATGTCGAGTTGCTTTCCAAACAGACATGCATTTGTTTGAAAACAAAAATGATCGGTTTCTGGACAAATATTTGATTGATGTAATTGGTTTACATGTTTGTAGATCATTGAACCTATTGAATTTCGGTAGTGAACATTTGATGAGGCTAATTTTGAATAACTAACTATAGTAATATCATGAAGAGATTAACCACCGTAATTTTTGTTTGTTACTTTGATTTATCGGCCTAGCGGTGAAAAGTGATGTCCTTTTTAGTAGGGACATCTAGAGATTATGAAATTTTTATATAGATGGATAGAAGGTTAGAGGAAATGAAAGATGGTGAAAATGAGCGGGTAGAATTTGTCTAGAAGCATTACCATCACATACCAAATTTTTGTTCCTCACGAGCCTACTACTATGAAGTGGTAGATACAGATAGAGTTGCATCTACCACCACACATTAGTAGACTTAGCGTGGTCCGCCCCACAAGCGAGAACTTGTAGTTCGTCCGCACTACAAGTTCTCGCTTGTGGGGCGGACCACGCTAAGCCTACTAATGTGTGGTGGTAGATGCAACTCTATCTGTATCTACCACTTCATAGTAGTAGGCTCGTGAGGAACAAAAATTTGGTATGTGATGGTAATGCTTCTAGACAAATTCTACCCGCTCATTTTCACCATCTTTCATTTCCTCTAACCTTCTATCCATCTATATAAAAATTTCATAATCTCTAGATGTCCCTACTAAAAAGGACATCACTTTTCACCGCTAGGCCGATAAATCAAAGTAACATATAGTAATATCATTTTTTATTTGTAGAGGCCACTTCATCTTTACCTCAATCGTATTTTTCTAAGCATTTATTAGGATGGTCGAAGGAGGAACGGACTCCAGGGGAGAGGGGGGAGTAAGGGAGTGTGAAGATAACAATTTTTTAAGCTTGATCCATACAAAAATTCCTTGAATCATCAAGTTATAAGGAAACTCAAGATAATTCGAAAAGGGAAGCAAGGAATAGGGGATGGGGCTTAGGATTAATGATTGAAAATGAAGGGTATAGGAAAGGTAAAGGATGGATTTGGGAAGATACTTTACTATCCTACTCCAGGTTGCACATGGTAGAAGTTTAAATTTTATGTTTGTTGAAAAAAATATAATTCGAATGATTCCTGTCAATTAACGGGTCAAATGTGAAATTGTAATAATGTATTTATCTAAAAATTGATGTAACAATCATTAAAAATATTTTTCAAAGGCGATGAAAGTATAAGAAAAACATTAGATATCAAAGAAATAAAGAACATAAGTCGTAAATATAATGAATTTTTCCAAGATACATCGGCTCACCGACAGAACTTGAATACGCAATTTCTGCTTCAGTACAACGGCGCGTTAGCCAATTACACCACGGTGAACGTGACAAAATGGGCTCCAGTATGCGTACATGTCGAGTTCTGTCGGTCGACCCCTGAACCTTCCATCGATAATCCATGTATATCTGGCATGTGTTCTTTGCTCACTATTGATCTCTCTATCTCTTACGGTCATATGAAGAAGCCGGCAAACGCGCCGTTGTACAGAAGCGGAAATTGCGGGTGCAAGTTCTGTCGGTGAGCCGTTGTGTTTATTTCGAAAAATTATTAATATTCACGGCTTTTTTAAAAGGAGTTATTGGTTCACTTTGGTGTTTTCAGAACAAAGTTGCATCATAAATTCGGATATACAACGGTATTTTTTGCAAAATATTCGGTGATGCAGACGATACTTTTAAACATCATGCAAAGCTTATTTACAATTTTTCTTGTTTAAGGTTTTTAAATATGTTATTCGAAAATCTGATAAAATTTCAATGCTTTTTTATGTGTTTTTTATAATTGAATGAAAAATCGATTCACATTGTTAATTTAAAATCAACCTTTTTTGCAGTTATATATTTGGCTCTGAGGGCCTCTTTTTCATTTTTGTACTGAAAATTTTACTTGGAAATCAATTCTTCATGGGGGGGTTAACCCCCTAAACCCCCTCCCCCCCGTTTACACGATCGTGTCGAGCACAAAAAATCATCGATTGATGAACAGGAAAGCGGCCGGTTAGTGTAATATTTAAACAATACTTGATATTTTGGAATTATTTCAACAAAACGTCCATATATTGACTAAAACTGGTTATTGATTTAGCTCTAAAATATGTACGTCTGATCACCGATAGAGTATTGTAATCTATTTTTTTTTAAATCGGGTTAGGTATATCAGGTCAGAAACAATCATTTAAGTTATTTGTTTTGAATGAATGGGATATTGAATAAGTTGATTCGAAACAAAGTATGATTTCTACAAAAAAAGCACCTTTGAACTTTGAAACTTTTTTTTATTTTTCATACATTATAGTATTTTTTTATTTTCCGAATTTTTGTTAGCAAATTTTGCTCTAGAAAATACAACTACAAAAATTAAATCTTCTGACCATTCTTTCTCAAAACCATTACTA
Organism: Uranotaenia lowii; assembly: GCF_029784155.1. Taxonomy (NCBI): domain Eukaryota; kingdom Metazoa; phylum Arthropoda; class Insecta; order Diptera; family Culicidae; genus Uranotaenia; species Uranotaenia lowii. The sequence goes on from NC_073693.1 coordinate 149,373,206, forward strand.
AAAACCATGCTTTTCCATAATAAAAACTAGACGAAACGAGTTTGATTTAACAAATTACTAAGGCAAGAATCCTCAGCCGCAATACAATATCAAATTTGGAACAACTTCCTTCTGGAACGGAAAAATAGCTAAAACATAGTTGCATATAATTGAAAGACTAACTTTTGATCACTTTTTTGGCCATAAATCTGTATTCGTTTTACGACCAAAGTCGGGTAATAGTTGATTATGAGGTGACTTTAGTGTCACTCGATATGGTATCATCAGGTACCGACATTCGATTTATCGCAAACCTAATTAGCACACAATTTTATGACAGCCGATATGCTAATGAAGCGGTCGCTTTTATGGGAGCTCTCAAAATATCACGCAATAATTATAGTTACTAAGTCACTTGCGCCCGGTTCAGGTTCAAGTTGTCACCCCTCGTTGCGGCGAATGTTTAACTCGACCGCATCATTTGCATGGAAGTAAATTTTCAAACTTGTTGCCATTTTTTCCTAACGATGCCCAGCTTATTACGCCATAACAGGTTAGAACTGTCAGCTCATCTGAAGTGTGCGCTCCTAAATGGCGCCATGCTAAATTGGAACTATTCTAAACACGCCCGAAGCTAGACGTCATTTCACGTCTATGTACAGTTTGAAGGAAATGTTACGGTGTTATGAGATATGAATGCTTTTTCAAATTTGGAAAGTCGTTAGTTTTGTAAAGCTCTAATCCTTAAACGAAACTTCAAAGATTTGTCATACCCGTAATCGATGTTGACACAAAATGGATCACTATGTATGCAAATTCTTCGTTCTAGAACCCCTTCAGGACCGACTGATATAATTTATATGGCTCGATTATAATCACTACCCTTTGATGATTGGCGACCGTACAGTCCTTCAGAGCCCGGCTAAAACAATCTTAATCGGCGATGACGTGGTGAGAAAATGGCGCTGTAATGTTCCATAGGTGTTAATTAAAGGCGGTATCAATCTCTCATCGAAGTGTGGCCGCGGGCCGGCTGCCAGTTGACACAAAAGATGGAGTGCAAAATAAAAAAAAATGCTCAATAGTTTTGGCCAGATCTGTGCCCATAAATTGTGACCGCAATAAATACTAACCTGAGATGGCCTTTGGCCGTTTTTAGTCGCTGTCATTGATACGGGCGGGTGTGATTAGAATAATGATTTTCGATTACAGATGAGCTTCTCGACTGATGAAACTGGGTGGCCAGCTAACTGTTGCAAAATAGAGTAGGTACAGCGGCAGTAACGCTAAACGAAATTTTAAATTTTATAAAAAAAAAATAAATTTGAAGACAGAGGAATTTCGGAATAAGAGATAATTTTTATAATAGATCGTGCACCCTAAAATTTGAAATCTGATAATCAAATCAAAGTTGTTCAAGCAGATTTAACAATCAGGTCATTTTTTCCACGGAGAAAAATAAAACAAATTGTACACTATGGTAATCCAAATGTTCCAGAATCAAAATATTGGCACTCAAATAGTTCCTAGGCCTGCCAGAAGGCCCCATGTCAAACACCTTTTCACTTAAAATGTCAAAGTCCGAAATAAGTCGGTTCTAGAAATTAAAACAGCTTTAACTCGCCAACCACTGATCCAAGTGCCCTACGCTTCACCTTGTTGAATATTGTAACTTCGCCCATGTTTTTCAATGGTTTAAGATTTAACTAATCGTTTAAAATTGGCTAAAAAAGCTATTTGAATATTATTTTTGAAAATTTAACAGTCGATACATAAATTCCAAAAAAAAGTGCTAAAGAATTATATTTGAAGCCAAAAATGTTTATACATTTTCATCACCACCTTCCGTTTTCAATGCAATATCTCTTTTATCAATTTATACATATCCATACAAAAGAATGAAATAGAATAGAATGTAGGATATAGACGTTTTTATGAGCCAAAAGTTAATAGAGTTCAAAGATCATTGATCTTATGATACATGTCAATAAAGAAATAAATAAATAAATTTCACTGCCCCCAAACCCTTCATATTGATCCTTTTATCAAAAAAGCTTACTTTTGATTGGGCAAATCTTAAACGACCCTCAAACGCCGTGAAGTGGAAAATTTTTTGAAAAAAGGTTATTTCCATTTAAAAAATTATAATTAATTCTGGCAATACTGTAAAAATTGTACAACTCCATTTAAGTCGGGATTTTGAGCTCAGGGACTCTGTTCGCTTTAAAAGTTTCGTAAAAATGACACAGTCAATGAATTTTGAGATATGGATTTTTTTTTTTTTTTTTTAGAAATCAGATCCGAAATTAAACATATTAATAGAAATTTTGTAAAGTTACAAATTATGTAAAATCGTTGCTCGTTGTCATCTCTAATTGATTTTTGTTTCATCGTTACTAATTAACTTTTATTCCAATTTAGTTTATGATTGGAACATTGTCATCCAATTACAAGTTTCAAGAGAGTATGAAGCGAAATATCAGATCTTGTTTGAACTTGCTACAAGAGCAACTTTATTGTTTTTTTGTGCTCTTAGATGAGTTTCGGATCTTGGAAGCCAAGCCTTGGCACAATATAGGTAGATGAAAAGGTAAACCTCAATCGAAAGAGTCGTGTCAAGGATCAAAAACAGTTATGAAATTTCGAACGATATGTATAGGATTTGATACAAAATTACAATTTAAAGAATATTGAGGGGTCATATTGTTCCAATAAGTAATCAGTCGCATTCTTGGAAATATATTGTGTTGCAATTAGTAAAATGTAGTAAATGTTTTCAATATTCTGACTATGAGACAGTTTCTATATGGAAATTTTGCAGAATTTTTGCAGAATATTCAAATTTCGGATAGAATTTTTCAAATGTAGGTGTAGAAAATGCTAAAAAAAAACACTTGTAGCTACTTGTAATGAATGCAACTTAATTTGAGATTCTACAGAAGAAAAATTTTTCAGTTATAAGGAATTTGACGAAAAGAAAAATTTAAAAAAGGTAGTTTTTCTTGAAAACAATTATATTTAAAATTTTGCATACATTTCTGTGAAATTTCTATAAATATTTTGTTTGCCCTACTAATACATTTGTAAGAAACGAATTATTATACCTATTATACCTATTAAAATATGGAGCAAGGAGGGGCGAGGAAAAAGAAACGAAAACACTAGCTGCCTGCGTGCGGTTGCTGTGCAATAATAGCAACAGCAGAAAAACCTCGGGTATTCGATCCAGGCACAAACGAGGAGACTCGGGTTTGCTGTGCCTTTTGAATTCGGTTTCTTCAAGAATGTAACAGGAGATGAGTGAGAGACATTCGTTTGGTTTTTTGGATTCGCTGCCTCGAATGTAAATTGCTTCGTGAAGGCGGGCCATGTTGAGAGCGTATGCATCATCGGTTTTGTCGTTTTCGCTGCCTCAAAGCAACCTTTGCTTCCGAGTAAAGCGTTGAGCGAGAGAAGGTAGATCAATTCATTCTCAACCAAATACAACCACTGCAACTGGTAGGTACTATAAATTTGAAAAATCGAATTAATCTATCCAACGAGCTTAAATCAATATTAATGCTTCCACTACAATTGTAACATAAGATTAAATAAAATCGATTCTCACTTACGCCAAATTAGCCTTAATATAAATCCACCGATTACTATTGTTTGTGTCTTGTATCAGATGAATTAGCTGACGCTAGTCTGGGAACTCTGAATCGAGCAGGACGCGGTTTTCATAATAGGAATTTTAAAATCATTTTTTGGGTGTTTGAATTGTGAATATTTACATTTAAAGTAGATCGTGAATAAGTGAAGTGTTTGTGCACGTTAATATCATGGAGGTTAAGGTAAAAGTGTCACCGGATGCAGGTAAATTGATTTTTTTTCCTAAGATTAGCAAGCTTGGTTGTATGATGACGCATCATTAGTTTCGGCCATCATAGAAAACCTCAGAATAAATCGAATGGAGATGGCGTTCACAAACCTTACCGAAGATTCAAACATCTGGCGTTACCGTTACTAAGTGTTACATTTTGAAATTATTTAGCTATTTTTTAACGACATCTGGTGAGTAAATTTTATTTTCATAGAGGCGACATCTGATGAGTGATTTTTGAGCGCTGCTAAGGATTTTCAAAGATTTTTTAATTTTTTATTCTTTTTTGTACGGGATTGTCATCCTCTGCGATGATTCATCCCTCTTTGGTTATCCTATGTCCTATGTGAATAATGTTTTGTCTTTTGAAATGAAATATGTTAATGTTTTGGTACAAAGAGTTCGAAAAACATGATAAATTAATTCGATAACAGTATCAGAAAGTTAAGTTTGCTTCTTATTACTAGAAAGATTTTTTACCTCGGAAGAATGTCTAGAAACCTTGTCTTTAGTTATTAATTTTTTTTCTGTGTTATGAATGTTTTTAGTTTACCATTTAATTAGAACTTGATGAGAAAACTGCAAAGAAATCTTTCCACTTTAGGAATTAGTATTTTTATTGTTTACTTTCATCTCCGTTTTTTAAATTTAGTGCAAAAATCGTAAATATAAAATATTCAATTCTAGGATTAGTTTTTTGACAGCTTAATGCTTTGCAGTAAGTCACGAAATTTTTCACTGTGAAGCATTGGAAACATTTCAATAGAAATAATTTAATACAAACTACAAACGACATTTTTTTTTAATATAAAATTTACGTTTAAACAGTATGTTATGATAGAGAAATTGCAGGAAAGTAACTGATCCTATTTATTTAAAACTACTTTAGTGGATCGTTGTATAATTACTTCATCTTTTGTCTCATTTTGTTCATCAGGTTTTCTCCCCCTTGATTATGAACAATGGTATTACTAATAGTGAGTTTTTTAAACCCTCATCATACTTCTATACATTCATTGTCGTATATCAACTAATTTTTCAACATAAATACCTATTTAATAATATTTAATAGTATTCTTACATAAATTTTCAGCAATTTCGTTGCTCATCGTCAATTGTTCTGTATAGTGGTTCTGATCATGTTTCCATCCTGGAGGTTGTATTTTTCATAACATTTTTGTAATTACTTTTTTTTTCAGCATCAGCACTTCAAATAACACTAGAATAAAAAATAAGAGTTTTTGAAGCATCGTGCGTCAACCGAACCAGTTGAAAGTTTTGAAAATTTTATGTGGTTGTATAATACTGTTTTCATTTTGTTTTTTTTTTATTAAATTGACTAATTAATCTTTTATACTACTACTTTTTTGAAGATTTTCAAACTTTTATTATGTTTTGTTTTTCTTATTTCAAAAAAAAAAAATGCCTGACTCTATCATAATTATTATTTATTGAAATTGTCCGTTTATATATTCATATCTAATAAATACTATCTATACATACTTATCCATATTTATATATTAAGAATTAAGTACATTTGTAAAGAATACCAACAAATGTTATTAAAATTTATACGTCCACATTATGTTATGTTTGCGAATAGGTCAAATTGGATTTTAAATTAATTTTTTTTAAAGCTTCTAACAACAATGAAAAATATGGAAAGTTTTTATGTACAGGTTTCCTCGAAGTTTAATAACAATAATAATAGTGTGTTTTCTACTTACATTCATTCAACTTTACTTATCAAAAAGCGCCATGTTTTAATGTAAATCTCAGATTTCAGTTCTCACCGTGAAAATCATCGAATTCTTCAACACAGAAATTTCTTGAATTTAACTGTAGTTTTATTGAGTTCATCATACGAATTTCAAAACCTCTGCTATAAAACTTCAAATTCACTTGTTCATAATCATTGACATTGATCGTATCCAACCAATGAAAATAACATTTTACCCTTGTACTTATTTATTTTTTCAGAGACAGAAGGAACATATGATCACTTTAACATGTTTATGATATATTCTATTTTATTTAGTTTTACTACATTGTTTTACATCATGTCATATTATTTTTGATTGTTTCAAACTATTTCATACTACCATTTTATTATTTGATTTTACATTATATTATTTTATACTTATTCATACTGTTTTGATTTATTTATTTATTTATTTTTTTTATTGTTGAATCGAAAAATTTCATATCATTCAGATTAATTTCATGTATAAAATATAATATACTCATTTTCATAGTTATTTTTATAGTCATATCATATATTTACATCACTGTATTAACCATATAACAATTTTCAGCATCACTGTATCTCATGTTCCTGTCTAGGCCGAGGCAACAGAATAATAAAATTCATATTAATATGTTTAAATATTTTCTATAGCCTATCTCCAGCGAATGATCTTTGAAAACACTTTTTAATTTGTTTAGATTTTTTTTTTTATTTTTGTTAAGAAATGTTTTATATTTATTTACATTATCGTTACGTTATCAGAATTGAATCTTTCCTTTGCTGCAGCGTAATCATTGTTTTTTTAATGTATGCATTAACTGAATTTTTACGTTTTTCAGGAAAACAATAAATGAATCTTATTATTTATATTATATTCTTATTTCACAATATATTATATTATGTAAACTTATATTGATTTCTATAATTTTATAATGTTATATTCATTGTATTGTATTGTATTATATTATTTTATAAAAATGGTATTTAATAAACGAAAAAATGGTTTGGGGCATCAGGGTATCCTCGTTTTGCAAAAGGAGCAGGTAGCGGTATGTGCTCGTTACCCGTTTCGAATACTGGGCGTTTCTCAATTTATGTCAAGGGAATTTGGCATGAGTGAGAAAAAGATCGTATTTGATTACTTTTTGTAGAATAAGGACGCACTCTCTTTTCGGAAGCCTTGGGGGCGGGATTATAATTTACATGCTATTTTGGTTAGTCAACCATATGGTAATAGTTTCTCGAGACTACTCCACTTATACCCTGGATACCGTAAGTGCCTCTGCTTGCGATTCTATTCCTTTAAAAGTCTCATTGAGAGGCTATAACTGTGTTGCATGGTAGCCAATATGGACGCGTGGGTTATTTTCTTGGCCATAACCGCGGCGCTGCCGCAAACCCAAGGTGGATTCATACATACATACATACATACATGTATCAAATGAATTAGCTGAATGAATTGCTATAATTAAGATTTTTGTGATGACTAATAAAAATTCGAAATTAAATAAGATTTCTCAAATTAAAGAAAAAGTGATGAAAATGTATTCGTACGGCATCCCTGATCAACAATTTTTGCGACTGTACCACAGAGGTGCCAGTTGGTATTGTCAAAAAACAGGATTTGATTTATTTTTCAGGACATCACTGGATTGCATAAACAAAACCTAAACAGACGCCCTAATAAATGCAACAAAAGTGGGCATCTTCTTGGTTGGACTCAGGGGTGTCAGATGTCCTGATTTATCAGGATTTGTCCAGATTTTCGAGAGGCTGTCCTCATTTTTCCAAAAAGGCTTGAATTGTTCTGATTTTTGAAAAAATGGCCTTTAAAATGTGCTGATTTGTCCTGACTTTTAAAAAATATCTAAATAATAACTAAGTTTATTACAAAATGATGAGAACATCAAACAAATCTTTAGTAAAATAGTTAACCAATGATTTTAAATGATGTTTTTCGTTATTAACTGCAGACCAACCAAGGTTCTTCTCGCTTCAGTTGCATAATTCGAGGCGTTTTCAGAACCTATATTTTACCTAAGTCTAAGGCGTACTGCATGTTATTTTAACCTATTTAGTGGTATCCTGAAAAACCCCGATTAATATCGATTAATAAACCATATAAATATCTATATGTTAGGATAGAGGAATAACAATTTTCATGAAAAAAACAACGCGCTATCATAGATATAACCCAGCTCACGTAATATTTTGGCGAACCTGTTTATACATCCTTTGCTATTCTCTTATTTCTAGCTTTTGTTATAAGCTCGCATTCATTTGCAACTATGTTTTTATGTTGAATAAAGAGTCAAATTGATTATTTTGAGTTTGTTTGCGGAGTAGTAGCGAAAAATTGTTCCGGAGTAAAAGGTGTATATCCATGTGATGGCAGTTCAGGTTTTAGAATGTTTATAGAACCTTTACTCAAATTGAATTTTTAATGTTACGGAATATTATTTTCTCAAATGGTTTTAACCGATAAGTAGAGCAAATTTTGGCCTATCATGAGGTACTGAAAATGGTTTTTGTTTACTTTTGGAGATAAATCCTTTTCACGTGTTGGTACAGAAATGGGTTCAACTATTTTATTGCAGATTTATTCGATGTTCTCATAACTTAATTACAAATTCAATCTTTATTGCGATTATTTTTTTGAAATTCGGGACAATTCAGGACATTTTTAAAAACCTCTTTTTTTTCAAAAATTTGGACAATTCGAGAGTTTTTTTCTAAAACGGTCCAAACGGACAAACTCAGAAGAATCAGGAATCAGGACACCTGGCATCTGTAGCAAAGCTCCGAAAAACTCTCAGTGTAATACTTCCATTTCCGTCGCCAGATAGCGCTAATCATGTCTCCCGTTTTCTCGTTAAGTTTGTGTTGTACAACGTGTTGCCAGAGTAAATGATGTTTTTTTTTAATTTTTAATTTTGCGGATTTTTTATTCTAAAACAATAAAGTTATTTAAACTTCTATGTTTCAAACGTTAACAAGTAACAAGGTCTTAATCATAGATTAACTTAACTTTTTTTTTCAAGATTGTTCTTTTGCCTTATTTTTTTCAACTAATATATAAATTCTAAAAGGCACCGTTCCAATATGTCGTAACTCCTTTTTTATAAATATCAATGAAAGCAAGTTTAAAAATTGAAATTTATAAAAAAATTAATTAAATGTAATTTTTTTTATCTACGGCACTTCAGTCTTTTATTTTTAAGATGATATTATGTTTTATCCAACGTTTCAAAACTGGTTAGTCTCATCTTTAGGGAAAATATTGTCATATATTTCCCTGCAGATGAGACATCCAATTAACAGTCGATCGAAAATCTTATATAATAAAATATTTGGATGATTCTGTACACTTATTAGACAAAAAAGATTGTCAATTCGGCAAAATCAGTGTATGAAAAGGTTACCATTCAAGCGCTTTTTTTTTAAATCACTATGGTTTTTTGAAATACTTAAATGTTTATATTATTTTGTTGTTAAGTTGGGGTAAAATTCAACAAAATGTTTCGTTCTATGACTTTCTTCGCTTGTTATTTACACACAATGAAATGTAAAAGTTTTTCAATACACCTTTGTTAGCAATTATATTTCATTCCGTTTTATTTTGATATTTTAATCAACGTTAGTAAGTACATACAATGTTTATGATTTTGATTGGCTTTCAAGCACAAGGTCAACTGATGAACTAATTAAATATTAGTTTATCATTTAAACCACACTTTGGATGAAATGTTCTTTACATGGTTCTCAAAAAAAATATTATTAGAGAAAAGTATTCTTAGGTTAAGCCCTAAAATACATGGAGCACAGAGATATTCCTTTTGAACATAATAGTATCAAAAATAAAGCTGATAAAGTTATGGATTTGAAAATAAAAATAAATTATCTGTTCCTTAAAACGTAATTTATTGCCTTCAATCGTCCTTTAAAGCGAATTTCCATTGAATTCTCACCAAAGGAGTTGTAGCGCTTAAGCAAAGTTTTTTTGATTTTAATCTCACATATTTTTCAAGGGCTTCAATCTTGCACAAATCACCAACGTGATTGTGTAAAACTGAATTCAGCTTACATTCACAAGGTTGGAAAATTAGAGCCATAATTCAATACCACAATGGATGGCGTGGAAAACAGGTAGCCAGGTCAGCACAATAAAAATGTCTCACGAGTTGAGTCTAATTGACATGACTTTTCGAATGTTTCGAAGCCAGTCGACAGCAGAAACAGCAATAAATCACTAGATGCGGCGCAATATCTCTCGATTCAATGAATTGACTGCAATGTTGGAAAATCGGACCTTAGGGTGGAATGAATCAGTTAAAATAAAAGGTGCTACAAATTTTTGACTGAAATTAACCTTATTTCTCGAAGAAGGAGGGAAACCTTTAGTTCCGGGTAGCTTTTGAAAGAATTGACTGATAACATTGCATGGTTTTCCAACGACTCAATCTCCGATGAAGCTCAAAATAGAAGTCAGAAAATGTTGTGATCATCATTTCACTTTTGAGTCATTCATCAGATGAACGGAAAATGTTCCCACCCAAAGTAACCGAATAAAAGCAACAGAAAAGACAAGCATCCGAACTTGTATACGAAGTGCCGAAATCTTCCCAAACTTTTATTATCGAGGAGAAGGAGGAAGAAGATCGACCGCCCAGCATTCGGGTGGGTCCGAAAGTTGGAAAAAAAAAGGTTGCCAAACTATGCTGGTTAAGGGAGGATGGAAAACTTTATTTTCAATTAATTTGATTACGCTTTCACCCACTCCAGCAGCATACATTGCTTCGGATGGACCAAAACATGGACCCAGTCTGGGTGGTGGTTAAAAATCACTTTGAAGTTTTCCCCTTTTGCTGGGGTCAAATGATGCGAAAACGATCGCTCACCTTCCCGCGGTCTATTCAGATTACGAATTCGGATTAACCCCAACTAACATTTTTGTTTCTCGCCCGTGATTCAACAGCCAGCTAGCCAATTACAAAGTACGGTTCGGTCACTTCATTCATCTTTGCCCTGACCGAAGTGCCAGACCGAAAACAATTTGTGGTCTTTCGTGTCAAACCTATCCCAACAAAATAGCCGCGGGTCCAAAAATCCAATCAGGAGGTCTTAGCACAAGCTAGTCAACTCTAACAATCTACATAAAAGCACCGAGTGAGTAAACGCTTCACAAAAGCTGTGTGTAGATTGATGAACGAATTCCGCGATTGCCATCACCACAGTGGTCCGAAAAGGCTGAAAGTGGAACTTTTTTCGTAGCGCTTCTGTTTTTCACTTTATCTCTTAAGTGTCTTCAGAACATTTGCTTCTTCAAACATGGTTCATATTTTTAAATTATCAAAAGTTAGTCAAAGCCTACTATAAAAAAATTGAAAATTCTAACTTTTTTAGTTCAATACATAGAGCATTACTTTATACCACAAAGTTGTAGAATACAAGAAAATATGAAACTTTGTTGAATACACCAAAACTCTATCTCTTTTCAGAGCAGAATTATTAAGGTTTTATTTTAAAAGTTATTTAAAAGTTTGTTTTTTAAACTTAACTATAGTTAGATGAGAATTTACATGAGTAAAATGTTTTAAACATTTGTTGAGGCATTCAAATCCCACGTTTTGCACAAGATTGCAACATTCTACGACGTTTTCTAGCCAACTTATTGCATTTTTAAGTTTTATTTTTACTCAACTTCAAGAGCGTTTATTGCAAAAACGTGCAAGTGGATTTTCAAAACTAATAAACCACATTGAAGCTTGAACTTAGTGAAACAAATTGGTGTCGGCACCATTTGTCTCCACGCGCTTATATTTGAACACAACAAGCATAAGTTTGATGTGTTTTGCGTATTTCCATACAAAAGTTATTTTTAACTGCCTTCTGCCTTCGTTTTGCGTAGCATCTGCGTAGCCTGGAAATCAATTTTTTCATTTTTTGTATGGAAACACGTAAAACATATCAAATATATGCTTGTTGTGTTCGAATATGAGAGCGTGGAGACAAATGGTGCTAACACCAATTTGTTGCACTAAGTTCAAGCTTTAATTTGATTTATTAGTTTTGAAAATCCACTTGCACGTTTTTGCAATAAGCCCTCGTGAAGTTGACTAAAAATAAAACTTAAAAATACAATAAGTTGGCTGAAATACGTCGTAGAATGTTGCAATCTTGTGCAAAACGTGTGATTTGAATGTCTCAACAAATGTTTAGAACATTTTATTCATGTAAATCCTCATCTAACTATAGTTAAGTTTAAAAAACAAACTTTTAAATAACTTTTTAAAATAAAACCTTAATAACTCTGCTCTGAAAAGAGATAGAGTTTTGGTGTATTCAACAAAGTTTCATATTTTCTTGTATTCTACAACTTTGTGGTATAAAGTAATGCTCTATGTATTGAAATAAAAAAGTTAGAGTTTTCAATTTTTATATAGTAGGCTTTGACTAACTTTTGATAATTTCAAGTTATGAAGCATGTTTGAAGAAGCAAATGTTCTGAAGACACTTAAGAGATAAAATGAAAGACAGAGGCACTATGAAAAAAGTTCCACTTTTAGCCCTTTCGGACCACAGTGCACTGATGTCTTGTGCCGAAAGATGGCCATCCTGCGCCATTTGCGCGAGAAGGTTATCGTAATCATAATCAATGTGGTACACAGCTCCATCTTCATACAAAGTTGTCGTCGCGTCGCACGCAAGACGGAAGGCATCTCTTTCGATTTTTTTTTTTGCTTTTTTCATCGGTATAGGTGTACTTTAGCGCATCCAATCGAAGCTGCAGGAGTTTTCGATCTTCACTCGCCAAGATGCCGTCATAATCGACACGAACTGTTAACTGTTAAATTTTAAGACCATGTATACTGTCGTTTTACGCAAGTGTGTACCATGTACCTTTTGAGTAATTTTCACATTTTTGCAGGAAACGACATCTTTCGGTGGAAAATTTCCAATAAAAACACGAGTATTATACTTTGTTTTGATCTTATGCAAACTTTTGTCGTTTTTACGTAAAAATGTCACACTGGACAAAATTTTATAGAAAAGTGCTATCCAATGTCGATGACTCAGAAATAGTGAATGTGTTTTTATTTGAATGCTATATCCTTTTATTAAACAAAATATACTTTAAAAGATGGAATTCTTAATTAAAATCTTCAAAACAGACATTTTAAAAGAAGCAAAAGTTATAGCCATGTGAAAATTTTAAGTTGAAACTCGTATCCTTCTGCGTTCAGATTCTACGCAAAAATGTCACATAAAGCATTTCTGGCTATCACTTCCAGGTTTTTGTAGGAAATATTCCTTTTTTGGAAATTTTATTGTAAATTTGTCAATGATCGATGGAATCTGAATTTATCCGAGAAACTGAAAATACTGTATTCTTTTCAATTGCGTTTTTCTCAACTGGATGTTTTTTTTCACATGGCACAATCTTGCTTGGAACGGCAGTATATCGACTCTAAAGCATATTTTTAATCAGATTTTCTAAAGGCCCAAAGATCGGGGGGTATTCGGAAAATTTTAATCTTGACCGCTTAGTACCTAACCCTGCTTTTAGACGAAGTCTACTAAGACCGGCATAAAACCAAAGAAAATCATAATTTTTACTTAGCTTTTGCGCAGAATGATTTAAAATATGTAAATCTAAGAGCAAGTTCATTCGTGTTGGGAAAAGTGATAGAAATTTTGACACTTGTAGCACATTTTGGAAACTTTACCATGTAGAAACATTTTCAAGATCTGTGGCCTCCAAGATTTATTTACAACACGTGTTCTATTTTCGGATGCTGTGATGCAAAAAAAGATCAATTTCTATCACATACTACTGAAATATAAACAGTGTTGTGAAAAAAAATCAGCGCCCAAAGATCTTGAAAACATTGTTGCATGGTAAAATTTACAAAATGTGCTACAAGTTTCAAAATGTTTAACCACTTTTTCCCAACACGCGTGAACTTGCTCTAACAATTCATACTCATGAAAACTGTTAGACAAGCAGTTGTCAAAAGCTACAGCAAAGAAAATCTTTAAAACATTAAAATAAAACAATTTTTCGTAAAATCATCAATTTGGTAGTCTCTGATATCCTTAACCCTAATCCGCTCTTGAGTGGCAATATGACACTATTGGAAGTTTTAAGGCTTGTTACTTTTTTCAGGCACTTCAAAACAAAACAATTATTTCGGGGACCCCAAATAAATTCATGAAATCTTTCATTTTGCATCATAAGTTTTTAAGGACTCCCCCTGAAAGTCCAGAAAAAAAACTCCCTAATCAGAGCTTGAGTGACCCTTCTGAAGTGAAATATTTCTAAATCGTTTCCACTGCTATCATTAAGAAAATATCCATATAAACATTTTAATGTCAGTAAAAAATGTTCCGAAATTGTACACAGTTATATTCACTTGCTTCCTCGCAGTTCAACATCTATAATAAAAAAATATCCCTTACTGAAACTACCATAAGTCATATATGGTTTACTAAAAACATTTGTTAAGAATTCGTGAAAGCTGGAGTTGAAAGCTACTCGATGGAACATCTATAACTATTTCCACATATTTTTCAATTTTTTTTAGTTAAGTCTAAAAAACATAGTTTTCATTTCACCTCCTGTAAACATTTTTTTTTTTTTGAGATAGAAAAAAATGTTTTTATTATAGAAATGAACAGGGAATTGAATCTACTAGCTATTCGCGGTAGTTTTTTTGAAATTTGAAATATCATCGTTTTTTGTAATCTTACCAGAATTTGCACACAATTGCAATTGCATTCAGTGAATTTCCACTGTTTAGACAAATAAAAAGTATACCGTCAACTGGGGCAACATGCAACAATTTTCAACTTCAATAGCTTCTAAAAAACTTATGTTCACAGTTAATCGTATCCTTTATGCATTAAAAGTTTTAAGGATGCTGGGACATCAAATTGGCGTAGTTAAAAAAATTATTGGTTTCTTCAGTTATTAATAATTTTCTAAAAACATGCGATTTTCACCCTTCTTAGTAAATGGGGTAACTTGCAACAAACTTAGTTTTTAATAAAAAATCTTATGAACACGTACGAAAATTCATACTTTTTAATATATTTGCGATGTCTAAAAGACCATTACGCATGACAACACCAATTGCAGTAGTTTTTGGGTCTGCAAAAACAAATTTTCACATTTTTTCTGAAATTAAGGATGCTGCATACATTTAGGAGTTAAATAATACTACGAAAAATTCTAAAAGCTGAAATCATAAAAATAAATGTTTGGATGAATGAAATTTAAATGTTTACAAACGCGTGATTCAAAACATTCATATTCCAACACTTGGAAACGAGATTTACATGGTATTTCTTTGATTTGCATTTTGTTGCATTTAACCCCAGACACCTAACTGAATATTAAAAATATTCATTTAAAAAAATTGGGTGATTGTTCGAAAAATATTTTTACACTAACAATGTTGGTATAATATGAGGAAACCTGTAAAAAGTTTGTAGGTAATTTTATCAAGCCGATTCGTCATACTGGGTAAAGTTTTTTTCAGCATTAAAAAATGTTAAAATTTGTACATTTATTGCTCGATTTTTCAAATTTTACATAAAAAGAAAATTAAGACAACTAGCTTTAGATGCGAGAAATTATGTCATAATCATTTTGTTATCATTAAAAGATAACTTTATTACAATACATTAAATTAAAAATTGATTCAATGTAGTGTTATATAAATGTTGCATCGAACCCCGCTGTTGCATGATGCCCCGTTTGACGGTATTCAAAGGAAATCCAATTTAATTGACATTCTTAGGAAATAAATAAAATTCCGCTGTGATGTGTATGCCGCAAATACACTCCTTCTCTCAACACAAAAAACTCATGTTAAACTTCAGCTTTCATGAACTCTAAAGCAATATTTTTTCGAGTAAAACATATGTGACTAACGGTAGTCATAGTAAGGGATGTTTTTTCAGATATTTATTGCAAAAAAGTAAGTGAAAATAACTGTATAAAATGCTCGACACTGACATTAAAATGTTTCTATTGATGTATGTTTTGAAATTTTTTTAACGTAGTAACGCAAAGTTATAACTTTTTAGGCGAGAAGTGTCAAATTGACACTCCAGGGACTATAACGGGTATAAAAATTAGGAACGGATGATTTGTTTTTCGATCTGAAAAGAGATTGGCAAATTAATTGAAAAGTTACAACCATTCTGAATTGATTGCTTGAAAGTTTTTCGAAATCATTATCCAAAGCTTTTGGGGTTATAGAGGGTTAAAATACTCAAACATCTACATATATTCAGCTTAATTTTTACATCTATGAATATCAAGTATTGTGCTTTAATATGAGTGTCTGAGTGGAAGATTTTCATAGTTTTTAACGACTTGATTGAAAATTATTTAGGTTAAAGCTTATAAATTTATTTATTTATTTATTTAACAATCTTTGCAGATGCTTCAAATTATTTACAGAGATTAAACTAACTTATCCTAGATTTAAACACAGATTTCGACAAATTAAAATCAAATTCACTAGCAATTTCGTTAAATTTTGCACAACATACATCTAAAGGATTGTTCTGACCATATAGAGTTCGTCGGTGAGAAAGTCTTAACAATTCCTGCGACCGGGTCGTTCTTAAAGGAGCATTAAACGGCAGGAGCGACAACAATTCCGGACAATCCACGTTATTCTGAATGATGTCGAAAATGAAGAGGCGTTGTAGGAAAACGCGCCTTGATTCCAGCGTCGGTAGATTTAGTAGTAAGCACCGTTGTTCGTAAGGCGGGAGCTCAAATCCGTTGTTCCATGGTAGCTGACGTAATGCGTATCTGACGAAGCATCGTTGTACTTTCTCGATTTTCTTTGATTGTACCGCCTGATATGGTGCCCAAATTTGCACTCCAAATTCTAGAATGCTGCGCACAAGAGCACAATACAACGATTTCAGACTATAGAAATCACTGAAATACTGCGTGTTCCGTCGTATGAAGCCAAGAACCGAAAAACCTTTGGCTACTGTCGTGGAAATATGCTGAGAAAAACTGAGCTTGCTGTCCAAAGTAATACCAAGGTCCTTGACGACCGATGTGCGATTCAGGATAGTCGTTGACATGTTGTACTCAAAACTAATAGGCCTTCGTTGTCGAGTGAACGTAATGGTAGTACATTTGGTTATGTTGGGAGCCATACCGTTCTGATTACACCAAGTGAGAAGACAGTCAATGTCCTTTTGGAGAGCGCAGCAATCGACTAACGAGGAGATTGTTCGGAAAATTTTGAGATCATCGGCGTACATCAGTTTTTCCGACTCAAGAATAGTATTCAAATCGTTGATGAAGAGGAGAAATATCAGAGGTCCCAGATGACTCCCCTGGGGCACTCCCGAGGTTATTTGAAACGGAGACGAGTTAACAGAGCCCAGTCGTACGAAAGCAGTTCGACCTACGAGGTACGAGTTAATCCAGTTGCAGAGCCAGTCCGGAAACCCCAATCGCCGCATTTTTTCTACAGCCAAATCATGCGGTACCTTATCGAAGGCTTTACTCAGGTCTACATATACGGCATCGACTTGTTTACGTTTATCTAGCCTGCCAACTAATTTCGAAACGTACGTCATGAGGTTGGTGGTCGTTGATCTACGTTTCATGAACCCATGTTGATCTTCAGAGATGGTATGTTGCACAGTTTGATACAACACATCGTAAACGAGGCTCTCAAAAACTTTCGGAAAACAGCTCAGAATTGAAATTCCTCGATAATTTTCTGCTCTATTCATGTTTCCTGCTTTATGAATTGGGGTTATCGAGGCAATTTTCCAGGTCCCAGGAAATACAGCCTCCTCCAACGATTTGTTGAAGATGATCGAAATTGGTGCGGAAAGAGAAGCAGCACATTTTTTAACCAAGAGTGTTGGAATGCCGTCCGGTCCAGGTCCTTTCGATTCATCGATAGAATTTATTTTTCAAACCTTTATCAATACCATAAGTAAAAAATTTAATTTCAATAACAAGTATTTTTGGTGTGACGCAGAAAATTCTTCGAGCGATTCCTGCTTTTTGAAAAATCAGTTTTTCAAATTTCTAACCTATAGGGTAATTACCTAGATTTCTACAGTTTTTGCTTGTTTTGTCAGAAAAACCATGTAAATCAATTAATTGCCTAAAGTTTTTCATCTCAAATATGATTGGTTCTATGAATCAGACTTTATGCTTCATTCTCTACCTTTTACATTGATCAAAAGTCAGAAAGCAAAGATTTTATTATCCTTTTACTTAAACCTCTCGATAATCTAGTTTTCGACATTCAGTTTTAGTTTTCGACACAAAAAGTTTTAGTTTTTGACCAGAACATTTGCACCTCCTTTGTTAGCACAGGAATATGAATATTTGAATATTAGAATTGCTTGTCTACTTCACGGCGTTTTTTACACCATGGAAACAGTATAAACATACCCAGGAAGATGGATGTCGAAAGATAGGTTATTGGGTGAATTTTCGACTCTAGTTTTCGGCAGCCTAAAAAACAGTTGAAATTTCTTAAAATGTTAGCAAAAATATGAAATAAATCACCGAAAAGATTGATTTCAGAACCTTATCTATCCATTGATTCCTTTTATGTTGCTTTCAATCGAATAAAATGGGAAGTTTTTCCATGATTCAAAATCATTCTTATTTGGTCGATTGCATTGGATTTCACAGGTGATTTAGAATGTTACTTTCGAATTATTGATTTACTACTTTTAAACAACTTATTTAGAAGAATTTTTATATTCAACGTATACTAAACTGGGAGAGCAAAAATAGAAAAATATGAACATAGATAGCTTGAGTCACCAAATAGAAAGATAAGCCTTTTATTAAAATATTGTCGAAAACTAGCTCCTGTCGAAATCTAGAGTATCTACCTGCTGTTTTTACCTACTACGCGTGTCCTTGACATCAAAAACTTAGAAAGTGACATAAGTAGTGAAAAATGCAGATAAAAATGATCAATTTTTAAACTTTTGTCCACGGGTTAACGAACTGTGCAGAGTTCATCTGGACATACATTGAAATTATTCTCTCGGGTATTTTTGATTATCATCGCCATTTCTCTGATGGTTGAATCTGGCAATAAAGACCGGTGACATGGAACCCTTGTAAAATATGTACACAGTCAATTTTCTTTAGCTGGAAACCAGCAAAATTTTGCTGGTTTTTGTCCCGCTGGTTTTCCAGTAAAATATTCAGCAAAATGAATTGCTGAAAATGATCAGCAAACTCAATTGCTGGAAATCCAGCAATCTGAAAATTTTGTTTTTCTGGAAACCTACAAATTTTCAGTTCAAATTGATTTGTTTTCATTGCTTTTTTATTATTATTTCCCTAAATTAGGAATATCTGCATTTATTTATTTTATTTATTCCAAATTATAATTTTGACACACAAATTTTAGTAATTTATATGTTTTTCAGTGACTGTAAACTATATCCCTGATGATTTTTTCCGTGGCGCACAAGCAACTGCGTTTGGTCATTCTCGGGCCATTGTTACGAATTGATTTTTCTGGAAAATATGAAAAATTTCGTCAGTTGTATTGTAAATTTAAAGCTAACTACTACTTACAAATGTTGATTTTTTCATAAGAAAACACATAACTGACCCATACTACATTTTCACGATCATACGAAAATAACAAGTCCCCAATTTGACAGATCGATTGCTGATTTTCCAGCAATTCGGATCGTTTGCTGAAAAAAAAAACAGCAAAATAAAAAATGTTAGCTGGTTTTCAGCAAAAGTTTGGATTGTTGAACATTGTCAGCAAAATTTTTTGCTGAAAATTGAGGCAAAAATTTACTGTGTATAGAGTGAATGGACGGAATAGAAGTTGAAATTCATTGTCCGACGCCATGTTGATATCCAAAGAGACGAAAAGTCACGATAAGAATTTTTAATTTTCTGTCATTGTAATTCCAATCGAGCAAAACCAAGCAATCTTTAAGGCAGCCCTACATCAGGGTTGCAAGCTCATTTTTTTTAAAAGGGATCAGATGGCGCCTCTTGTTTACTTTAGTCTCTTTAATAAAAATAAAAAATAATAATTTCAAATATATAGCAAAACTTTCGCAAATATAAAAAAAATGTCTGAAATTTGACAATCGATTGACTATTACAAATCTGAATGTGGAAAATGACAAAACTTTGAACAAAGTACTTGAAATGTGGTTAAAAAACTAAGCCAAAAAATAAGACAAATTATCACAAAATAATCCCTTAAGTATGAAAAAATTGATAAAAATTTCACGAAAATGCCAAACAATATGAAAAGTGTGATAAAAATATGGCAAAATTTTGACAAATATGATAGAATCATTATCATAATTATTACCACACGTCCAGAGGGGACAGGGTCTAAGCCCTCGGATCCCTGGTCGTTCCTCTGGGGATCAGTGAGGGTGGGTCTACATCGCCGTCTTTTGCACTGGCTAGCTTGATCTGGATGTCAACGGTCAACAAGGTCGGCTTTGTGCCTACTGTTTATATCCAAAACTCGAATGTGATATTGATGTGGATGTTACAAATGATATTTCTTTTAATTAGTGTTTTATTGAGTGTTTATAATTTCTGTGTGTTTTGTGTGGTGTTTTGTGTATTGTGTGTGTTGAAGTGTACTCACGTCGATACAGGCCTGCGGCGGGGAATCTCGGCTCACAAGTGGTGGTTCTGGTGGCTCGTCGATGGCTGGGATGTGGTGACGGATGTGTGGCGATCAAACAGGGTCTTGACGGTGTTCTGGCGGAGGCTTGGCGAGAGCTTGATGGAAGCCTGGTCTTGGCTTAGCGGAGACCGGCTTACCGATACGTTCGTCGTGGCTTGGCGGCTCGCCGGAAACTTGGCGATGCACTAGCGTTGACCTGACGAACGATTAGTGGGTATCGTTTAGTAGAGATCCTTTGCCTGGTTAATTGGTGGACCGAGGCAGGGTCTCTCAGCAGAAAGGAATCTTCCGGAGTGGTTTGGTGGCTATCAACCGGCTTGGTTCGATAGTGGAGCAGACACGATACCATGTGGCGGGCACGTGTAGGAGAAGCACTTTTTCCAGGGGTCCTTGGCCAATAATTTGCTGGAAATTCAGCATGCACGGGAGTTCCGACGTGTCCGGGAGATGTATTGCGCCCCGGCAGCTTGGAATTACGTAAAAGCTGTGTCTTAGGGCGTTTTGCTGGCCCACAGTCGAACTCACTTCGCACTAATTGCGCCTTAATGCTGGCAACTAACGCATGCGTGGTCTTCACTCGGCGGCTACCACCCGAAAGAGAAACTCTTTCGACCTCCTCGTTCTGAGCTGTCATCTGCTTTTCCCATTGCCTCCCATTGAACCGTAATTCGCCCCTTCTTTGTGATGTTCGAATTGTTATGTTAAATGTCGTGTGGTGTTATACCTAGTCCTGTTCACTTAGCCATTATTTGATCTGAATTTAAAATTAATTACCTAACATTTATAAAATAATAAATAAATTAAACACCTAACGTGGAATAAATAAACAAAAACCGACATGCAAACTATGAACTGTTACAAACGGTAACATAATTTGACTTTTGAGTGACAAAAACCTGACATAACTAAAATTAGGACAAAATTTTGACATAAAACAAATTTAAACATGACAAAATAATAACAAAAAAATGAACTATCAAATCACAACAATCTGACAAACTAGGGGCAGGAAAACTGATACAAAAAAATTTGTTTTAACGTCATATTTCTCAAATAAATCTAACGACCAGTGCGGAGGTTGAAATTTTACTTTCTTATAGAATGAATTTCAACAAAACTTTTTCAATACTGAAAAGCACCTGATTTGCAATACACAATAATTTAATTAGGTTTCATTATGTTCTGGCAAATTCTTGCAGACTCATGCGTGATAACTCGCGCAAATTTCGTTGAAGTTTTTGAAGCTGATATTGACAATCATTATTTGGCAATCTAGCTGGTGTTATCGATTTAGATGTTTATTTTTGAGTATGGTGCAATCAATTCAGAAGACTTAAAATTAAGCGCCTAAACAACTGAGCTACATGACTCGCTATGCGATATTTATCATCAAACGTTTTAATTTAAACGACTACACATCTTCTCGAAATTTGCTGACTTTTTGCCGAACAGTTAAAAAAAAAAACAATACAAAAACGATCCAGGGAATTTTAGTCTTCCTACTCTAGTGTCAAACAATTGATAAAACTATATTGTGACAAAGTTGGTAAAAATAGAGCAATATTTTGAAATTAAAATGACAAATGTGCTAAAATTTGACAAAGTTCTACGTCAAAATAATAAAAAAAAAACTGACAAAATTATGAAGAACGGTATAAAAATACAAAAAAATTCTGCCAAAAACATGTTAAATATGAAAAAATGAGTATAACAAATATGGTACAAAAATATGACAAATGTGATGAAAATATGACGAAATGATGACAAAACTGAGACGAAACTATTGGCTTGTGATATATGTAGCTCCTGAGCCAATGTCCGTGAGTTCGAATCCAAAAGAAAACATGGAACATAGTTGTACCGGATAAGTTTTTCAGTAATTTTCCGCCAACTGCATCGTTGATGTAAGGGGCCGTTCAGTTATTATATAATACAATTTTCGCGCATTTTCGACCCCCCTCTCCTTTTAGTAACATATTTGTGTAAGAATTTCTATTCAAAATCTGCAAACCGTTGAAAACTGCTATATAACCATCTAATTCAGTGCTGTTAAGGATTCTTTTTTTGTGACGAATAGAATCCGTATAATTATGTACTTGATTTGTGATGTGAGTAAAAATCATCATTAATGACAGAATTTTACATTACGAAATCGTATTCTGTGTCATGCAATATAAGCTATTTCAGTATTTTTGTTTGTGAAAATGTTCGTAACGAGAGCGCTTTCTTTGCCATGTTATATTATCGGATTTAAATTCCAGGTCTGATAACGACTCAAATTTTTAACATTGTTTGACAAAAATACGACAAAAAAAAATGACAAAATTATGACAAAAATTTAAATTTCGAAAGTCTGACAAAAAAAAAATTTTTCTCGTCATTGGTTGTCACATTTTTGTTATAAATTTGTCATATATTGGTCACTTTTGTCATATTGTCGTCATATTTTCATCGCATTTGTCATATTTTTGCCAGAGTTCCTTTTTTTTTGTCATAAATCTGTTGCCATATTTTGTTGCATAATTATGTAAATTTTTTATGCGATTTTCAGTCATTTACAAAAATTTAAAGTTAAGCAAAAGCCACCATATTGGATTTCAAGATGGCGTACCATAGCGTCAAACAGCAAAATTCGACTTCTACTAATTGAGTCCTTTCACACTATACCCATGCGATTTCCAGTCTTTTAAAGCATTTTGAAGTTAGGCGGAAGCCGTAATCTTGAATTTAAAATTGACGTCAAAAATTTATTTTCCGACGTCTTCACAAGGTTCTGGCACCGTGTATTCATTTCCTTAAGATCCCTCTTAATACCATCTGCGGTTTTAATATTTTCCAAAGACCTGGAATTCTCAAAATCTTTTTGCCCGGTTTTTCGGAATTAACATTTATGATTCTGCAAACTGATTTGCAAAGATTGTTTCACGTGTGATTGATGAATACAATACGTGTGATTGACGAATGCAGAACGCCAGTGGTTTTTTTTTTCAGCTTGTGTGGCCAGCCTTAAAAAGGAACTGGCGAATTGCGGTGAATGAACATTTCGCTTCGCTGTGTATGTATCCTAACGCTTTTAAGCCTTTTGACAACGGCATGAATATATAGTATTCACTGCAACTAAACTAACTGAAATAGATCAAAACCCAGAAAAAAATAAAATGTAACTATTCTTCTGAAACTATTCTTCAGAAAAGAAATTCTTCAGTGTCAATACATTTTTTCAAAATACTATAAATTGTTTTGAGCTAAAAACTGATCAGGCACCTAAAACATGTGTAGACGAAAATTAATGAGATTTTTTATCAAAATAATAATACATCATTTGTTAGTCATTTAAACATCCTTGCATGATTTCAGAATAAGCGGAAGTTGCACATCAAAACATGAATAAATCATGAGTAGGTACCATACGCACATTGGATATGACTTGGAATATTTTAAAAACAGGTGACCACAATTGTCAATGACCTCCATCGATCGTCTTTGCGGTTACGCATTCATGTAAATGGCCGCGCTCGGTCCACTTCCGCCCCAAGAAAGACGTTTTCTTAGCTCACGCAATAGAGAGCAACTTGACGGTTTGTTACAGTGCACCGAGCGCCATTTTTTCTGCTTCTACCCACTTCATCCAATCTAGTGACTGGCTTAACTCCGTGTCTGAGGCAGCTGGAAAGTTGTCTAAGGCGATATATCTTGTGCGATTTTCCACGGAAGGTTTGTAATCGGCCAAACTCCCCTGCTCAGTAATCGGTAATCGTGATGTCTCCTCCTGTTGCGATGTTTGCGCGAAAGACGAGGGGGGAATCGATTGATTATCCATCAGCCATGCCTGCGGTTTGTGATGGAAGCTATCTAATCGATGCGCCAAAGATGATTGGGCGAGCTCAATTAATTTAGGTATCGATCATTCAGCTGAAAAAGCGAGTTCCACGGGCTTATAGTTCGCATTTACTCTGGACGGGGGTTTTTAAGACTTTGCTCGAGACGCTCTTTTTTCAGGAGATTCCACCCAGGGGGGTCCATTCGAAAATCTGCCTTGTTTACAAAACAATCCGTCGGAACTTAATGGGAAAATTAGTATTGCACAAATTCGAACCGGTCATTTGAGTCGACTTGTTTATTGTGTAGCGGGAGGGAAATTAAGTTTTTGCACCCAGGGAAGATCTTGGTGAACTGACAAAAATCGAAAACAATTTATATTATCGAAAAAAAAACCATTCATCAATCTTGTTGATCATCGTCGTTGGATGGATATTTTATTTGCAAGATAAGTTGTAATAATTAGTCGATTTTGAAAATATTTAAATTTCTCGATAACTAATATCCAAAAACTTTCCAATTTTTATTTTAAAGATCACTTAAAAAACTGAAAATTTTCCGTTACAATTTATTTGAAAACTGACAGTATTAACAAGAACATGAACTTTATACTGTCAAAAGTGTTCTTCAGGATTGAACTTTAATAAACAACTTTAGCTAAACTCAATGCCAACTAGTTTTTAGTTTTACTCAACCACTAAATCCTGGAATGTTAGTTTCAAACCTACACTCATTTCAAACTAACATAAAAATAACTGTTGGAAGCAAAAGTAATGGTAATTGATATCACTTTCATTTCAATATGAAATTTTTAGCCTAGAAATGTCTCATATGTCAGCTAACCTAGATAAATTAACCAAATGAATGCTTGACCTGATCATTCGCATTTGATTCTTTTGAATGAAAAGATCAACATTACCGATTAAGAGTTGCAAAATCATGCCCAACCAACCCATCAACTAACGTAGCCAAAATGACTACATGCAAATTAACGTGATCGGTTTGATGAAAAGGAACCGTTTCTTGACCATGGGTCGAAAAAATACCAACTAAAAATCTTTTATTCAACCACTACTGGCAGTTATAAAAATTAGGCATTGCCCGAGTGATGATGAACGATTGGATGGTGAATTCAAAATCACTCCGAAGGTCAGCGAACGCGTATGATGATGGATTAATTATGATCGTTTGGGGCTTGGTTTCAGTAACAAATCTTTTGATCCGTACGTTTATAGCCTAAACTCAGCGTGTGGTTCAATTGTCCATTCACTTCGATTGCAGAACACTCTCGATTGAGAAAAATCAACTGAATGTCATTGACATGGCACTAAAGTATGAACTAAAAGTTTTGTAATGTGAAAAAAAACAGAACCATCAACCAGTTGTTCAATCACTTCAAACTAATTAATCATAGTGTTGTTCACTCATCAGGTTTTCCCTTTTTTTTGGTCCCTGATTCCACCGCGAAGTTTGATCCGGAGGATTGCTGGGCTGCAAAACTGGTTTAGCCCCGCGCACAATCAATAACTTTTCTCGGACAGGTTTCGTTTACTTACGTTATCATGTCGCATAATCTGTCACTTTGATGGGAGCAATGAAATACGGGGAAATGCTATCGCAGACATAAATTTTCCTGTTTCTCTCGTTTTGCAATCTTTAGGAAATTGTTAAATTATGAAAATAATTTTCAAAAAAGTTACGGAGTTAAATTCCCATGAATTTTTTATCTCGACATATGGTTTGAATTTAATGAAAGTTCTACGAGTTTGTCCTGATGGCCACACGAGGATATTTTTAGAATGAAAGCATCTATCCAGCTTAGGTTCCTTTTTTCAGTCAAAAATATAAAGATAAATAAAGATAAAATGCAAGAGGATGATCCAGGATAACTGTAAAATTCTATCCTCTTGCCAAAATCCTAAGCTGAAATATAAAGGCCAGGTTTTTTGGCTACCCAAACTCCACACCCATAGAAGAGGTTGCAAAAATCCAATGTCCAAATCTCTGTGCCGAAAATGTACTGAAAAGTGTACTATGCTAAAGATGATATGATTGTAAAAGCACTACTGATATAAAAACTCGATCTCCCAAGCAAAATGATGCACATTCAAGCGAAACTAGAAAAAGACTTTTCACCATATTGGATGATTTATCCCAAAATAAAAAATATAGTGAGAAGCGAACTCACTGCAACATCTCATCTCGGCTTGCCAGTCCGATATCTTACCCAGTGCACCACCTAAGTTGGTTAGCCTTTCCGCAATAGCCGGTTACCGAAAAAACGCACTGCATTGCTAATCTGCCGCAGGCCGGTGTTTTTTGTTTCATGTTCCTTTGTCTCTGATGGGAAAGAGAAGAGAAAGGGAGGGGAATGGGGTGGCAATAGGAAACGAGAAACGGTTTTCTATTGCCAGCCAGTTTACAAATACACGCACAGCTCATCTTGACTGGTGGTTTTTTGCCGTCGGTTGAGAACAAAGAATTTTTTTTCTAATGCCGGTTACCATACACACACAGTGCCCGATTGTTTCCATTTTCCTTTGTCTTGTGATAGGATATGGGATATGTTTTATTTAGTTTCTTTCAGACAAATGGTTGCGCTGGTAGGACAATGCCGGTTATTAAAAAACTTGTTAATGCCGGTCCGGCATAGAATCTTATATCGATAAATCCAGCTCCAAGGAAGTTCATTATTGGAGTATAGTATGATTTGTGGGTGTATATTAAATGTATTCACAAGGTTTGAACTGGAAATTTTTGTTTAAAATTGTGTTTATTACTTTGAATAAAAAACATAGCATTTTTACATTAAAAAAATGGATTAAAAGTTCCTCTAAAGAACCTATTTCTGAGCTGAGGAAAACTCATTTAAAATTTGGAACTAATGTTTTTTTGAAAGAATTGATTTCCTTTTACTTACATTAATGTATGTAGCTTACAACGAAACTCTTTGAAATAGCACCGAAAATGCTCCAATACAAAGACTTATTCAAAATTTGATCCAATTCGTATTTTTGAAAACCTTATTTAAAAATTTTCTGACAAGAATTAAAAAACGTAAGCCGTAAATATCACGAACTTTTTGAACCAAATCCTGTCGGCAAACCGTTGCATTTTTATCGAAAAATTCATGATATTCACGGCTTATGTTTTTTTCTTTAATATCTCGTGTTTCTTTAATATTTCCCATCACCATTGAAAATGTTATCATTTTCAGGTACTACCCAAGCAACCAAAAGTCACATATTTACTTGAATGAAGGCATTGAAAGTTACATATTGGCTGACAAAGAGAATCAACTGCCTAATTCCCTTTAGTGAACTTTATGTACTCATTTATGAACTTGAAAGTTGCAAAAGTGATTAATATGTACGTTGTATGTGACTTGTTTTGCCCAATATCCATGAGTGAACTACATGTACTCATTAACGAACTAGAAAGTTGCAAAAGTTTTACGGGACTTAAGTCACATAAAGCGCACAAAAGTGCTCAAAACGGGATTTTGTAAGTCACAAAAAGTGCATTGATGTGCTTTCAAAATCAAATCATCACTTCGAGTTTTTGTTTCAGTAAGAAAAACATCTAGACGTGGTCTTGTGGTAGCGTGTTCGATTCTCACCACGAAGGTGGGGGTTCGATCCCCAAGCCGGGCAAGTTTTTTTTTTCAAAAAGTAATTTAGTAATTGTGTGACAATTCTGATGAAATATATGTAGAAAATGTAGGAAAGAAGCAATTGAGCAAATTGTCGAGTTTGGAATCCGGCGCGTGGCATCATGGCGGCACCGGTACAGAACACAGTAAATAATCAAGAGAAGGTAATATGAACCGAAACCAAGGGTTCAGTTGAGATAGAGAGAGATTTTTTACTCATTTTACGATTTTTTGGAAGCTGAATTAAAAGGCCGCTGGAAGCTGAATAGAAGATCATTAAGACTTGTTTTGGAACTTGAAAGTATGAATAAGAACTTAAATTTTGAACTGCAGAGAACGTACTTCATATCAATGATGGGGCTGAGTAAGCGTTTTTGTACCTGTTTTATGGGACTTTTGGTTGCTTGGGTAAGATGTACCAAGATGAGCTCAGAACATTAGGTTTGACTCAAACAATGTTCATAAATCTTATTTTAACATTTGAATCCGAGCTTCAGGTATCAACCCAGCAAACATTTTCGTAGGTATATTTCTCCACAAACTTTGTTACACGTTTCATCATTATAGAATCAACGCAAAAAAAACTCGGAAAAACAGTATTTACCTACCAAAGAGGAGGCAATATACACATATACATTTTTTTTATTTCTGGATTTAGCGATAAGTATTGCAGATTCAAACCGTTGCCAGCGACAATATTTGCTGCTTCTCTCATGGGAAAAAATAAACCCTCAGATTTTTAGAAACCTGGTCCCACGGGGGACAACAAATTTGGAACCATGGCGTACTTTTTATCATATCCGAGTGTAGACTTTAAGCCTTTAAGTAACCATTTACGATCGTTGACTTATTTGGTAGGAATTGCGATTTACATTGACATTGTTAACGAGTTGAGCTGCAATTTTATGTTTGCTAGGAAGTATCAGAAAAAGGTTAGGCTTAATAGCGGCAAATTATCTAACAAACGTGAAAATTTTTCCTAGCCTTTTTTCCGCAAATTTCATATACCTGAAAAACCTGAAAACCTATGGGAATGATAAGAATGTAAATGAAATGTATTAAAAATGGCATACAGCCTATCCAAATGGAAATTTTTAACAAAATATGGCAAAAGACTTATCAAAATAGGCATTTTAAAGCATTAAAGCACATGAGGTAAAGAATGACATAATATAATTTCAGATTGGATTTTTTTAATTTCAATAATATTACATGATAGGCAGAGTACAGAAACGTTGTCAGGCAAACAAGAGACAGTTACAAATATGCTGGAAAGAATCTTCCATAAATAATTTGTGGGGACTTGAGTTAACATTGATCACAGAGTACTCTAGCCAGAATGCCACAATGAAGGTATATGATTGTTATTTATGTAATAAGTTACAAACAGTGGACTTTACAGATAGAGTCGTAAATTTGTTTATACCTCGAATAAAAACGTAGAGATCTGAAAAAACGAGTTTTGCAACGAATTGCATACACAATTTTATGAAACTTCAAAATATTCCGAAAGTTTATTAATTAACCTACAAGAAGTGTATCCTGAATGCTGCGATGCGCGTTACTCATAGACAACAGATATTTAACCTAAGGTTGCCAGATTTCCCGCTTTCATCCAGGTTTGCTCGAATATATAATACAACGTTTGGGAAAAATCCGGTCGAGTTCGGCCCAGTTGCCTGGATCTCATTGAAAAAAGCCTGTGTTTAGCCCGGATTTATTCACTTTGATTGCCAAATCAAACCATGAAAAAACAAATTTTGTAAGTATTTTCTTTAATTAATGTGTCCAAAACTATTTTTTTAAAGTTTCATAAAAGTAATCAAAAAAGTTTTATGAAAATAATCATGAAATCTTCTGATGAGTTTTGATGGAATATGTTTTTTCACGTGTTTTTTTTATTTTTTTTTATAATTCCGGGGTTTTTACCAAATTTGCACGGATATTGCCTGGATTTGGGTCAACAGTTTAAAATCAAATGCCCGGATTTTGCCAGATTTCTAGATAAAATAGCCCGGGTTTTGGAATCAAAAGGAATTGGGAAACGGCACCTGCTGAAACATACCACCAATGGACTTTGGTGAGTTCGTTTCTTATTTTTTAAACTTAAATGCTTTGAAACCACATTTAAATTATTTAGGCTATCAGTCCAATTTGCTAAGTT
This sequence comes from Uranotaenia lowii, assembly GCF_029784155.1. Lineage (NCBI taxonomy): Eukaryota > Metazoa > Arthropoda > Insecta > Diptera > Culicidae > Uranotaenia > Uranotaenia lowii. The sequence continues at coordinate 149,403,131 of NC_073693.1, forward strand.
GGATTTCCCATGTATATATCCCTTCCCCTGAATACCTGAATACATTAACCGCATGAGTCCTCTGCTCCTGAAAAGTTCATTTTTAAAGATCTGACCAGTGGAAGATCTAATTCTCCATATTTAACATCTCAAATATATTATAACGAAGGCCGCAGTAGTTTGCGTAGCGTAAGGTCATTTCATTTAGCTAATCGGATTCAAAATTATGCTAGGAAGAATGAGTCAATGTACCAAATCTTGACGCTTTATAATGCAAACGTTGATATTATCAAATTAAATATGGCCAGAGAACAAATTAAAATTAGAAGTAGGGGAGATGAGGGCATAACGAGCACCCGAGGCATAATGAGAAGTCCATTTTTCTACATAAGTACGTATTTTCTTAAACAAATTTTCATGAGGACTTGTTTCGTACTACCTATAGTATTAATTTTTCACCAAAAAAGAAATATCCTTTTCATATTTACAGAAATATTAAATAATAACCAGCTAGGTTCTCAAGTGACGAAAATATTATAATTTTTGAGCACCACCAAATAAGCTTTTATGACCTTTAAATCATCTTGATCTGAAATGTATGCACTGCAACATGATCTACACATTGTTTATAAATTTTCAGCATCATAAAATTTTTGATTTTTTACTTTAATCAATTGTAAAACGCGTTTTTACTTTAATTTGTTCACTAGAGGCGAACAGAGCACTTTCAATGAAGGCATATTGAGCATTTTCTGCCGGAGAATCTAGCAGGGAATTCTACTCGATGAAGTCAACTGAATAATAGAGCTACAGCTTAACTTGTATCGTCTGACGATTTGGCCTATTGGTTAGATGTCGGAGAGGTAATCAGTAGACTCGAGTTCGATTCCTGTCCGAGGGGATTTTTTTTTGCACATACCATTCATGATTGATTTTTTTTATTGTTACATTATACGGCTAATAGCATCAAAGCATCATACGTCAAACAAAACACCAGAAACATAATGTATGAACATGTGTTAATTCTTTGAATTCTACAAACAGACCTAGATTATTTTGTTTTTGCTTTGTTTGATGAATCTACGCCTCACCGTTTAGTGCAATCATGATCATAAATGATAAATGAAGAAAAAAAAATCACCTCCACCAGGAATCGAACTCGAGCCTACTGATTACCTCTCCGACATCTAACCAATAGGCCAAATCGTCAGACGATACAAATTAAGCTGTAGCTCTATTATTCAGTTGACTTCATCGAGTTGAATTCGCTGCTAGATTCTCCGGCAGAAAATGCTCAATATGCCTTCATTAATGGTGCTCATACTGCCTCGGGGGGTTTCTCATTATGCCTCTACAGTGACTGGTTTTCAGCTTTCGGCAAAATTTTTTAAAATGCATTTTTAAACGTTTTTATCTACTTTTTCAAGTTTCATCCAATTAGACAATAGACTATTTGAGTGTCAGAACACGAAACAATGATGTAATTCACATATTACAGCTGTTCTCTATGGTTAAATAAGCATTTTCCTTAAGGTGCCCATTATGCCCTCATCTCCCCTAGGCGGTGTTAATTCATATTCATTATTCGTGTTGTTCATACTCTAGAGTGTTAATTATACTCTAGAATAAGAAATAAAGAAATAAATCTAAATAAATAAATACTTAAATTGACTTGTTACGGTGAGCATAATTGTACCACACTTATTTTCAAAATCAATACTTGAAATGATTTTTGTATCCAGATACATCTTGTGATTGTTTTGAATATAAGGTTGTACTTTGTGTACCAGCAAATGCAAGATTTGTGTAGTCGCCCATTGCTATGCTATGCTATATGAAGCGCATGTCAACAAATAACAACAAGTGGACGACCATGCCAAGTGCTGAAAATTTTAGATCAAGTAGGTCGTGGAATGTACTTTTCAACACTGAATTCAGTGCTGAAAAGTATAATTTTGCGATACTCTTTTCAGTGTCGAAATTTCACTTTTCAACACTGATTTGCGCCGACCGTGGCCTAGAGAATAGCGTTTCAGTCTTCTAAGCCAGAGGTCATGAGATCGAGTCTCGGTCACGGCATATTTACATAGTACTCTTTCTGTGGGCTGGTGGTATTAGTTTAGGTAAAATGCTAGCCATTATATCCTTGAAAGATGTACGCTTTAGTCTTAAGTAGAATTTCGATCTCTTCAAAGAAACATGAAGTTTCACTGAGATCCTGTGTGTGATCGTTTTTTTTATTTGCATAAGAAATCTTTTCAGTAGTAGCAAAGCTTGGGATTTCCAAGCATTGACGGCTTTTTCTAGTACAATGGAAATAATGATTTTTCTGTAACTTACTTTCTTAAATTCAAACATACACAAAATACAAATGTAGTCAGGAAAAAAAAGAAAAGTCACACACACACACACACCAAGTGGAAGGTAAATATTCTTTATTATAAATTATTATAAAAGATAAAATGAAAATAAACAATGGTATGGTTTTCTACACTTTCAAGGTATCCTTTGAAATTTTTTTTAAATTTTTGGATGTTCGAAAAAAAGCAATATTTTTTGAATTTTTAAAAATGGTGGGGAATCGTGGACCACAAAATCCAAATTCACCATATTACATATAAGTATCATGAGTTGGCCCAAACGCGGACGTTTTACAAAATTCCTTATATGGGATTGGCAAAATATTTTTCTTAACTCTTCATTTGGCATAAGAGAACTTTACAGATAGGAAAAATGTATTTTAAGTTCTGAATGTGTATAATAACATAAACATGTAGATGGCCCAAGATGTGTGGCCCACGATTCCTCACAAGCTTTGATTTGTAAATTGGTTCATTTGTGTGACTTATTGATGTTGCATCAAAAATTCATTTTCCACGTGAAAAAACATGACAAAACTAAGATCATAAGCGTATGAGCATCTTAGGTTCATCGATGCAATTAGCGGGTGCTTTTTCAATTATGTAAGTAATTTTTTCAAACTTTTTTAAGCTTGATAAATAAAAGTAGCAAATAATGCGTGTTTAAGTCAACAATATAAAGAAAAATATGCTCAAGCCATACGACGACAATGACAATTGGATTGAGATTTATATCTCAACACACATCTGAGATATTAAGAGTGGCCCACGTTACCCCACTTTCCCCTATAAATATATAATATTTGTGATTGAAGATAAAAAAAAACATTAAATACTGTTATTGATTCCATCGATTGGAGCCTTAACAAAAAGATCCAAGATAATGCTTCAACTGGAATTCCAACCCCTATCCAATGTTCTTTCAATGGAAGGTGTAAATTTTTAAGTAAGCAGTCATTACAAAACTATACACTTATTAATTAACAGTTGTATAATTCAAACTGATTTCCATGCCTTTGCAAACTCTACTATAGTTAAAATTAGCCATTTGAGCCTTTTGAAAAAACAACAAAACATTTTCTTTTGCTCGGCTTCCTTTATTCAAATGTAAAGAACAGTATTTTTCAGAATCAGGTCTCCCTATTATTCTGGTAGGAAATGTATACATAAGTATCATTTTTTATGTCCCCAACAAAACTCGCTCGTAAAATTATACAAATCACAAGAATGCACCGCTCGATTACATGTTAATTATCGTAAAAGGTCATATTACCGAATCTGTCACAGCGTCAGTGAACTTGCAGCAGACAGCTTAGGCGTATAACTTTCCATTCCTGGTAAAATCACTGCCGTCACCCAGAGATCGCTTAAGCCCTACTTGTAGACAATAATCAAATCTCGCCCAAGTCTATTTGTAGAAAGAAGGTCCACAATGTCATAAAAAATACACACAGTAATTTCGGATCCCCTATTACTCTTCAGGTTTTTTTCTATCCGTTTCCTCTTCTAATTCCCTCTTCCGAAGAAGGAAGGCTGCCTAACATAATCCATCGGCAGCAGCAGAATGCAGGCAACTCGCCTCATAACGACAACATCGTTAATGTGCTCTCCAGATTCCGCGTGTATGCATCGCAACAAGTTCATTCACATTTGAATAAACGCGCTTGTACCTACCTAAACGCCAGTAAACGAATCGCTCACTTTCGGTGCGCCGCCGTAAATTACCTCTACATTGAGGTGGAAGTACTTATAAACCTCCCAAAAAAGGTTCCTCCAATACCTCCCTGTATACACTCTGAGGGAAAAGTTATGTGACCGCCAACATGGCAGCGGGCGACTAAGACTTCTCGAAGCAGAAAAAAACCCGCAGCGAGGAACAAACCATTTTAAACTGTAATCGGAATACGTCGTTGTCGTCATCATCTCCGGGCTTGGGACTACTGGAGGAACCGATCGTACGGTGACTCAGATGGGTGAAAAAGAAATGAGATTTTGCCCCCCGCTTTCGTTGGTTGCGGGTGTTTTTACCAAAAACGGTGCACATACCGTCTTGTCACCATGCTCGGTTTGGCTCTTTGGTGATTGCTATTAGAGCAACATGCATAGTTGAGCTCCTGAAGACTTGTCTGTCTCCAATCATGGGCAACCAAGAAAGAGCCAGCAGCAACACCACACGGTCGTCAATCCATAAGAAACACTGATACTTAATGGATATTAAAAAATACTCAACATTTTATGTCGTGTTCCTGGGGCTTGCTGATGAATAAGGAGGGGGGATCATAGTGGTTCAATGTTATCAAATTGATCGTTCATCCAGTTTACGATGCGTGCGCAAATGCCGATACAAAACATTTTCTGACCCCAATATTTTACACATAGGAAATAACTAAACTAGATGTTGTAATTTTGACATTTTAAATTTATTAAAATATCGTTCTTCAAATACCTACATGAACAAAAACCTTGCCTTGTTAGACACCTGATTAGGAAGAAAACTTAAGAGCAAAATTAAAGGATAACTTCAATACAACGTTTGATAATGATCAAGTTTTAAATATAGGGCTCAGCTGTCCTCATGTTCATTATAAAAAAATCAAAGGAAAATAGTTAAAAAATTTTACCTGATCGGTTTGGAGATATTCTTTTAAAAAGAGCCCAAAGTTTTGAATCAATACATATAGGTTGTCGTTAATAATATAGATCATTTAATTGTGTTCTAACAAACATTTTATTCTCTTTCTCTTCCAGGTATGTTGGTATTGTCCATATAATTGCTGCCACAAAGTCACCATGAGGTACAAAATTGAAATCTCCACAAGATCTTCAATTTTTAATTGATTTCTTTTAATCCAAATATCTAAATTATTTTCGTCCAATCTTTTTTAAATCCTAGTAGATTTTAAAAATCCTCCCCGTGCTTCGAAGTTTGCTCTTCATGACTGCCCAAAACTTTTCTTATAAATGATACATACACAGAAATTTTTTAATAATTTTCGGTACAGCACTGAATGTTCTTAAGTTGTGATCAATTTAATTTTTGTTTCGTATTCTGCGTATTTTTATGAGCAAGTATCAATCGATTTTGAAATTCAAATTGATTTCGGTTTGCTTATAACATATCAATTGAAAATGGACGTCGAGTTTGCTATCCAATCTCTCCAATTAAATTAATTTTCAACCATTTAACCAGTACCGTAAAACGGAGTAACATTGATTAACGGGGTAATGACAACCAAACTTTTCACATTATCATCAATAACTCAGTCGTTAGTTTAAATTTTTGAAATCTGTTTTCTACGTTTGAAGCCTATTAATTGAAAATGCAAAATTTGGTATGTATTTGCAATTTGTTTCTGTTTGTAAAAAATCTAATTTCAAAATCTTAAAATATCTATTTTTCCAAGGCTCTCAAACAAACAGCTTTCCTGATGATACCAAAAAGCATTTAGAAGCAAACGAGTTGTTTAATTTGAGTAAACAACTTTTCTTCTTTATATATAAATAGTAAGAGTGCTATTTTTATGATCATTTAATGATAAATTTTTGATATTTAAAAAATAGGGTAATTTTCCAAGAGTAAGCCCGTGTTGGACAAGTTAAGTTTGAAGAAAAAATGAAAATGGAAATAGTGGGAGGTCCTAGGGGAATGTGTGAAGGTAAAATTCCATTAGTATTTTGAAGCTCAAACTATTTAGCAGTTATAATTATTGTTGCCCCTAAATGTAGGCAGCATCACAGTTTTTTTTTTCGATAATGATTTTTAAAATAAAACGTTAAAAATCAAGGTTAAATTGGTAAACTAGCATTTTAAAATATTATTAAGGTGTTTTGTATCCTTTATGTTAAAAAAAACTCGTTAAAATCGTCAGAATAGAGACTGATCAATGTCACCCCAAAGCATCATATTCTGAACAGAGATGAAAACGATTTTTAAATCCAATTAAAAGAGGTCTAATAAATTTCTGCATCAATGTTCTACGTTCATAGGAGTCCAGTACTGGTTTTAAAAATATAGAACATGGCACATTCCCCTTAACAGAAAAAATAATCGAAATATATTGAAAAAAATTGATCAATATTACCCCGGATTACGGTACTAAGATTTTGGTGAAAGAAAATTTAATATTAGTTTTTTTTTTCAAACTTTGTTGCATTGCCTTCAAAAATTCATTTTAATACTTGTTTCAACCGTTCTCGCTCAATTTTCAAAAATAATATTGAAAAAAAAAATTATAATTTAAGGCTAAAAATATATCCTATCGACCATTTGTCCCGCACCGAATTATTGTCTAGAGTATGGGTGGGCCAACTTTTAGAAATGTGATTTTCTCGCGGGCCAAACAAGTAATTTTTCTTCAATATTCAAGGAAAAAATACGGTTTAAAAATAAAAAATACAACTCTGCTATGCCTGCTCCAAGTCCAGATTCATCTTAGTAAGAAATTTTTGTTCCATACTTTATTTTTACAAATTCTTTCAAGCGTTTTCATTATTTATTCCATAAATTACAAATCCCCGTCCATTTCCAAAGTTTTTAAGTTCACTGGTTCTCTGAAAAAAAATGTAGCTTTTTCGAAATAAAATGAAAAACACTACATGGAATAGAATTGTTGAAACATTGTACCGTTCATAAGCTCTCGGCATTTATTTATTTACAAAATGTTCATATAATCACGGACCTTGGATTCATTCGAGTTCAATCTCAAAATAGAACCTTTCTAATTTGCACTCCCAAAAAGTATCATATTTCAGTGAAATTTTTTAAAATATCAAATTTTGATTCGATATTTGTTTAGGGAAAGTCATCCATAAACAGGATGAAAATGCATTTGGTTATTTGTAATAAATGCACCTTTTTTTAATGAAAAAGTTTGTGAAAAAAACTATTTCACATTCAAATATGCACATAAAGCTTAGTTCTTTTAGAAATGGGACAGTTACAAATGCGTGTATCTCAAAAACCGTTCGTTTGATCTAAATACTTTTATGAAGAAAATCCTTCAATTTCTGCTACTTTTCAGTCCAATACTTACAAACATGGTATAGGATTCAAACGTTGGAATTTGTTTGAATTTGGGTATTTCATAAGTTTTGTCGTTCATCAGAAATCATCTGTCTCACCCCCATCCCCCTTCGGTACCGGATAAACACCTTATGAGCTCTGGAACCTAGCAAAAAAATGTTGTTCGAGGTTAGGTTTGGATAACTCATTACGAGGCAACACTTTCAGCTTATTGGAGAGAAACATTTTGGACATTTTAGCGATCTGCTCTTAGTTTTTCGCTTATCGAAAGTTAAAAATGCTGCTATGAGACTTGACTTCCCTGATGACGCTTAATCGTAGTTGCCAATCATGTGCTTCACTCCAATGCTTGATTTGATTTTCTGGACATTTTTGACAGTGTTGGCATACTTTCCCACCACTCACACACAGTAATTCTTTAAATAATCAATGGTTTTGTCAGTCATCAATTTGATAATGATGGATTTTAAAGGAAACTGTGCAAAATTATTTTTTTCTTCTTCTACTGCATCGTAAATATTTCAAAAACGCGTAAATTTCAAATTTTGAAATACAATAGATCTGATTCTACTTTTTACAGGCAACAAAATGCTGTCAAATTTTTAAATGTCCGATTACTAGTAAACGAGCTATTAGCAAAAGAAAGTTTCCTATTTCTAAAAGAACTAAGCTTTATGTCGTCCTTCTGAGAGATTTACCAAAACCAAAACGGATCTGGTTAAAATCTTGATAAACGTTACCCCCAGTAAATTCCAATAAAAACTGCTGCTAACAGAACAGCTTTGTATGCAATCTCTCTCTGTAAGAGGTATTGTCAACTACAATTCTTTACCGCCTGACCTGAAGCGTATTGAATCGGAAGCAATTTTCAAAAGAGAATGTTTGAATTTCTGGAAACAGAACCAAAATTAACACCTCTTCAAGTTTTTTCTTTCGATATGGCTGTTTTATGTAGGATAGATTTAAATAGTAGATAGACATAAATAGTTAAGGAAACTCATAGTGAACGATAATTACTCATGTGAACGTCGAAAGTAGTAAATTTAAAGAATATTGTATTCTTACTCTACTGTTATAAATAAACAAACAAACAAAGAGCACGTAACCAATACAAAGCTATTTAAATTTGGTTTCATTTTCATATTTATACCTTTAACTATTGAAGTTAAGAAATAAAAAAAGCAAATTTATAATACTTACGTACTTACGAGTTTCGAGTTTTTTTATAAGTTTATAGAGTTTTTATAAGCAAATGTTGCAAATTTTAATGGTTATTCGATGTTTTTAAAACAATTTTTTATCACAAATAATTGGAGAAAATTTAAAAATATAATTAAGATAATGATGTGAATGTGTTTCAGAGAATTTTTAAATATTGATATGATCTGTTTTCCTGAGGCTTTCGAAACTCCCCAAAATTTAAGGTAAAATCCACGCGAAAGCTCGCAACGCTCAGACAACTGTGGAGACCACTTCAAAACCAACAATGGTATGAAATAACAAAAAAAATCCGGGAAAATTGTCGACTATGTGATGTGAAGTACAGATAACACAAGCTAATTTTGACTAATATGGGACCTCTTGTTTTCGAGGTAACTCTTGAAAATAGTTAAAAACTCATTAAATTATGTGTGCACTTTTCTTGCAAACTAAAGAACATTTCAAAGATTAAAAAACAAAGATTTTATATATTTATACCCAATTCTGCAAAAATACAATAAATTTGGCGAAATTCAAAAACAGATTTAAACCAGTTAGAATCTTTGATATTTTTTAAGCATAGGTCGAACAGTGTCAATGACTGAAAAAAGTTGTTAAATGAGTTAAATGAGAACAAGTTAAATTCAAATAGAGCTTCGCGGGCCATGGTTTAGCCACCCATGCACAATGGGGTTTGAGGCGGCAAAACGTCAAAAATTAACTTCATTGTAATGATATTTGTTATAAACCAGTTTGTAGCTTTATATTTAACTAAGATATCCTCCATTTTTCAGATCATCATCAGATGCACTTATCGTTTCACAGACATCAACTTAGAAATTTTTGAAGAATACACTTCATATCCAATAATACTCAAATAAATTTTTCACCTATAAGAGAAATGCTTCATCAATTTCTAATACATCGTTAGAAAGCATATTTTCTTAGCTTTTATTCGAAATATTTTTCATTTTTACGCAGTTAACAGATAAGTGTAAAAAATGAGTAATTTTTTTTTATGATTTACGCCCAGAGTTTATACTTTTTGGTCTCTAAGAAAAAAGCCTAGATTTGCCCAAAACTTTTTTTGTCATTTAAACATAGCTAAGGGTCTAATAATTTGAACGCAAGAAAAAAATAGCTGCATATATGTGCATCCTTCAAAGTTATATGAAAAACAAGAATGGGTAATTTTTAACCATGTTGGAAGAATAGTATGTTTAATGTGAAACATCATTAAGCAAACATTGTTCATAACGTGTAGGAAAATGATTGTAATTGATTGTGATCAAAAGCTAGGATAGAATTTCGATATCTGTAGAAATAACACAGATTTTTTTAAAAGTACTTTTTTCCAAAAATTATAAAATTTCAGTTTTGCATTTTTTTTTTGCATATACTTTCTAGTTCTTCATACAAATCTGAATAATCATGAACATAAATACCCTGGATCATTTTTTTTCAATCTTTCAAATATTTTTTATGAACACAGAACTAAAAAATATTCACGCGGTTCCGAGATAATTTTATTTAAAAAAGTATTGTTTCAAATCTACACTTTGCATTTTTACGAGCTAATGTTCCAATTTTATTGTCCTTTCTGAGCACACATGCAAAACCAAAGCTGAAAATAGTTTACATTGGTTGTTGAATGTATTTAATTCATTTTATTTTCAGAAGAATACATAAAAAGGAAAAATAATTTTTTTGCCTCCTCATTGTATGGGGCTGTCCCATAGTGCCATGGTCTAGAGCAGGGGTTTTCAGATCATTTGCTCGGCGGAGCACTTTTTAAAATCAAAAATTTTGGCGGAGCACCTACATTTTTGAAAGAATGAAAAACCCGAGTTTTGAAAACTTGATAGTATTTATCGTTTAACCCTTTAATGCATAGTGTTGTTTTAAAACAACACTAATCAAAATCCAAATATCTTGGAAACGCGTGGATATTTTTGAGTAATGTTTTCACAAAAAATATTCTAGAGATTAAAAGAAATTTGTATTTTTTCAGCGATATTTTAATGTATTTGTGAGATATCTTAAAAAGTATGCGGAAAAATTGCAAAAATCAATTTTATTTATTTTTTTGAAAAAAGTAGTTTTTGGAAAATCGCTGTTATTTCTTCAGATTTGCAAACTCTTACAAATTTTTTAATCTCAATCAATCACAAACACATTCCTGCTTCCAATTAATAAGATTTGGAAGAAATTTGCAAAATCGTATTGAAATAAATAAAGAATTTCTAAAAATATTTTTCAACTTTGAAGGGCCATAACTTCTATAATACTTAAAATAACGCCTTCAAACCAGTTCAGATGTCTTATTCGAATTAAAATGATATTATTCCGCTGAATCATGAGCTGCTATTCTCATTTAAAAAAAAAAGTCATGTATCAAAGGGTTAAATAAGATGTATCTTGTCATCGTAGTCAATAAAATCAGTAATGAAAGGCTACTCTTTCAATTGTCTTATTTTTATTAACAAAATATGTGTCATCAAAAATTTATGATTTCAATTGAACAAATACGCTTTCTTTAATTTGCAAGCTGTAACAAGTTTGATTCAATTTGTGTCAGTTGTAGCCCGATGTCTGGTTCCGCGTTAACTGGGGATCTATATTTTGTCTTCGTTTCGAAATATGTGGAAAATCCAAACTCACATAAATAAGTTGTGGAAAACGGCAGAAGAATAAGTTTTGCTTTATCGGACAAAATTATTTTTCAGTTGACACCAATACTCCTCCAACGACTTTTTGGATACGAATTTTCCCTGAAGCTTTGAATCCGATGTCATATCTATCAAGCATTCATATTCTTGCGATGTCAATGATTCTGGTTTCTTTGACATAAAAATAGTCTGTTCCACGCATTTTAAGTCTTCGATCATTTTATTATTTTATGATATTATTCGGAGAGTTTTACTGGAAGTTGTTCAACAAATCCTGAGGCAAAACTTTGTAATTGTAATTGTAAATGACTTCACTAGACATGTGGCGTCTGTTACAACAAGGAAAAAAAAAATTACCAATGAAAAGCGTTGTGATTGTCATAATTCTTGGAAAATTTCGGATGATAACTTCAAGGTTATTTCTGATTGAATGCTTCTTAAATTTGGAAAGCTGTCCAGGTTGCGCTTTTTGAGCGATTCTGTCCAAAATTCGATTTTTTTTTATAGTCATGGTTTTGCCGTTTTAATCGAAGATTTTTATTCCTTTACCATGCATTGAAAGACTGAAGCCATTCTCAATTCAAACAGGCGAGACAAAGTTTTTCTATGAGATAACCAGTGATCTTCGGTAGGTTAACCATCTCTTCGCACAACGCCTTGAATAACCCTGAATTTTTCGGTGGAGCCTTAATAAAGTTGATTATTTTTATGCTTTCGTCCAAAAATTTCTTCAAAGATGATGATAGTTTCTTTATAGCGAGTGCATGTCGATGAAGGATGACTTCTACCGCCACTTTTCGTCTTTTCTTTGATCTTGGCAACGACTCCAGTAGTATTTCCAACTATAGCTTTTGCACTGCCATACATACCTCTATGCAATTTCCCCATTGAAATATTGTTGTCCTTAACATAATCATCAATTATTTAGCTTGAAAATTTCAGCCCCCGACGTGGAAGTTGGCAACGTTTTGCAAAGGAACAAATCTTCTACGAAACATTCAGAACTTTGATAAATAGCGAACAGATATCATCAGAATTGTCGAATTGTCAGACGAGTCCTGCTACATCTGTGGATTCGTCAAGTTGCATGTCGAATTTTGAAGTTCTCAATCGCTTTCAACATCTTCAGCCATGTGACAAATTCGCCGAGAAACCGTGTTGTCAGACATGGATATCGAATTTACCAATTCCACTGTTTTATTATCAACCATGATACGGACGACTTCTTGAATACAAGGTTTGATTAAGTTTTCAGCAATAGTATGCGCTTCTCCAGCTTTTCCCAATCGGTAGCTCGCCAAGTATGGCGCAAGAAGGCAAAAACAGCCTTTTCATCCAGTGTTTTGCACACTCAGTCCTGCAACACAACGTTGTTCGATCAAAGCAGTGCACTTTGACAATCCACCATTCTTTGCCAACATCCCTGCAGGGATCCAGCCGCCATTAAAACAAAGTAAACAAAATTTATTCGTTCGTACTGTAAGCCCAGTGATTTTTTTTTCTCATGTTACGAAAAAAATCAAACGATAAAAAAAATATTAGAGTTTTTCAAAGTTGGTTTATGATTTTCGTTGCGTAGGTACGTCGCGGAGCACTTTCAAAAGCTTCGCGGAGCACCAAGTGCTCCGCGGAGCACGATCTGAAAACCCCTGGTCTAGAGCATAGATGGCCAAACCGTCGCTCGCGGGCCACATTTGGACCCCGGCTGTCTTTTTGTGGCCCGTGAAGCATTTTTTTAATAACCTTGTTCTATAAATTATTTTTTTTTCTTTATTTGAGACACTTTATATAAATTTAATGTTTTTCTTGGTGTATATCATTTTATAAAATGTACCTAAATAAATATCAAATGCATTCGCAATAAAATTCGGAGAAATCTCTTTTAATTTTATATAATTTAATTCTACAACAAGGTTACCGTCAATGAATAAAGAATCAATAACAAGCTCGTATAAAAAAATATAATTTTTAAATTGTTCGATATTGAACGCACTATTTGTTCTTTCCATCACATATTCGGCTATGTTTTCTTATTTTTTTATGATTTTATTCTATTCTTTTTTAAAGTGATTTCCATAATTATATGAGCATTGCGAGCATTCGAACGGACTCTAGTTTTAATTTTAAGTAATTTTGAAGGCCTCATTATAGGGCTAGATTATATCAATCTCGGATCAGATCATATTAAACTATCGAGTCGAGTCGTTATGAATTTCTCAGAACTACATTCATATCATAATCAAAATTATATTTCAATTATGTCCTGTTTGATAATGATAAATCTCTCAAAAGGGCGACTTATTTGAATCTTTATTTTTCAAAGTAATTTTTTTTACAAAATTCGCATTTTGAAAATAAGGTGGAATGATTATGAACAACCTTCTGTTTATAAAGGTTTTCCCGATATACTTATCGTATAAAAAGTTCATATTTTGAAAAACTGAAAAAAATAATTGATATAAATTGATAAAAATAAATTGATGATCATGTACTAATAAACAAGGGTAAATTTAATGGTCCGTGGTTAAAACAGTCAATATCATTTCCGTTGTTTCCAAGGTACGTTAAATCACACAAGACTACAAATTTATCATTTTTCCAAAGTCCTTAGCATTCATGAGGTAATTTTGACAAACTTTGGGACGCCTATTTGAAATATGACATTTGTTTATTTTCTATCAGCCTTGTTTTTAAGATAACATTTGAAAAGAGGCCAATAAACTGCATTTTTTCGCCAAACTAAAGAATGCAACACATATTTTGAAAATTGAGGTGGTTTGAGATAACATTTGAAAACAGGAAAATAAACTGCACTTTTTCGCCAAAACTAAAGAACGCAACACATATTTTGAAAATTAAGGAGTTTGACTTCTGAGAAAAAAATTATAGAATTTTTCACATTTTCAAAGGAGATGGAAAGTATAAGAGATACAAGACTTACAAAAAAGACAAAGTGGTGTAATTGGCTAACACGCCGTTGTACTGAAGCGGAAATTGCGGGTTCAAGTTCCGTCGGTGAGCCGTTGTATTTTTTTCAAGACATTCATGATATTTACTGCTTACTTTCATTATTTCTGTAATGTGTGTATTTAACGTAAAATTTGATTCGAACAAAGTCAAAAATTGCGGGCATCACAAACATATGGAAAACTATAAATTTTCAGACGATTATATTCGATTTATTATTAAAACAAAAGTTTGTTGCAACGAACCCCTTTTTCAAAGTAGGACGAAAATCGTATGTTTTTGTATAAAACCGGTAAACCAATAATGTTTCTGACTGAGTCAATTTTATGTCTCATCAATCTTAAAACTTTGATGTACAAGCGGTATGATTATCTGTGGACATTTAGTTCTTAGAATCCATCGAAGTTGAAAAGTGTTGCATGATGCCCCTTGACGGTAACAGATTATAACACAATTTCATGATTGAATAAGCGTCCTTCTTAGGGTGGCCAATATGCCCTTATCTCCCCTATATGGAGAGTTGTTAAAAACTTTATTTGGCGAAGAGGATTTTTTTTATTTCGATCCAAGAATTTCACATGGAATAATTTTATTGGACTTTTAAAACAGGGGAGTCTTATACAAAGTCGAAAGATTTACAATAGAATTTTGTAAAATTTGGAACAAGTTCAAGTTTTAAAAACAAGTTAGGCCGGAACAAATTACAAATTCTTCTTTTGTCACTCGGAGTTGCAACATCGCGTGGGGGGGGGGACTTTAAAAAATAATGTGAAAAACAAATAAATTGGAATAAATTGCACGAAAGCTTGTATGCAACCAAATTTCATACTATATCATTGCATAAAACCTATAAATCAAGTTTTTTTATTTCGAAAAATTCTATAAAATCAAGAATACAAAATGTGAATCAACTTTCATCTTCCAAAATTTGGTTTTTGGTCTTGTAATCTTCCGAATATTTGAATTTTTCTTTGAAATTTACTTAAAATACTTCAAACTTTATTTACTCCCCCCTACGGGATTTTGGAAATTTCGAAGGGGGGGGGGGGGGGGTGACAAAAGAAAAAATTGATATTTGTTCCAGCCTTAAAAAAGAATGATAAGTACATGCATCGCTCATATTTTTTAAAGTTATCTGAAGTGATTGATAACTTGAAATTTAGTAAGCATGTTTTTTGATTTTCAATTTATATTTACATGATGTTTTGCCAAATAATGAGTTTTAGAAAAAAAAACCAAAATCCTCAAAAACCGATTAATAGATTTAGCACTCTTATAGGAAGCAAATTCAAGATATGGGCGTTGTTGTTAAGTAAGACATAGCCGAATATTGGTTTTATTCTGGTTATAGAGTTTAATATTAAAATATGTGTATGTTGGTTATCCACCGTGGGTGCACGGATTCATCGCAGTTCCTGCCTAAGTATGTGTTCACATGCATTTCTTAAGATTATTAAGTTCGACAAATCTCCAATACAGGGCCTCACCTTACCCGGACTCATAGCTCCGTATGAACTGTAATGAAGTAAATGTATTGCGTGTCTATACCTGGCCAGCTGGCAACTGATTAAACATTTTTATTATATAGTCAGTTATAGGGGAGGAGTGGGCTATATGCGCCTATTAAGCAGAATTCTGATAAAATCAAATATTCCATAGAATATTTGTACAAAAACTATATACACATGAGCAGACATCTGTTTTTTATACAGTGGAGTGATTTTTTTGTTAAAATCTTCTTCCGTTTTTGAGAAATTTATTTTATTATAACTGTTGTCAAAATTTCCAAACAAACGTGCGGGCTAAACGCGCATATTCATGTTTTAGGTAAAATTTCTGTTTTTTTGGCAATATTTCCGTATAATTTCATTGGAAATGCTAGAAACTGATAACTTTCATACGACAAAGCTAAAGTTTTATAAAAATCTATGTCTTTTATAATTTTATGGAAAAAATAAAATATAGGGTTGCCATAATATGGAGGAATTTCGTTCCTAAGATAAATTTTATCAAATCTGTTTTGAGATCTTCGATATGTTCTTAAGATGTTAATTAGAGCTTAGATTCGAAGTTTTAATGATAAAAACCATATATTTATTCTATTTAACCTGTTATTATAGGGTAGTGGCATTTAACAAACATGATGGGGGCAAACAAATACACTTTCTAATTCCACTTTCCCATCAAAAGCTAAAATACATTGGTTAGATATGTTGTCTTGTCAGCCATTTCGTCAAACGGCAGCAGGCACATTTAACCCGATAGGCCCATCGAACCCAAAAGTTTTCTTACTGATACCGGGAATCGAATTCAGTACGCCTGGCTTATCAAAACCAGACTCGCGCTAGCCTATCCGCTAGACCACATCGGCCCTACTTTATTCATGTTTTAGAGTTTAATTGTGCAAGGGTATCACAACTTTCAAATGTTGCTTATTTTTACTTTGATTTATTATGGAGATAAATGTAAGAACAATCAAAGATCAAAATAAACTTTTGATATCAACCTTAGCGTATTTTTTTTACCCTGGTGGCCTACCAGTTGCACACTTAGTTCTGTCAAAGCGTTTTTATTAATGGAGATGGCAGCCGCCAGAAAGTTTCATGTCAAGATATATCTCTCAGGGATTTAAGAAATACAAGGTTCTCCGACTGCCACAGTAAGTAAGGCGAGAAGTGCGTGGGATGCTCAATGAGTTTGATTACAAACAAAAGAATATTTTCTCAGCTGTTCAGCGGTGTTTTGGTAAACGAACTCCATGAGTTTCACAGCTGCAAAACCAAAACGGCTGAATCGGGAATTTGACATACGGTAACACCTCCCATATATACACACACCTTGGGCCTTTCTATTGAATGAAGGTCATGCCACCAGTATTTCTTGTGAAATAAATAAAACAAACAAATTTCATATATGTATATTTTTAATTGGAAATATATAAAGTTTCAACTATTGAGATCTTATTATGATTGAAATTACTATGAAGAACAACTAATGCATCGCTATCGCATGTTCAATAATTGTTATCGTTCCATGTTCTGTAAACCACCATTAAAATGGTTTGAACCATCAATTCGCAACATTGTTGACAACTGTTCCAATCAAGCGAAGAAAAGCGCCCTGCGGTGCTCAGGTGTAGTTCCTCTAAAAAAAACACGAGCCGCGTGAAAGATGGACCTCCAATCGCGAGGTGACGAAGACTGGCCCTCCCCAAATCCCGTGCATGACGACGCTGATATGACGATGTTGTTGATGGCGGCGCTTGCGTTTTCCAAGAAAGGTCATCTCTTGTACTCTCACTTGTCTTCGCGTACGCCGCCGTGCCGGCTTTGCTTTATGTCACACCGAACGACGACGATGGTTTACTACTCGGTGATGGCGGAGGTCTCTGCGTTTAAGGTCCATGATTGTCGCCGTCATGGGAGCAGTTTCGTCGTTCGACGGATTGGGGATGCTGCCTCTAATGAAAAGAGACATTAGTCAGCCGCTACTCTGCTATGGTTTACGGAGCTAACATATGAGGCCTATGAGGGAAGCTGTAAAGCGTATGGTTGTCGGGGATAAACTTTCGTTGAAATTGAACGTGATTATCTTGAACTTTTATTTTAAGCTTTATGCGGCTAAATGAGTGTTTTTAGATGTCCGTTGATTAGACTCAATTTGATTTTCGATGTCGCTGCATAAAATGCGTTGTTTGTATTAGTATGTACGAAAGATTACAAGCAAACTTTGAGTGATGATTTTTTGTATATGTTCAAGCAAATAGGTTATGTAATCAATAAAAAATTCAATTATATTGTTGAAAACAAACTTCTTTTTTCGGTAAGTTCCAATACATTGTGAATCAGTTCGAATAGGTGAATCTGGTTGAGCTATTGTCTGCTCGCGATCTGTGATTTTTCGTAGGCCACAGAACAACAGGCTGACTAGCTGTTATATTTATCAACTGGATACCTGTTGAAACTACAAGTGGTTATAAATGTTTAACAATAATGTTTTTGTGATCATTCCCTAGATTGTAGATACAGAAAAAAATTGCTAATGTCCTGACTGTGATGTTTTCTGACTTGAAAATGTTACCAAACCAAATATTGGTGTTATTTTTCACTTCACTATGGGCTGCAGTGAACTTTTACTAAACATGAGCTTAAGAAAATTAGACTTAACGAATATGGTGCACAAACGTCTTGGAGTGAGTTCAGCAAACACAATATAAATACTCAAATTTACCATGAGTTTAGTTTGTTGACCATGGATATCAAGAAATATAAACATCAAGCCCTACACAATCAGTCAGGCTACGATCTGATAGGGTAAAAACCACCGCATGATAGGTCCATATTAGATCAAAGCCAAAAATAACATGCACTCGTATAGCAGGAAACGGCAAACAGCGGACTCGGAACGTGATGTAGGTCTCCATATTAGTCTTGCTATTTTATAATCTGTGAAGAGCGCTTTGATAGGATCAATTATTATGTGTCCACCTTAGCTAGAGTGCTCGCGACAGGGCGCAATGTACCGACATCTAAAGACGGAAATGGCCACCAGTAGACTATATAGTAGAGCATGCTGAGAAAGATCGTGCAAATTACGAGCAAACACCCTCCCTTCCTGGCCGGCCCTGGATCGAAGTATGATGCTTTTCGATTCGTTTCGATTATATGTATCAAGCAAGTGTATCGTCGATTGAGTGCCTACAGCCAAACGACGATCCATAACTTATGTAGTCCTGATATGGAGCACTAGCCAGCTGAGGAAAAAGGCGAAATTATATTTGGCATTTGCCATGATTCGATGAGAGGCCGCCCAAGGAACCTGGGGATACCTTAATAACGCCTACATCGCAGGATCTCGTAGAGACCTACGTACATCGGATGATTAGATCATGTTGAAAGGCGGTGTCACACAGTTTATGCTTCCATATCGATACGTCCATTCGTTTTATGTTGCCGAAACATTTACGAGGTGAGATTCCGGAACCAGTTTAGGGCACACAGTGAGGTGATCAATGAATTTTCATTGCCCTGACTGACTGGCAGGATTTCGTGCTCTCTGACCGGATGTTATTTCGGGGTCGAATCATGTATGCCTTTAATATTGATCACGGTTTTTACGTTTTACATCATAACTGAAACTGGATAAAAAGATATTTTGAGCGATGTAAATTAATCCTCTACAACCCAATTTTTTCGCTGAAAATTTCACGGAGGCTTTGTTATATGATTACAAATAACTTTTGTTCTACGAAAAATTTAATCGTTGAGAAAACTCTTTTAACAATTTTTCTAAGACTTCAAATACCACAGGGGCGAAGGAATTTGATTTCGTTAGTAGCTTTTATACACTTCAATGATGTTTTCCTAATGATTCAAACTTATTAAAGCTGAGCTGATTATATAGCTAAAGAGTGATACGGTCAAAATTTGGTCAAGGGAAAACGTGTGTAAATCGGTGAAATCGTTTCTTTAAAAAATCAAATAAAATTTCTTTTTCAACTTAAGTTAGTATAAAATTCAGGAAAAATGTTCAGTTAGGCTTTCGCTTTTCTAAATTGCCGGGCCTTACGCTTAACCCCTGCCATAAGATTTTGTACAGCCACCTTGTCCACCTTCTTCGTCGTAGAAATCCAGTACTGAACTTGCCTTGAGCGCCCTTAGCATTTTTTGGTCTTCTTTAGGTTCCACTTGACAATAGCCCAGTATTTCTCAATTGGGCGGAGCTCTGGCGTGTTGGGAGGGTTCTTGTCCTAGGGAACCACCTGCTCGTTTTTGGCGGCGTACCACTCCATGGCCTTTTAACCGTAATGGCAAGATGCCAAATCCGGCAAAAACAGTACGGAAAACCGTGTTTCTTCAGAAAAGGCAGCAGACGTTTATTCAAACACTGTTTCACGTAATTTTCTTGGTTGACAGTCCCGGAAGTGAAAATGTTGCTTTCCAAGCCACAGGTACAGAGGGCTTGACAAACCAGATATTTATTCGCGAACTTTGACAGTTTCATGTGCTTGAAAATATCTGCTCACTTTCCTCTTTCTTTTGCCGTATAAAACTCCTGTCCCGGAAGCTGCTTGTTTTCGGCTTTGACGTAGGTTTCGTCGTCCATCACCACGCAGTCAAACTTCGTCAGCATCGTCGTGTACAGCCTCCGGGATCGCGCTTTGGGCGTTGTATTTTGTTTATTATCGCGATTTGGAGTCACTACCTTCTTGTAAGTCGATAGTCCGGCTCGTTTTTTGGCTCGATGCACGGTTGTAGACGATACACCCAGCTTATTTGCGGCATCTCGGAGAGAAAGGTTAGGGTTTCGCTTGAAACTACCGGCAACTCTCTTTGTCGTCTCAGCGGCTCCCGTTTTCGATTCCCCCCCGATCCAGACTTCCTGGCTGTCGACAAACGTTCCCCAAACACTTTAATTATATTTGTAACGGGTGATTTGGCAACTTTGAGCAATTTTGCCAGCTTTGCGTGCGAGTAGCTCGGATTTTCGCGATGCGCGAGCAAAATTTTGATACGCCGCTCTTCTTCCTTGGACGGCATTTTGAAAACTAAAGAGTGAATTCCAAAATCAAAATAGGAGCAACATTCTATACACACACACACACCTTCAAAATGAGGGGTGTTCAGGTTTTTCAAATGCAAAATTGAAAGAAATACCAAATTTTGACCGTACCACCCTTTATACTAAATTTTGTTGCAATGATTTTCAAAATTGTTCTCCAATAAACTGTGATATTTCATCTTCTTTCCTAACCCTGCCATTACATGGGGTTTATGTTTCATATTTTCAACCTAACATAACACATTAAGGAACACTTAAACATACAAGCTTGAAATTGCCAAAATTTGTACTGTGTACGCATGATATGCTTCTTTTATTCAACTATCCAAAAAATATTTACTTTCATGATTAAATAATCACCCGCAAATTGCAACATTGGGAAATATAAAGTTTATATTAAAAATATGCTCATATGCTTATGATCTCCAGTTTGACTGGCTCTTTCACAAGCAAAAAGAGGTTTTCATAAAATATCAATAAGTCACTCAAACGCAACCAATTTACTAATCAAAGCTTGTGGGGAATAATGGGCATTATAATGTGGGGTATCGTAGGCCACCTATATTTTGGTGATATCATACACATTCATAACTTAAAACAAACATTTCTTATCTAGGCAGTGTTTTATGCCAAATATAAGTTATGAATAATATTCTGTCTAATAATCTGAACACAATAGAGACAAACCTAAATCCTATATGATAAGCGAGTCAGGTTTTTGAATCAATTCGATTATATACAACTCTCTATTTTGTTTCCTCATCTGATATTGCTTCAATTTAACCTAATGAACCAAACCAACCAAAAAAAAAACACAAAATGTGTTGTAAATTTTTTTTATTAATGCCTCCAAAACGATTTTTTTAATAAATTTTATTAAAATGATCATGAAAAGGTTTTTGGAAACCTTGAATACATTTTTAAATCTGTGTACAAATTTGATGAAAATATTTCTTTTGTTATTTTTTATTTGATTTCTTTGAGTATTTTCTGGATTTTGATAAAATTTGCCCGGTTATTGCCCGAATTTTGGTCGTCAATTTCGAAATCAAATGCTCGGATTTTGCCAAGTTTTTATATAAAATTGCCTGGATTTTCTGGCTCGGATACATGCTGAAAGAGTTCGGGCAACTGTAGCTTATCTCAAATTAAATATTTAGAAAAGAATCGCGAAGATTGCCAATTAAAACGGAACAACAAACCTGTTATCGCACTTCGTTAGAAAATCTTACAAAATGTTACTTGAAGATTTTTTTTTATCATGTTAAAATGTTTCCCACACGAAAACAATCATAATAAAAATATTTTTTTCCAATACGTCAGTCGTTTGAGTATAATATGAACTTCTTGATTCCATATTTTCAAAGCAAAAGTAAACTCTCATTTTTTTTAGAAAAAGTTTTCCAGATAGTTTGTTTCGGGTTCACTTGATCCCTCGAGTCCGAAAAGGTAAATTTCTCTTCTAAATGGATGTTGATCATTGCTAACCACAAAATTATTAATATTTATCCAATAATTTATAATTTTCGAAAACTTCCTGATAAAAAGGACTCAAGTGATTTTATCTGAAAATAAGAAATTCGCGCCTTTAAGTATGCATTGAATATAGCGTAGTAGACAACTTTTATGATCCTTTTTTTTGACATTTATAAGCTGTGAATTGAAAGCAAAAAATAAAGTTATAAAAGTCAATAATGGAACTTTTGTTTTCAAATTTTGCACGACTTTTGCCAGACCTTAGGGCAAGGATCAAGTGTCAAATCTATTTTTTCTAAATTGAATTTGTCTTGATACATTTTCGTACCTGAAACAGGTCACATTATCGAAGGTTATGGGAAGTATTCGAGAAAACATGAGATATCAAAGAAAGAAAGAACATAAGCCATAAGTATCATTACAGACGTTGTATCTTTTTCGAGAAATTTATAATATTTACAGCTTGTTCTTTCTTTTATTGATATCTCATGTTTCTGTAATACTTTCCATCCCCTTCGAAAATGTGATCAAAGTCTTTTTAATGAAGGTTCATGTCTCATTTGACTTTCAAAATATCACAATTTTTTAGCCAGACGAAAACGCTTCTAGTTCATCTGCGGGTTCATGTATCGACCTAACCTTTGCAGCATATAAACTTGAAATTACACGCTGTCAGAAAATGTAAAAGACGGCATTCTGCAAATGTTTTTCCAAAAAGTTATAATGAATTTGAGAAAAAGGGATCAAGTATCCCCATTCTCCCCTTATTCTGTGGTTCAAACTAAAAAGTTTGCAACGACTACACAGGGGAACAGCATTGTTGGTGCCTATGTTTCAATACCTGATTTTGTAAGATTCTGGCGTTCTGAATTCAAAACATTTCACATGATCAGTTTAGGGTACAATCGATCTTTCATAACTGATAAACCAATAAACCTTCATAGAAACCAAAAGCTGAACTTCAATCAATTAACTAATCATCGTTCAGTCAAGGGCTCAGTAATTACCAAGATTTTCTTTTATTAAAGATATAACGCTTTCAAAAAGTTGAATTCCAAAAATAAGATTACAACTTCCTCTGACATATTTTTTAAAAAAGTTTTTGAATATTGGATATTAAAGTATTTAACTCATTCAACAACTTTGTTAAAGGTAGTGAAATGATTTGCCTTTTGGGTTTAAAAATATCAAGGACTCAATTAAGTTGAATTTTTCTATAAAATATCATCAACATTGTCGTTTTTTGCAGGTTTAGAAAAAATTAAAAAAAGAAAACTTCCATAACTTTTTTTCACTGTTCGTACAATTAATATGAGCTTTCATGTGCTTTTTCACTAATGACTTCAGCATAAAGCAGCCCACTGTCAATCTTGCAGAGATCGATCCTTTTGCTTCGATTTTTAAGATGGATCGAACCTGGAATCATTCAGCTGAATCGATCTTGGGAATCGATCTTTTCGAGAAGATCGAACAATCCTGGTGCGGACATGCACCGGAACGCTGAACTTATTCTTGGGCGTAAAACACAAGTTGTCGGGGATCTGTTTGGAGTCGGCCTTCACATATGTTTCGTCGTCCATGATGCAGCATTCAACTTTCGTCAGCATGTTGAGGTTCAACTTCCTGGCACGGGCCTATTATACTTTGAACATTCGAAGCCTTGGCCTTCTGGACAAAACTTCGGCTTAGCTGCAGCTTCTTAGCCACATCCCGAACGGAGGGTTTCGGTTGAAGGCCCGAACTACGCGGTTGTGATTTTTGGTGTTGTACGGAATATTTTTTTCCTTCACTTCTGGGCTTCCGATCAGTGGTCAATAGTTCTTCGAACCGCTTAATCACTCGCAACACCGTGGAATTCGCTAATCCCAACGTTTTAGCGATGCAACGATGCGAGAGATCCTTGTTCTCTTGATGAATGCGCAAGATTTCAACATGCACGAGCTGTTATTTCGACTCCATTTCCGCGAGTTTTGATCACAGGACTTTAAAACTTGCAGGATGTAAACAATGCACTATGAACTAAATCCAACCGAATTTTCATCAAATTCTACCCAACGGTTTAAAAGTTAGAGCAATTTCATCGTGGACACCCTTTATGTAAGGCGACATTAGATAAACTACGGTATAAAAATACATTTCCTTGTTTCAAACCACCGGCCAAGCTGCCCGACTGTAAGCCGCTGTGCGTGTGTATGTAAGCAGGCAATAGAAAAAAGAGGTGCAAGGTGTTCTAACAAATCAGGATTTGTCCTGATTTTCGAAAGATTGCCCTGATTTTTAAACTGTCCTGATTTGTCCTGAATTTTTGAAAAATGGTCTTTAAATGTACTAAATTGTCCTGATTTTCAAAAAAATATCTAAACTGTAATTGAATTTATAGCTGAATTATCTGGATATCGAACAAATCTGTTAAAAAATAGGTATATTAATGTTCTGTTTAGATGATATTGAAATGGTGATTTTCCATGTAAACTGCAGGCCAGCCAAGATTCTGCTCGCCTCAGTGCATAATTAAAAGCGTCTACAATACCAGTATTTCGCCTTTATTTATGTAATATAATACGAAATTGTGATGTCCTGAAAAATCCAGATTTGTTCTTCATTAAGTCCTGATTTTTAACAATCCACCTGGCATCCCAGATAGAAAAGCAAAGCAAAAAAGTTTCTGCTATCTAATTCCCATTCCCATCATAAGAAAAGCCTTTGTATGGGACAATCTCACTGGCCCGTGACACAAAGATTATGACAATTAACCTGCGATCTCTAACTGACTCAAGTAGTACACTGGTTAAGTAGCCGGATTGATAAGTCGAAAGTAAAAAATTGTAGTGAGTTTGATTCTCACTTTCCAAAAAAAAAATTATTTTCTTTTTTCATGTTTCTGGGATGAATTTTCCAATGGAATGAAAAACCTATTATATGTTTTTCTTGTTTCGCTTGAATAATTGTATCATGTATCATTTTGCTAGGGAGCTCGAATCTTTAGGCCAAGCCAGTGGTCGAAATAACAATCATATCACCTTTGGCGCAATGCACGTTTCAGCACATTTTCGGCATAGATTTAGCTCTGACCGTTACTGAAATTTTGCAACCTTTTCTTCGGGCGCGGATAATGTTATCCTAACTCATGGCCGTAGGAACGGGGGGGGGGGGGGGGGGGGTTGGTGGTTAAACACCCCCACCCCCTCCCCCCCATGAAGGTCCAGAGATGCCAAGTGATTTTTTTTACTAAACATAAAATTTGAATTTTATATCAAATTTTGATGAACTACTTAAATGATTCAAGAGTAACAATAGTGTGACAATATCCAAAACCTCGAAATCTCATTCTAGGACCACAATTCTACAACAGTTTTTCAAAAAATTTCTCACTTGTTGATAGTAATCGAGTTCCAAATATTGAATCCCAATGAAGCTAGACTACGCTTACCGGATTGTTCGTATTTTGACCAGATTTTCTCACTCTTTTTGCAAAATCAAACGAAAATTTCAATTGATTCCTTAAAATTATGTTTCTTGTGTCCAAATAATTTTTTTAAACAAATTTAATCAAAAAAACATAAACAACTTTTTGGAAGCCTGATTCTTCCAATGATTCTGAATCGCCTGATGTGTTTCGAAAAAAAAAAAATATAAACAGTATTCCATGTGTTTTTCTTTTTTATTTTAATGGAATAATTGCGAAATTTGCCTGCATATTTGACGGATTTTAAAGAAATACTTGAAATAATAACCCTTATTTCACATGGTTTTAGAATAAAATTGCCTGGATTTGCCCAGCCCATATACTTGCGGAAAAATATCTAGTAAGTATCGAGTTTATTTTTCATGATTTTCAGTTTAGATCATCATTGGTATAGAATCTTGATTTCAACATTGGTGTTGCATTTCAATCTAAAATAAGATGAATTTTCCATATTCAAAACTCTTAATTACGGAATATGAAAAAAAATATTTGAAATTCAAACCACTTTTAAGATTTGGATCTGGAATTGTTATCCTAAATTTATGTCCAGAGTTGAAACATAAGAAAGTTTCATGAGTCCAGAATTGAAAAATATGTAAACATTTCGTCATTCACAGTTTTATTCAAATTTTTCAAGTTCAATTGCTTGAGCTTGAGCTTGAGCTTGCTATCAACTACGGTCCACCTGCGGCCCCAACTGGCCAATGGCATAATGGTTGCACTCCGTGATTGGTTCGCGATAATCAACATTGCACAATGAACCAAATGAAAGGTGCTGGGAACAAGCAACACAATCTCACTGTACAGTTTTGAGAATCTCAATCTTTAATATGAACCAATAACGACGCCGGCCAAGTCCATGTAGTCGATAGAGGGAAAGGAAGTGCAGCACATGTGATGATTTGTTTTGCGGAGACCGGCTGTACGCCATCCCTCCACAAATCTCACGCTGAATGTTTTGGGGTAAAGGTAATGTGGCATGGAAATCACCTTGGTAAGTGATGTGGCCACTAAAACCTAAGCTCCTAAGCTCCTAAGTTTCCTAATGAAACTCCTATTCGCTTCTAAACATTCCTTGATTTTCAAGTTTATTTTTGGTAATTACCATTCTTTTAGCTACAAATTGTGAAAAAAAAGAGCCCAACACCCTTAGTTCGACTTTTCTAAACTTTCTCATCACTATCTAAACGTAGGGCACAATCTTGAATTTAGTTTCCGTAACATATATATATATATAGTTTATTTTGTTTTAAAATACTTCAATCTTTAATGTTGAATAAATAAATTTGTTTTGTGGCACAACCAAAATCTCAGGTAAATTATTTATTCCTATCAGTTTTTAACCAAACCTTAAACAATATAAACCTTTCCGGGTTTATTGAAGTGATGCTGCCGAATGCAGTCAAAATTGACTAACGAATACTCATTACAGTTTTTATAACTTATTTATGGCTGTCAAAATTAAATTAATTATCACAAAGCAGCTTTTTGAGATAAGGAACAAGGCTGATGTGATATCACATAAGAGACCGCGAAGAAATCTAAGCCAGAAAAAAAACAAAAATCCGGTCTTTCCTATCTTAAACCACTGGACCAAATTCTTCAAATTCGATATCCTTGAGTTACCGAGAGTGTTGTGCTTAGAATAAAGATCTATTAATAAATTCACAATTATCAAATTTACAGTGATAAATGATAAAACAAAATTGGTATTCATGATGTGTGAGAATTCATTTTTCAACGCTGTTCCTTGATAAATACGATTAAATGTTTTGTTATTCAATATCTCCTTTCGCTTCAAGCGAAGTTATGTTAATTATGTTCAATAATAAAGAAAGGAGTGATTTGGATAACGTCCGCACTTCAGGGTGGATGTTCAAGATTTAGGTTTTGAATTGCCAGAAAAAAAGGGATTTCAATTCATTGTTAAAAAACGAGACGGGCCAAGTCATTAAAATGTTAAGGATGGAGAAGTATAAAGTGTAAAAAAGTATACTTAGACGTATACTTGAAATCAACAATAAAATCTTTGTCGTTTTAGGCATTTGATTTACGTTCTTATTGCATTCTTATTGCATCACAATTATCTTCATTCACCATTAACGCTTCCGATTCATCACTGTGATCCAAAACGTGTGCCTGTGTTATATTTTAGCCCCTCCAACCATGGACACAGATTTCACTCACTCGAAAACAATCGATTTTTCATACACAGCTAATTTAAAAATACTTTCTCTTGCAGTAAATAACTTATTTCTGTCAGTTGGATATTACATTGAGAGATTATAAAATGAAAATAGACACGAATTCCACTAGCTGGTAAAGTGTCATAAATAAAAACAAAACCAAATAAAATGTTGGATTTGGTTGTAATCCGATTCAATGGGTCATTTTTTATAGATTTATCATTTGAAAACTATCTCCATATTGTTAAATTTTAAAATCTTCTTGTGCAATCATTGTTAGTAAGGATATTATTTTTTTCCGTAGAAACATAGTTGAAATTCTTTGAAGATTTCATCTTCATAAAAAGGCGGAAGGCAAAAATTCTATGAACATTTAGAATACAAATTAAAATATCACTTAAATCGAAATAAGGAATATAATACTCATCTGTCTGTATGCAGAATGTTTGACTTCAGTCGATACCATCCATGCATGCACAATGCATTTCATCTGAGGAACTGTGATCCCTTAATTTCAAGTGGCCGCTTCTTGAAGAAAAGCCTCGCAGTGCACAGCTTTGTCCGGTCTGCATTACCTTAATTTAAAATTCTTAACAGGGTCGAAACTTAACTATAAGAAATTTTCTTGAAAATGTTTGCTGTCAGAAAAAACTTCGTCTTCTTTTTACGAGCACCGCCTACCCATTCAAATTTTTCAAGTTCAATTGCGAATAAATAATTGAAAAAAAAAATCATATTGAAAACCATAAGTTCAAATTGAAATAAAAAATTTCTGGTCAAGGGTTCTGATACAAATTTCGCTTTTTGGTTTCAAATTCATAGGATTTCTTATCCGGAATTTAGATTCAGGCTTAGAATTTGGGTTCAGTATGCAGAATTCAGACTTTAAACTAAAATCCAAGGTTTGTATTCAGATTATGCTCAAATTTAAGTTTTATGATCAATATTAAAATAACGATGCTATAATTTCATCAGGGATTCGAATTGAAGGAGATCGCAGTTTCACAACTTTGATTCTTGATTCAAAATTAAAATTTTAAATTCATCAAAGTCAGATAAGAAACATAAACCTGGTGAAAATCACATGTAAAAAACATGATCTGAAGAATAGAATAAAAAGATGTTGTTAAGAATTTGTTTTTTTTTTTGAAAAAACTAGATTTTAATTTTGAAAACTTTAATTATAGGATTTGAATTATGGAATATAAAATATTGAATGATAATTTTTGACATTGTTTTTTATCCTTATGTAAAAATTCAGCTGGATATTTCATTTACAAAAATGCAAGTTTATTGCAGATTCTTCAAAATCAAAGGTTCTAACTAAGTCTTGAATTTTAAACGAGTTTACAAGAGTAGTAAATAAATATATGTAGCCTACGATGTTTGGCGAAATAAATAAATAAATAAATAAATAAATAAATAAATAAATAAATAAATAAATAAATAAATAAATAAATAAATAAATAAATAAATAAATAAATAAATAAATAAATAAATAAATAAAATAAATAAATAAGTAAATAAAATCTTATTTGAACCGTAAACCCTATTTTTTACTTTTATTTCTCAATATTTGATACATTTTCACCCAATGTTTAAAATGGTCATGCTTATGGTTCAGAAAAAATTGCTTGCTAAAGTAATAGTGTTTTCGTTTATTAGCAGTGGTAACTTAGTTACCCACGAGTTTTGCCCTAACTGCTGTTTTTGTGTTCGATTATTAAGAAGTCCACTAGTAGTGCCCTAGGTTTGAACCTCAAGCAGGCGGTTGCAACCCGTAGAATTTGTCAGTGTTAGACCAAGCCCACCAGGCGTTGCTATTTCGGTCGGTATTTTAGACGTTTTGATCGGTTGCGTTTTTATCTACTTACTGATTTTCGCACCCATTGTTTTTATCCAGGTTGGTATTTATGTTTGTTTATTTTCTGATGGCGACGACCGGCTGCGTTGCTACTGGGTTGCTACATAAACGCATCCTGTAACAACTTACTGCTCGAATGCTATTTCTCGAATCAAGTCAGCGACTGCTGGTGCGATGGTGGGTTGATAGATATGTTGCTGAATGTACTCGATTTGTGGTTTAGCAACCATTGGGTGGGCTTGGTCTTAGGGAGCTATACCACAAGTACCCATATTTTTGAATGCGTCATGAACAAAATTGGCAACTCCTAGGACTTATTTTCAAAAATAAATAACTTTTAATGCAAAATAACTTTTAATGCAAAATAACTTTAACCTGAAAAATTTGTGCTACATTTTTTCACTTGTGTAGGCATTGTTTAAGCAAAAATGTCATTGGGAAAAAATTGTCATCAAACCAGCACCCCCCCCCCCCCCCCCCCCTGTCCTAACACATAATATAAACCACAAGAGAAGGTAAAAAGCTTCCTTTTTCGAAATCCGTATACATATTTGAATTCAAAACCTAAGTTACGGATTGCAGAAGAATGAGACTGTCAAACTGGAGACGCACAATCTTGAGAAAGATTCCAGATAAAAAATAAGCTTTCGTAATTATTGCATAAAATCTATTCATCAATCAGCTGGCAACTCTAAGCAATCATGACAGTTTGCATCTTCCGAGCTGAAAAATGACCTGTGATGTTCGCTCTTCCTAAGTCAGCCACTGTTACAAAGACGCATTGAACTCTTGAAACGGTCCAGAAATTACTTCACCCACTTACCGAATGACCCGACCCGATAGTGATCGTTTGTTTCCTACCGTTTGCAAATGTTTCGCCGGACGCCTCAATACTTTTAAAAGGAAATGAAAACGAAAACGACTTTCGGTTCACTCGCTCACTATCCGACGCAATTATTCTCATAATCTCGCCCAGTCGAAAAAGTGACGCAACTGCTAGAGGCTGAATTATGAACCTTATCCATGCAAATCGAAACGACCCGCAAGATGCGTAAAAAATCTACACACAAAAAGCTAATGACCATGTGTTGGGGAAACACAAACAAATAAACAACAAAGCTGAATCCACCCAAAAAAAAAATCCGCTATAGTGCCATAAATGTGTAATGTGTATAGGATAACAACAATAGATGCATACATTACGCACCGGTCGGTCATTCATTCGATGTCGGTGAATGTTAGAGGTTTTTTTTTATTGTTGTTGCGATGTCTTTTCAATCACTTCTGTTTTTCTTATGTTACCACCCACTGGTCTGGCCGGGCTCCGATTTTCCAGCATGGTGGTCAGGCAGCGTGGAGTGATAATGTGCGTCCGACTTTTTTCACTTTGTTTTGGCCGATTGTTTTTATCTTTGGTTCGAATGCATGGTCAAAAATTGGCACAATCAGCCGGATCAGAGTGCAATTTTTGTGGAAGCCAGTTTAAAAAGCGAGTGAGCGAGTGGCCACAAACACATAAACATCAAAACATCAACAACAACAAAAAAGTGCCTTTAATTCATCTCCCCATGATCGTGTAAGGGTATCAGACAGAGCTGGAAACAACAACAGAAACTGAAGCAATGTGACATAATGCCGATACCTCGATACTGTAACACTTAGTTTGCCACCGATAAATCTTCGATCGCACATTACGTACCCATGAAGAATGGGTTACGGTGCCATTAATATATGTTATTGTGCTTTTTTCGGCCACAAATTATAGGTGTAGCTTTTGTTGTTCGAAGTACAGATCAGCTCCCAAAAGTAAGTTACGATCGGGATTGATTTAAGAATTTAATGACACGAGAAATCTGGTTCATTGAGGCTTTTGGTCGTAGATTATATAGCAGATTTCAGGCAACGAGTTAAAAATCCTGTTTTCATGATAAATCAATATATGCTGCAGGTATCTTTTTTGTATTTGCCGTACGCGATGAAATTCTAGAGCTGTAACAAATATTCGGCAGGCTGAACTCTTGGGTTAAAAATGTAAGCTGACCAAGCATTTGGCCCAACAAATAGTTCATGAAAAGTATTCGGCTGATTCGTCATTATATTTTTCCCAGTAATGCATAGTAACATATAAAATTGATATTGTAACCTCGTCTTTAATTTTTCAAATGTTGCTGGACAGAGCTGTAGGAAGAACGGGCTCAATTAAAGGTGGTGAGGAGGGGTGTTGGGTTATAGTTTGATGACCAATATTTTTGTATATTTTTTTTTTGTTTGAGTCTAAATCAACTATAACACAAAATAAACTGTAGGTATCTATGTATCTGTTCATATATAAAAGTTTAAAACATAGAATGAAGTCAATTAAAAATCTCGTTCATGTAGTTTTTTGCAATATTTGTTTTCTTCTGTCTTAGCTTATAAAAAATATACTGCATGATGAAGACAATGCATATTACCCTTAAAAATATATTCAAAATATTTCAGTCTTATTGTATTTCTACGCTTATTTAATTTTTAAAATTTGTCATCTCATTAAAATTCAAAAGAAAATGAAGAATTGAGAAGTACACATGAGAAATTATAGAAAACACCTCAGAGGTAGCACGGCTACAAAAAGTTCTTTCAAAAGATCACAGTAATGGTTTCCCAAGTAACACAGATTATGCCAACTAACATTAGGAAGTTTTATTATGGTATAATTATGGCATTTTTTTGTGCAGCTCGTTTTATGGCGGTTTTATTATGGTCATTCAGAATGCTTATAATTTTTTTCCGACCATATGTTTTCAGATGGTTTTGAAAACGCTAATAAAACTTTTATTAAACTTGCTGTTTTAGTTATTTTGAAAGAGTTATGAATGCTCTTTTTAAACTATAATAAAACACAAACCTAGAAGTTTGCTCCAAGTTTTCTTTTGCATGTTCTATAATAGCACTCAGTGCATGATTATTAAACCGCCATAAAACTTAGCGACAGTTCTCGATCAAGATGTCAAAACAGGACACGCTCAGATTAGATAGCACATATTTGAATTGGAACTCCCATTTTTACACATTTTTGGTAAGTTATGCGTGTTGGTTTTGAGTTAAAATTAAAAAAATACATCTTTGAAAACTTGAAATCACCGAAAGTGATATGAATATCTTTACAATATGAGTATTGAGTGAAAGGGCCCAAATAGTAGGAAAAAAATTGTTGCTTGACGCCATCATTAATTCAAGATGGCGGCTTCCGCTTTTATTTTCAAAGCAGTAAATTACTGAAAATATCGTGAAACCTTATAAACGAGGAGAAGTCAAATTTCGTTGCCCGATTTAAGATGGCGGCTACCACTCAACTTGAAAATACTGTAAATGGACGAAAATCGCATAAAACCTATATTATAGGGGTATAAGTTGAAAGAAATCAACCGGTAGAAGTTGAATTTCGCTATCTGACGCCATCTTGAAATCCAAGATAACGGCTTCCGCTAAACTTTAAAATGTGAGCATGAAACCCAGGTGGTAGTGGGTGGAAGGGCTTAACGAGTAGAAGTCGAATATTGCTATCTTACGCCATCTTGAAATCCAAGATGGCAGCTTTCTATAAACTTTAAAAATGCTCTAAATCATTGAATATCGCATGAAACCTCCAAAATATGGGTGTTTGTCAATTGGGATAAGTTATAAAAAGTTTATAATTGCATTCTGACGCTATCTTGAAATCCAGGATGGTGGCTTCAGCTGAACTTAAATATACTGTAAATGAATGAAAATAGCATGAAACTCCCAAATATATTGTATTGGGTGCTAAGGCTAAAAGATAGAAGTCAAATATCTCTTTTCGCGTTTCTCTGAAAATTTGAAAGTGACTGAAAATCCCACAAAAACCACCACAATATAGACCCTGTTCGTTTTTGGCAACATTCGATTTTGGAAACATCGAATTTGGCACATGTGCCTAAATCAGACGGTTAACAGAAACAACATAGTCTTATAGTTTTCGCTAGAATAAGGCCAATACAATTTAAACATAATAGCATGATAGGAATAATAGAATTACATAAATGGCAAAAAAACAAAAACTATAAACAAAACAAGAAAAGAAATACATTAGAAACATAATGAAAAAATAATAAAAGTGATTTAAAATAATCTAAATTGTCTTTAAATAGTAGTTTTAATTACGTGAAAAAAAGTTGTGTTCAAGCGATTTTCATTGATTAACAGTATTTTAAATTCAGTGGAAGCTGCCATCTTGGATTTCAAGATGGCGTCGGAAAGAAAAAAAATCGACTTCTAGTTTAGCCCCTTCACCCAATACCCGTATAATGGTGGTTTAATGCGACTTTTTGTCAGCATTAAGCATTAAAAGTTGAGCGGATGCCGCCATCTTGGATTTCAAGATGGCGTCTGATAGCGAAATTCAACTTCTACTCGTTTAGCCCTTTCACCCGATACCCATTTTGTTGGAGTTTCATGCAATTTCAATCATTTACACCATTTTAAAGTTCAGCGGAAGCCGCCATCTTGGATTTCAAGATGGCGTCAGACAACGAAATTTGACTTCAACTCATGATTTATTCCACGGGTCATTCACAACCAATCCCTTTTCATTCAAAAAGTCTGTCCTCATTTACTGTACTAATGATTAACAACTCAGAAATGAGGAACTCAACCTTAGCGTGTAATTGGTTGGCTTGCGAGAGAAACGTCAAATCGTAGCTTTTTTTGGGGTCATCATTAAACCATAATAAAACTTTGAATTGACTCACGCCATGTTGGTTGCAAAATCCAAGGGCACAAAATGACGCCATGTTGATGGATTCACAATGCAAGCATTGGAAAATAGGCCTTTTTCTATCAATTCCATCATGATTGACCATCAGATTTGACGAGACGCATTTATTTTAAGATACTATTTCATATACATTTTACCTAAAATCTTGACTGGCAGTAGAAAAGACGTTCAATATATGGTTAAAACATTGTTTTTTTTAACTATTAATTTTACCAGATCATATCTGAATAATGCAATCATCATTCATCAACCATTATGGTTGCTGGAAAAAATAAAAAAAAAAACTCCGAGAACTGACAGAACCGAAAAAAACAAAAATTTCTAACATGTTTAATAATAGCTTTTTAAAAGCTTTGGTGACCAACATTGATGACCAACAATTATATGTCTTGATGACGTTCCTAGGGTAGGGCCAAATAGCCTGATTTTGGCTTTATTAGAGTCCAGGTGATGTTATAGAATGCGCTTTAGCTTTTTATGGAGATTAATGCGATAGTCCAAACGATATTTTGCTGACCATAATAAAGCTTAAATTGTTACTTGGGTTAGGAACAATTAAACGTAAAGATGGTACATATAGTGATAATGTAGAAGAGACCCTAAAAATGTTGATGGAAACACACTTTCCAGATTCAATATAATGCTCTGATGATACAAAACAAGCTAGTTCTGAACTGAGGACAAACGAAAATAATGAAATGGAAGAAACCTTAAACAGTAAAACCTCAACGATAGAAAAAATCGTTACTGAAGGCCGTCTGAAATGGGCTATTTCTACAATAGAACCATACAAATCTCCAGGAAAAGATGGAATTTTCCCAATTTTGTTCCAAAGAGGAGTACAATTTGTTATTCCAAGGCTAGTTAGCGCTTTGAAAGCCAGTCTAATACTTGGGTATATTCCAAGGTCATGGCAAGAAGTAAAAGCTATTTTTATACACAAAACTAATAAAAAAAAGACAAAACATCACCTAAGACTAATAAGACTTTCATCAGTATTTTTGAAAATAACAGAAAAATTGTAAGATGTATTTAATAAATTTAATTACTTAACAGCACATCCTTTTAACAAATATCAATTTGCATATCAAGCAGGAAAATCGACAGTAACTGCTTTACACACTATTGTATCTAAAATAGTAAAGTCCGTGGCATCTAAAGAAAAAGCTCTTGCCACGTTTCTTGACATAGAAGGAGCTTTCGATAATGC
Organism: Uranotaenia lowii; assembly: GCF_029784155.1. Classification (NCBI taxonomy): domain Eukaryota; kingdom Metazoa; phylum Arthropoda; class Insecta; order Diptera; family Culicidae; genus Uranotaenia; species Uranotaenia lowii. The sequence goes on from NC_073693.1 coordinate 149,438,869, forward strand.
TTCTCATAATTCAATGCGTAGAGCAATACTAAATCGTTGTTTTGACTCTTTTGTTGTACAATGTTGTCTGATCGAAAAATTACTGCCTGTTCAGGAAGCTCTTCATTATCAATTAAAACAACTAAAGGCTGTCCTCAAGGCGGGGTACTGTCACCGCTTTTATGGTCGTTGATAGTGGACGATCTATTATCGAGCCTAGTGAATCTGGGCTACGAAGTTATTGGCTTCGCGGATGATATAGTAATTCTTATTCGCGGAAAATATCCTGAAATTTTAGTGAACAGAATGCAAGCAGCACTGCAATATGTGTCAAAGTGGTGTGATCGAGAAGGACTTATTGTGAACCCCGCAAAAACAACCGTTACAAGGAAAACCAAACTTAATTTGTGCACCCTAACACTGAACGAGCAATCCCTAAGTTATAGTTCTGACACTAAATTTTTAGGCATTGTGCTTGACAAAAAGCTAAATTGGAATATATGGGCATTCCAATTTAGATGGATATGGATGGAAATAATGGATAAAGCTACTAAAGCCTTATGGATTAGTAAACTTTTGGCAAAAAATGGGGCTTGATTCCAAGAACGATACATTGGATATACTCGGCCATTGAGAAACCAAGAATAACATATGCAGCTCTTGTGTGGTGGCCTAAAACCGAAGAAAAGACTACACAAAAACTTCTCGGAAAACTACATAGAACTGTTCTATTGTGCATAACTGGTGCTATGCGTAGTACACCTACAAAAGCTGTGGAAGCGATTCTTTGCATTCTTCCAATTCATCAATGTGTGCAGCTTGAAGCAAAGAAGCAAGCTCTGAGACTTGAAAACAATATATCACTCACAGGGAAAGCCAATAGTGGTCACCTAAAAATTCTCGACAAATTCAAAATCAATCCAATAATTTGTAGCAATAGAGATTGGGTCTAAACCCATTTTAAAACATTCTTTCAATGTTCTAGAGCCTGATCGAATTACATGGTGCTCAGGTGGCCCCGAGGTACGATCAGGATCTTTTTTATTCTATACAGATGGATCCAAAATGAACAATGAAGCTGGTGCAGGGGTAACTAGTCCCGGCGCAAATATATCGATATCAATGGGAAAATGGGTCATGGCCGTAGGAACGGGGGGGGTTTTGGGGGTTAAACCCCCCCCATGAGGGTCCAAAAATGAAGCGAGGTATTCTATTCTACACTCAAAATATTAAATTCATTATCAAATTATGATAATTACAAAGACATTCAAGAGTAACTATTTGAACTAAAAACTGATACAAAAGCCTCAAAAACCCATTTCAAGTTCACAATTCAGCTACATTTTTAAAAAAAAATTCTCACTTGTTCATAGAATAAGGTTGTCAGATTTTTTTTTCAGCACGTATCTGGGCTGTTTTATATAAAAACCTGGCAAAGTCCGGGTATTTAATTTCAAAATTGTCGACCAAATCCAGGCAAACCGGCAATTTTCGTCAAAACCTAGGAATTGCTCATCAAAAATCTAAAAAAAAACTTGAAAAACTTTTTATGATTAATTTTTTAAACTTGCTGCAAAAATTTTGGACGCGTAAATAAAAAAAAATTACAACACAAATTTGATTTGAGAATAAGAATGAGAACAAACCCGGGCAAAATCCGGGCTTTTCCAATGAAATCTGAGCAAACGGGTCGCACCAGACTTTTCCCAAATTTTATATTAAACTTGCGGGCCAATCCGGTTAAAACCGGGCAATTTGGCAACCTTATCGTAGAAATTTAGGTCTAAATATTAAATTTTAAATTAAACCCATTTTGGAGCTTCTGGATCCATATTCCTGTAACCAAAATTGTATTTCTATATATTTTCGTATTTCTGATTTTGTATCAAGTTTAGGATTCTTGATTTTCAGTTTGAATAATCATAAGAAATTAGGAATGGAAAGCTGCTTTGAAATCCTTGTTCGAATTCGGTTTGCATTTCATATCAAATTTGAATCATGAGACTTATTCTGCGACTCGAGTGACGTGACTTACGAAATTTCATATAGTTTTGCAGGCTTAAATAGCCTCTCTAGCCTTGAAATTTTCTTTCAAAAGAGCTGTTTTTGGTCTTCAGAGTTCATCTTTACACAAATTTCTATTCTGAATCATTTTCTTGAGTCAGGACGAAGACGTAAAATTTCGTAAAATAAGCCCTCATGTTTTTCGAAAATCAAAGCATTTTCAATATTTTGATAAAAGTTTGCTGAACATGGAAAAAGGAAAAATTTGTTTTGTATTCAAATTCGAAGTTCTTAAACTTTATTCTAACAGAAAATTTAAACATTTAAAGCCAGATTCTGATTCACCATTCGAAATTCACATTTTAAATCGGAATCACGAAACGATTTAATAATAAATAATTGAAATAATGAATTAAGATTCAACCAGCACTACAGAATTTAAATAAAAGATTCATGAAAAAAAAATCTGGAATTAAGATTCGGAAATCGAATTTTTTGTACATTTCGGAAATCGTATAGAAATTCGGAAACAGAATCTAAGTTCAATTTTTGAATTCCAGTTTAGAATTCAGATTTAAAGTTCAGAAAAAGATTAAGCTTGTGAATGAGATTTTCAATCAACATAAAATTGTTGAGAAATTCAAGAGTTCATTAACTTAGAAATTTGCTTGTCAATTCAATTTCCAAACATCAATGTTTTTAATCACAATAAGTTTGTACACACAATTCAGCTGAAAATCACAAATATAAAGTAGAATTTTAGTTAATTTTTCAAGTTTTGATTCATGCAAAATATCCCAAATTATATTTAAAAAAAATCATCTACAAGATTTTTTGTATGAAACTGATTCTTTATGAAAAATATTTTCTGTTTAAGAAACATTTACCTGATCTTCACCTAAAAAAATCGCACTTTTTTTAAGTTTTTCGGTGTATTGTTTATCATTATTAATATTGTAGCTTTTTTTTAAAGCCAAATTTCAAACTAAAATCATAAATTTAGTTCAATTTTGCATCAAGCAAATTTGATTTGCATTTTTTTTATCTCTTATCGTTTTTTTTGGAAAATTTTATTTATTTTCATCAAAGGATAGAATCTTGGAATTCGCATAAGAGTTTAGAAGATTGGGCTTGTTTGATTTAAGTATAGAATAAATTTTTTTAAGAAATAGAAGGCTACCCTAAAAAGAACTTATCTTATGCTCAAATCAAATAACTTTGATCTACCAGGTATTTAAACAAATTGAAAAATTTTAACCGTCGATGAAAGCAAATTTCACATTTTGTTTCTAAATTTTTCTATGAAACGAAAATTAGCTCACCCTTTAGGCTAAGGACCACTTTTCAAAAGTTACTTTTTTAAGGCTCATGACATTCGTGTCTTTTCTTAAGTTACAATTTCATAGGAAAACTATTAATGAGTACTTAAAATGAATTAACATATATGTAGGTACAAACATAATTTGTTCAAATTTTTTTTATTCAAAAAAAAAATAGGTAAAAAATTAGTCACCAAAACCCCCCCCCCATGAGTCGGTTCTTCCTACGGCCCTGAAATGGGTGACAGTTTTCCAGGCTGAAATCTACGCTATTCTCGAAGCACAAACCTTTGTTTAAAAAAAAGATACAAACATGTAAATATTGTAATGTTTTCAGACAGCCAAGCTCCACTTAAATCATTAAAATCATTTAAATGTACATCAAAATTGGTATGGGAATGTATTGAGGCACTTGTAAATCTTGCACAGAACAATTCAATTAATATTGGGTGCCAGGGCACTGCGGAATTGAAGGGCAACAAAAAACTGACATGCTAGCTAGACAAGGCTCTTCAATTCCGTTCCTAGGTCCTGAACCTTTTTGCAGCCTGTCTCGTTGCTTTTTAAAAATCGAAATAAGAAATTTAGAATAAAAGCATGATTGAACGATACTGGAAAAACATTGAGGAGCAAGACAATCGAAGCGAATGATTGTTCCAAATATTTACAAATCGAAGAAGATTCTAACTTAATCAAAAAAGATTTAAAAACTCTTACAGGATGTATTACAGGACACTGTGAATGTTGATATAATCTAAAACTTATGTGAACATATCAATCTGACATTTGTCGTTTTTGTCAGGCTGAGAAGGAAACATCGGAGCACCTTCTATGTGAATGCCCTTGTCTTATATCAAAAAGAACTAATCTACTCGGTAAAGGAATTTTAGTACCTTCTGATTTATTTTCTTTAGGTTCCAATAAGGTTGTTAACTTCATTCGTTTTGTTCATCCAAATTGGTAAAATGCTGATCAACAAGAAAGTGACACTACTGTAATCAATCAGAGTGATCTATCTTGATAAGCTACAGTAAATAGGGGACAAACCACAAAAGATCTAACAACTGGTCGCAGTGGTAGGGACCCGATAAAAAAGGAAAAATAATTGAGAAGCTTAGAAGCTCAGAGTTCATAAATGCATATACATAGACTTTCTTAGTCCAAAGTTTAAAAAAAATATAATTCTTGTATCTGTTTAAATGAGCCAGACATAAGTCAATTCTCATGATATTTTACAAAACCCTTAACCTTCATCCGTCCCTGAAATTTATACCCGTTTCAGTCCCTGGAGTGTCCATTTGACACTCCTGACTAAACCAATATATCTCTCTTGTTTTTCAACCGCTTTTAACAAAATTCATAGTTTTGAAATCCTTCTAATGTTACTCAAATATGTTTCTCCGACATTATTCACATATTCATACATTTCATACAGATTTATTCAGTTTTCCATTATTCAAAGTCTAAAAAAAACTTCGGAAGAAAGAATGTAGAACAGCTACAGAGTGCTTAAAAATATTTCCACTTAGTGTCCAAAAAAGCTGAAGTTAGAAGCTATGCGTTGCCGAGGTTTGAGCTCAACTCAAGGATTAATCAAAATGTTTTTTTTTTTCGAATTAATACAATCAACAAGTCAAAGATGAGGGCAGAATTTAGAATTGAAATTTTTCATCCAAAGTAACCTATTTCCAGATTCTTACTTTATGATTTGAATTTTCAATAATAATTAAAAGCCTTTGATCATGGTGTATTTTTTAGAACCATTTCAAGAAAAAATAGCATTTCCTCATATTTTCCTCAGAATTTTTTTTTAGATTTGCGAAAAAAAAAACTCAAGCTAAATTTTCAAATTTTCGCTAAAAAAATGTTATTCTAAGAACTAAAATTAGCTGGCAACACTGTAGCGAATTAACAAAAGCACGGTCATAAAAGTGATCCCTTTTAATAAAGGGAACCGTTATAAGAAAAATAGATTTAAACTGATTTTTATGAATTTTTTTTAAAATAATCTCATACTTACTTATTATTAATTATTATTTGTTTCATGTTTGTTAACTTAAGATTCGTGTAGTAACGATTGACAAAAATGTAAGTATCCATCCAGAAATCCAAAACATCCGGGCCAGACAAGTCCTGTCTATTTTATCTAAAAACCTGGCAACAATATTTGCCAATTGGCATTTGATTATAAATTTGATAAACTTAAAACTGAGCAATATCCGAGCAAATTTGGTCAAAACCCAAGAGTTACTCAAGAAATATAAAAAACCAAAGAAAATAAACTTGAAAAAAATGTTTTTTTATGAAAACCTAACAGCAGATTTTAGGCTTCCATAAAACTTTTCAAGATTATATTTATAAAACTTACTAAAAAAAAATAGTTTTGAACGCAATCATTTAAATATTTATCAACACAAATTTTTGATTAAATTTACGGGAAAATCCAAATAAAACCGGGCAATCTGGCAACATCATCCATAAGTAGAAGAAGGAGAACGACTATTTCAGTATAATCGTAATTTAATAATTGGATCTAATGTTCACCTTTTTCATCCTTTGAATTGTTGTAAAACTGACTTAAAAAATGTCGAACCAGGGATGAGTTCTTAATGTTTCGATTAGAGATGTACCGAATTGTTGGTTTCGGCTAACGGTCGAATACCGAATATTCACCTCATCAACTATTTGGCCAAACCAATATTCGGTCGAGTATTTGGTCGAATATTCCGTTGAGTTTTTCATAGAAATTAATAATTTCATTTTTCTTCTACTTCTTCCATGTTAATAACGCTTATGTTTTTGAATATTTTCATGTCGTGATCAACCATATGGAGGCTTAGTGATGTATATTAAAACGAATTTGAAATTTAAAGAAATTGAAAACAAAGTTGTTGAGGGTTTTCATAGAATAAGTGTTGAAATATGTCTGAGTGGTCAAATTTTCAGTGTTCATGGTATTTATAGACCACCAGCGTTCTCGTTTAACCTGTTTTGTGATGAAATTGAATCCTTATTAGCATCTGTTCCTGTTAACCATTCGAGTCTTATTGTTGGTGACTTTAATATCCCCGTGAATTTAGTTAATTTAAACACTGTGATGAAATATAAATCAATTTTAGAATCTTTCGGTTATGCTTGCACAAATACTTTTCCAACAAGACCAAAAACTAAAAATATCCTTGACCACGTTATTTCGAAGCAGATTGACATAGACCGACTTAAAAACGATACTATTTTTACAGATGTAAGTGACCATTTACAAATTGTTACATCCCTAAAATTGTTATGTGATAAGAAGGAAACAATTCTGAAGAAAGAAATTATTGATCATTCCAAACTTAACGATTTGTTTCGAAATTATCTAAATAATATTCAACTACCAGAAAATGTTAATGATGGCCTACAGCACATTACAACAACTTACAACCGTTTTCTCTCAATGTCTACTAAAACACTCAATAAAAAGGTAAAACTAAAAGGCAATTATTGTCCATGGATGTCACTAGACCTTTGGACACTGATTAGAATAAAAAATAACCATTTGAAACGTTGTAAACGACATCCCGATAATGTCCAACTCAAAGAAATGTTGAATCATATAAACAAAAAGCTAAACTTTAAAAAACAAGAATGTAAAAAACAATATTACGAGCGATTGTTAAACAATACTCCACATTCAAAGCTTTGGAAAAACATAAATACACTCCTTGGTAAAAATAAAATCACCGCTCCAATAAATCTTTCTGATGAAGAAGGCGTAACAACAAACAATTCTGAGATTTGTGAAAAATTTAACAAACATTTTTCTACGATTGGGAAAAAACTAGCTAATGAAATCCCATCTGATCCCGGCAGTGATCCTTTGTCGCATATTAATAGTGTACAAAATACAATATTTTTACGTCCAGCTAGTGTCAACGAGGTTCGACTAGTAATTCTATCTCTTAAAAATAAAAAGAGTCGTGGACCTGATGGATTTCCTGTAGATGCGTTAAAAAATAACAACGAAATTTTCTCTGGTATACTCATGCAATATTTTAATCACATGTTAGAGACAGGAGTTTATCCGGATTGTCTTAAAGTTGCAAAAGTTATTCCCATTTTTAAGGCAGGTGATCCACATGACGTAAATAATTACCGTCCAATTTCAACCTTAAGTGTTTTTAGCAAAGTTTTTGAAAAACTTCTAATGAATAGAATTGAAAATTTCTTAAATCAGGAAAATATACTGTACAAATTGCAGTACGGTTTCAGACCTGGATCGAGTACGCTAATTGCTATCACAGAGTTAGTTGATTCTATTATTTCAAAAATTGATTCAAAGAATATCGTTGGTGCTTTGTTCTTGGATCTTAAAAAAGCCTTTGACACACTAAACCACGACATATTATTGTCCAAATTGAATGAATACGGAATAAGAGGTGCTGCTAACAACATCCTTCGCAGTTATTTATCGGGAAGGAAACAATTTGTAGCGATCGAAAATACTAGAAGCGATTTGAGAAACATTGATATTGGTGTACCCCAAGGAAGCAACATTGGTCCGTTACTTTTTCTTTTGTATGTAAACGATCTTTGTAATTTACCACTGAAAGGCACAGCTCGATTATTTGCTGATGATACAGCTATTTTTTATTCAGCTGCATCAACGAATGTTATAACTCAACAAATTGAAAATGATTTGAAGTTACTATCAAAATATTTTAAATGCAACTTGCTTTCTCTAAACTATTCAAAAACCAAATATATGTTGTTTCGTTCTTCACATAAAAAAATACTATCAAATAATGACCCAATTATGGATGGAATTGTTATTGAGAGAGTTCATTACTTCAAGTACTTAGGAATTTTCTTGGATGAAACACTTTCTTGGAGTTGTCACACAGAGAACCTAGTAAAAAAAATTTCTCCTCTTTGCGGTGTTTTGTGGAAATTAAGAAACTTAGTGCCCCAACATGTTCTTTTAAAGTTTTACTATGCATTTATTCAGTCTCATCTAAACTATCTTATTTTGATATGGGGAAGAGCCTCCTTGTCACATCTTCAAAAACTTCAGACCCTACAGAATAGATGTTTGAAAAACATCTTCAGACTACCCCTGCTTTTTCCAACCCAACAGCTATACTCTCTGGGAACGCACAACATTCTTCCAATAACCGAACTCTGTAATTTGCAAACCGTTATATATGTTCATGATAATATACACTCGAGTAGCAATAACCAAAACCTAAATTTTACTACGGGATTAAGAACCCACAATACCCGTCAAAATAATTACTTGCAACGAAGCCGATCCATGACATCTTTAGGGCAAAAAAGAATTTCTTTTATAGGACCTACAATATACAACGCTTTACCTACTGAAATAAAGACCATCAACAACCGTTCCATGTTTAAAGTCAAAGTAGTACAGTTATTAAAAGAAAAATTGAATCGTTAAAAAAGTCGATCAACAACCAGTTTTTTTTAATCAAATTTTGTTTGTTTTTGTAGCATCGTAGTTTTCTTTTGTCGTATTTTTAACTATTAATAAGTAAACTTAAGTAAATCTAGCATAATATTTAATTAGTTAACATTATTAAAAAAAAGAAATGGATCTCTTTAAAGGAAATTTTCTTCCATTGAGATCCTTATCGTAATCTTGTTTAATTATAGTATACATTTCCTCGCAGTAAATAATAAACTTTTGTGTTCTCAGCATGATTAAAATTTTGTTCGCGTTGAAGTTTCTTTGTTTTGCTACCAGACGTGCTGAGAACAGTAGCGTCCATTACCAGGGGGCTCAATTGAGCCTTTTGGTGTGGGGGAGTGTGGTGGGCCGCTACAAAAAAAAAAAAAAAAAAAAGCGATTATTTTCAACCACATGTATAATACATCAGATCTTTCATCAATTAGAGGTCTCTTTGATTTTCAAAATGTCACCAATAGATGAAATGTCGCTTCTAGGACGTTTACCACCAAAGAGATTGGGTTCCAGTGAAATCAGGGCAATCCATGTTAAAACAGATGCCAAAATATTTGAAATTGCTTTTTTTATATTGAGTCAGATAAATGTCGTTAATGTCAAATTTTAGCTATATGTCTTCAAAATAGTTGAAAAAAAATGATGATCCTTAACTTTAAGAATACCATATTTTTAACCAAACGAATCCACCCGACTGGGTCTGGACGATTGTTGAAAAAATTGTAAAAAAAGAGCTTATCTCAACAGAATCTAGGCATTATTCTCAAACACAAGGATTGTACGAAAATAAGTTATAAACACATTTTGTTTTTCATTGCGTTGATTTTATTGATGATTCAAACAAAGAAACAGTTCGGAAGTGTTTTAAAAAGCTTATTCTTACAGTTTAGAAATAAATACAAGTAAAAAAGTAATATTGGTAATATTCTCGGACTTTCGACGGACTTTGGAATTGTTTCATTAGGTTTTGTGGGCTTGTGATATAGCTCAGTTGGCAAGTCTGTTGTCTCCTGAGCCGATGTCCGCAAGTTCGAGCCCAAGAGTAAACATCGAACACAGTTGTACCGGATAAGTTTTTCAATAACGATCCGCCAACTGCAACGTTGATAAAGTCGCGAATGCCATATAGATGGTAAAACGACTATAATCGAAAAAAAAACGATGGGTTTTGTACAGCTGATTGATCACACTTCTTGGCCGCAGCATTCAAATTTTTCTTGAAAACCGCCATGGTCCTGTTTGCCTTACCATCCTTCTGGAAAACTCTCTTGACGATAGCCCAATATTTGGGTTAATATCTTTCTTAACGAAATCTACATCGTTATCCTCAAACCATCTAAGAGTGGATTAAGCGAAGTAGAATGACGCCAAATCCGGCCAGAACAAAGGTGGAGTCGTATGCTTCTTATATAGTGTTAGCAACCTTTTCTGCAAACACTCCTTTTGGTAGATATCGGCATTTATTGTTCCTTTTGTAAAGCAACTTCAATCCGCAGGAGCAGATTGCCTGCCACACATGCGCATTCTGGCCAAATTTTTCCACCTCAATCGATTTCTCGTGGTCACTCACATCCTCCCCAAAAGCTTCAGTGTAGAATTGTGGTCCCGGAAGAGTACTGGAATTCTCTTTTACATAAGTTACATCGTCCATGAGAATGCACGCATCTGGCTTCTGCAAAATTCGATGATGCAGCTTCCGGGCTCCGGATTTGGCTCGTGATTTTGTTCAGCCGTTTGTTTGGACACTTTCTGCTTGTTGTATGTCTTCAGGTTGTTCCGCTTCTTGATCCGCAGTACCATTCCGATCGATTCCGGTTGATGAGGTTGATTACCTTACGGTCCAGATTTCAGTCAGATGGCCCTGGTTTTATGCCTCTTCCTGGCAAATCATCGAAAGTATAGTGTTCCCCGAACTTGTAGATGATGGATTTTACGCTCGCCGGATGAATGCAGAAACGTTTCGCCACTTCATTCATCGAGATGCACTTCTCTCGCATCCAAGTGTCCATCACCTGAATTATAACTTCTTTTTTAATTCGCGACATTTTGGGAGAAACGAATGTTTCAAACGTAAACAAAGCACTGGTTCACTCTTGACAGATCAATATGCTACATACAGGTGAGCACAGTTGTGCGCGTTCACGCGTTAGTAAGTAGAAGGCCCATTCGATACACTCCTTACAAAGGGAAAAAAGGAACTAAATTACTAAAAATTTAATGTTTTCATCGACACATCAGCAGTGCTAAAACCGTATTTCAGGGTTAAAGAAAAATATATGTTTATATTAAAATTTACTCTAATAAATCGTTTTGAAACACAAAATATGAAAAAAATCATAGGATAAACATTAGTATTTATTTGATTTAGCAAATAATTTGAATAAACCCGGGAAAAATCCAGAAAATTTCAAATAATATCGGGCCTTTATGGGATCAATGGACAAGCTTGGATATATGAAAAAAAAAACTGGAATCAAATTATACATCTACAGTACAAGAATACAATTAAGATCTTTAACTGAAACCATAAGTTTTTGATGATTTTGTAGATTTTCCAACATTGCTTTAGGATATTTTAGAAATTATCCAATATCAGTTGAAAAATTTGACAAGTCTGTTAGTGTATAAAATTGGAAAAAAATAAGTAGGCCTATTGGGCCGAATACTTGGCTCAACTATTCGGTGAGCCGATTATTCGGCTTAATAGTTTTTCGATGGATTTCGGCCGATTGAATATTCGGTACATCTTTCGTTTCGATATAAGGTTTGAGTTGAATAATGAAATTTGAAAACATTTAATATGAAGAAATGACTTCTACCTCCTTCCAGCAGAAAAGGATGAGAAAGAGAAAGGGAGGCTTCCATACAAAAACATACCTTTCATGAATACTGTTGAGCTTTGATTCAGAATGATGCCTACGAAAATAAAATCATAAATAAATTATTTTTTGATATTTTTTGGAGGTAAAGCAAAGCACACCGGATCAGCTTGTATAGATATTTAAAAATAACAAAGAATTTATCCGAATTTTTTCTTTGAAAAAATGCAGAGAAACAGATACCTAACTTGAAAAAATAATAATTTTAAATCTCATATTTCAACATATTCAACAGTATACATTTCTTAAAGCTTTTCAAAGAAACTCTACTTAATCGTTTGTTTAATCAATCTTTCGAAATTTATAGCAATACTATTTCAGAACTACGACTTTTTGTATGTTTTTTTATATCATACTCTGAAATTGTCTAAGAAACATCACACACTGCTTTTAAGCTAATTTCTATTCCTTTGATGCGTTATTTCTACCAATATTCTTCTTCATTGCCAACGACGGCCAAGGAAATTAAAACAGAAATCATTCCGCACAACAACGACTTAGAGGTTTGAATTAAGCCACAAAAAATCCGACACACTTTTGACAAGCAGCAACGCATCCGAAGTCAACACAACCCAGCATTAAAGATGCATTAACAACCGTTTGAAGCTTTCTTCCAATTCTGGGCTCGATTTCCGCGTCCGATAAATTGATGGGCCTTAAAAATCAGCTTTTTATTGCCCGATTTTATGGCCGGGGTTCGGGTGCAGTACCTTGGTAGATGGGCCTACCTCTAGCCCTCTAGCGTCTTTGGTTGTTGGTGATTGACTTTTATCAACCGATTAATCACGGTCGTGGTTGGAAGATTGAGTTATTCCCTCTTGCTGCAGCTACATAATATTGGTGTTAATTTGCTGTGTTTATGATTGGAAACATCGGATCGGCAACAATGTAACGAACATACAAGCGCCGAAAAGTAAAAGGCACTCGAACATCTCGACCTTTCACAATTTACACGTATCGCAACTTCTCGTCGGTTCACATTTCTCTAGCTTGTATACAGTACACGTTGTAACCGATACGTTTGACAAACTTACAGCGACGATTGAGACAATACATACCGAATTAACTTTTTTGAATAATCGTCAACTATATATCCCACAAAATTTTTCAAAAATGTACCTTCTAAATACACTACATAATGTATTAGTATTTTTTGTTCTATTTAAACAGTATCACTTCTCGCGAAAACACCCTCGACACCTTGTCACCTGAAAGAGTGCACTTTCCATAAACAGAAGCCTTCCCTCAGTTTGAACGGTTTCGATTCAGATTTGTCGCGCTCTATTGGAGACTAAACTATTTACGAGCTCGTAGCTCTCCTTCATGGCAGCCACCCAGAGAGTTAAAAGTTAGGCATGCTGCTTGGAAGTTATAATAGGACTTGAAGGGCAAGATGTCGGAACTACTTGGACAGAGTCTGTTATCCATTCATGCATAGTCACCCCCCAAAAGCAGGCTATGGCAGCTGAGAGCTCTTTGAACGATGTTGTTCAGTCAACCAGCCACTTGGCCGACGATTTCCATATAAGGAACTAGTGTGATGGCTACCCAGGACCAGATAAATGAAAATCGTGATTTGGGTTTCAATACCATGCTAATGCTGCAAAACTCTCGACTAGTGCTGATGGTCAGAAGTTTTGATTGTGCAACTAAGCTGATTCGACGATTGATCTGGATATCTTCATTTTTCATAGAATCAAGACATTGATCTTTAATTCCATTGATACAAAACACTACCGTAGAATGAACTGAATGTAGATAATCAAGTAACTTTTAAGTGACAAGAGCCACCTAAAGCTCCCGTAAAATTTTTCTTAGCCAAATTTGGACTTCGGAGTTCCATCTTTTAGTAAAAACGCGACTTTTGTTTGTTTGAATAAACATCACACAAATAAGATGCTTGCTTTTTCGTTGAACCCTTGTTTCTTTTGAAATGATTTTTTTTAGATTTTGAGTATGTGACAGTGTCACATTGTGACACGCCATATAGCTCATTTTCTAAACTGGTGGAAACCAGATTTAAAAAGTGCTACGTTCCAGTACTGAACTTAGTGTCGAAAAGAACACTTCACGACCTACTCCATTATAAATTTTCATTCTTAGGCATGGCCGATCCTATGTTGTTATTTGTTAGGATGCTTTTATTGTTGGTTAATTAATGATTGTTCAAGTATTTTTTTCTAATTTTCATTAAATTGTGTATTCAACTCATTGCAAAACTCGATTTTTAAGCACTCGACGTAATTACCCAACTTTACCTTTTTTGAATAAATTTACGAATTACCGTCAACTGGGGCAACATGCAACATTTTTCAACTTCAATGGCTTCTAAAATCTTAATGCCTAGAGATAATCATTCCTCTTGTACATCAAAAGTTTTAAGGTTGATGGGACACCAAATTGACGTAGTCTGAAAAATTATTGCTTTTACCAGTTATTTTTAAATTTTCAAAAACATGCGATTTTCACCCTTCTTAGAAAAAGGGGTAAGTTGCAACAAACTCTGTTATTTGTGATTTGTGATTGTCATTTGTGATGTCACAATGCATAAAGCACCAATTGCAGTAATTTTTTTTTCTTCGAATTAAATTTTACATTTTTCTATCAAAAATGTTTTAAGGAAAAAGTGTAAATTTGCTGCATACATTTAGGGGTAAAAAATACTTCAAATATTCTATTAGCTTAAATCTTGAAAATAAATCTTAGGATGGATGAAATTTGAATGTTAACAAACACATAATGCAAAATAATCATATCCCTGCATATAGAAACGAGATTTTTGAGGTTTAGTTCTGATTTTCATTTTGTTGCCGTTTGCCCCAGACTGGTAAGTGAATTATAAAAATATTTATTTAAAAAAAAATTGGTGAATGTCCGAAGAATATTTTTACTCCAACAGTGTTGGAATAGGTCAATGAAAGCAATATAAAGTTTGAAGGTGATATCATTAAGCCAATCCCTCATACTGGGTAAAGTTTTTTACGGCATCGAAAAATGCAAAAATTTGTACATTTATTGCTCGATTTTTCAAATTTTTTATAAGAATCATAAACTTTGAAAAACTCTTTCAAGATGTTAAAAACTATGTCATCATCAATTCGTTATCATTCAATGATAACTTTATTACAGTATATTGAAATAAAAATTGAATGAGTGTTGTGGTATACAAATGTTGCATCTAACCTAAGCTTTTGCATGTTGCCCCGTTTGACGGTATGTTGAAGAAATCCACTTTTCGCAACTTGTTGCAAAAATATCTATTTGCTGCATGGCGAAACTTGTAGCTTTTTAGTATTTGCAAAAATACACACTGATTTCGCACTTGCTTAAATGGATTCTGGAAAATGGTTCATTTGATTTTTGTAATTTAGAGATCTTCTCAATCTTGAAACGAAGCTTTTGTGACTTTTACAGTGAAATAAAAATTATGCTATGTAAAATAATAATACTCTTTCCACAAACCAGAAAATTTTAAGTTTAAAAACAATCCATAATAAAAATCAGTGAATACCCTTTTACATTGTTCAACCTATCCAAGTATTTGTTTTGTCATGACATTCAATCGCAAGTATGTTAAGAATCAAGAAAATATCTTAACATGTTTAAAAACAAATAAGACCGCTTCTAATGCAGATAATTTTTCATCATTGATTTAATTAGAATTAAAATTAATTAGATTTGTTAGAATCAATGTTGTTTTAACGTCTTTGTATCATTCGCACTTTGAGACCAACGGAAGGCTATTGAAAAGCTTCAACTTTGTTCGATGTTTACTCCTAGATTTGAAAGCATAGACGTTGACTCGGAAAGCAAATGAAATATCCACTGAACTATGCCTCCATGATCGAGTTATATAACTTTATACTCAACTTAAAAAGCACCGCATTAAAAAAAAAAAAACAAAAAAACATACTTATATTGGGCATACATTTCATGACTTTTTCTAACAAATTTTTGAAATGTCCCGCTTTTTTCGGCTATGTCCCGCTTTTTTTCCCAAAATATCCCGCTTTTTTTTTAAAACCATCTGGCAAGCCTAACCTAACGATTTTTTTCCATAAGCTATAAACAGACGATGAAACACCAACTTTAGCTTTTTTGAGTAAGCAAGCATTAACTTGGGACTTTGAGAAGTTACCATTTTCAGCGACTTATCGATCAATAAATATTACTGGCATCACTTTGAAACATTTTTGAGCTGTTCGCAACTTAAAGTTTTCTTTCTGCTTCGATGCGGAAGAACACCAAAAATGTACTTTCGTTTTGTTCAAATATTCTTTAAAAGTTCGAATGGAACAATGGAATTTATTTTTTTTTTTTTGTCTCGGGAACAGTTTTCCTAGAAACGAGCCAAATTAAAAAAATATCAATCTTTGATTTTTTGAAAGGAATACGTTTTTATTATGATTTTTGTAAATACTATATGACACTATTGGAAGGCCTGAATGGTACCTGAATTGGCGCTCCTTGTAAGCTTAGAAAAAAAAACTTCCTTTGGAATCTCTACTGTCAATGGCATTTATGGTTCCTTTCTATTATATTTTTTTATCTATTACCTTAACTTAGCTTGTTTGACTACTCATATCCAAGACTGCCCCAAATTTGTATGATAAATTACAAAATTGTGGAATGCTATGCGCTGCAGGCTAAAATTAATCCCAGGCTCATTCAAGACCTCATGCTAAATTTGGGCCAGATCGGATCACGGGAAAGGGTCGCTCAAAGAGCCAGAGATTGTACAGTATTTTGAGACATTTTATTTATTCTTTTTACAAATCAACGGAACACATATTGGTATAAATAATAACTAAAAATAAATTTAAAAAGAGTACTAAGTCTAAGTACAGGGTTCTCAATACACTTAAAACTTTACCACGGAAAACATCTCTTGAAACGTCGAAGTCAAAGTGATAAGAAAAACGGTAGAATGTTTTCATAACACCAATGAAATCGCTATTAAATAGCTTAATAATTGTTCAATCGAATAACATAAAATCGATGATCTTGGTTTCTAAGTCCACGGGGTCGCACACTTGGAGGAATGGCTTCCAGGAGCGTGCGGCAGTCAATTCGCTATGTCAAAAGATTGGCTACGAAGGAAGCTCTTGCTGCGTTTCTGCGGGCTTGAAGTGTGTCAATGTCTATAAGACGGCATCGATGTTCATTGCTTGGCAAGTGAAACGAGTCTTGCCAAGGCAGGTTTTTAAGGGCGAATTGCAAGAAGCGCCGCTATATAGCCTCGATTGGCTCGGCCTCATTCTGTTATCGTCCTGGCCGTTGATTTAGTAAAATATGTAGTTTTAGGTAGTCAGCATAGCATAGCTTTGGGCCGTCGAGGAGTGAGAGCGCATCGTTGAAGTAGATTAAGAAGATAATCGGCCCTAAATGGCTTCCCTGAGGCACATCACATGAAGCAGAGAATTGTCTGGAGAAAGAGCCCCCCGTGCGAACTGTTAATTTACGTCCAGTTAGGTCGCACTGGAATCAGTCAAGAAAAGTTCCACAGAAACCCAGACGTTCGAGCTTTCCAATAGCAATATTGTGTTTGACTTTGACGAATGATGCAGACAAATGTGTGTGAATAGCGTCGGGTTGAGACTTCGCAGCAAAACTTTTATGCACATGTAAATGTTTATGTAAATGTCAGAAGGTTAGTTGTCGAGGAGCGCTTGGGCATGAATCCGTGTTGATGTCGTTGACATCTCTCCTGTTACATTTTTAATACACTGGAAACATGTAAGCCTCCTTCCACTGTGAGGGGAAGGTAGCTCTGTCAAGCGAAGCTTGGAAAACAAGCCTAACAGGAGTCAGCAAAACAGGCATGAAACGTTTAATAAAAGTAGCAGCTATTCCATCCGGACCCGTAGAGAAAAATTTTTGAGCTTAGCTGCTGCTTTTAGGATGGCTGCATCCTCAACCACAATGTTATTTATAGAGAAGCCCAGTGGCGCAGTATTCCTGACTGCACTATCCAAATGTCCAGGGGATGTCGACGCTGTATTATAGATAGCCGAGATTTTTTTCGGCAAAGAGATCACAGACTCCACGATCAGATTTCGGCGTATTGTCATCCAGAAACATTTGGGTTGACAGACCAGTTCATTCCGCTGACTTCTAACGTGTTTCCAAAACGATTTTGCCTTGGACTGGAGATCACGCTGAACTCGAGCTAGATAGTTTTGGTAACAACGTTTGCTGACTTTTTTGTTAACCGAGTTTAGTCTACGATAAATGTCCTTAGTGTAGGAGGACCTTGATTTGTTAGAATTTCTAAGGGCACATCTCTTTGCCGTCTTTAGTCGTCGTAGTTTAGTCGTGATCCATGGAGTCCATACATTCTTTTTAGTTGTGTGTTTTGGCACGTGACGATCGGTAACGTAATTCAAGATGTGCGAGAAGGTTTCGGCCGCAGCGTTGGGATCAGATAAGTTGAGCTCAGATTCTCAGTCTATGGAAACCAGGGTACGAGAAATCTCGTCAAAGTCGGCGTTCTTGAAGTCAAGATAGAAAGGTGCTAATTTTGCGACAGGAGCAAGTCTATTTAGTGACATCGAGCAAGTCCAGTAAAGCAGGATGGTGGAGAACCTACCGCTTTAACGTGCGGAACAGGAGCTCAAACAACGGATGGAACACGAGTCCCATCGCTGGCAAAGCAGAGATCCAACATACGACAGTTTTCGTTTGTCACACTGCCGCAAAGTCGCTGCACTCGGAGAGTCTAGTATGACGTTCTATAGGGTCGAAAAAGTTGAGCGTACTGGATCCGGGTAGAAAAAGTTACCATGGTTTGAGCACCACTTCAAACCGGGCCAATTGAAGTCACCAATCACTAGAATGTCATCTTCGGGTGCACAGAGAGAGCTAACTTTAGATAAGCAGCGCGAAGAAGACTCAGCTAGGGCACAATCTCTCGTGCTTTGGCATGAGATCTTGTACTAAGCCTAGGATCGATTTCAGCCTACAGCGCAACTTTTTCAAAAGTCAGGTCATTTGGGGCACTCTAAACCTTAAAACATTAAACTTGGAATGCAATTTAATAAGATATTCTAGTTAAAAGATAATTTCCTTGTTATTTTTGATCAATACATTTTCAGCTCACGCATTTCGAAATGCATGATCACTGGTGTAGCTATGCAGAACAAGTTCCACATCGCCAATTGTTGCTACTTCGTGATTGACCGAGGCCATCAAAGGCCAACAGAATAGTGATGGGGACTAACAGCTCATTCTCATTGTGCAAAACTAATGCTCTCATTTTGAAAATGATCAATAATGTCGCCGGCTACGTCCTAGTAGACATTGAGGAAAAAATAAGGAATGTTAGTAAAACACTTCTTAGTTTTGGATTGCAATTCCTTACCCTTGAACATTCCAAAACCATTTTTTGTAAAGCTTAGAAAATTTTCATACATTTTTTCATTTATTTCCTCACAACTGTCAAACTAACAATTGATCTCTCTTTTTTCAGAATTTTGTTTTTAACAACCGGACTTGGCAAATCTTAATTCAACTGCTTAAGGTAAGTCATGCTTTTTTTTAATCACATAATGTAAACAGTAGAAACGATATGAAATCGCAAAAAAAAAAGAGTAATTCACTTTCTACAATAATATACCTACGACGTGAACCAATTTTCCTAATACTTACTACTGGAAAAGTATAAATACAATTATACAAAAAAGTGAGAGTTCATTGGTAAGTCTAAAGTACGTTGATGTTCCAAATTCTCTTCTGGTGCATACAATTTTATTCAAAGGAATAACACAAATCAGCCTAAACATGAAGATTTCCTAAACTTATCAAAGAAACTTCTCAGTATCTAGTTCTTCAGGCTTCTCGTATGCGTTTCATCAACAGTGGCAATAAATATCTTGAACCAGCTTTTGTAATGAACCAGCTCCGATCCAAATAGAGTTGTTACATCGGTCCCAGAAACATCTAAAACAAAATACCGCTAATTTGAACCCAACTTGGCCCCAAATGAGCGGCTACGAAACAGGAAACTGGCGATAATTAATAGGTTCCAAATTCGTTTGTCGTAAAAGATAACTCTCAGAATAAAAGCGGAAACGCAATCAATCATCACCTAAAATCTGACTTTTACAGTTCATTAATTCGGCAACAGCACAAGAAAATTAAGGCTCTTTAGCTGGGGCTAGATAACGGACACCTGAGCCAAACTTTCAAACAGCAGTGTTGAGGAAATGATATTTTGATTGCAATCTCGGAGAGGTTTCCGCCATGAACCGAACTAGTTGACAACAGTTTGATCCGCAACTAGCCTTTTCTCCTATCTCTTTTCCCATTCGAAGGAACTTAACATCACAATTTCAACTCCAACTTGGAGAGTCAATGATTAGCGCACGCGGCAAATTCTTTTCCCCCCGCAAGAAAAGCATAATCGCTAATCCACTTAGCTTATTTTGGCGCTCCGCGTGCTGCCATTTGAGTAACAAAAAGTCGCTAACCCGAATGATACCAGCTAGAGCTAAATGTCAAATGAAAACCCGTTTATTAACCTGTAAGTCTTAATTATTCTGGTGCCCGTTATTAACTAAATAGACAACGAGCTCGAGCGCCATCATCAGTAGTAAGTCGGTAGAGAGGTAATCTAATCGAGGCGTCGTTTTTCGGTTGAGGCCACAGGTTAAACGGGATAACTTTAGCTAGGGGCGGCTTATTTTACGGTCGTTAAAGGTAAATAGCTATTAGCGCCAAAAATGGTAGGCACTACATTCATATGCGGATATCCGCACGTGTGTTTTAGGCTCGTTTGATACACACGTCATTAAATTACTGCGGCCCATTTTGAATGATTATATTGTTATCATGATGAATGATAGAAGTTGATATTATCAATTACCTTGTAATGGAAGAGCTTGGCTTGAGCAGCGTTCCTTGTTCGAAAATCATATTATAATTATCTTCAGTCCTTAGTCTTAGGCTTTGGACCACTACAATTAAATTTTAGCCATATAACAATATGATATATAATTTTTCCAGAGGTTTATCCTGCCAGTACAACACTTTCAATATATTTCTTACGAAAACAAGAGTTGAAGATGATCTTTTGAAACCGTTACCACAAGAAAAGCAAAAAATTGAAGCATAATTTATAGCATTCATTAAAATTCATAGATGCAAATCCATGCTAAAACGAAAAACTTACAAAATCAAGGTTCTTAATTGAAAATTATATTCATACTAGTTGACCCAGTAAACTTCGTTTTACCTGTTACTAGATAAATCGCCAGAAAATGTTCAATTCATCTACACATCTTTAACTTCTTTGTGCTCATGAATCCGTTTTTATGAAAATCGTCTTCCAGTTGTTCGAGATGTGTCCCATTTTTGATTGATTTTGTATGGGAGCCCCCCTTTCATAAAAATTAAGATTCCTGAAACTATTAAACATACAATCTTGGCCCAAAAAACCCTCGGATACCCAATTTCACTTAATTCCTATCGCCCGTTTATACGTAATGGTGTTACGAAGAAAACGCCTCCATTTTCATTTATAAGATAGCAGGAGGATATGATTTTGTATGTGAACCCTCTTTCAATAAAAAGGAAGATTCTCGAAACGATTATACAAACCATTTCTGACCCGAAAACCCTCGGATACCAAATTTCACTTGGTTCCGACCGACCATTCATACGTGATGGTGTTACAAAGAATACGCCTCCATTTTTATATATAAGATTTCATCATAAAAATTTTAGCGCTGATTTGGTCTAGTGGATAGGCGGGCGCGAGTCTGGTAACCCAGGCGTACTGGGTTCGATTCCCGGTATCGGCAAGAAAAACTTTTGGGTTCGAATCCCATAAGTTGCCGACAGATAAGATGTGTTTCATTGTATAAATAATTATATATATTTCAGAGGGAATACATCTGGGGTTAATCTGAAGAGACTATTGCAAGCGGAGTGGATTGCCAACCATTGTAGGTCTCTGCACCCATAGAAAAGGTTGCAAAAATCCAATGCCTATTTAGCAAATCTCTGTGCCGATAATGCGCTGAAATGTGCACTGTGCCGAAGATGATATGTTTGAAAAACCGTAACTGGCATAAGGACTCGGCTCCCAACCAAAATGATGCATGACCACTACATTCAAGCGAAACAAGAAAAACATTTTATGGGATTTCCTTCCTATTGGATAATTCATCCCAGAAACAAGAAAATAAAAATATAAACTACAGCGCCCGTAGTGAGAGTCGAACTCAAATCACCAATTATATCGTCTTGCAAGTCCGACATCCTAACCAGTGTGCTATTTGAGCTTCATAAAGGACGAGGGATATTTGTCATAGGCTTTCTGCCACCGAACAATCACAAAAAATCGCATAGCGGTGGCTTCCCGGCGTTTGGCCGCCTTTCAAGGTAGTCCTTTGTCTTGCGATGGTAACGGGAAAGGGAACGGGAGTGAAGGCAAAGGGAAACCCATTGAATGAGAACTGTGCTTTGCTTACTGCCTGCTATTACATACACACGCTACATATACACAGCTGCTAAAGCCGGGCAGCTTGGCCGGTGTGGTTGTTAGCCGGTGAATTGAAGGAATGTTTTTGTTGTTGCTTTTGCTACATACACACGCACAGCTTAGCCGTGGTTGTTTGCCGGCAAATTGAATTGAAGGAATGTTTTTGTTTTGTTGCTTTTACTGCATACACACGCACAGCTCGGCTGTGGTTGTTTGCCGGTGGATTGAAGGGATTGAATTAGAAGGATGTTTTTGTTGTTGCTTTTGCTACATTCACACGCACAGTGCTCGGTTCGCTGGCTGCCTGGTGTTGGCCGGTATTTATTTCCATCCTTCTTCGTCTTGTGATGCGATAGGGAGGGACGTGAAGGCGGTTTTATTTTGTTTCTTTCAGACATACGCAATTCGGTTAACTTGGGAGATTAATGCCGGTGGGAGCAAATCGAATCAGCACCGATCGCGTTATCTTCTTGTACCAATGATGCTTTGTAATTGACTACACGCCATTGGCACAGAGGCTGAATTTTGGGTGTAGTAATCAATAAATGAAAAACCCACAATTTAAATTTTAGAATAAGAGTAATTGGCTGAAAATAGCACTACAAATTATCAAATTTATCATACCAAAGATTGATTTTAATCTGAGTAAAAATTTTACTGTTTTATTCACTGACCCAAGTTTTTAATTTGAAATCGGCCGCAGAATCCAGAAATGAAATTCAAAAATAATCTCAGAATAAATAACAGTTTTTGATTTTTGCTCCAAATGTGAAGTTTTGAGCAAATAACAAGAGTACATTTACTTAGGTTGAAATATCTATATTTTTGCTTATTATCAACAGTGTTGTTGATTCTATTGAATTCATAGTTAAAAATTAATATAATATTTCGTTTCATCGACAGTTCTAGACTCGATGGTAGCATTTTCAAAATCTGATTTTGTACGGACCTTTAAACTACTTACTTAAATTACTTAACTATTTCAAGATTTAAACAAGATAAATTTCACTCGCTCCAAGCAAAAGTTTATCATTAGCTTAACAGTATGCCACATCGGACTGAGTCGATTTGGGGTCATTTTTAAATTTCTCAAACCCTGGGGTCTAAAACGCTTCGTATTGGTTTAAAACTTATATAGGTACATGATTTTTTGCAGATGTTTTACGTAACGTTTACATGAATAAATTAGAACTTTTTTTGTTTGTATGGGAAAATTTATTATTTTGTACTGAAAAATCAACATCATTTTCGTTTCTTCTAAGGAACTAAGCCAGCTGATAATTTTTGTGCTAATTTATAAATTCTCTCAAGGAAATTTTCCGCTGATAAACGTTGTTCAAGACAGTAACATCTTATTATATTAGGCAAAAATAGTTATAAGCGGTTTAACAGGGGCATGTCTTTTGGCATTGAAAAACTATAAATTCAATAAACATTACTGCTGGGGCCTTGCGAATGTTCCATGCATGGTAGTCATGCAATACCTCGCTGGGCACCCAGAAGTGATGTCAATTGAATTTATAGTTTATCGATGCCAAAAGACATACATACCTCTCTTGAACAGCTAATAACTTTTTCGCCTTATGAGATACGAAGATACGATCTTCGACAAAGTTGTTCAGCGGAAAATATACTTGAGAGAGTTTAAAAACCATAAGCTGGCTCAGTTCCACAGAAGAATCAAAAATGATGTTGATTTTTCAGTACAAAATATTCTATTTCCTCATACAAACAAAAAAGTTCAAATTTACTCATGTAAAAGTTACTTTAAAATTCGGCGAAAAATCATGGATAAGTTTTGAACCAATACAAAGCTTTTAAGACACCAGGGTTTGAGAGATTCAAAAATGACCCCAAATCGACTCAGTCTAATGCCACATGACAAACTTCAAAATTTTTATTTGTTCAAAATTCCATATTCAGAATAAAAATCAAGAACTGGTCTAATTTTGATACGCTGATTTTCTTCCTTGGACGGCATTTTGACAACTGAAGAGTGAATTCCAAAATCAAAATAGGAGCAACATAAAAATTGGAAGCGTCTATCAATACAATGATATATTGTAAAATTATATTTGTCAATTCAATAAATCTTAGTCAATAATGTCTAAACGCTTATGTTTACCAATTTGGAACAAAAAATCCATCGAGAATTTTATCATCCATCTCTGACCCCATAAACTCTTACAATTTTTTTAAATTGAACGGTTCAGTAGTTTTCGAGTCTATAGGGAACAGACATACAGACTGACAGATAGATATTAAAGACAAAAGGGCCAGAAAATGGTAGCGTTTTTAACAACGATCGTAACTATACTGGTTAGAATAATGAAATTTCACTATGTCAGCTGTAAAGATTCATTTTAAGTAATAAAAGTTTTTGGTTTCCAATATCATATGCCATAAATGCAAATTTAAGAAAAACTGAAAAATCAGTGACTTTTTTTTTTGAAAACCATTGCATTGTTTTGTTAGTAATTAGAAAATATTCATAAAACTGGGATAATAAGTAATTTATTTTGCAAGAACATCAAAATAAATCAAAAACTACTAGATTTTTCTTGCAATTTTTTATCTTACTATGAACTGCGAAAAACAAACAATGATAGATTTCCGGAGTACGCTGTGCTTATTTCGACATAAAATGGAACAAATAAGCACATTTTATATTCTAGAGCTAATCAAAGGGTATTTTTTCATTCCAATAATATAATTGGATGAATAAATTTAAAGATTTAAAACATTTGTGCGCAGTGAATCGAAAAGCGTAAATCAAAATCGATGAACCTCACATTTGTTCGCCAATATGTTGGAATTCGATGATTTAGTTCTCAAAGTAGTCACCCTTTCAGTCTCTTCCCTTAAAAAAATCACTTTCGATTTGAAATAAATGTAATTGAACAGAAAAAAAAAACAAACTTTTAAATTAAAATTCCATGATTGTCATAAAATAATGTTTATAAAATCTTTGGATTTTTTTCAACTATTCAAATAACCAGCTGTGGTTTGAAAAACCGAGCGTTTTCATTATTTCAATATGAGCTCCTATCTATCTGGATTCTGGATTCATATCAATACAAATTTTTCAATACAATTGCAATCAATAAAATGCGTTAAACACCAATTTTTAACGACTTTTTGGCTTTCAGGTCGATTTCTGAAGACCATAAAAATCAAAACCCAAATTTCCAAAAATCATCTAATAGCAGACATTAGAAAAATTTCAAAATGGTATAGTTTATGGAAATCGGTTCAGTAGTTTTCATTTTATAAGCAAAACAATAATCTGGGTCTATATGACCCTAACCGACTTATTGTCATTTTTTGCTGGGTGACTCAGGTTACCCTATTCAAAAATCTAAAAAGGAGAAATAATAGAGCTCCTCATTTTAGGAAAAGTAAAAAAAAAAAAATCATGTATCCAGCTTAAACCGTTTCTGAAATATCGCACTGAAAAAGTACAGTTCGGGTTATATAAACTCCAACCGCAAAGGAAGGTTAAAATCTTTGGTATTTAAGAGGTCCAGAAATAGGACATTTTCGACCATGATGAGACCCGACATAAAATTTTTCAATACTAGCTATCCACTTAAGGATTTATAGCATTAAAGCTTTTTTCTACATTGGGTACTAGTAAGGAATGATAGTATTTCTTTAAAGTTTAATTTCTTAAACTCAGATTCGCTTAATGCGTGATATCTTAGAGTACGAAAACGTAGTCTGGAAAATGAGGGACAGTTACATATAAGATAGAAGAGATCTTTCTCATCTGATTCACACAAGTTGTGTTTTTTTTCTCATAAAAGCATAATTTAGAACCAATATTATAATTTTCCAACTGTCGTGATTTTACGAATATCAATTCAGAGATTCTCCAAAACACGTCTGTCGCTCACAAGAATAAATCAATGACTGACTTTGTTTTGTTTGTTTGTCAAGTGTTGCCAAAATAGCAAATGATGTAATAGAAGTTTATTTTACTTTATTTATCTTCAGTGTTGCCGAATACTACTATTATTTTGTTTTATTCTTAATTAAATTTGATTTATTTTCTGTATATCCTTCATCTCATCCCTACACCAACATGTGTCAGCTTTAAGAAAATAAGCAAGAAGTAAACACACAAAAAGGTCTTTTTATCATGCTACTGACAAATGTGCTGATGAAGAAAATGTTTGAGATATCCACAACTGAAGTCAAGGTTTTTGCATTGATCGCAAAAAACCATATTTTTTATCATTAATTTTTTTATTTAAAATTAGCTAACCTTTGAGCTAGAGCGGAGTGTTAAAACAACAAATGAAACTGGAAGACATTCATTACATTACAGTTTACATGAAGCCATGGTGTCGGGTATGTGTTGATTTGCATTGGAGACTGGCCGAACTAATAATCTAAAAAATGCAATTTAGCGCATACGTTGGTGAAACTGCGGTGAATCCGTGCACCATCTACAGACATACATACATGCATACATACATACATATGTATATTCAAGCTGGCTGCCTGGCGCTTGGCCAATAATTGTTTACTTGCTCCTTTCTCTTGTGATGGGATAGGAAGAAACGATAGAAATAAGTATTTATACTTAGGCAGACAATGCCATTCGGCGCAAAGCTCGTTAGCGCCAATAATGTGCAAATCCTGTGTCAATTATGTGCGCATATCTTCATACTGTTCTGTGGGTGTACTGTTATGGGAAAAACTTTTTTGAAATTTTCATGGAAATAGGTTGAGCAAAATGTTCCCGTCGAATGATTCAAGTGGTCCTCAATGTGTTAATTCATAGAAAACGAAGAATATCAGAACAAACATCTAACTGTCAAAGAATGATTCCAAATACTATCTCCTGACGATTTTAGCCAGAAAACTCTGCCTAAAAGCTATAATTTTCGTAATAAAACAGAAAATCACAACTTAACCGGATCTCGCCCGTGGAGGTCAAATGGCCCCAACCTTGCCGGATTGCTGCGGTACAAAAACCGCAAAAGCTCCCGCCCTTTTCAGTTTGCCAACTGAGTTGATCTGGAATCCGACATCCGTCCTACGGGAAATAATTCACCGAAGCAATATGTAGGTATTTAAGCCGCCCAGTCGCGTTCAATCGCGTTTCATCATCTAGAAGGAGATTAGCTCGCTCTGCTAAAGTTTGACTATTATTGGACGGGAACTTCCGTCTTTTATGCTCGGGCTCTTACGGTTCATTGGTCAAAAATGGCATGGTTCGAACCATGTTGGCTGACTTCAGGTGTGTAATTTTATACTTGTCCACGAATAAAGCAGCGGATACGGCCGATGATAATTAAGCTTAATTTATTCAAGACCGCTAACATGTTTGGGTTGCTGCTGACGAATGTTGTTGTTTAACAGTGGTATTTTTTGCCCTGCTGCCTCAGATTTAGGGCTATACGGTGAGATGAAAATGTGTAATTTGAAACTACACACTGTTCAGTGTTTTTTGTTGCTTTATCTTGAACGATGGTCGTGAGCTACCAGGGAGTTTTTGTCCCGGCAAAGCGTGTCACTTTGAGGTATTGGCATGCTTTCAAACCTCAAATATCGCGGTATAAAGGGCTCAGATTATATAATTCTGAACATCAACATTATATGTGAAACGATATATAATCCTTGGCTGAACTTTAACTGTGGAGGATTGATGTCAGAACATAACACACGACTAATGAGCTGAAATGAATATTTCGAATTGAGATGGAAACCTCCTTTCAAGAAGTTGGAATGCAGTCGTATATTATATAGATACGTACATATATGTGTTGATAATATGGCATTTTCACATCAAATGTCTTGATACAATATTCAATTTCAATTTTTGTCTAACAATGAACTGAAACAATTTTGTTCATACGAAGAACTACATACATACAGGTTGAATGAATACAGAAACAAGATCAAATTCAGTTGAACACGTCTTAAACAAACTTAAAGAATGAGATCGGATAGATATTTTAGAAACCTTTGCATAAGTCTCAGGAGTGCTGCAATCCAATTGTTTGCCATAAAATAAAGAATTTAAGATAAGTCAACAAGCTACTTTTAAATAACACAACATACTGCAAGAATATCCGAGTTTTATTACTCTTGATACACCCACCCCGCCCCGTGGCCAGGAAATAGTTTATGGGAATGAAATGTGATGCCCAAGCTAGCTAGAACTGTTCTACACGGTTTCGTCATTACGAGACAATTTTAGTTTTAACGATTTGTAAATGCGTTAAGCTGATCGTAAACTAGCGTTTCTCGGCTGAGCTGCGTGATCCGAGAAGTTATACTACATGAATATAAACTGTATTGACATGATTTGTCAAACATTATTTCTGACAGATGTCGTCAGAATAGGCGAGAAGCACTGCATATGACGAGTCGAGATAAAGTCATAAAGTAGAAAGAAACATATGTTACTGGTTTGAACCAAATGCATTTTTTGTGATAACAGAAATAAATTAAGTCACCTTATTGCATTTTTAATAAATTATTTCTTTCAATATAAAATATAGCCGAACCTGGCTAAGCGAGAAATTTTTATAAGTGAAAAAACTTGTCAGATCCAGTTATTTTATAGCACAAAAACTATGTAAGCAAGAATCAAACACCTTTTTTAGCGAGAGTTTTTTCTTTCTAGGCAATTTTTCTTGTTCAATCCAAGCATAGAAGTGGAACCCTTGATCCTAACTATGGTAAAAAATCTATGGTTTTTGGGATAATTGAATGCAGATCCCTTAACTATGCTGTAGATCCGTTTCCGGCAGGTAAAAAGTATTGTCTGACTAGTAGACACCAAGTAAATAACTAATAATGAGCAATTCCGTAGATCGCAATCTGTGCAACTAGCAACTAGGAAATTCATGTTAAAACCGGATTTAAGATTCAAATTCATCGATACACCTACTCATGAAAAGGTTCCAACCAGATTCCAATTGCTATTTTCAGGTGAGTTTGTGTAAAATATTATGGATTTTTAAAGGTTTTGTTTCTTAAATTAAAAAATTAAAAATTAAAGATCAACCCATGACTGAAAAAAGTGTGCAAAGATTAAAAACGAAATTTTATGATAAAGTAAGAGTATTTATTGTAATCAACGATTATTTTTTAAAAATATTTTTACACTACAAATCATATAACAACTTCATTTTCTCCATAGAAAATTTTTCGATCAAATGAATAGTTATTAAAATACACACGTTTGAAACTGCCCGGATTCTAAATAATCATAGCCTTAGAAGCTTTTAGAAGCCAAAATTTCACTCGACTCACCCCCAAATCATGATCTTATTATCAAGATGACAAACTGTGCTAAATATCACTTTGATGTGACAACTCCAAGGCGACCCTAAAAGGCCTTCAAGTTGGAATATTCATGTAAAAGGTAAAAAATTCCATTATTATTTATTTTGACAACACTGAAAAATTTATTATAATTGAAATAAAGATCCTAAGCTCAGAAACAACTTTTCAAAAGACGACTAGTAGTTTTGAACGCTGCGAAAAAGTTACAGATCTTTTTGTATATATTTTTCCATTCATTTTGTATGGGAATAAAAGAGAAATCAATGGTAAAGCAAAAGTATCCGCAACCTTTATCGCTTACTTTTCTTCCTCGAACTACTTTCTCCTGAACTTCAAATCTCGAAAATAGAATATTTAGAAATGTTTAAAAATGTTTCCAAGAATGCTAAAGTGATTTGAATGAGAATTATCTCTTGAAAATTTTGAAAACTCAAATGGTTCATTAATTGACTTAGGCTTTATTCACCACTACACACATTATTATGAATGATACAAGATTAATAGAATTTGTGTCTAGGTTTTGAAAGATTGATTATTTAATTTTTAAGTCGTTAAAGTGATTGGTAATAACCTGTTGGATTTTTTTTTAAATTTTTATCATGATCCGCGACTGTTTTTCTGTGTACCCCTTGTAAGAACTTTATCTGTGCTTTCCTGAATGACTTTTAAACCTGTTTCTGTTACATCATAAACATCAATATTTAAGAACTTTTTATTATTATTTTTGTCATTTATGTATTCGTTGTCATTTTTTCCTAATTTAAGGGTTGTGTTTTAAAAAAAAATCAGATCCGAAAAGAAATATATTAGAAGAAATTTTGCTCGTGGACGATATTTTCAATTCTTTTTCTATTCTTTTATTGATTTTTCTTTCGGTATTACTTATTTGTAGCTCTTTTATCCTTAAATCATAATCTGGCCTTTTATTCCATCTGTGTTTCCAATTAGTACTTGCACTTATATTCAAATATCTTGGACTGCACAACGTTAGCTTGACATTCTTTTTTTGTATATTGAAGGTGAATAAATTTGCTATCGATCAGCTGAACTTCATTTTTGCGTATGATCAACAGTCTTGTTGATATTAGTGAAGTTGTGGTATGAAATATAATAAACATTGCATTTTTTTTTAAGAAAACTATGTTTTATCGACAGTTAAAGACTTGATGGTCACATTAAAAAAAATCTCTATGGACTGTAAATGTCAATTCCAAACAAAGATTTCGAGTGATTATTTTTCAAAATATGTTGAAAATTGAAGCAGTTATGGTTTTTTTTTACTAAAACAGTAATATTTGCATTTTTGAATCATTCCGCGAGTTCGAGCCCAAGAGTAAACATCGAACGCAGTTGTACCGGATAAGTTTATCCATAACGATCCGCCAACTGCAACGTTGATAAAATCGCGGATGCCATAAAGATGGTAAAACGACTATATTCGACACAAAAAAAAATCATTCAACGAACTGCAGTGTACTAATTTTAACATAAGAAGAATTAAACATGAAAAATCTCACTCGCTCCAAGCTAAAATTGATCATTAACTCACCAGAAACTCACATGCCAAATTTCAGTCAGATCTGACTATGAGGCAGTTCCATACAATGAGGTGGCAAAAAGTATTATTTGATGTTTTAGACCCTTTTGTAAAGTTTTGAAAATGTTGTTTGAAAATCACTATTTAAATTTATTTGAAATGAATCCATACAATTTTTTTTTTAAAACAACTTAAAAAGTAGAATGATTGTTGTTATTTTTGACCATTTTTTTTTATTATTATTTGAAAGCCGTGTTTTGGACTAATTGATAATTAATATCAATACCTTTGATGAAACTCAAAAGAAACTTGTGTGAAATGATTGATTTATCATGAGAAAAAAATTTTTTTTTGACAAATCAACAAAAAATTTATTGAATTCATACTCAATGAAAGGTCGTTTTGTATGCTTTGGGGAGCCTGGAAACTCTTTTATTGTATTTTTAGGACCTAAAACTAGATCTTGAAAGTGAAAAGAGTATGGGGCAATTCGGGGCTTTTTTACAAGGCTTTAAACTTTTTTACTTTTGAAAAGATTTTTTATTTACTCATTTTTATCATGGATCAATTAAGTGTATAGAATTTTTAAACTGTTCAAATGAAAGCTTTTAATATTGGTTTTGGTGCACTTTGAATTTTAGAGAAGTGTTTTCGATAGAAATATATGTAATTTGGATTTTTTTTCTTCCTCAAACAAATTTTTCGATTTTTCATAGTCTGATGTCTGTGGTGCGTTCAGTATCCAAGATAATGAGTTGATGAAAGGGATATCTTAGTCAAATATTATGTTATTAACTAGTAAAAATAAAAATGCGGTCTGTTAAAGTTCAGTTTTTTTATTTTGCCGCCTCAAACCCCATAGTTTTTTTTTATTTATTTTAAGGACCTTTTTTTTTACATTCAGGTCCAGGAAACACCATAGTGCATAGGAGAGGGAACAGGGGGGGGGGTTGGTTTGGGGTAAAACCCCCCATGGGGGTCAAAAATATCAAGCAAAATGTTCTTCTCTAAACTCAAAATTTTAATTTCTTAATCAATTGTTGATCAACGACTAAAGTGAATCAAGACTCACAAGAGTAACGATTTCGACTCAGAACTGAGGCAAAAAACACGAAATCTTATTCCAGGTCACAATTTTATTACAGATTTTCAAAAAAATTCTCACTTGTTGTTAGATATTTGAAGACTGTACTCGAAAACGCTTTCCAAAGTTTTTAACAAAAAAAAGTTGGTGTATGAATTTTTGGTACAATCCTTAAAGCTTAGTTCTTTTAGAAATGGGACAGTTACGAATGCCTGTATCTCAAAAACCTTTCGTTTGATCTAAATACTTCCTATAAAGGAAATGAAGGTAATCTTATGATAATTCATGGAAAAATTTGAAAAAAAATATTTATTGTTTTTTCGTAAGAATAAATTCTACTTTATTCTTGGTACCTCCCATCGGCTAGCGCACACTTTTTTCAGTCATGATATTGATCAGTTTTTCAAACTCATACTTCGTCTAATCTATATTTTAGGTGGCAACATCCTCCTCTTGCAAGTTCTGCTACTTTTCGGACCAATACTTCTCTTTTAAGAGAAACTGAGGGCAATTTAGTGGAAACAGCTGTTTCGAAATTAACAAATTTGATTATTTTTGAGCCAATTTTTGAGCGTTTTTAATGGAAATTTTTCTGGCAAAATCTTGCAATAACGAAGTAAAACCATCATAAGATTGAATTTAAAGTATAATCGGTTAGTATAGATCGTAGGTTGCGAAGGGTACATAAAGATTACTCTTTTTGGGCTTTTAAAAACTTTGAAAACCATAGTTTTCGTTTTGAAAATTGTAGTTTTTCCCACAGGAGCAGAATCTCGGCAAATCATTATATTTTATAAAAACAACCAGCAAATACATACTTTAATATACTCGAGACCTTGCCATGAGCAGACATGGTATAGGATTCAAACGCTGGAATTTGTTTAAAATAGGGTATTTCTTAAGATTTTTCGTTCATCAAAAATCATCTGTCCCATAGCCTCGGAATCGGCTATACAGCTTACGAGCTGTGGAATTAGAAAAAAAATGTTGTTCGAGGTTAGGTTTGAATAACTGATCACCAGGCAACACTTTCAGCTTATTGGAGAAAAAAAAATTCAAATTTCAGCGATCTAATATTAGTTTTTCGCTTATTGAAAATTAAAAATGCTGGTATGAGACTTGACTTCCCTGATGACCCTTAGCCGAAGTTGCCGATCATATGCTTCACTCCAATGCTTGATTTAAACTTTGTAGACAATTTTGACAGTATTTGCATACTTTTTCATCACTCACATACAGTAATTTTTCGAATATTCAACGGTTTTGTCAGCTATCAATTTGATAATGATGGATTTTGAACGAAATTGTGCAAAATTATTTTTTCCTTTTTCTCTTGCATCGTAAGCATTTTCAAAACGCATGAATTTTAAAATTTGAAAAAAATAGGTCGGATAGTACTTTTTACAGACAACAAAATGCTGTCAAAATTTTGAATATCCGATTACTAGTAAACAAGCTATTAGCAAGAGAAAGTGTCCCATTTCTAAAAGAACTAAGCTTTAGTCTCTTATATCAAATTTTCAATAAGATTAGACTGACTAAGGTGGCAATCAGGCCCAAATGTTTTTGCTTACTAATTTAAATTGCGTGATAGCAATTATGTATTTTGCGTCCAAAACAATTCTTTTTATCAAAGTTCATCCAAACAAACTAGCTTATGTGTTCCTATGAAACAAAACAACTTTTTGAGTTTTTTTTCTACTTGATTTTAATTAAAGAATTTCTAAATTTTCCTGGATGGATTGGCCCAGATTTTTGGTGGTAAACTTTAAGCCAAATGCCCGGATTTTTCAAGGTATTAAGATAAATTAGCCCGGATTTGCCTTGTCCGGGTAAGTGCGGAAAATCTCTGATGAGCTTGATTTTGAATGATTTCCGTTGTTCTGGTTCAATTTTTTTAAATTTTAAACTTGTAGCCTGTGAACGGTTTGTGGAATCTGTATCCAGTTTATTATTCTTGACTTTCAGTTCGGTTGGGACAAAATTCTTATTCGAACCTTGGTTTTGTGTTTAAAACTAAAATTAGATTCTTTTTACATGTTTGAAACTGATCATTTAGGAATATTTAAAAAAAAATGTTTAGAATAACAAACCATTTTCAAGATAAAGATTCCAAATTTTTACTCTTAATTCTCATGAAGAATAGGAACTTTAACAAGTTCTATGATGGCGATTCAGAATGGAAATATCAGAGTTTAAACATTCGGAATTTTCATTCATATTCACTAGTTGAATCACGAATAAATAATTGAAGGAAAAATAATATATAACATCAAAGATTCAAAATTTTAATAAGATATTAGATTACTGGTTAAGGATTCTAAAGGTTCTGTTCATAATTATTGAAATTTTTTTTGGAATTTAGATTCAGAAATCGATTTCAAATGAGGAATTCAAAATTTTTATTCAGGATCAAAATGCAGAATTCAAATTTGGAATTAAATTTCAAAATTGCCTAAAATCTTTTATCTGAACTCATTTTCCAAATTATGTTCTCTGAAAAATCTAAATTTTAATTTTTTTAAAAACATTTCAATAAGGCTGGAACAAATATCAATTTCTTCTTTTGTCACCCCCCCCCCCCCCCCCCCCTTCGAAATTTCCAAAATCTCGAAGGGGGGAATAAATAAAGTTTGAAATATTTCAGGTAAATATCAAATAAAAAATCAAATATCCGAATGATTACAAGACTAAGAACCAAATTTTGGAAGATGGAAATGAAATCACATTTTGTATTCTTGATTTAATTGAATTTTTCGATCAAAAAAATACATGATTTATAAGTTTTATGCAATAGTAAAGTATGCAATTTGGTTGCATACAAACTTTCGTACAATTTATTCCAATTTATTTGTTTTTCGCATTATTATTTACTGACCCCCCCCCTCGCGATGTTCCAACTCCGAGTGACAAAAGAAGTATTTGAAATTTGTTCCGGCCTTATGAAATAAATTATTATTAATATTATTAGATATAGTGTTGATAAGAGAATTTCTACTTGATCTTCAGGTTCAGGAAAATTCAGCTGGTAATATATTTTATTGGTTTGTTGTTTAACATTATTTGGTTGTACTCCATTTACCCGAAAACCATTGCCCAGAATGAAAAATCCCCAGAATACCAATCGCCAGAAAGAACCATTCCCCAGAATTTTTTTCCCCAGACGAACCATTCCCCAGAAATATTTTCGCCAGAATGTACCATTTCCCAGAAATTTTTTCACCAGAATGAACCATGTACCAGAAATTTTTTCGCAAGAAGGACCATTTCCCAGAATATTGAAAACATTTATCCTTACTAGAAATTATTTAAAAAAAAAGGAATTGTTACCAAAAAAAATGGGGTTGAATAACTTTATTCTTTTGCGGCAAGGCCGCAACCAACGAGGATGAAGGGGCTGAGGCGGCACAAAGCCGCCGAAGCTCCCAAATCCGAGGAGGCCGCCGACCCGCCGTCGGAAGCGGCGGCCCTAAGACATTGGTCTAGGTCTGCCGGGGCTTCCTAGGTCTGCGTGAAAGCTAGGGGTGATCCCTTAGCCCCGTCCGCCACGCGACAGCGTGAAGGACAAAACGTCTTTCAAGTTCGAACGCGCAGCGTGAGGAGTCGGATACCAAAACGGTTTTTAAAGGACCATGGTAAGCATTGAATCAATTAAAGTACCCAAACTATAAACAAAGTACAATATTGGTTCTAAAATAAATTTAGTTGGAAAATTTCAAAGTCGTAGTTTCATTTAAAAAATCATTTTGAAAAAATTAATTTCGAATCATATGAAATATCCAAGAATTCATTAGAAAAAAAAAAAACAAATAAAAATACTAGGGGAAAAAATCTGGGATTTGTGCCATTCTGGTAAATGTTCCATTCTGGGGAAAAAAATTCTGGGAAATGGTCCATTCTGGGGATTAAATTTCTGGTAAATGGTGCATTCTGGGGAATTTTTTTCTGGGAAATGGTTCATTCTGGGGTTTGATTTCGGGTATTTGTCATTCTGGGAAAAATTCATTCTGGGCAATGGTTTTCGGGTAAATGGGATACAATCCATTATTTATATTGTAGATAAACAAAGATTTAAACAAAAATCTAAATGTATAGAGTGTACAAGAGTTAAAAATAAATCTGATTTGAACCCCAAACAAGTTTTTCTTCCAGATGAAGCCTTTTTTTTAAAGCTTTAAAAAACTGAAGTTAGTTATTGTCGAAAGTAATGATCTAAAATGTTTAACTATAAAAGAACTTAAATCCGAATAATGAGATACTCTTAGTATCACTTTTTTAACTATTCTCTATGTATGCATTTTTCAAGCAAAAATGTTGTAGGAAAAATATTGTCAATAAAACTGGGTATAAAATAATTGAAAAATACCATAAATTGTGAAAAGTTGTAGAAAAATAATAAAACAAAATTTAAAAAAAAAAACATTTCATTTTATACTTTTCGATTTTGGCAACACAAAGTGTTTGAACGTGTAACAAAAATCAAAAAAGGCATAAAGTCATTTAAATTAATTGTGCTTCTTTACTTGAATATTGACAATAAAAGCCAACTCCAAATACGAACAAAAAATTTCAGAACTTTGAAAAAAAATACCATAAAACGGAGCATCATGCAGCAGCGGGTTTAGATGCAACATTTTCATAACACCAGTCTGAATCAATTTTTTATTCAATGTATTGTAATAAAGTTATCTTTTAATGATTACAATATGATGATGGCATAATTTCTCGCATCTTAAGTAAGTTTTATAAAGTTTTTTATTTTTAGATAAAATTTGAAAAAGCAAGAAATAAATGCACAAATTTTAACATTTTTCGATGCTGTATTAAACTTTACCCAGTATGACGGATTGGCTCGATAATATTACCTACAAACTTTTGACTGTTTTCCCCATGCTATACCAAAAAAATACATTTCGAACAATCACTCAATTTTTTAAAATAAATATTTTCATAATTCAGTTAGGTGTCTGGGGTAAAATGCAACAAAATGCAAATTAAAGAAACACCTTGTAAATCTCATTTCGATGTGCTGGAGTACGAATGTTTTGCATCACGCGTTTGTAAACATTGAAATTTCTTTCATCCAAACATTTATTATTATGATTTCAGCTTGTAGAATTTTTCGTTGTATTATTTAACTCCTGAATGTATGCAGCCTCCTTATTTTCAGAAAAAATGTTAAAATTAGTTTTTACAGAACAAAAAATTACAAAAAAAATCAAAGTTTGTTGCAAGTTACCCCATTTTCTGAGAACTGTGAAAATCGCGTGTTTTGAGAAAATTAAAAATAACTAACTAAACCAATAATTTTTTTAACTACTACAATTTGATGTCTCAACATTCTTAAAACTTTTGATGCATAAGGGGTAGGATTAACTGTGAACATGAGTTTTTTAAAAGCCATTGAAGTTGAAAATTGTTGCATGTTTCCCCAGTTGACGGTACACCGATAACTAACTGGTTTCACTCCCAAATGGCGATGTTGATGTATCAGTATCGGTCTGTTTGTTATGGTTTTCTTCGGGTTATTTTCCTTCTTGGGTGTTGGGAAGCACGGAATTTGTAGAGCTCAGCTGATCAGAATCAGATCTGTTGTTATTGTTGATGTGACAAAATTCAAATATGGGTAGTGCTGACACTCGGCGGCTCTCATCCAGAACAGAAGCACTTTTTAAATTGAGGTTATATAACTCATAACTCAACAACTGATCAAGCAAATAAAACCAAATTTGGTACAGGAGGCTATTCGGGTTCGATAAATGTTTCTATAATGCGAATGGATCCAAATTTAACATATGGCTACGACTACTATTTCCTTGATGTTTCAAGTCTTCTCTCTTCTTTAAATAAACAAAATGGGTATGAAACATTATTTTCTATGATGATTTGAGACTCTTCCCACCTTCCGTGGGAGATGGGAGAAGGGTAAGGAGTCCAATAATTTTATCCGTATACATAGTTCGAGAACTTATCAAGGAAATTGAACTTTTATTATTATTATTATTATTTTTTTTGATAATTTGAGAATTAATCAACGAGACGCAACTAAATTTGACTTGTGAGGGTTTTTGTGTATTTTTTTTTTTTTTTTGTTTCGATTATAGTCGTTTTACCATCTTTATGGCATTCGCGACTTTATCAACGTTGCAGTTGGCGGATCGTTATTGAAAAACTATCCGGTACAACTGTGTTCGATATTTACTCTTGGGCTCGAACTCGTGGACATCGGCTCAGGAGACAACAGACTTGCCAACTGAGCTATATCACAAGCCCGGTTTTTGTGTATGATATATGTTTCTATTATAGATTTTGATCTTTTTCTCCTTTCAGTTGGGCCTTTAACCCTTCGTTTCATAAAGTTACAAATTTGCAACAATTAATTAAAACTGTTCTAAACTTTACATTTAGCTAAAAAGTTAATTTTTTTTTCGACGGGAATAATATTTCTAACTTCAAGATCACGTTCAATTAAAAAAAAATACTTTCAGTGTTTAAAGGTACAAAAAAAAACAACTTGAATCTGAAAAATATGGAATGTGGAAAAAGCCTTATTTTTCAAATTTTTGGCCTAGTGTAATTCATATTGAGAATTTTTTTTCGACTCAAAAAAAATATTTTCGTATTCCCACAAAAGTAATTTATATAATAAACAAAATTTGAGAATTTTGCAACAACATGCAACGGTAGTACCCTAGCTATTTATATGGGTTCCATAGAGTGTTTTCGAAACTTGCATCGTTAAACAGTGTATTTGTTGCTCGATGAAAGTTTTTCGTTATTAATGATTTATTATCCTGTTAAGGCCGTATTAAGAGGGGTGGTGGAATGAAAATTGCGCCCCCCGTCCCCCCCTCCCTGAATAAAGAGGGCCCCCGAGATGAAAAAAATAAAAGTTTTGCTCTAAGCCGTTATCAAAACTAAAAAAATATTATTAAAAGTTCAAAATTTATCTAATTTTGAACTAGGACGGGTCCGAATAATTAACTAATTTACGTAATTAACTTATTTATGTAAAACACATTATTTTGATTTTTTTCCACGGCCCGT
This sequence comes from Uranotaenia lowii, assembly GCF_029784155.1. Taxonomy (NCBI): domain Eukaryota; kingdom Metazoa; phylum Arthropoda; class Insecta; order Diptera; family Culicidae; genus Uranotaenia; species Uranotaenia lowii. The sequence goes on from NC_073693.1 coordinate 149,477,970, forward strand.
TGGTATAACAATTACATATTTTGAATAAAAAAATTGTCGGATGCCTTCATAACTTGCAAAATAAGCATACACCAATTTTCAAAAGTTCTATATTATTGAACGTGATTCAAATTCAAGTGGGGCTTTATCCAGAGAGTCTTAAAATCTAATAACAAACAACGAATACATTTTTTTTATTTTTCCACTTGAAAATTCAGTACTATCTGCCAACATTCGATAACCGAGGTTTGAAGTATTGTTTTACTTTTTTTTTCTTAGAGATGAATGAATGATTTGATTGAAAATTATAATGCTCATTATTTTTTACTAAAGTATTCTTCTAATCAATCGATGAAAAATGATCTTTATTTATACTATTCAACCATTTCCTGGAAGCTCTGGAAGTGGATTTTAATTTGAAACTTTTTGTTATTGAATTTAGTTTAATTTTTATTTCTTTTTTATTCTTAAACTGATTTCAAGTTTGAAATCTAATTTTAGAATCATGTTCCAAGTTCTAATGCTCATTCCGAAGAAATCTTTATTGTTCTTTTAATTTTGCCAACAAATGATATTTAATAGTATAATTTAATTTGTAATTGGATCATTCCTTCAAAACTAAATTGAGACTTTGCTCTTTTATACTCAAGTTTGTTTATTAAAACTGGCATATAGGTATGATTTAAGAATAATAATCTATATCAGAACCAATTTAAATACGATTTCGGAATTTATTTGTGTTGATTTGTTCAAGGTTATGTTCAGAAAAGTTGTTTAGGTAAGAAGCTTTCCATTTAGCACCTTCAAGCAAACGTAAGGAATAATTTCTTCAGAAGGTGGTATATTATCGCATAACTACTCTTAGCTAATTTCTCGAGAGTCTTTGTAGTCTAGTGGATAAGCTGGTGCGAGTCTGGTTCCGATGTGCCAGGCTGGGTTTGATTCCCGGTATCGGCGAGACAACTTTTGGGTTGCAATCCCATAAGAAGCCGACAGGTAAGATGTGTTTCCTCTTATAACTGATTATTTGAATGTTTAACCAGCTGCCAGCTGGCCAGGTATATACACGGATGCCGGAATGCCTCTAAGTAACCTGATTGATTCGTTCTTCCAAAATATACCTACATCAACACAATACTTCACTCCATGGGTCGGTCCAAGAATGCATGTGAGCATATACTTAGACAGAAACTGCGGTGAATCCGTGCACCCATGGTGGATAGCCAACATACATAACTACTCCCAACTAAATTCTCAACTTTCTCGGTGTCCAGAAATCTAGATTTGCGAAGTTCCTGCGCGAAAACTATGATTAGTGCAAAAGAAATTAGGAATAAGCATTTATTTCCAGTTGTGGAGTGTGAAGAAAAAAAAAGGTGTAACCGTTTCATGTTGTTGCAAATTTGCAACAATTAATATTTTCGCTAAAAACCGAAATATGTGAAAATATTATTTTTTCATTATTTTTCCCTTCATGTATTCATCATTGCGCACTATTGAGAATTTTTTCGAGAAAAAATAAAAAATCATGAAATGAAGGGTTAATCAATGTTTTTTTTTGCACAAATTCTTTTGTTGCCTCTGAGGATGACATTTATTTCAATTATTTTATAACAATAAACAGAAAACAATAAATCTGCATTGCGTATATTTATATCAACCAAATAAACATATACCTAATCAAATGGTTAATTGCAAAATATATTTGTTCTCTTCTTGGCTAGATAACGTTGGCGTTTAATTTATCAAACCGTATAACTTGGCTAAACAAGTCAAACTGCGGCAATACTTCATAGATATACCTACTATCCGGAAGTGTCGGATTCATAAAACGATAACGTAACGACCGAAAGTCACAATATTGTCGTCGGCCTATGGATTCGCTTTCCCGCTTAAGGACATTTCTCTTATTATGGCCAAATGGCGGCTCCTTCCTCAAAACGATCCAATAACCCAACCGTTCGTCGGTGATAGCATAGTTGTCACGATTTCACTCATAAAATCCCGATCATCACGGGAAGGTATAGGACGGCCAACGATTGAATGAATGAATGAATGAAGCGAAAAATACCGTGACATGCTCGTGGCGATTTGCAAACCGAATTTGTTCTTCGACGCTCTTGGGATTTGCGAACTGTTGGAGGGATCGAAATATGAATCGGAAAACTTGTTGACTGAGAAAAGCTGAGAACAGCGGCAAAAGTAAAAAGCTTTCGCCAATGCCAATGAGTGGGACTGTTTATTTGTATATACCCTCTACCTTAAGCCGGTTTGCGATTCCGATTGGCGAATGGGGGATTTCAATGTTCAATCGCCGAATTAATGAACTCGCTGCAAGCTCCGTAGTGGGAGGAATGCGATTGGTTTTATAAATATTTATGTTTCACGGCGATGGAACTTATTTGTTTTGGTTTGCAATAATCGTGAGAAAAAGTTCGCTCAAAGGATTTGTTACATAAATTTAGTATTCACTTTTACTTGTTTGCCCAAATATTTTTCATTTTTCTTCTAACAGTAAAATGAGTTCTTCATTCATTATTTGCGACTTCGGTTGGTAAAACTTTTCGATTCGTTATTTTGTTTAGTAAGCTTTTTCTTTATCGAAATAAGATAAATCAAACGAAAAATTGATCCACAAGAAAGCTGTAAATAAACAGTGATAAACTCGCTGTCAACTTTGAAACAAACAATCAAACGAGATTGTTATCAGCTGAGTTAACCGGAGAAATATCTTCCAATCAACATCGTTCAAGTGTCTGTCCTCCTATCAAAACAAACTGGAAGACGCCCGTCAATATGTTAAAAGGCTGTTGATTAGGCGAGTCCTAAACTTGTTAGGTTACGGTTGATTCTCAAATCTGCCTTCGGGGGGTGTTGTAGCTTAATTCGGATGCTTGGATGGCTAAGCATCCAAATGAAGAGAAAGGTCAATCCAATACCTACCAAATGAATGAATGAATGGATGAAGAAAGCATTGTATTAAACAGTAGTTTTATGTTTCGCGTGCCAGATCTTGGCTTCGTCTGGAGGATTTTTTTTTTTTTTTTTTTTTAATTTTTTTATTGATGAAATTTTTTTTATATTTACATAACAAACTTAAAACTAGCACTTGTTCCTTAAATCTTATTGCACTCTTATCAACTAATACGCATTAGTCAAATCATATTTACATAGTTCTGAAAATGTTTCTGGAAAATAAATTTATTGTTCCATCTTAGGGATCGTACTCTTTCTTTAATTCCATTTATGTTTATATCTTTTCTCATTTCTATTATGTATGTTATGCATTCTAGAGTCAACCACAATCCTGCCTTAAACTTATAATTGTTCTTATTAATTGTACATTGGAATAAATCTTCTGCATCGGTTATATCTAATTTGAATTTCGTTTTTAGTTCGTTGTTTAAGCAGGACCAAATAATTTTGGATTTTTCACATTCTTTAATTCGATGCAGAGAACTGTCCTTTAAGTTACAAAGATCGCATTTCGAAGAATTTAGCCCCCTAACATTGTGCCTGAACATTTTTTCATTTGTTGGAATCAAATCTCTCAGCAGGATAAAAAAGGAAGACTTCTGACCCGAGCTAAGGTAGTTTTGATTGCAATTTTCAAAAATAATTTCCCATTGAAGGCTCGGCAATTCCTTTTCCATTTTAATATCAATGTCTAATCGGCTTAATAAAAAATCATAAATTAATTTACTGGTATTGAAATTTGGAAAGACTCGTAATTCATTTGCCAATGCTAACCATTCTCGCATATTTCTGGAGAAGATATTTTTATTGACAATGCGCAAGATAAAATCATTCGGATTTAACTGTCCATTTCTAGTGTATAAAACATTCTTTATAAATAATGCCTTTGATTTTGTTTCAACATCAGCAAGTGCAATTCCTCCTTTATAGACCGGCAAATACAATTCTGTGTGTGATACAAAATAAAAATAACCTTTCCGTATAAATTTACTAGTAAGCTGTCTCAAAATACTTATATGTTTGTTGTCCATTGGTAAAACTTGTGCAATGTACCAAAGTTTTGATAAAACATAGCTATTTAGAATCCACGATTTTTGAAACAAATTTAAATGTCTTTTACTATGATGGGCTAATGTCATTTTAATATTGTTTATCAGGCTGTTGTAATTTTTATCTATTGTAGTTTTAAAATTTGGAAAAAATTGCAATCCTAAAATTTTAACACTTTCCTGTTCTTTAATTTGCTGTGGTCCAAAGTTACAGTTATTTAATCTTAAAAAATTGGATTTGGAAATATTCATTTTCAGTTTTGAATAGATACTAAAATAACAAATTAACTGCAAAACTGTATCAAACTCATGATCATTTCTTATCAAAATATTGATGTCATCTGCGTAAGCAATAACTTTTATAAATTTATTGTTCAAGAAAATGCCATCAACATTTTGATAAATCATTCTTATGAGTGGTTCTACGTAGAGTGTGAATAAAACCATGCTCAATGGACATCCTTGTCTTACTGAACTACAAATTTGAAATGAAGAAGTTAATAAGCCATTCACTAAAACCTTTGATGTTGCTTTTAGATAAAGTCTTTTCAAAAAATTTATAAATAAATCCGGAAATCCAAACTGATTCAAAATTTTCCACAAAAAATCATGATCAACACGATCAAAAGCTTTTTCTAAGTCTATTGTAAGTATTGCACATTTAAATTTTTTATTATCATTGGCTTTGAGAAAAACATCTCTTAGGTCCAATAAATTTTCAACACAAGATCTTGACTCTATACAAGCTGATTGTCCATGATCTATTAATTCTGTTAATAAAGGCCGAAGACGAATCCACAGCATTTTAGTCAAAATTTTGTAATCTGTGTTTAACATGCTAATTGGTCTTTTATTGTGAATATCATATTGATCTCCTTTTTTAGGTACCAGTGTGATAATTCCTTCTGTAAATAAAGCTGGTGGATATTGACCATCAATAAAATAATCGTTAAAAAGTTTCAACATTTCTTCTTTAACTTCTTCAAAGAAAATGTTATAAAACTCATAATTTATTCCATCTGGTCCTGGGGATGTTTTTGAAGATGCATGTTTTATGGCAAATTTCAACTCTTCATAACTAAAAGGGCGAGTCAGAATGTTCACCGATGACTCATCTAGCTTTTTAGTGATATAATTTAAAACACCTGCTCTATCTTCATCAACTGAAGAGATTTTTTTAAAAGTCTCTGCGAAATGAGCATGAACAACTGATTTTAATTGTGAAGAATTATGAATTATTTCGTCATTTATTCTAAGTTTTAAAAATTTTGATGGATCGTTTCTCTTCAAAAAGGATGTAAGCTGGAACAAAGAGATTATTTCGTCTGAATGAATGGTATTCGTTTTTAATTTATATTTAAATTGAGATAATCGTTGCTGTTCCAATTCAATAATTTTGGACTTAACAATCTTCATTTCATCAAGATCAATGGGTCCTGAATTTTGTTCCTCAATAATTTCCCTGAGACAATTGTAATAGAAATTCTTTGAATTATGGAATTGCTCATTAATATTGAAATTTTCAAATTTAAATAATTTTTTAACATTTTTCTTAAAATCATTATTCCACCAAAAGCTCAAATTTACAAAGGAATTTCGTAGTTTTAACTGCCTATACATATTTTTAAATTTTTCTTGGACTGATTCATTATTCAATAACGAAATATTCATTTTCCAAAAACCACGTCCAATGAATTGGTTTCCAAAATTTAAAGAGTTATATTTCAAAACAATACCATGATGATCTGAAAATGGCAAAGCAATTGTGTCTATATTGATAACAGAGGAAAAAATATCAGAAGATCCATAAACTCTATCTAATCTTGATTTGGAAGAACCACGACAAAATGTAAAGTGAGTTTTTCCCTTTTTAAATTTAAACTCAAAATCGATTAGTGAGAGCGATTCAACAAGAGTTTTCAATCCGTAACATAAGTTTTTGACTAAGGAGTTGGAATCACTTTTCAAAAGGATACAATTAAAATCTCCAAGTATGATATTTTTACTAGCGCTTTGTAAATGAATGAGCATATCATTGGTAAATAAATGATCACGTTCTTTCCTAAAATTTGTACCAGAATGGGCATAAACGTTGATAATATTCATTCCCTCAATTTCAACCGAAGTTATTCTGCCATTGGAATTTAGAATTGGGTTTCTGAATTCAATGTTTTTACGTATTAGGATAGCTGTTCCTTTTTTATCCTCACTGATGTTTACAATAGCAAAATGGGTTGTTAAAAAGCTAAAATCTTCGAAAGACACCTCTTGAACGCAAACAATATCAATATCATGGTTCCATATAAATTCTCTTAAAAGAGATTTTTTCAAAGCTGAATTAATAGAATTTAAATTAAGTGTTGCAAGTTTTCTGACTAAATTCATTAAAATAAAAATAATCGAAAAATTAAAAAAAATTTAAAAAGTTTTAATATTTGAGTTACTAAATAAAAACTTATTAAAAAACTACAAGGTTGAAAAGCAAAGAAGACAAATTAAAAAACTTTATTTAGATCGTGTTTTCAAATTACTACGATCTTCGATAGCTTTTAAAACAGACTCTTTTTTTGTCGTCTTCTTTCCCCTTTTACCTTTACCTGTTACCGACTCATCGCTGTCGGCCACTGAATCCGTTCGTCTTTTTTGGGTTGTCCTTTCTCGTCGATTTTCGTTGGCACCAGGATTGTCGTCCTCTTCTGTCGATGAAGCATATCGTTCGGGTTTCCCAAAATTTTTGCCAGCATTAGTGTGTGTAGCGGCAACTTCCGTGGGTTCCTTTTCCTCTGCTTCTTTGTTGGCTGTATTGGAGATGATAGGATTGGTGGCTAAATCGTCGTCCTCATCCAAATTCGTGCTGGTTTCTTTTGTGTTTGTGTCGTCTTGAACGACCGCTGCTTTATTCGTTGCAATTGGATCCCTCTCGGTGTTTTCCAAGTTCTTAGTAGTGGTGATATCCGGAGATGATCGGCGTAGAACATTTCTCAATGGTAGTGTTGTCATCGAGGTAGTCGGTTGAGGTTGTTCGGTAACGGCTACTTTCAAGCTGGCAGCAACATGACTGTACAACGGTTTTTGCTGTTCAACAGTTTTTGAGCTGCCTGCTACGTCTTTTGTCTCGCCTTCTCTTACACTGATGAGTTTCGGGCAATCCACTTTCAGATGACCTTCTGCTTTGCACAAAAAGCAACGATTTTTCAGGCCATCGTAATAAATTCTGGCGCGAAAATGTCCGATGAATAAACTGGCCGGTATTTCTTTTTCCAGTTCCATATGAACACCGCGGATTCCACTGTAGACTGGATATTCATATTCCGCTGGGTATCGTTCACGAACGAACTGATGAATTTTCCCGTAGCGACTCATGGCGGCAGCAATTTCCTTATCCTCCGTTTCTGGTGGCAAGTTGAAGATCCGAATGTAGCGAAATAGCTTGCTGGCCATTTCAAATCTCACTTTTGTCACTTCTCCATCTTTATACTTAAACTGGTATTGGTCGTCCATCGAGTTATTTATCTCGTTGAAAGATTGTTCGTCTATCAGTTTCACATAAAAACTTTGGTCATTTTCATTCTTGTATACACTGTGCACTTTTGACGCCGGAATATTCACTGTCTTTGCAAAGAACCGTAAAACTTCCAAATGACTGGCACTTTTAGACTTGCTTGTAAATACTAACTTTAACGTATTCTTTCTGGATTCCATTTTTATTTTCCGTTTATTTTTCCGTTTTTTATTAAAGACTAACCACTCACGAGGAGTGAACGCAGGTAAAACACTTTCAAGGAGCGCGCTGTCTATACGTGTTGTTGCTTCCACGTCCAAAACGGAACTGTGGATTGGATTGTTTATTTTTTCCTGCACCTGGTTGTTGTGGGTAGTTAAGACATAAACAACTTTTCATTTCCAGGCCTCTCGTTAGTTTCGGTGTTATTGATTTAAGCTGATTACATGTCTGTCTTTACGATTCGGCCCTTTGAAGGATGGCTAAATTGAAAAGGTGTAATCTTTATCAGGCTTTTGGAAAGGTTTTAGCTATCCAGAAGCTCGGTTACACGAGTGTTTATGTAACACATTTAGTGAGCCTTTTAAATTGCAGTTTGTATTTAATTGAAATTTATATTTTCTTAAGAAAAGGCGCTTTTTTATTCATCATTCTTTGATCAAACACGCTTGGAAAAAGTTCTTGAGTGCAGAAACCAAGGCCTTGAATTGACTGCTATTTGATTGGACGTTTTCTGAAAAAAAGCATTCAAGGATATTATTTCAACGGAATTTAAATATCAGTCTTTTGCGTAGTTCATAAGCAGACGGATTTTTTTAAATGGCCAGTCAAAAGTCGCTACTTACTTCAAATTGAATCAAAATATGATCTTTAAAACAATTTCGTTGCCATTATCCTAAATGATTTCAAGGGAAAATTTAATTTAAATACGTAAAAGAAATCTATGAGAATATTCTATCCTTAAGTGAAAATGTCCGGAAAATCGATTTGAACATAGTTTCAGCGCCACACGAGCTTACGAAAGAATATGTAGTGCTTTTATAAGCCCCAGTTCCCCTTTATTTTATAAACAATCCAGAAAAAAACACTGATTATGATTAAAAAACCTTTAACAAAAATAGACCTTTCTTGTGTGATTTTTAACAAGGAATCAAATGAAGCTTTTTTGAGTCACCGCACGCATCGGAAAATGGAGTTTTGTCTGATTTTACCCTCAATTTCCCTACATTTTTCAATTAATTCAGAAAAAGCTTGTTCAGACTGGAAAATTTGACCCAAAAAAGACTTATCTTTTTGTTATGTTCCATTTCTTGATGCGTGGGGTGGCTCAAACAGCCTTTATTTGATTCCTCGGAAAGAACCACACAAGATAAGTTTCATTTGGTTCAAAAATTTTAAGTCCAACAAGTTTAAGTATATGAACGAAATTAAAAATGATGGGGAATTGGGGGTAAAAACAGCCACAACTCCTTGTTAGGATGCGTGCGGTGTCTCAAACAGCCTTCATAAGATTTCTCAAAAAATTACATCACATAAGATAAGACTCATATGGTTCAAAAGTTTTAATTCCGATCATGATTTTTCTGAAATATTTGAAAAATGTTGAGGAATGGATGAAAAAAACAGCATCTCTATTTTAAAATACGTGCGGTGGCTCAAATACCCTTCATTTGATTCCTCGAAACAAATCACAAAAGATAGGTCTCATTTGGCTCAAAATTTTCAAATCCGAACTTGCTGTTTTCATAATTCGTTGAAAAATATAGGGGAATCGAGGGTAAGCCATAACTCTATTTCGCAAGAGTGCGGTGGCTGAAATAGCCTTCACTCGATTACTCAGAGAAAAAAAACACAAGATATGTCTTATTTGATTCAAAATTTTCAAGTCAGATCGTGCTTGCTAAAATATTTTTAAAATGTCAAGGAATTGAAGTTAAAACAGTCATAACTACATTTTTCACTACGTGTGGTTGCTCAAATTCATTCGGTTTCGCGGCAAAAACACACTAGATATGTCTCATTTGCTCAAAAATCTGCCAGTCCCAACAAACTTTTTCTGACCTATATCAAAAATTTAGGAAAATTGAGGCTAAAGCAGCCATATCGGAATGGGGTTAGGCTTAATAGCGGCACGTTATCCAAACATTCGGAAAAATATGCCTACATTTGCAAGTCCGGATGTGCTTTTTTCTCAATTAATTGAAAAATGTAGGGGAGTAAAAACAGCCATAACTCCATTTTCCCATATGCGCGGTGGCTTAAACAGCTTTCATTAAATTTTTAGGAAAAAAACACATAAGATTAGTCTTATTTGGTTCATAATTTTCAAGTGTTGATGTTGGAAAATTGATGGTAAAACGGCCACAACTATATTTTCCGATGCGTATGGTGGCTCTAAAAGCCTTCATTCGATGCCTCGAAAAAAAAAAATCACACACGATAGGTCTCATTTGATTACAAATTGTTCAGTCCAAACATGCTTTTTTCTCAATTAATTGACAAATAAAGGGGAAATGAGGGTAAAATCAGCCATAACTCCATTTTCCGATGCGTGTGGTGGCTCATACAGTCTTCATTTGATTCCTTGGAAACAATCAAACAAGATAGGTCTATTTTTGTTCAAATTGTTAAGTCCCATTTTTTCCCATTGTGTAATGGCTAGAATTGGTTGTGTGAATTTAGGGTTGCCAGATAGTTTTAAAAATGCAGAACATTAAAAAAAAGAGGAGGGGGATACAAAATTTCAACATAATTTCTTGGTTTTCACCACACCATATCAAACCATACGATATTTTAAACAAATAAATAAATTTGGTTTTTATACCTATTTTTTATTGAATGGTGTTACCTTGAACTTCAAGATCTGTGAATATCCTTATTATTTTTAAAAGCCTGGATGTTTTTCTTTCTGAATTAGTCACAAAATTTTCCTTTTTAACTCTAGCTTATCCAGGTTTGACTGTATTTAATTCCAAACTGGATCAAACATATTATCGAGTTAAATATAGTGATGTGAGGTGAGTTCTTTAAACAATTATACTTGATTTGGTTTTTTTAAATTGCGTATTTATCGATAAACTAATCTGCCGCTGCTGGTATGTCTGTCCCATATCTTAAAACAACGAAACGAGAAAAACGGCTTTATAGATTTTAATGAACTGGAAATGAATTTCTCGGTTGAAACTTTACTTTTTTTATTTCTTTCTTCACAGATATCAAGATAATTGTTTCAAAATTTCGTCCATTGTTTTTATTTTGCTTTGGAATTTCGCATGCTTGTATAATTTACCCGCATAGCTGTCCCATATTTAGCTATTCCTTTGTAAGTTGATCATTTGATTCCCTCTATCTGTGCAATGATATTCACTTTACTGGCCGTTTACTGATGAAAATGAGTTAGAAATGATAATTAGGATGCATCTCGATAAAGATATGAGAATTGAGTAGGTCTAAGATAAAATAAATAACAACGTTCCATGAATTTAACAACCTGTACCTTCATCTTTGTAATGTCTTAAAAATTCCGATCGTGTAATGATAAACGGATCTTTTCGAAAGTTGTTTGGTCGATGATCTTTTAAGAAAGACTATAAATACAAATTATATTAATGCTGAATCAGAAAATGCAAATATATAATGAGAAAAATCAATTCAATATAACTTACGCGTATGCTACCAGGTACGCGTATTTAGGATCACAGATTTTATGAAAGTCCATGCAGCAAATAACAGCATGACAAAAACTTAAAAATATGGCTTTGTAGCTGACTATTTTCTATGTTTTACAACGAACAGTTCAATATGCCTTATACGAAATTGAAATAAAATCAGTTTGGTGGAACTTATCCATAATGTTAAACATAGCTTTTAAAAATTATGAAAATTGTTATTTTTGGCTTGACTGTACCGTTTAATTTAGTCTAAGTTTCGTAATTTCTAACACAATACTTATTTTGTCGCACAATTTGTATGATTATTTGTGAAATAAACGTAAACTAGAGGAGCATTTTTAAAGCATTCTGTAAAAATAGACATATGAGACAGCTTTGCGCTTATATTTCATACGGGACAGACATGACTTTGTTTTTTTGTTTTCATATATGTTGAGAACAAAAATTTGATATGTGGTGATAATACTTCTAAATAAATTCTACCCGCTCATTTTCACCATCTTTTATTTAATCTAACCTCCTATACATCTAAAAAAAATTCATAATCTTCAGATGTCCATACTAAAAAGGGCATCACTTTTCACCGAAAAGACCGATAAGTTATAGAAACAAACATAAATTACGGTGATTAATCTCTCATAAAAAAAAAAAAAAAAGATGAGAACAAAGTTATGAAAGTTTTTTGTCTTCATTGAAGAACAAACTGTATTAGAAAAAATTTCGAGATAAACTGAAAAATGATGAAAACGCATATGGGACAGCCTTGCGAATAGCGGCAGTAATGCTCTTGACCGAATGTTAACACCTGTAAATTTTCTTCTAATAAGCATCTGCTATATCTATTCGTTTTTTTCATTTCAATCCTTAATTCTTCATGAAGGGTTATTAAATTTCAAATTCAGAAAGCGTTATTTGACCAGGAAATCTCCCGAAATTCTAGACAAACATATTACCGATAAAATTGAAGTTCCCGTAACTCGACTCGTGTTGCGAAAACGTTGTTGTCTATTGAAAATCGCATTCTGAACCCTAAGTAACTTGTTTCCTTTGCCATATCTTGTATATGGAATCTCTTACAATGATAAATACTTTCCAAAAGATTAGCTGATTCTTTGAAAAATTAAAAATTTATATTTCGGTTGTATTATAATATTTAAAACAATAAAACTATAAGAACCATCGTGCAGGGTGACAATGAGCCAAAAATGGTAATATTTGAGTTGTTTTCTAAATAACTATTGTAATTTTGCTTATTTAGAAAATAAAAGAAAGCAGATTTGTTCTTAAATAGTACATGCAACTACACAAAATTTCGTTGGAAAATATTATTTTTTTAAAAAGTCATACGACAAAGAAAATTGGCTCATTCTCACCCCTTCGAGGGGATTACTATGGGAAACCTTTGTGATAGTTGCCTGATTTAAGAAAATATGTTTAAAAAAATTTAAAAAAAATGGGACTTATTTGTTTTAGTGAAGAATGGGCCGGTAGAGTGTAAAAATTTCATCTGTCGTGAATTTTGGCTTACAGATTCATATAATGATGATCAATCAGTTTCTATACTTCGACCGAAGTTATTCATTCAACAGGAGTAGTCAAAATAATTCTAAGTTCTCTGTAGAAAAATACGAACTATCGTTATCTTCAATTGCTGCACAGTAATAAATTGAATATTTATATTTTCGTAGGTGATGGAAAGAATTAGAGAAACATGAGGCATCAAAGAACGAAAAAACATAAATATGCCGTAAATATCATGAAATTTTCGAAAAAGATACAACGGCTCACCGGCAGGACGTTGTATCTTTTTCGAAAATTTCATGATATTTACGGTTTATGTTCTTTCGTTCTTTGATACCTCATGTTTCTCTAATTCTTTCCATCACCTACGAAAATGTGATTATTTTCAGGAACAAAGATGTACCATGCGATTTCATAATATCAGTATTGAATATTTATGTTTTTTGGAGCTTAGCTTGGCCCATTTTCAACCCCATTTGTACATTTTGGACAATGCTTCAAACAATTGATATCAATCTTAACATATTCAACCAATTTGTAGAAGAAACATTGATTCTGCTTAAGCAGTTCCTAATGAACGTATTTATCAGGAAAAGAACCATGAAATTTGCTGGTGTTAGTTTACACATGGAGTGTAGTTTGTTTGCCATTATGACACTAAATTTAGACGGTTCTTATAATTAAAACAAAATATTTATGAGACAAAATTTTTACATTCTTGTTTAGTGATTTTCAAACAAATTTGTTTGATGCTGGAAAGCACTTGTTTTGCATTAAACAATTATTTAATAAGGTTTTGTTTGTTCTGGCAAATTCTTGCAGGTTCAGGCGTATTAATTTACTCTTATTTCGTTGAAGTTTTTGAAGCTGAAAAATTATGATTGTTTGATTGATGGTTGTTCTAAAAATAGCTTAAATAACAGAATTATATTTTAAGTGGTTCCCATGGACCGAAAAACATTTTTATATACTTCAAAATTTATATTTACGACAGAGTTGACAGACTGGCCTTGGATAATCTAGTTGGTGAATTCGTTTTCGATGTTTACTTTTGAATCTGCGGCAATTAGGGGGAAGTGTTCCTTAATGCACATGTCGGGTCATATGCGTATGCAGCCGATTGACGATATGGCTGGAGATTCATCATATCTAATCCGTGCAATTTAAGGGTAACACGCTTTTAACACATGGCATGAAAACATTAATTTTTTATATTATGTCGAAAAAATTTAAAAATTCAAACAAGATTTTTGTCAGTTTTGTTATAATATATTAAACTATAATTATCGTGCGTACAGGTTCTGTGAACAAAAATTTTAATGGTTTTTCTTTCTTATTCATCTGGAAATAGGAAATTCAACAAATTAAAGCTTTTGGCAAAGTTGTAAATGATAAGATATTGGAATAAGAGACGTTTTCAACAGTTTAACTTCTATTTTCACTAAATGGATCAATAAATATGAATAAGTCAATAACTCTACTTCGGCAGGGGTTATTCATTCAACAGAGGCAGTTTAAATGATTCTGTATTCTGTATCTCATATAGTCATCCATTAAATTTTCATTTTAATTGCTGGTGATATGATAAAAATTAATGTAAGGCAGCATTCATAAATTACTTAACGCAATAATGCACTTTTTGGATCCCCTCTGGGACATACGGGTCCCAAATCGTAACGCTACGACTATGAAAATTACATAACGCTGAAGAATACCCCCTTCCCATCAATACCTGTTCTTTAATTTTCTTTTCTTTTTTTATCTTTTTTTAATTAAATCTAGAAAATTCGGAAAAAGTTTACACATTATAATTTTACCGATCTTCATAGTACATTGAACAGTTTATCTATAAATTTTAACGAAATAAACAATTGTCTAATATAATTCTATGTACCGTTTCATCACAAACTTTTCGAATTTTCACTTCCGGAGTCCACATATATCCAAATTGCTTCCTAATAGTCAGTAACCATTACTTTCTATTCATATTTATTAATCGCCTAATAAGGTGAAAGACTGAAGCAACTTTCGAATCACATACAAACGGACTGTACTGATTTTTGGAACCAGAACGTCAGTTCCCCTTTGATTGCAATGGCATTTTGGTACTAAAACGACAGTGCGGTACTGAAATGTCAGTTCGGAATTTTTCTTCTCTTTCAGCTCCTTGCTTATTTCCTTCTATATTTATCTATGCTCATTAATTCATTGTCGTGCTTGTTTTATTCTATTCAAGTAGCATAACTTGTGGTTCAAAATATATTTTACTTCATAATATTCGGTATTTCAACGATTATTTCACGGAAATGTAGTACAAATGTAGTAAAAATCTTTTCCAAAATCTTCGGAAAAGGGTCGAATACTTATTTCAATTATTTTGAGTTTACAGCTGACTTTGGTTTGCTTATAATTTCGGATCTGGCAGAAATTGTGATGGACTAGCTTGCAGAATAATTTTTTAAACGAATAAAAATTGTTGAGTAACGTTGAGCAACCCTTTTTATTTACACTTTTCTGAAGTCTTTGACTATTGTCATGTAGAGATTGATTATTTAAGATTAGCTACATGAACAATTTTGCGATAGTAAACATACAAAGAATCGTCATCCACATCGCTGCTTTTTGATTTTTATTATTAACCAATAACCACTGACAGAAAATCCTCGAGGTCTTTTCTCCTTATCAAATTTTAACACTTAAACATTTTTCGGTAATCATAATCTGTTTGAATACATTTTTCGTAAAGGAGATTTCAACCTTCGGATATTGAAACCTGCAATTTTTCTTAAGTATTCGGAATCTAGTTCGTTTAGTTCATTTATGTATTCTATTGTGTGATTTTTTTTAAGAACTTTATTAATTTCTAAATCAGAGCTTCGATATAACGTTTGAAGTATCTTTATTAACTTTCAGACGTTTACGTGCAATAACAAAACCTTCATTAAAGGCATTTAACTCCTTCTCCACCAACTTTATCAGTATTTGTCTCGATTGATAATATTAAACTCACTAGTATAAAATTACTAACAGAAAGTCTTACGAGCGGCTTTTGAAAAAATTTGCATTTTTTCGTAGAGTGTTTAGTCTATTCCTGTGTAAAAACATCAACAAAGAGACAACTACTTTGATAAAAATTTGAAAAGTTCAGTAGAAAGTATTCTTGTTTTTGTTTTTTTTTTTTTGAATGTTCACCCTAAGGAAGGCAATTAACCCCAAAAGTCACATAGGAAACTTTTGCGTAGAACGGCTGTACTCATTTGGCAGTATGGTAGAGTGGGCCACTTTTTTTCGTTGTTCTATAACTTCTTTATTAAAAAAGATAACAGGAAAATAAAAAATGGTATGGTTTTCTTCATTTTCAAGGTATCATAAGGTAATTTTTTAAATTTTTTAATAAATGATTTTCCCCAAATTCTGAGTGTTTGAAAAAAAGAAATATTTTTTAGGTTTTTGAAAAATGGTGGGGAATCGTGGGCCACCAAATCCGAATTGACCAAATAACATGCAAAGTTTATGAGTTGACCCAAAACTATAATTTCATAATTCATTTCGTTATTTAAAAGCAATTTCAGATGATGAAATAAAAAAGAGAGCTGTGTATGATCGCATGGATTCCAAAACCTGGCTCGCGAACGTTTTGGCAAAATTTGTTATAAAGGATGGACAACATATTTTTCATTACTCTTCATTTGGCATAAGAAAACTTTGCAGATAGGTTAAAACGTATTTTAAGTTCTGAATGTGTATAAAAACATAAAAATATAGGTGGTCCAAGATGTGTGGCCCACGATTCCCCACAAGCTATGATTTGAAAATTGGTTGCGTTTGTGTGACTTATTGATGTTTCATCAAAAATTCCTTTTCCACGTTAAAGATCATGACAAAACTAAGATCATAAGCGTATGAGCATATTTTTGTTATGCACTTTAGGTTCCCCATCGATGAAATTAGCGGGTGTTTTTTTAATTATGTAAGTCAATTTTTCTAACTTTTTTTAGCTTGATAAATAAAAGAAGCATATGATGCGTATTTCAGTCAATAACATATAGAACTACATGCTCACGCAAAGCGACGACGATGACAGTTGGTTTGAGATTTTTATCTCAACACGCATCTGAGATATTAAAAGTGGCCCACCTTACCCCATGGCCCCCGATACCCCACTCTCCCCTACAATATTTAAACCTGTAGAACTTAAACATATTACAACATACAATTTCAGTCCGCTCTGAAGTTTTTGACCCCACAGAAAATAAATTATATTGTAAACCTATGAATGCAAAACTCTTTTGTTGCAAAAATCTCCCTACTTTTTACTGCCTGATCATTTCCGTTCCAGAAATGATCTTGACATCAAATACAGTGCTTGAAGAAAAAAAAATGTCAAAAGCAGACATCCGCCAAAAAGAAATATTTCAACTATGGGGGAAACATAAACTTTAACGGCATATTGTGCATCGTTTGTCTTGGATTTTTTTTTGAAAATAAAACCCTACATGTGACGCGATTAATCGCGTCACAATGCAAAAGACCAGTAGCATGCCTTCCAGTCAGCCAATAAGTCTGTCAGTCGGTCCGTCAGCCAGTAGTTACTTTTTTTAAGTCCGGCGACGACAGTGTTCTTAAATCCCACGGACCAATGCGTCTTGGGCCTTTTTTAGCTACTAGGAATCTGAACCACCAACCGGTGTAAGACCTCCAGGAGAATTGATGATGTCGTCGCTGGGTACAAGATTAAGGTCAGACTCATTACAGTAGTACCTTTAATAAAGCGCTCCTACATACCCAGATGCTGAATGAAATGTGAAAGAAGCCATGCAGTGTGGTGGTTTGGACTTGAGTTATGATTTGCTCATTTAGCTTCTTATTTTTAATGGCCACAACCATGCTCGTTTTAAATTTAATTTCACGTTGCGTTGATGGTTGTTCTTGAATTTTGAACTAACCTTCCAGTAGTTAGCTGGTAAGCGATCGTTTCGTTGTTGGTGACGTTGCAAATTGTGGTCCATCCGCCCTAATTGGGGACAAAACGACGGCTCAGAATCTGGGTGGGAATTTTGGAGCATTAGGTTATGGGAATAGCAACCCTAAACTAAGTGACAATTTGTTAACCGTTTGAGAAAGAGTGAAACTTAAGTCAACCATAGTCAATCATTATTTTTACTTACTTCTTTGGGCAAAATGTTTCAAAATATGTTAATCTAACAATCCCTATTAATGAAAACTGTTTGACAAGCAGTTGTTAAAAGCTACAGCTATGAGAAGCTAAAAAAAACATGAAAAAACTGCTCATGGATCTATTTATCGAAAGACTATCGATTTGGTAGCTTCCGAAATCCTTGATCTATGTTGGCAGTTAGACCTAAGAGTTACCGTAAGACGTGGCAACATTGATAACCGGGGTAAATTTGATTAGCTTGAAATTTTTCCACACTATCATCAATAACTAAGTCTAAAGGTAAAATATCTCAAAAACTTTATTCTAAGTATAAAAACCTATCAGTTGAGTTGAAAATTGGAAAAATTTGGTTTGGTTTTTTTAAGTTGTAAATGTAAAAATGTTATTTCAAAATCGTGGAATATCTATTTTTTCGAAAACTCACAAACACACACCCTTCCTGATGAAATCAAAGCGTTTAGATGCAGCAGGTTAATATATGTGAGAGTTCTTTTTTCCCTAAGTAAATAATAATGTATATAGTAATGTATATAATAATGTATATAGTTTTGCTGTAGTTTTTGTTGTATTTTGAGGTAAATTTTTAATATTTAAAAAAATAGGGACATTTTTCAACGGTAAGCCATTCTAGGACAAAAGGCTAGAAACCATTTCAAATGGTAAAGTTTGGAGGAAAAAATAAAAGGGGAATAGTGCGAAGGCCAAGGGGATAAAATGAAGGCAAAAATTCATGTGTTTTTGCAGTTAAAATTTGATTAGTAATGTTAAAAAATTTAGTCCCTGAATTAATGCAGCAGCATTGCCCATCTTTCGATTTAAATTGTTGTTTGGCCTTAACACATTAAGAACCGCGATGTTGTTTTTTTTTTGGACCGCTAAGAATTCTTACCAAAGAAACACAAAAATTCAACAGGTGTTTTGTATCCTTTATGATCAAGAAAATTAGTCAAAGCCGTCAAAATAGAGACTGTTGCTTCAAAGCATCAAATTCTAAACAACGACGAAATCGATTTTTGAATAAAATTTAAAATTGTCTAATACATTTCTGCATTCATGTTTTACGTTTATACGAGTCCAGTACTGGTTTTAAAAATATGAAACATGCCGCATTCCCTTTATCAGAAAAAATAATCGAAAACATTGAAAAAAAAAAGATAAATTTTACCCCGTTTTACGGTACTAACAACCTGGAACAACGTTTTGAGAAAAAAAACCTAAGTTGGGTACAAGAGATGAAACATAAACCCCCTCTAAAGGCGAGATTGGGAAACAACGACAGCAATTCGAAAAATAAATATGTACAATTCAAATATCTCAGTTATATGTGGTACAATTTTATCAATACAAATTATATAAAAATAAAGCTGTGTTTTAAAGTTAAGGAAAAAAAGATAGAAGTGAAGTGTGTAATAACAATAACCGAAAAAGCACTGAAAGCTAAGTCCGTTTGCCCCTGTGGTTAAGAAATTAAAAAAAAATCAATAAGTTATCTTTATCTATAAAGAATTAAGTAAGAACAAGAGTTGTTTGTAATTATACAATTAAGCTCCTGTGAATCTTTCCATAAAAAAAAACAATGAGTTCTGGAAGGTTAAATATATTTTAGAGTTCTTCAAATTTATAGCGCAAGGTGTCTATTTTAGAGACTTTAAAAATTTAACTTTAAAATTCGGCATCTTTGGAAATTTGACTCATTATATAGAACACTCTTTTCTATCCAACGATAAAACTAACCTAACTATTAACGAAAAATTCCATCGTCAAGTCACTGGTCAAGTTATTCTAGACCTAAGTGGCCAACATTTTCAACAGACGGGTAAACTTTAGAAATAATAAATGAGACCGCTGCAAGGATTGTATGGAAATTTTATAATTCATAAATTATTAAACCTTCCATGCAGTTTTTTTTATTGTTTTACAGCTCATAGATCCCTTGAATTTTCAAAGGATTTTCGATTCATTCAGTCCAGATTTAGAACAACAAGCTCTTATTTTGTAATGGAAAACAAACTTTTTCATTCGTCAATGGGCAGAGATGTAATGAAGTCCAAAAATTTAAAACTTTAGGCGAGAGTTGTTGATTTGTTTTTGTACTAAATTTTATTTCATTAAACCATTGACCAAATTTGAACTCCAAGAATAATATTCAATGTTGTACAAAAAAAATATTCAAAATATTTTGTATTTCTTGAGCGTTTTTGCCTTTCCAAAAGTGATTACCCAAAAAAATAATTGCGGTTGTTTGTAACAAACTTGGCTTGAAAATGTTCAAAACGCTTACAAGCTAATTTAAGTTTAAAAGCTACTTTTATTTAGTTTCAGAAACTATCCCAATTTAAAAAAAACTTAATTTCTTCTTATACTAGCAAAAACTGAAGATGAAGAACAGAAAAAATAAAGCTTACTTAAAAAATATTCTATTTCGAGCCTAACTGAGTTTTCTGTATGAATTAATTACCTATTAACTAGATGAAAACGAAAAAAAATAACACACTTTTCCAGTGGTCATGAAAAAATTTTCAGAGCATTTTATAAGCAAATCGTGTATATAATTTACGTTTAATTGCGTGCCAAACAAAAATTTTAATGGGAACTTTAAGGGCAGCGTATGTGATTAAAAGTTTCCTTTTGTTGAAATGGCGATTGATACGTCAATGATTGAAGTCGTGGCGTCACAACGCGCCACTTTCTAATTTTTTTAAAGCATTTTTTTTCTATGAACAATTCAACAGAATAAGTAATTATTAAAAGTGATGTCTGAGAAATAAATTTATAAATAGATGTAAAATAAGATCTGAGGAAATTTATCTGTGATGAACTTGAACTACCGTTGCGTTTAAAAAAGAATGAAATCGCATGAAGCTGCACACTCTTCCGAAACATAGACAAGCTGCCAATTCTCGCTCGGTTGATATTTTTATGAAATTTTTACACAAATAAGTTCAACTTCCGCCCGATTTTTAATCGCGTTATTCGATTTTGACGAAACTTGGCCAGGTACTAGATCAAACATTTTTACATCTTTAGACCAAATTTCAAGATATGTCAATAAAAATTATCAAAGATACAGCGAATTTAGTGAAGGAATTCTAAATTACCCTTTTTTGCGAGAATAGCTGTATCATTGTTCCAAGTCATTTTTAAGACTTCAAATTTTGTAGAGCGTTAGTTGGATAGTTGAACATACATGTGTGAAAATTTGGAATTTGGAAGAGAGTGCGTAGCTTTACGCGATTTAATTCTTTTTTTGAACGCAACTGTATTTCAATTAAACCTTTTCCTTAAAACTATTGATCTTCGTCAATTTTTTTTTGTTTGCATATTTCCCTATCTAACTTCTTTATTTTTCGAAAAGTGAACTAGATATTAGCAATTGTTATCAAACAAATCAAATTTATCTCCTTAAAATCAAAAGGTATGAGCCGTTTCAAATAAAGAATTTCCAAAAAAAAAGGAAATTGGGAATGGTCGTTTGGAACGGGTTTTATGATTGATTTATTATAAGGTTGCCAGAATTTCTATAATATTTGATTTCAAAATTGTCGACCAAAAATCCGGTTAATATCTTAGCAAATTAAAAAAAATCCGGGCCAAGTTCGGACTTGCTTCAATGATATTCGGGCAACCAGGACGGAACGGACTTTTTCAAATTTTGTATTAAATATCCGGGCAAATCCGGAATCTGGCAACCTTAATTTATAATCATTAAACTTTTTTTTAGAAGTGAAACAAAATACATTCCTTCTGAAGAAATCTACAGTACTAAACTTTACAGTACTACTTTATTTGAAATCTGGAACATTTTTGATTTTTTTTTAAATTTTAATAACTATATTTCTGTCTATTGAAGTTGAAAAAAAATAATATTAAATTTAATATATTTCCAAAGTTTTTTAATTTTGAAATAATTTGCAAAGTAAAAGTTTATCAGAATTCAAGTAACGACTAAATTTAAGGGACCGGCGCCGATTGACCGACGCATAGGGCTGAGATTAAAGATCTCCATTGCTAGCGATCTGAAACCTGCGTCTTCTCTTGCTGCCAGCCACGGTTCTCGTCAACTGTTCGGATTTCGGCGGCTAGACTACGCCGCCACGAGCTTTTGGGTCTGCCTCTTCTTTGATGCCCACCTCTGCCTCTCTGCAAATCTCGTTTTTATCTCTTCTCAGCGTGTGCCCAATCCATCTCCACTTACGTTCCAGAATCTCGATTTCTAGCTCCTTTTGCTGACACCGGCGATGAAGTCTGCCTCTTCTTTGATGCCCACCTCTGCCTCTCTGCAAATCTCGTTTTTATCTCTTCTCAGCGTGTGCCCAATCCATCTCCACTTACGTTCCAGAATCTCGATTTCTAGCTCCTTTTGCTGACACCGGCGATGAAGTTCTACGTTTGAGCAGCGTTGCCAACCTTCCAGATTTTTCTGGATTCTTCCAAATTTTTATGTATCATCCAGAAATGCAGACCTCATGTTGTCTGGTCCAGACTTTTCATAAATTATCCAGATTTGTCCAGAAATTTCTATAAACTCGACGTTTTAATAAAAGAAAATACAATTGAAATCCAATAGCTCATAACGGCAACACTGAATTTACTGTGAAGCAGAATACAGAAGTAATTTTGACAGCTGAATGGGTCTAAGCTTTCGGTTGTTTAAGCTTTTGTTCACATAGAATACGCGCCCGCTCGCCGCTTGTTGTGTTTGTGCTATGAATGACAGCTT
Organism: Uranotaenia lowii; assembly: GCF_029784155.1. Taxonomy (NCBI): domain Eukaryota; kingdom Metazoa; phylum Arthropoda; class Insecta; order Diptera; family Culicidae; genus Uranotaenia; species Uranotaenia lowii. The sequence goes on from NC_073693.1 coordinate 149,500,567, forward strand.
TTTTTTAATAAAGGTTATCACGTGTGGGTGTATAAGTGCTTTTCGCGAGAGTATGGTAGTGAGGAAAACAACTTTTCCCCATACAGTCATCCCTCAATGTGAGCCTTTTTAACTATCCAGACAAATCCAGACTTTTCTAATGTAAACTTCCAGAATTTACTAAAAAGCACCTGGCAACCCTGCGTTTGAGATTCATTTGCCAGGCCACCAAGCGCGAATGATGTTTAGCAGGCAGCGATTCACAAAAACTTGCAGTTTTCGCGTCGTCACCGGATATGTGCACCATGTTTCGCACTCGTACAGCAATACGGATTTGACGTTTGAGTTGAAGATCCGGATTTTATTTCGTGTTTGGGAGACTCGCAAACGAAAATCGGACATTTCTGATCCGGGTTTCGATGTCTTTCTTGGTACCATCATCAGGCGTAATCTAGCTACCAAGATACTGGAAATACTCCACTTTCTCAACCTGTTGTCCAGCTTCTACGAAATTGGAACGATTTTCTGTGTTGATTTCTATCGACTTGGCCTTTCCGACATTGACTTTGAGACCTGCTGCCTAGGAGCCTTCGGTGAGGTCGTCGAGTTTGCTCTGCAAATCCGATTGTGTTTGAGCAAGCATAACAATATTGTCTGCCAGGTCAAGGTCGTTCAACTGCTCCATTGTTGAAGGATTCCACGGCAATCCTCGGTTCCGTGCACAGTCGATCGATCTAATCAAGATCTCATCCATAACCAAGGTTGCCGAAATCACAGAAAAATCTGTAATTTCACAGCATTTTGAGCAAATTTTCATCACAGAATCTGTGTCACAGAACACAGAATTTTGAAAAATTCGCAGATTTCACAGAATTTTTGAATTTTCGAAGGATTTCCAAAATTACAATTTTTTTTGGCAAACATAAAATTTAGATTTTAACTTTGTAATTCAGTAAAGTATGATAGGATTGGTAATTTTAATTGATTTTACTCAATTTCAATGTAAATAAGACCCAATTAATCATGAATTTTCAATTAAATTAAAAGAAATATCATCACAGAAAACCATCACAGCATTTTTTGGTAAAATCACAGAAAGTCAGAATTTTTTTTCTCAAAAACACAGAATTTTTTTCGGCAACCTTGTCCATAACAATGAGAAAAAGCAGCGGTGATAAAATACATCCTTGTCTCGTTCCAGCAGTTACCGGAATTGGATCGGACAAGACTTGTCCTTGATTGCCGCTTCTATTTCAGAAAGCGAGGGCGCTTCCGAGTTGTCACCATTTTACGATTTAGTGTTGACGCTTCGAGCTGCGGGTTTTGTTGGCCATCGCTATTTGTGGCTCGGTCTTTCAGCGGCATTCTAGCATTAGTCCTTGCACCACTGAGGCGCCGAGAAATGTCATAAAGTAATCGGATATCTCCATTGGCGGCGGCTCTTTCTCTCTCTCCGGCTAAGGAGTTTGTCCAGGCTCTCTTGTCTCGTCTACAAGCTCGTTTTAATGCCTTTTGCAGCTGACCCGGTACATGCCTGCTCAATTCCGACTTTCGCATTTCTTCGATCATCGACCATCCTCCAAGTTTCATCTGACATTCATTCACTTCTTCTTCCACATACTTTACCGAGAGTATCATGGCTCGCCGTGATAAACGCGTTGTTGATTCCACACCACTGTTCTTCAACTGTTTCGTTTTTTTCATTTCATAAGTTGCATGTCTCTTATCTTACGAATACGATCCGATACTAATCACACCAGAATAACGTATTCCAGCACTGAGTGTGGTCAAAAATATTTGTTGTTCATCCAAACATTTTTCATTTACCTAAGACAGAAATATGATAATCAAACTCTTACAAGTCGTGATAAAACTGAATTTGTAAATGAATATTCTTCAGAAAGATATTAAACTGGCATCTCTGCCTTCAAAAAAGTAGTTTTTCTCATGATGAAATCTAGATATGGTGGTCTCACTTTGGCAAAAAGTAGACGAGGGTTGGATGCGGAGGAGGGGGCGAAACGTAGCCGAAATTTGACAGCTGGCTGTTTGACTGGCTGGGATGCCAGGTCCTCTGATTTTTTGTAAAACACGAAGTTTTGCCAATCATCAAGATATTACTTAGACAAAGATTTAGCCTTGATTTTTGCTAATATAATTCATAGAATCGAAACAAAATCTTCCGGCTGAGCTCCGGGCTGGTAAGCAAAGCTGGAAGAGGTTGGACCTATAAACGACGGTGCCAGCTTTGTCGGTAGCGGTTAGTAACATTAATTTTGCATTACTTATGTCAAATGTATGCTTATTCAACACTTTTTTCTTTCAAGAGCTATCTAGAAGCAGCAGAAAATCATCGAATCGGATGGTAACATGGCGAGGCGTTACATTCCATCGTCCGAGAAGCGGCTGGCCCTCCTGCAGGAACATCCGATCTTCATCGAGATGAAGAAGCTGCTTCAGGAGGACCCCCGTCTGTTGCCATCGCTGCTCCAGAAGATCCAATCGAGTAATCTGGATCTGATGGGTAGCATTTGGGAAAGCCAGATGAAGTTTTTGGCACTTTTGAATGAGGGAACCGATGAGCTGAAATAGGAAAATAGGTGCAACGTTAGGCGCCTGGGCAGCATGACGATAAGTCCGATGAGTGGGTTGGGGAATCAGTTCGATCAACTGCCGGCTGTTGATTGTCCGGAATGGATTGAGCCCCTGAAGGATTCCTGCAGGTGATGCTGTCCAATTGCTAGTAATCCTCGAGTGCACCAAAGCTCCAGCTCAGCGCTGCTCGTGGGTGGTGGTGGTAGATTAACTGAATATGTAAATATTAAAAAAGGCTTTAGCAGTATTTACATGGTGCAACAGTTATTTGAAAATAAAATTTCGTATCAAAAAATCGTTTATCATTTAATCATGAAAATTATCAATAGCAGAATTTATAGCATTCTTTTAGCAGAACCGATTTATTTCTATTTTCATTCAACACTTTTCGATTGGAGGGAAACAAAATAGCTCTTTGGATAAGGTAACAAGAATAAGGGGCAAGCAACATCCGGTTTAGGGTTTTGGTTGTTTGTTCCACCCTTTAAGATCCTTTCTATCATAACGGTCAATGAAAAGTTTTTCTTTTTCGGAACATACGGAAAGACCGAACTGTTTGTAATTTTATTAAAAAAAAGTGTTTAGAATACAAATTAATTCATTGAATATACTCATATCATTGCTTTATTTCCGAAAACTCAATTTAAATATAGTTAAATAAACTAAACCACAGTACGGTTTTAAATCTTTTGATCTTTCGTTTACGATTAGCTTGTGCACATACACACACTTTTTTGCCATCTGATTTTTTATCTCTAACACCTTGTATCCCTGGACCCCTTTTTTCGTAAACACTGCAGCCAGCTGTCAAAACTTTTTTCAATATGGCTGAATGGCGATTTGGCATATGAGATCACCATCCTAGACGCATCATGGTTTTTCTGTTTGTGACCAGGGTTGCCACCTATTTTCAAAAAATGTCTGGAACAATTGGACCGAAATGTCTGGAAATGGGTATAAATGTCTGGAACAGAGCTAGTCGGGGAGAATAGAATCGAAAAACGAAAAAAAAACGCCCGAATATCAAGTTTTTTTGATCATTTTACCGACCAGTTCAAACATTGATTCTTTTATTTTCTTTGGGTAATTGTATTAAGCTTTATCATTCCTTTTAGAAAATTTGAAAAATGATGCTTTTGTCGGTCCAAAATGCAAAGTTTCAACAGCTCTATCCAGTTATTGGGTTAATCTCTGCCAAAATAAATGATTTTTTAAAAATATGAATGCATTTGGTTTGGTAATGCACATCACAAATCCTTGAAAACGAAACACATCAACACTGTCTCAATGTTTGGCTATGAACAATGATGCAGCGAATTTCTATCCTCCCTACCCAGGTGTTGTGAAGCTTATTTCTAACTAACTAACTAAAATTTTAAAATAATACGTTAGATCAAAAACTAAAAGTTCAGAATATAAACCATCTGCTTAGCAATTCATATTCCGGAATCCAGATTCAATTAGAAATTCTTATTTCAGATCACAGATTCATTGTTTTAAAACTATGGATCATAAATTGAAAGTGATCGGGATCCAAATTGAAAAATAAATAAATAAAGTTAAAGATTTTGTTCATTTCTGATTGCAGTCATATCTAGATGGGTTATATTGAAAAACCTTTTTCCATTGTTTAAACCTTTCTATCAAGTAATTTAAATCATTCAGGTTAAAAAATAGATTCATATTTTTTCCTCGGAGGAGAAATTGTAAAAGTAAAAGATATTTTAAGCACGACTTTTTAAGTATATTTTCACAGCGTGAATTAATATGTGTATGAAATAACTTGTATGCGAACCATCCAGTGGATTCTAGGGCATTATGACCGGAAGTTATAGATTATCGAAAAACAATGTAAATATAAAAAGCAAATTATTTAAATCTTCGTGTCGATGCTTGTCGAGATAATTTTTGTGACATTAAATAACATAACTTGAGTACATACGATTTTAAACAAGACATCGTAGGTTTCGATGTTTATGTATTCCGAATATCAATATTCTGATTTCACTTTTAGATAACTATTCATATTAAAGTTTCCGTTAAAAACAACTAATAAATTTAAGAAATCTCAGCCAAATTTATCATAGCCTAGATTGCGACGTTGAATTAGTCAATGTCTACCTTTTTAATGGTTATGAAACGTCTAAAACTGTTTTTCAATTTCTTTTGCAATTTCACAATATATTCCAACAGAGCTGCTGAATGTTAACAAAAATAGTATTGATTTGATTTGGAAAGTTTGAAGCGTTTGTGTCTGGCTTAAAATTTTATTAGTTGTGGTGTATGTAGATGATCCAGTTTGGAATGTTACGTAGGCACATTATTGTGAATTTTTAATAACTACTTGTTGTAGAATGAAGTCGATCAATAAATTGTTTATACTAGAAACAATTGTAAATTGATTACAGAGTTTTCGTTTCTTGTAACTTATTCGAGTTGGGGAATATGCCCATTAAACAATTTTCCTGAGTTTTTCGGATTCGGGCTTAGAAATCAAATCAGTCCTTTCATTTCAGTCTCAGATTTCAGATTGAAATAATAAATAAGCTTGGGCATGTTAAAAAATTTCTTGCTAACTTTACTATTTCGAAATTATTCTTTCTCTGTCTCGAACTTGGGAAAATTTCCGAAAAACCAGTCACTTTTCGCGGACGGGACGCAAGAACGCGTGTTTTCATGCCACGGAAACACCAAGAAAAGAATGACAAATGGCCGCCGGCTGGTCGCATTGTATTTGGATAGGCCTTTACACACAGCCCAGTGATGAAATAAATTCGGAACGAAATGATTCCAAATTCTCCCATTATGGACTTTCGGACCGAGTAATGTCAAAATACTAGACAGTTTTCGTACGAATTCGGACGATTATGATTCAAACTTGGTCAGAGTCATTCGGTGGAAACAAAACCCACTGTTGATTAGAGCGAAGTGAGCTCGAGCAATTCTACTCCACCCCAGTCAGTTAAAGTATTTAATGATGCCAAAATAGATTAAAATTTTGAAAAAAAAACTTTGTCAATCGTAAAATGTCTGGAATTGTCTGGAAGAAATACTAAAAATCTGGAAGTCTGGATACCAAAAAAAAAGTCTGGCCGGAGGTCAAAAAGTCTGGAAGATCCAGACAAAATCTGGAAGGTTGACATCCCTGTTTGTGACTCTCAGGCTGACAAAACGTCAACATTCGAGGCAGTTATATTTTGTGATGCTTACCATGAGATAAATTAACATCACACTGAGGTACAAAAAGGAAAAATCTCACTAGAGAAAAACACAATCTCATAAGATCTCGCAACCTTGCCTCAAATTGAATGTGGATCAACTCTGTGATTGTATCCGATCCACAGCAAAAACGAGAAACCGCTAAAGTAACAGTTTTGGAATAATGATGGTTCCACATTAGCTTAACGGTTGCCCAGATGGTTATCAATCGTTCGATGAAGTAATTTTTTCCTGACAAACAAATGCAGTTTTTACTATAGTACCTATCTAGCTCTGCACGTCATGGACGCGCCGAGAGCACGACAATACTAAGACGATGATGGTTAACTGGTTAGCGGAAGAAAACATTGGTAACCCGCAGAAAGCATGAAATATGAAATAACATCTCCCTGAGGCCAACCCTTTTTTTTTCGGTCAGGGAGGAAGAAAGTGGCTGAAAAAAGTCAGTGATTATACGGTCCAGGTTGTTGAGTGGGTGGATCGGGAAGACGAGTGACGGTGAGAAGAAAACTTGCCAACTTGCCATGCATAAGTTGGAAACAGACTTGGGGCCAGGGTTCCGTTTAAATGGGTAAGAATAGCGAAAGTTGTCTCTCGGGGGTGTTTTCGGTGTTAGATGATGATGATGATGGTCCGCCGAGACGCAGCTGATTGGTTTTCTTCAGATCTTAGCAACGAATACGGTTAGACCAGAAGAGACCGATTTGCCCTTGAGGGATACCTACTACCTCAACTTACGAACTAACAGATAGTCGATACTCATTTCCTACCAATCAGCGCTAATCGAATTTACACCTATTAATATGTACCTAATGTTTTTCTTTATTTCTGTTTTTCGTTACAGGTACGTAAACAAAGGATTCGTAGAAGGTTTGGAGTTTGAATGTATTGACTGCAAGGAAAAAGGAAAAAAAAAGGAATTAACTGCATAGTTTAATTTGTTGCAACATTCAGTGCGATTCTTACGTATGAAATCAACGTATCTTGAAATCCCAGAGATTATCTTGAGATCCCAAAGAAATGTACTCTTCAGTTTTGTGTTCTGACACAAAAAAATTATAAAATTCTTTTGAAATTTTGTTAAGTTTTTCTTGCCTTATAGGTCAATTCACTATTCAAATTACACTAAGGTGTTATTTTACACGGAGCTAACCCGATCAGGAGAGCATATCAAAATAAGAACTTAAACATATCTCAACGAGATGTTTATATCTTCTCAGTTAGAATATTGTTCTCATAATTTTCGACTCTTAGTTTCTTAAATCTTGGTTAAATCTTGTTTTTATTGGCATTCTTGAATAGGATCGAACTCTCTTACAACGATAAAGAGTTTGTTTCAAGTTGTTATAATATATTACAACCGTATCTTATTTTGATATGCATATAACTTTCCATGAAACACGTACATCGGAGTCAACGGCCCAAACCGTACTTCAATGAGTTTCGCTCAGCAGATTCATTAAATTGAATTAAATGTTTGGGATACCAAAAATGGAGCACGATTTTAGCAAATAGTGTGGGTTACTGACAGTCCACTAGAAATTTTTCTCGAAGCATTCATATCTTGATAAGTTATAATTTTGATAGAATTTGTTCTACCTAATATCAAACTATGCTATCTATACCAGATATAATCTTGATAGGAGCATATCAAAAACTGATATAATTTAGCACTGATGGTATAGATTTTTTGATATAATTTGAGATTATCATTTCAAAAACTATTCATCAAATAACTAATATAATCAACAAGTTAGTAGGCATATTTCAGGTGATAAATGCTCAGCTCTACATTCAAAAGGGTTTAGATAAATTGCATGAAGAAACACGATTCCCTTATTTCCGGGGTGCATTAAATTTAGGTAATTTTGGCTGCGCTGAATGCAACTTTTGAAAAATGGTGAAATTTATTTGAGAATTTATTGCACTTTTTGACAAAACAGTAGAATATTGCAAAAAATAATTTAAAAAAAAAGTTTCTAAATAAAGTAGGTATCAGCTTTTCCCAAAACCGCATGTATTTTTAATTTTTTCGAAAAAGTTGTATAGGATTCTTTTCGTGTACTTTTCCCAATTCTGTAAAATACTGAAGATTTCTCGAATTTTATCAAAACAAATTTAATCCACATTAAATTTAAGATATTTTTTAAACCAAAAGTCAAATCGTGATAAGGTTTCAACAACTTTGATAAATAAAATAAAATCTTTTTTTTTTAACTTTCCTTATTGCAGTCAGAAATGCTTGTAATGATATCTTTCCAAATTTTCAAAAAAGTTGTGCAATTTAACATTTTTAGATGAAAGTATCTCTGAAAAAAAATTTATGCAAAATATTTTTCCTTGATTTGAAAAAGTTTAGTAAAAAAAATATCAGAATCAGTTTTTTCTTTCATGTAGGTTTGTAAGTTCATCCATACATTTGATAAACATTCATACATTTTATAAACATATTATGTTTCAATTTTCAAATTAGTTTACTATTTCAATTTTTTAATTTTTTTTTAAAGCTTTTCTAAATTTTTCAATTCTGATTTTTTTTTGTTCTTCTTGGAAGGCTTTAAATATGTTTCAATTTTTAATAACAAAATAATTTTTTATTTCTTTTATATTTGAATTAACGGTGAAAAAACATTCAGAGTTTGAAATTTTAAACTATAAACGATTCACATATTTTGATTATTTAAAATCTTTCGTTTTGAAATAACCATAATTTTCAATTAATATTTTAGAGTTCGAAAATTGATTTAAAGCATAGATTTTAAAGCTTAAAGAAGAAATTTCAACTAAATTAGTATTTGCTTTGTCTTTTCCATATTATCTACAAAACTTGGAATTCATTTTTATTTTTACAGTTCAATCATTCAAGAAATCAAATTTCCCAACCTGTATTTTTCAGTATTGGCTTTGAATGATCAATTGAAAATTTAAAGTTATTAATGTGATCTTTAAAAATGAACTTATTTGGCCTTTTATTTTGATAAATGGAAGAAATTCAATAGAAAAAATAATTTTATCTCAGAATTTGATCACTTGCAGTTTTGAAAAAAAAATTTTTTTCATTTTATCAGATTAAATTTAATTATCACCTATGTGTTTTGAATAAATTCTCTTAACTTTAAATGGATTTTTTTTCTCGCCAAAAATTCACATTTCGAATCGTCATTAAATATTTTTTTTCATATTCAAGATATTTCTCCTACATTTTTCTATTAATTCCTCAAGTAAAAACGAAAAATAGTAATGTAAATTTAGATGATTGAAAATTCAAATTTATTATCATTTAGCTAAACAATTTTTATCATTGCTTATTTCTGCCCTGATTTTAAAAGTTATTTTTAAATTCGAAATTATTTTCTTTTTTAATCCTGTACTCTATTTTCAATATTCTTTTTCTGAACATTGATTTTAATGTTCGAAGCTTTATATTCTGGCTTTATTTGAAATTCTAATTTGTTTTCGTTTTCTGGTTGTCTGGGAATATTGATTCCAAATTATTCAACAAGATTTTTTAAAATTTATTTTCAAGCAAATTTGTAGTTCAGAATAAGGAACATCATTTTGAATAATTTATTAATGACTTACCGGAAATAGCATTGATTGAAACTTTGATCCTGATAAATATTGAATCGTATCAGTGAATTTGTATCCGTGAATTAGTAAGTTGAAAAATGGCTTCAGAAATGTATTCCTTTATTTATAGTGCATTTTTTATGTTGATATTTTATCGAGCTGAATTTAAATTTCGAAAACGAGTCTTTCGCGCGGGTCTGCATTAGACTGGCCCACAACAAAAAAATGTTCTCATATTCCACGCGGCATCCCCTAAATTTGCGCATTTAGGTGAAAAAATGACTTTCTGAAAGTTTCAGATCATTTGGCAGAAGCACAAGCTGGCGCAAAGGAATTGAAATTTGTGTGGAGATTATCAGCAAAATCTATGAAAATCGACATATGTTACCAGCAGGCTTCGGACTCTTTTCAGAGCCCAACAAGAGCGGTGTAACAATCAGCTCCACTCTTTAAATTTTTTTGTGAGCGGAGCAAGAGTGGTCGATAGGAGCAGAGTGACAACACACACAGGGAGCGTTTTTCGTCACTCACAAAACACTCAAAATTGAAATGAGTGCTCTATAAGTGCGTCTCCTAAAGAGTGCTCCTAAGGTGTACACAATGTGCGTCCAAGTAATTAATTGATGGTGCTGTTCGCTTTGGTTCGTATCTAGCTGTTTTTTTTTCGAAGATGAATAAAAAAAGATGATAACATCAAGCCGGAATGGATGAGAAGAATAAAATCTAATACACTTTTGTTAAATATAATTCTCTATCAAACAACAAACCAAACGAGTCACGCTTAGAACCGATCCGAATGCTCTTTACCGGGTGAAACTAAATTGCTCCCCCACGGTGGTAAAGTATAGTGATGCTGATTGAACATTGAAAGTTAATTTTACAGTCCGCTAGCTAGTGTCGAGGGTGTTATTAACAAGATCGTTGTTTTGGATTTCGATTGTTTTGAATTCGTGAAATAAAATAAATGTTTGTCCGAAACAAGTTGATACCCATGTTGACATTCGAGTGTTGTCATGGATTTCTATGTGACTAACAATTGTTACGAGCTACACTGTTGACCCATATATGCGTTTTTTAAAAAACGCTTTATTGTTTCGGTAAATTATGTCATTTTATAACAAAATTTTGAATAATAACATACTTGAACTCAAAGAGGAAGTATTTAATGACTTAAATTCATGCAAAGCTTGATATTTGGTCTACTAACACCTGAATAAACGAACAATTAGTGGTGAAAGGAAACGTAAAGTGACTAATGACTGGGGGACTGTAGTTCAAGATTTTTTTGACTTTCTGGGACTTTGTCGGTTTTCCGAAAAACGGCTGGTTTTCAGAAAAAACGGCCAAGTCCTAAAAAGCCGATTTTTGACCAAGATTTTTTTTCGGGATAACACCAAATTTCATGCATTTCAAAATCATATGGTATCAAAATGAAAGTTTCGATTCTCTCTATTTCCTTTGTCCTCTTTTTAAGTGATTTTTGAAATTTTGAGGTCAATTTTTACCAAAAATTTTTTTCAGCATTTCGACAGGATTTTGACGTATTATGCATTTTTCAGTCTTTTGGCATCCAAATTAAAATTTAGGTTTTTCTGATTTCCTTTGGTCCCCCCTTTGGTGATTTTCGAGGGTGCTTCGAGGCACCCCTAAATAAAATCCGAATGAGTTGAAATTTTGCAGAGGTCAGTTTTTTGGGCCAATCCACAAAATTTTCATGTTAGGTTTTCGAAATTTTATATGAACCATTTGGCTGCCACCCTAACGTACATATATATGCTAGATTTGTAAAGCAACTAACATTATAGATTTCATCTTGAGTTGAAAAATTTTTTTCATAAACATGACGCTTATTTTCACGACGCATTTTCGGTTTATTTTCATTCCAGCCAAATAGTGTAACGTGATTGAAAAGTTTAGTTTTGTGTGCAGCATACTTCTAAATCTTACATTGCGTGAAGTGTTAAATTATTCAAACCTGTTTGATATGGAGACAATTTATTACAAAATCTACTTTCGATCCCATTATAAGATGCATTATTAAATTTTTCAGAGTACACTTCAAGAGCTTCGACATAGTTATTCAGCGAAAAATTTCCTTTAGAGAATTTATAAATTGAAAAAAAAAAGATTGGATGGCTCGGTTCAAGAGATAGAAGATATTTATTTTTTCCTTTTTTTTCGAACTTAATGTAAAATTTTTTCATACAAACAAGAAAATAAAACTTTACTCATGTAATCGTTACTTTAAAAATCTGCAACGAAGTTGTTGAGATCAAAGGGTTTTGGTAATTTGAAAATGACTTCAAATAGACTCAGTCTAATGTAGATGCATGCTAATTTTTTTTTTAAACTTTCTCAAAAATTTCCCAAGTTTTATAAATTTTATCCTAAATTTACCATAAATTAAACAAGATGGATAGAAAACACAAAGTTTAAAACTAAATTGCAAAATAATGCAAAACTTCAGTAATGATTATAAAGTAAAAACTACAGAAATGACGAGTATAAAAAATGCAAACTTATGGCATTTCTTAACTTTTGTAAGTCTTTTTCATTTTTAAAATGTTGCTTATTTTGTTATTCGGAAAATAGTTATTCTTATCTTTTTGATCAATTTCCCATTTTGCTTGAAACTCGTGTTATTTGTCGTTCGAACTAAAGTTGCATTTTATTTATATATTTTAAATATTTTGGGAAAACCCTTATGGAAAAAGAACCTTAGTGGAAACATAAGTTTAATATGCATTATCCCATTCGAGACGGAGGCCTTTTCACGACATTCGTACTCATAGTACTTTACTCTTAGATAACTTTTACGTCATTTGATTTTCATCAAAACCATTTCCCAATACATTTTGCCTAACATTTGCGGATTCCATTGGAATAAGGATATTATTTCTCCGAGCAATAGTTAACTCACAATGAAAGATTGTTCTGACAGAGGCACACAAATTCCATTGCACACACGGTGTGCAATCGGTCTCGAACGGGTTATGAATGATGCGAGTTGTGAAAGTCTTAAACATGAATCCCCCAGAGATCTGAAAAAAGGGCAGTGCCAGTCGGTTTATGCAATTTCTAAGTCATGTGGCATCAAACAGTCATCAAAATGTACGTACAAGTTTTTTTTTAATTCGATAATGATATTTTCACCATTCATTTATTGCCATAATAATGTAGATATAAACGTAAGTAGATGTAAACGATTACTTTACATTACATAAATTTCATTAAACCATTGGAATTTGACCCTCGGCACCAAGCGCTTGCGCGCTTTGCTTTCAAATCGCTGCCTGAAGAATTCCGTTAATGACGTCTTTTGTTTTGCTATGCACATGATGGGAAGGACGGTTTCCTAAAAAAAAACACACTTCATTTCCCTAAGAGCGCGCTCTAAGAGCTACACTGACGGAGCACACATCACTCATGTAAGTGTGTGTTGAAAATTTATTTTTCGGGAAGCAAGAGCAGAGTGAGTGCGGTTTAGCGCTCACAAGAGCGTGGGTTCCACTCCTCTTTGTGAAGCTTTGCTCTCGCACTTATGAGTGACACCTCAGGAGTCGTCCGAAGCCTGGTTACCAGTATGCTAGAAGGCTCAGAGTTTTAGTAATTGTAATTCAAACAATGACAAACAAGTTTGTAGAAGATTGTGATGCGATACGAGTTGACTGTGATGAGTTATCCGCAAATTAATGTGTGATTTTTTCGAATTTCTTTGATATATCGTGAACGGAGTATGGTCTAATAATTATAATCGCACTAACTTGATCGCATCGTCACACAATAAGAATAACAAATAGAAAGTTTGTGACATTTCTTTCTACTTTTTGCAGATATTTGTTATAAAATAAACTACAACTTTGCCTAGGACACAAACTTTCTATCTGTTGTTCTCATTGTGTGACAATACGATCAAGTTTGTACTAATAATTCACCTATACACCGTTCACGATATATCGATGAAACGCGGAAAAAATCAATTGCAAATAATTCATCACAGTCAACTCGTATCGCGTCATAATCTTCTACAAGCTTGTTTGGCATTGTTTGAACTACAATTCCTGAAATTCTGAGCCTTCTAGCATACTGGAAACATATGCCTGTCGTATGTATGAGTGTCGATTTTTCATACATTTTGCTTAAAATCTCCATACAAATTTTAAGTCCTTTGCGCCAGCTCGTGCTTCTTCCAAATGACCTGAAACTTTCAGAAAGTCATTTTTTCACTTAAATGCACCAATCTAGGAAGTGCCGCGTTGAAAAAATAATATTGTAAAAATCATCCCATACAAATTTTGGCCAGTCTAGTCTGCATGCAGTACATTTTATGGATATTCGATGGAAAACAATTTTTTGAAATGTAATTTTTTTAAGTTTAAGCTTTTTGATTGCTTATTTGAAAGCTGAGGATGAAAATGAAAAATTATTTTTTTTATTTCGATTACAGTCGCTTTAACATCTTCATGTCATTCACAACTTATATCAACGATGCAATTGGCGAACAGTCATTGAAAAACTTATTCGGTACAACTGTGATCGAGGTCAAGGACATTTGCTCAGGAAGCAACTGAATTGCCAACTGAGCTATATAACAAAAATTCTAAAAACCTTTTTCGCATTACCTCGGTAAAATTATTTCATGAAAAAAATGAAGGGTGAAAACGGAATTCCGGAATGTTAATTCCTCGTTAAATAAAATGTACAAAAAATTCATGAAAATGTTGCTAGCTCCTACTTTTCAACAGATTCAGATTTTATATTTTGAAAATATGTATAATAACTTTTTTTCATGAAATACTTATTTTTTCTTAAGTTAGCGAAAAATAAAGGTTAAGTTTTGAAAAAAAACCAACAATTAAAGAAAACATCATTTCAAGCTTACTCTCATACAGTGAGCGAAATAAGAATAGTACCACTATGTGTTTTGCTTGTTGAAATACGACTGATTGAAAACCACGAAAATTATTTTCTACAGTTTGTTTTGAATTGTTTTACGGGTTAATAAAGCATAAGTTTACTTTTTTTGAGAATCAAAAATATTGAAAAAAATGGTGTGAAAGAAGAATATTACCACTTGTGTTTTTTAACAAAAACAAGAATATTTCTAGAAATTTACTGTGTAAAAGTGAATAATAATGCTTCTACGAATTTATTGAATAGATAACTGCATTTTAAGCAGTTTTCTAGAATTTCAAAGGTTTTGGAAGGGGGTTTAAGAGATGCTACTCTAGTGTTTAGGAATTTGATATTTGAGCTATAATACTTTTCAAACTGCTTGATTTCTTCATTAACATTCATTAGTATGATGCAAAATTACGAAACATAGATTTGAGGCTTAAAATTCAAAAATACTAATGTTTTTAAATAGTCAATCACTCTTTCTCTAGTTTCAAGGCATAGATGGCAGCTCTATCTTGCAACTAAACCGAATTGATGCCCATTTTAGAACATCTGGGATAAATTCAGGTGTGCTGGATGATTTTGGTAAAGAAATAAGTTCTTGGTACCGTGTGACCACCATGGAAATTCTAAGATCACAAAATCAGAATAAAAGAATTTCATCAAGGTCACTAAAAGTGAATTTCTTGAACCGATAATCAGAATAATTTGATACTTTCTAATGGAGCTTGATGGACTAGCAGTATTATTGGTATGATTTGAAATTGAATCGGAAGTTGAGATGAGCAGGAATTTTTGCGGTGGTATATTCTTGTGCTGGTGATTTTTTTTTTGCAAATCCGGAAAAGCTTTCTGCAGCGTGAACTCCAACAAAACTGTGTTGGAAAACTACCTCGAGTTGATGAATATCGACCTATATGAACCTGGAAAATCATTATTGAGGCTTAATTTGGATTCAACTGCAAGATAGTGATGCCATCTATGGCTTGAAACTGGAAAAAGTGAAATTTACTGAAAAAATCAAAGTTTTTGAATTCCAACCTGTTTTTTTCTGATTCAAAATAAACCCAGAATGTTTGTTTCATCATTTCACATCATTTTAATGAAGAAAATTAGTAGTTTAGTAAAGAATTACAGCTCAATTAACAAATTCCTTAGTTCTTTAGTATTTCTTATAAACCACCCTTTTAAAATCTTTGAAAACCTTTGGAATTCTAAAAAACACCTTAAAATGCAGTTATCTATTCAAATAATTCGTAGATGCATTAATATTCACTTTAACACTAGTAAGTTTCTAGAAATAATCTTTTTTTGGTTGAAAAACACAAGTGGTACCGTAAACTGGGGGAACTTTGATCAGCGGGGTAACTTTGATCAACATGAAATTTTTGCAGATAATCATCATTAACTAAGTTTAAAGTTAAAATATCTGAAAACTGTTTACTACGTTTGAAAGCCTATAAATTAAGTTACAAATAAGCTAAATTTGGTTTTTATTAGAAGATTTTGTATATTACTTCAAATGTAATTTTAAAATCTTAAAATATCTTGGTTTTTGAAGGCTCGCAAACAAACATCTCTCCTGATCAAATTAAAGCATTTAGGAGCAAATGGGTTGTTTAATGTGAAAGTTCAACTTTTTTCTTGGTTTGGGTTTAGTTTAAGTGTTATTTTTATTGTCATTTGATGATAATTTTTGGTTATTGAAAAAAATTGGTCATTTTCCATGAAAAAGCTCGTATAGAAAAAATGGCTTAAAACCCCTATCAAATGATAAAGTTTGAAGAAAAAAAAGAACATAGGAACAGTGCGAGGACTCAGGGAATTGCATGAAGATAAAATTTCATTTGTTTTTGAGGCCAAAAAATATAAAGAAATGTTTTTATTATTAAGAGGAGAAATCACCGTGAATTTGTTTTATGAAATGAATTTGCGGCTTTATCGGTGAGGGTTAAAGAGTTGAAATGAAAGACGGATAGAAGATCAGAAGAAAATTCTAAGGTGGTGAAAAGAGCGAAGAGCATTTGAAATAGAAGCTTGACCACATACTAAATTCTTTGTCCCACACCAATTAACTGTATTGAAGAAGTAGTACCCAATAGAGAAGGCACTACATTTTTCGATACAGTTAATTATGGATGGTTCGACCGCCATGTGAGTGTGCACATGTGCCGAACGGACAAAAAATTTAGCATGTGGTTGCTCTGTTAAGTCTTCTATTGTGCGATATCGTTCCATCGATGGCTAGGTAGATTTCTTATTTTCGTTTTGTGCGGATGTTCCAACTGGATTGAGTTGTCGCATACGGTCAACGGTCAGAAATCTTGGCCTAACTATTTTCGATTATCGGAACGATGTTTTGTAATTGATTTTTATAGCCGAATTATTTTTATTATTAAGAGGAGAAATCACCGTGAATTTGTTTTATGAAATGAATTTGCGGCTTTATCGGTGAGGGTTAAAGAGTTGAAATGAAAGACGGATAGAAGATCAGAAGAAAATTCTAAGGTGGTGAAAAGAGCGAAGAGCATTTGAAATAGAAGCTTGACCACATACTAAATTCTTTGTCCCACACCAATTAACTGTATTGAAGAAGTAGTACCCAATAGAAGACTTAACAGAGCAACCACATGCTAAATTTTTTGTCCGTTCGGCACATGTGCACACTCACATGGCGGTCGAACCATCCATAATTAACTGTATCGAAAAATGTAGTGCCTTCTCTATTGGGTACTACTTCTTCAATACAGTTAATTGGTGTGGGACAAAGAATTTAGTATGTGGTCAAGCTTCTATTTCAAATGCTCTTCGCTCTTTTCACCACCTTAGAATTTTCTTCTGATCTTCTATCCGTCTTTCATTTCAACTCTTTAACCCTCACCGATAAAGCCGCAAATTCATTTAATAAAGAAATGTTTATAATTTTTGCCCCTAAATGTATGCAGCAACATTGTCCATCTTTTGAGTATATTTGTTTTTGAAAGAAAACGTTGAAAAATTCAATCGAGTCCAAACCAAAAATACTGTTATCGATATTTTGAGCCTTCTGTGCTAAATGGCATCAAAACAATAGATTTGAAGATGTTGAGATACGTTTAAACCAAAGTGATCAAAATTACCCCGAAACTCGAAATCTGGTTTTGTAAGAAACATTTAATTATGACCACAAATGTCCTTTGAATTTACTGCAATCAATGATCATGTTTGATACTCCTCACCTCAGTAAGGGTTTTAAAGCTTTTAGGTATTACGAAAAAGCAACCCCTTCCAAAATATTCAAAAATGAATGAAAAAAGTGATCAAAGTTCCCCCAGTTTAAGGTACTATTCTGATTTTGCACGCCAATTGCAACGTCCAAAAACAGTAAACTTATGCTTCATTTATCCGTTAAACAATCAATGCAAAACAAATTGTAGAAGAAACTTTTCGTGATTTTCAATCATTCATATTTTAACAGGCAAACACATAATGGTACTATTCTTATTTCGCTCACGGTAGCTTGTTCAAATTATCTGGATGAATGAACATGCAAAAATATATTTTTCTATACAAATTTTCATTCAAAATTGAACGGCTTTGTGCTAATCCAGGAATCAACTAAATCGAAAGATGCATAGATTTATAGTCTATATCGTCGAAATAACACTCACTGGTGAAAATATTTTGGGCTGAGCTTTCATGACATATGATGAACATTTAATATTTCATACATTCCATGAAGGACCAAAAACAACCTCTGGAAAAAATTACAAATTTCTACATATCGCTTTTGGAACCATTAAAAAATAGCCCGGTAATACCGATTTACGGTTTCGGTATTACCGGTTTTCCGACACTCGACGAATAATTTTCATACGCCAGGTTGTCTCCTGTAATAGAATGGTAATACCCGGAGAGGCACAAGATGTGGGCTCAAGTCCTACCGGGAGACAAAGCGATTTTTTCGCATGTTTTTCAAACATAAATTTTCATCTTATCTATTCCCTGAAATTTCAACTTATAGAGTTGGATTCAATTCGATTTAATTTTCGGTTAAAATTGAAAGGTAAGTTTCCTTTTTAAAAAAAACTGAAAATTATATTTAAAAAAAAAACATCAGACCCGTTTTACATACCTTTCTAATTCAGAAAAAAAATCCCACCAGCATCGAATGGATAAAATACGCTTTTCACCCTGACACACCGCCAAGTGCAGCCATACATTAGTATACTTACTATCACCAAGAAAAGAAATGTGGAAACGAGGTTTCAGTGTCAGTGGACCAATTCGGTTCCGATTTGCATATAATGATCTCGTGATGGCCTCTCCATTCAATGGTGGCGGATTTGAATGGCTTCCTTCCGAACTTTTTCTCTTTGTGCCATTGCATCGCTCGAAACCGTTTGAATGGCGGAGAAGGTCTTCTTTCTATCGCCACATTTGGTCACCGTCAGTCAGCATCTTTCACGGATTGTCCAAACGGCCAACCCACTCCGGGTGGTGTTAGAAGATCGTCACCGTCTAGAAGAGGCCGGTTTCGTTTTCATTTCCACAGTACAGGTTCAGCACGCCGCACGATTGACAGTAATTCGGTATTTATCTCTTACACCGGAAAGTGAAATGAAGAAAGTTGTCAACGATTTATTTTCCATTCAGTTTCTTATTAGCCACCATTTAGTCAATGGGATTGTCGTCTCGATTTGTACCTATAGCCACATTGTATGAACATTCAGCCGGTCAGTAATGCGGGAAAACGGTTTCAATTGACCGACTGGCATGGGTCTGAAAGGAGAGCATGGCGAATTCGGAAGGCCTCTATTCGATTTTATGCGCCTGTATTCATATGTGGAGTTGGATGTTTCTTTTTCGGCAAATCGGCAAGTATTTTAATTATTATAACAGGTGACACAATATAACAAATATAAAAGACGCATTTTAGTGGAATAGACTTAGGGGGAAATTGAGGTTGGAATGAAAAATAGCAGCGCAACGTAGTCCAACCTATGCAATTTATTCTTAAAATTGTTGAATCTTGTTATTCAATGCGGTAAAAATATATCCAAATTCATTTGAACTTGCTTTCTTGTAAAAATATAGTTGTGTAGATTTACATTCAAAATCTTGCCCTGTTCCATGTAAAATTAATGTAGGGAACGGATGGAGTGCTATTAAGGATTCTTTGCCAACACATTTTTGTCTATTTGTGTTAGTTTACATAACAAAATCACGTTCCATATCATGTAATACTAATAGATTTCAATTCCGGTGGTTTGAATGATACACATTTTCAAGAGTATAGAATTTAATTGACACCCTATTTGAAGTCGAAACTTTAGGCTTGCAGGTAGCAATTTAAGCTAAAGTAGGTTATCATGAAACTAGGACCAAAACGTTTGCAAGAGATAGCTATTTTTTAACTTAACTTCCTGAAGCAGCCAAACAACATTAACTAGGTATCCAGATAATTTTTTTAACAGCTTTCAAATCATCTGTGAAATTGGTTTCTCGTCAATCAGCAAATATTAAATTTTAACCCAGCTTGAAATTAAAAGCCATCCTACAGGTGATACGGCAGCCGTCTCAAAGGCCAAAACAAAACCTTTCCTTTACTCTACGGAGGGGCCAAACTAATACGCGCTCCTTTCCTCATCATGAGACGCTACTGGTGATGGTCAACTCGTGGAGACCCCTTTTAAGCCCTCGAATGACTATATAAAGCAGAGAAGACCTCTACTCTCCCGCGGGACAGGAAGAACTTCATGACGGGCATAGCGGCGGGAAGCCAAAAGAGACCCCATCAAGCATGGTCGTCAAATTTAAAAACATGGCTCAACGACGACGCGGTGGCTGGCAGCAAGTAGCCGTCATGCTTGCTATAAGGTTTCGTCGACCAGTTTGCTTTGTTTTCGCGTCTTGTTAGCATCTGCTTCTGATGTGTAGAAGGAAGCAGCCGATAGGACAGTTCTCTCGAACGCAGCCGTCATCATTCAACCTACTTGACCACTTGAATATTTTCATGGATACATTTTTCGGTATTTTGAATGATAACTTAAATGATTTGCCCAATTTGGGACAAAAGAAGCATTGAAAAAGTAGAGCAAATAGTACTACATACTTGGAATTTCCGGAAATACGAATATTTGGTAAAATATCTATTTAATAAAATGAAAATGAATTTTTCAAGGGTATCCAGCTTTTACTTCAAGTACTCCTGGGTATTTAAGTTTCGTTCATTTTTTACAGTACCGTCAACTGGAGCATCATGCAACACTTTTCAATTTCAATGGCTTCTAAAAACTTAATGTCCACAGATGATCATATCGCTTGTTTATTAAAAACTTTAAGGATGATGGGACATCAAATTGATGTAGTCAGAGTAATTATTGGTTTTACCAGTTATTTTTTAATTTACAAAAACATGCGTTTTTTCACCTTCCTTAAAAAGGGGGTAAGTTGCAACAAACTTTGATTTTAACCAATTGAAATAATTTTCAGTTTTTTCGAATCAAATTTAACATTTCTCTCTCAAAAATGTTTTTTAAGAAACAAGCATAAGGGTGCTGCATACTTTTAGGCGTAAAAATACTACAAAAATTCCTACAAGTTGGAATCATAAAAGTTAATGTTTTGATGAATGAAGTTTAGAAATTAACAAACGGGTGATTCACAACATTCATATTCCAGCGAACGGAAAGATGAATCTTTTATTTGAATTTTGATGCAATTAAGCCCAGACTGGTAACTCTAACTCAAAAACTTAGGCGATTTTTTTTTCTTGAAGCGAATTTCTTCTAAGAGAATCAAAAACTTCAATAAATTTTTTCGCATTGTGAGAAACTATACCATCATTATTTTATTGTCATTAAATTATAGTTTTGTTACCTTATACCTACTAAAATAAAAATTGAATAAATTAAATGAACTCTTTAATAATCTTGATAACGGAAAAAAGAGATATTTTTTTAAATTTAAATACAACTAAAAAAAATTTTTGGTAAATAAAGTATAAATTTTGACAACTTTTACTAAAAAAAATTATTGAAAATATTTGGATTGATATTTTTGCAATTTGCATAATACTTTTTGAAGCCAGCTTAATTGCGTAGGAAAAAGATCTTGTTTATATCAAATAGAATTGTTTTGAAAAGCGATCAAAACAGTCGCAAATAAGTGAATTCACAGCAATAAAAATTTGATTTTTTGAAAACTTTTTAAAGGAAATATGCGCTGAAAGCTGCATCCGATCAGGAGAGCACTAAAAATTGTTACTCAAACCCAATATTATCTTATTCAGATATAGCATTGATATTGAAATCTTCGCGTTGGTAGTTTAGAAAATATTTGATTATATCTCCATTGATACTATGAGTTGTTTTTTCTGCGTCTATTTGCCTGCTTTGAAATTTTTTATTAGAGTTTTGGAGCTCTCTTTCAATGCATTAGGCATGGCTCTGTGGTAGCGTGCGCGCCTCTCAATGTGAAGGTCGTGGTTCGAATCTCTCATGGCTGTACCCAAAAAAAAATCCAGCTGGAAACAATGCATGAAACTTTGGGGCCAGGCAGGAAGGAGGCAGGAGGCATGCAAGACTTATATTTTTTGCAGTTTTTGGTAGTCTAAAGCCTATCTGATTGTGTTATCTATCTAGATATTATGCTATCAAGGGTCTTTATAATTCAGTTATGATTGATGTACTTTTTGTGTTTTAATTTGAGACGTTTTTACATTTTACGAGTGCTAAATTGTATCTCATTTGGATAGGAAAATACGGAATATCAAAATATCTCATCTTGAAATTATTTTGTTTATCTTTTCTGATTGGTAATTGACCCTCCAAATGGTCGGATTTTATCAAATCGAACATAATTTGGTTGATTTTTTTATTAGCTCGTTATTTTCAAAACAAAATCAAAGTTATTGAAAAGATTTTTTTCTTTGTGAATATCCAAAGACTGTGAAAAACAATGATAATTTCACCGTGTGAATCCTCAATATGTTGATATTTAAATGCGAGTCAAAAGAAAGAATAAAAATAGAAAAAGAATTTGAAAGTTTTAAATTGTACAAATAAGAATAGCAAGATATAACTTTCAAAGGTGTATATAAAATTTTAAGGCTGTAAAGAATGGTTTAGAATCCCGATCCGAAAAGCAAATCTAAATCGTTACTCAAACCTATCTCAGCGAGATATTCATATCTGATTTATTAAAAGTTTTGATATGGGATTTGTTTTTTAGGTTTTTCCGAAAACAGAATTAAATATATCTACTTTTGATAAAAACAATTTTCTCAAACGCACTTTTGATAGCTTTAAGATGAAATTTATTGATTAACCTATATGAATTTTAATTAAATTTTTTAAGACATGGTTTCATTTATGTTTTCAATCTGTACACTTTATTTGAGAGAATTATGAATCGAAAGATAAAGGCTAAGGAGTACTGTTGTTTTCCTCTGTTTTAATCTACTTCTAGTATTTCTTCTGAAGTCCCGACGATCCTATTTAAATTTCGTTCTAATTTCAATGCATCAGGTAAACCTTTGTGTATTCCAAACCATCTGAATGACACTCGAAGTCGACAGTATGTCTGTCCGCACGCATTCCTTTTCAAAATCCAATAGTCCGATTCCAATTAATTGAGTAAACCTATAGAAATTCTCATTGTAAAATTTCAATTCACTTACATAGCTACCTGGTCCCCGTGCGCGTTTTCCCATTGTAAGTTCCAACAGTCCGGTTCCGATCCTTCAAAACTCCAATTCATCAGGTCAACTTATGTATATTCCCATTGGCCATATTCATGGCACCCAAACGGCTGCCTTTCTTTGCGCGCTTAAAAAACGTTCTTTAAAATGCATACTGCATCAGCCTAAGAAGAATAAGTAGGAAAATAAACATCCACTTCCTAAGAAGTTCAGGTAGAACAGTAGACAAAGACACGCAGCTGATAAGATGAGATAGGATTGGAAAAGTGATGAGTTCAAACAAATATAATATAGTAGGAATATTCCTCACTCCCCAGAAACTTGAAGGACACATGAAACGCGCCTCCATGTGAGGAAAGTTCTTACGAACATGAATAAATGCTATCTAGAAGACCTAAGGTGCCTTAGACTAAATTTCAAAAGCTTCTGGCGAAAACTGTTAAGCTCATCACCGAAACTTTGAGTCCCGATCTGACAATTATACTAAATACAACACAAGTATATCTACTATTTTTTTCATAATATCTTTCATGATAAGTAAGTTGACTTCGTTAATATATTTTATACTCAAAATATGATTTTTATTCATCGGTTCAACATGTTTTGGAGTTTTCAAAAAATCAGATGTGCCTAAATGAAAAGTATTGAAAAGAGCTAATTCTACACGAAGGATTTTTTCCTTCACCAATTTATTCATTTTAGAGAAATGCTGATTTCCATTTACCAAACGTGCTCCAGATAATAATAATAATGATGTGGTCATCAATAAATCTCAAATAATATTTTAGAGTAGATTTTAAGATCAATTGTCTTAGTAAATTGTTGCCTTCTTATGATTTCTTTTATGAAATATTCAGTACTGTCCAAACAGTGAGATTTCCATCAATGATTGTTCCAATTCATATGACATTAGAATATCAAATTGTAGATTTATTAGCATACTCCGTCAGTCGGGACCTTTTTTCCATTCGGCAGAAAACAACACAAATTGAAAACCATAGCAACATACGTTGCTACACGAAGAAAAGTTGGAGTAGGCTGAAATTCCTATGTTGAAAATAAAACATAAACAAAATTTTCTGCGTGGTCATAGAAATGCAAGTTCAAACACGAACTTTTGTAGTTAAGACGCGAACCCACGGTTGATGGAAAAAATGTTCAGAGTTTCCTCAGTACCTCAATGCTTGAAATTTCCTTCTAGTAAGAACTTTCTCCTGGAGGTGGTGCTGATATACATGTCCTTGCTGAAGTATATGAAGCATGCTGAGAGTTACCAATGTTGATTATAATATGTTTGGTTCAAATCTCAAGTTATCGACATTTTTTTTGCAAACAATTCCAATAAGATTTTAAGTTGACATATCACATCTGAATGAGTTATAGTTTTGTTAAAATACTAACAACGGTTATTTTATTTAGCTATGGTAGCAGTAGCATAGACTTTTTGATAAAATTTAAGATATTTTAACATCCTACGAATACTAAATTATAACTCAACCAGATGGGCAAAAAATTTAATATCAAAATATCTCATCTTGATATAATTTAGTTTTTCTCTTCTGATCGGGGTTTCTTGAAATTTCGTGACGAGAATTCAGTCTGAGTGAATTACGTCACAACTTTAAAGAGGCATTGCTTTTCAGTAGTTGTTAAATCGAATAGTAAATCGTACATCAAATTGATTTTTTTTCTTTATAACTTATTTCAAGATACCGATTTTCTTTTTCCACAAAGAGAACAGTAAATTATTGTTATAAAGTACTGATGTAAAAAATGGTCAATTCTAGCGTGAATTCACGTCACAAAAGTTAATGATCACAACACAAAAAACTCAACTTTTTTAATGTTCAAACCATATTCATTGCGACTGTTTTCTACTTCTCTTTCCATGCTAAAGTAAATTGGTTTTGGTTTTATTTTTTACGAATAACGGCGAACTGTGTCCTACCTGAGCTTAACAATCTGAGCCTCATCTTAGCAAAAATAGTCGGTTACATTAGACACCGTACTTAAAAACAGAAAATAAACAAAAAATCGCTGTAAAAATCCGTTAATGCAGAAATCAAGTTTTGTACAGTTATTGGATAAGTTACAAGTAAATTTATTAATTTTCATAAAAAAAAATTGTGCTTCGTTTTGTTTTGTTAGCCTTCGTCCCCACTCACTACGCGTCGCTACTTATCTGGTATACCGTATAAAAAAAAAGTCAAGTCAATTGCTTAAATTACCTGTCGGAATCGAATTTTTTATTCGGCGAATACGCCAACATACCTGTTTCGAGAAAAACGCATTCAAATTTTGACAGCTCCATAAGCTCCCAGCATTTCCCGAAAACCAAATATTTCTTCAGACAACAAAAAGGGTTTTCGAACGAACAATTGCATTCAACTATCAACTCGATTTGTTTACAATTGGAGCATTCGCCCTTTTCAAAATCAAGATCAAAGATATTGATCTATAAAAGACGGAAGAATACTCATTTAAGATTTTCCGTTGACCTAGTTCAAATTGGCCAGCCCTTCGTTTGACGCATGGCATCAGATTTTGCACAGTCATTTCATCCACTTTCTTTACCGCAGGACGCCTTCTCGCAGCAAACAGTTTTTTTTGGGCCTCTCCATGGTTCTGCTTAGCTATCGCCCAATATCTTTCGATTGTCCTAAGTTCTGGTATGTGGGGAGGATTCTTATCCTTGGGAATAACTTAAGGTTGCCAGAATTTTTTCCACTCCCATCCGGGCCTAGCAATTCCGGGATTTTTTTCAAAAAAACCTGGCAAAATCCGGGCATGGATTTCAATTTTTCAAATCCAAAAACCGGGAAAAAACCGGGTTAAATTTAGATGTAATTATACATAAAAGCAAAGAAAAAATGCAACAAAATTTGAAAATAGTATTTTATTAATATAACTAGCAGACCCGGTAAACTTCGTCTTACCATGTTAAACTTGGCGTCTATTTTCCATTTTTTCTTTGCTGTTTGACTTTAAAAAATCATCAAATCTTGAGTTATTAATCGTCTCGCTTTCTAGAACATGTCCTAGTTTTTTTTTCATATCTGTATTTTCCGTTTGCTCGAATTGTTCCGCCTAATTATCTCGGAATCAAATCTAAGAACTTCAACTCAATTCTACGGGTCTTTTCATAAATTATCAAAAAATTTGCTCCAATCATGTTGTTACATGCATTATACATGAATACTTTTCATTTACATTTCTTTGATTCGGATGCTTTAAATATTGCCGAATGGTATCAGGTATCAGCTTCCCGTTGCAAATTCGATTTTTTCAGCACTCAACGTAACCATCAAACTTGCCAAGCCTCATGCTAAAAAAATCCACTCTTTGAAACTTTTTCCATAAATAAACATATGTTAATTATATCTATGTTTCATTTATTGTATACCATTTAGTTCATTTACTCCGCTTTGCTTGAGTTCACTTTAAGGTTGAAATCGAAATCAAAAGTTTCTCATTTATCGGAATTTATTGCATATGAAACTTTATGGAAGAAGAATTTTGAATATCGGACAATTTTTGGAGTATTTTCCCAACATTCTGCCTAGCGCAGCACTTTTAGCTCCCGAATATTTAGCTTTGGATGGTATATTTTTAAGAACTGAAGAAATAATAAACATTCGAGAAATTTTTTTAAAAACCATTTTCAAGCAGATTTTTGTTCACTATCCTCACCCTTGGAAGCAGTGGTTATTAATATCCATATTTTCATCAAAATCATGCCAAAAATAAAAGTTCGCCCTTTGTTTTTATTTGTTCGAGCAAAGAATGCAAATTAAATTCCTTTGAACATTAACCCAATAAATTAATTAAACGATTGGTTTTGAAATGAGAAAAAATATGTTTAATTTTTTTGTTATTTAACTGAATTACAGCATTTATATTTTCTTTTTTATACTAAAAGACACACCTGTCAATTTAAACCATTGTTGTCTGATTTAAAATTTTCCTGAACAGTGTTGAAGATGATCTGCGATTTCATTTAAGAATATGTGATATTTTCAAGATTCAATAACATTCAATTGGAAATTAAAATTAAATACATCAAAAAGAACTAATCTGTTAAGGCTACGATGATTTCAATCATTCTATTTTCTGGAAATTTTCATATAAAACCTTAAAAAACATTTAAGTGTCTTTTTTTTAATTATAAATTGTTATTTTTATTAAAGAAACATCGGGGCAAGTGCAAATGGATATCATCACAGTTCATCTTTTATGTTCTTTCAAAAAGAAAAGACTTTAAAATGAATTTAATACTTGTTCCTGTTTGTGTTTTTTATCACCGTTCATTGATATATCTGCAGTTTTTCTCCAGAATAAAATAATGGTTGGTACTTCAATTTCACTGAATACTGATTTATCATAAGACCTTCATTTACAAAGACATTTAATAATTTTGAATATTTTAGAAAAAAAATTAATATATATTTCATGGTAAAAGGCGCGTTGCCACTTGTTTCATCGTGTGAAATGACAGGAGTTAATATTATTTTCAACACTATCAGGTCGTAATAAAAACTTATAAAAAAATTCTGCTTCTGCTACCAAAACATTTATGGTTAGCTAATGGTAGACAATGTGCAACTCGAGACCCCATACACCCAACCTTCGGGTAGTGGTCATATCACCTCTTGTCTTACAACTCCGATTCTCAACCTCCCCGTGGTGCTAGCTGGGGTGCGAGCAACTTTAGCGGAGATCGGGTACCCAACCCCGGTGGATGCTATGGTCGCATGCAAACCGAGACGGGGGCAAACCCCTAATTCCAAGGTGTTACGCGAGCAACCGTGCCGAAGGATGAATGGGCAGGGGGGTTTAATCCTGCCCTCTAACGGAGCCTGTGGGGAACCAGGGTGCACCCCACAGTATATATCCCTTACTGTGTTAAAGCAGGGCACTGACACAGCGGACCATTTCTTCCCTAGCTACTCGTGGGATTCAAATAATGAACACACCAAATCAAAATAAAAATATAGCGAGTGCCGACTGCTTGTCTCAGCCGGAACCTATGGAAGCCACAGAAGGTGAGCTCGAGAGACAGCTCTCTATCGAGTCGTTCACGGGAGTGCCATCCATTTCCTCTTCCGCCTTGGACTCCCCCGCGGAAGACGAGAGCATCGATGATGGGGTTAATGTCACCATCAAAAAGATCGACACGCCAATCAAAGAGAAAAACTTAGATACTCGGCAACTAAGTGGTGCGGGACGGAAGCGACTGAAGAAGTATCTCGCTCAAAATGTACCGTACGAAGAGGCCATGCGCCTAATTTCCACTGCAAAATGTACACCCCCTGCTAAAAATGCAAAACGGGCTCGCAGTGGAGATAACAGTGGTTCGAGCAGCGCGGAAAAGTCAAATGCCAAGAAGGCAAAGGGACCTTCAGCCCTTACGACAAAACCGGATCCCAAAGAACCAACAAAGTCTCGACCACAACAAAAAACAACGAGTGGGAGGTCAAATGGTGCCAATCGCCCAGGAAGACCGTTCGAGAAAACAAAAGGCCGAAAAAATGGCAACCAAAAGCCCTCTTACAAAGAGGTTGCTAGCTCTGTTAGGGTAGGCATACTCGCCAAAAACTACCCAAGCACACAGCTGACGACAGAGCAACTTAAACTGATTCAACAAGCGATAAAACGGGCAGTTCTCGGCCAACGGTTGGAGAAACTAAAACCGAAATTTGCGCAGTGTTGTTATAAATCTGGGTTCATGGTAGTGACATGTCTTGATCAGGCCACAGCGGACTGGCTACAACAAGTCACACCAGTGCTCAAACCATGGGTAGATGCAGAGCTCATCGCCGTTGGGGAAAACCAAATTCCCAGATCGGAGATTTTAAAGGCTCACCTACCTGGAGCTGCTGAAGACGACATCGAAACTGTTCAGGCTACTATAGAAAGCCAGAATGAAGAGCTGAGCACCGAAAGCTGGAGGTTCTATAATATCCAAAAAAGGAACGAGGCTCTCGAAGTAGTCTTTACCGTGGACGAAAATTCTTTGAGGGAGTTAGAGAAAAGGAAATTCGTTATCTACTACGGATTTGGTTCCAGTAAGATCTGGAAGATAAACCGAAAGAATCCAACAGACAGCGTTGACCGAGGGGAAAACACCGTCAAAGCTGCTCAAGGACCTGGGCTGCCTAAACCGGGCCTTGTAAAGGACCAGTCGGCGATAGACCAAGTCCGATCCGCAGAAGGAGAGACGATTGGCAAAGGTACCACTGAGGCCTCATCAGATCTCAATGAACTGGAGTCTATGAACCAGGGCCAACCTATGGACCAGGGACAAGACCCCGGGACTAACAAGAACAACGAGGAGAGCCACAGTGGATCCAATGCCGATTGCTCACCAGAAGGAACTGGTAAGTTGTATAAGGGCCGTATTTTGGAACTTAATCTACAGAAACCAGGACCGAGCGGGATGAGCAGCGTTGGGGGCATTTTAACCTCCAATAAACCTGTTAACACAAAACCGAAGACCGATAAAACGGCTCCGAAAAAACCGAGCACATGGAGCAAACCGAAAAAGGATAAGCAAACATGTGCAAATGGCAAAAAGCCGGTGCATTGCCCCACATCCACGGGCAAAGCACTACCAAAATAAACACCTTAAAATGTGTCCAGGTGAATCTTCACCATGCCGTAGGAGCCTCGTGCACACTACTCAGAAGATTCGCCGCCGAAGACCTGGACCTTGCCTTTATCCAGGAACCTTGGATTAACAAGGGTAAAGTTAAAGGGCTATACACGCCGAATGGTAAGATTCTATACGATGAAAGCAGTTCTCACCCAAGGGCTGCTTTACTAGTAAACAATAGAATTAAATTTACTCCCTTTACAGAATTCATCAGCGGAGACATTGCAGCTATAAGGGTCGAAATACCAACACCGAAAGGTAAGCACACGGTAAGTGTAGCGTCAGCGTATTTCCCCGGAGATAGCACCGATATACCCCCACCGATGGTTGTAGAATATATGAGAAAGTGCCGGGCTCAGAACCAGCAATTCCTCGTATGCTGCGACGCCAACGCACATCACACGCTGTGGGGAAGTACCGACATCAACGCTAGAGGTGAGTCCTTACTAGAGTTTCTTTCACAAAATAATATCGAAATTTGCAATGAGGGAAACAAACCAACGTTTATAACGAGAAATAGACAAGAAGTCCTCGACTTAACTCTATGCACACCACTACTTCTAGATAAAATTAAAAACTGGGAGGTATCGGATGAAGAATCACTGTCTGATCACAGACATATCTCATTCGACATAGTGGGAGGGGTCATAATCAAGGACGTTTATAGAGATCCCAGGAAAACCAACTGGAGTCTTTATAAACACACACTTGAAGCTTGCAATCCTTTGTTGGAAACGAAAATACGAACAACAAAACAATTAGAGGAAGCTTCAAACAGGTTCACAAATAAAATTATATACGCTTTCGAAGCCAGCTGCCCACTCAAGGAACGTGTTTCAAACAGGAAAGTTCCTTGGTGGAACAGACAACTAGAAAAGTTGAGGAAAAAAACAAGAAAACTTTTCAACAAAGCAAAAGCTGACTCAAGCTGGGATAATTATCGTAAATCCCTAACAGAGTACAATAAAAACATTCGAAAAGCTAAGAGGAGTAGTTGGAAGCACATGTGTGAAACCGTGCAAACTACACCCGAAGCTGCCAGACTGCAGAAAGTTCTATCAAAAGAACATTCAAATGGACTGGGTCAATTGAAGAAAAAGAACGGGGAGTTCACTACAAACCCAAATGAAACGCTTCAATTACTACTAAGTACGCATTTCCCAGAATCCATTGAAGGAATAGAGATTAATGACACTCCGATTGAAAGACTCACTCGAAATGTCAGACGTGATGAAGCACTTCGCAAATCACGCACAATCTTTACACCTTCAATGGTTGACTGGGCAATAAGTACATTCAAACCATTCAAAGCAGCTGGTGAAGATGGAATTTTACCAATTCAAATACAGCAAGCTAAACAAATGGTAACACCTGCCTTGGTAGAGATGTTCGTCGCCAGTATGACCCTCTGTCATATTCCAACTCAGTGGAAGAAGGTGCGCGTGATCTTTATCCCGAAACCAGGGAAAAAAGATAAAACACAACCTAAGGCATTCAGACCTATTAGTCTAACGTCCATTATTTTGAAAATAATGGAGAAGATACTTGACGAGTACATTAAATCGCAGTATCTTAGCTTAAGTAAGCTAAACAACTTCCAGTTCGCTTACAAAAAAGGTATGTCCACGGTTACGGCCTTACATACCCTTACACAAAAACTAGAAAAGACTGTAGAGGCAAAAGAAATAGCACTCGCTTCTTTTTTAGACATTGAAGGGGCATTCGACAACGCATCTCACACTTCAATCGAAACAGCTATGAAAAGACGAGGGTGCCACTCGGCAATTGTTAACTGGACTAGTGCGATGCTAATAAACAGAACCATTTATGCAAGCTTGGGAGGACTTACAATCAAAGCCACACCAACGAAGGGATGTCCCCAAGGCGGGGTTCTATCACCGTTGTTGTGGTCCTTGATAGTGGACGACCTCCTAAACAAACTTGTATCCATGGGATTCGAAGTTATTGGCTTTGCAGACGACGTAGTTATTATAGTTCGGGGAAAACATGAGAATGTGCTGTCTAATAGAATGCAAACTGCACTCAACTACGCACTATTTTGGTGCAGGGAAGAGGGACTAAATATAAACCCTTCCAAAACTACTGTGATAGCCTTCACTAGGAGACGAAAAATTACACTAAAACCTCTAACATTAGATGGGGAAGTGTTAAACCTCGAATCACAAGTGAAATATTTAGGCATAGTACTAGACTCAAAGCTATCATGGAACCCACAGATAGAGCATGTAATCGCTAAGGCTACAACAGCTCTATGGGTCTGCCTCAAAGGAGTAGGGAAAAAATGGGGACTACAGCCGAAAATTATCTACTGGATATTTGCAGCTATTATAAGACCCAAAATCTCTTATGCCTCCTTAGTATGGTGGACCAAAACTATGCAAATTACGGCCCAGAAAAAACTAGCGAAGCTCCAAAGACTTGCAACGCTAGCTATAACTGGCGCAAAGCGAAGCACACCGAATGAGGCTCTAAATGCACTACTAAATATTCTGCCTCTACATCAATTCATTGAGTTAGAGGCGGAACGTAGTGCCTTGAGACTCTCCAAATACAAAACTCTCTATGAAGGAGATCTTACAGGACACCTCAAAATCCTAAAGAAATTTAAATTAAACTCACTTATTGTGAAAAATGATGACTGGATGGAGCCCATTTTCAACCTAGACATACCATACAATGTAACTATCAATGATAGGGACGTGTGGGAGTCAGGTGGACCTGCGGTTCCTCCCAGATCGATCCTATTCTTCACTGATGGGTCAAAAATGGATAAAAGAACTGGGGCAGGGGTTTTCGGACCTAGACTCAGGATCTCAATTCCTATGGGAAACTGGCCAACAGTATTCCAAGCTGAAATTCAAGCCATTCTAGAATGCACTTTAGCCTGTTTGAAAAGGGGATACAGGTACACAAGTATCTGCATGTTCTCTGACAGCCAGGCTGCTCTCCGAGCACTAAGTACGTTCACATGTTACTCCAAACTAGTTTGGGAGTGTATTGTTGCACTAAGAAACCTGGCCATAAGGAACAGAGTATCTTTATTCTGGGTACCAGGCCACTGCGGTATCCTAGGGAACGAAGAAGCAGACCAACTAGCTAGGGAAGGATCTCAGGGACTGTTGATTGGACCTGAACCTTTCTGCGGAGTATCGAGAAGTGCCTTGACTATGGAGCTCAAGAACTGGGAAAGCACCACTATTGTTTCCAACTGGAAAACAGCGGAGGGAGCAACCCAGGCAAAAAGATTCATTGAACCAAGCGCACGACTCTCAAAAAACATGTTGAACTTAAGTAAGCACGAATTAAGTACTTACACAGGTCTCTTGACCGGACATTGTCCAACAAAACAGCATCTCAAAAGGATAAACATAATTCTGAACGATGACTGTCGGTTCTGCGGGTTCGAAAAAGAAACTGCAGAGCATCTTCTATGCAACTGCTGCGCCCTCCTAAATAGGAGAGAGCGAGTACTTGGGGCAAAGTTAATAAGCGCACAAGACATATGGTTGCATATCAGCCCTAAGAAGGTTATATCATACATCTTTGATATCATACCCGATTGGGATAAAATGCTTAGTCAGCAATCAACTGTCACTCCAATCAATAGTGCAGGTGAACCTGACAGCATATAGTAACGCGGGGTAAACACCACAATAGATCAACTACTGGTCGCAGTGGGCTCTCCCCTACAGGAAAAAAAAAAAAAAAAAACATTTATGCTTCTGGAATATTAATAACAAAAAAAAATCAACAAAAAAGCGGATCTAAAGTCTCTTCTATGTAGCCAAAATATGTTATACGAAAATACACGTTAATGTTAAGTCCGTACTTGAATTCTGTGTAAACAAACAGGGAACCTGTAAACAGATTTTCAGTGAACGATTTAAAAAAAGATAAGTTTATTTAGTTAGGTTGTTTATTTGGGCCCTACCTTTTATAAACTAAGAAATAATGTATACTTTTTTGTCAATGTTGAACGTTTGCACTTCTTTTCATAAACATCAATCCTGTATAATCCATTTTAAAGGACAGGCTCTTGTACAGTTCATGTGCCTGGTAATTTTCAACGGATTTTGTGGTTGTTCTGTAAATTTAAAGGCGCTTGATACACCTTCAGTAAAGCACATTTGTGCATATTTGAAACATGTTGCGTATTGGATTATAAACCAAATCTTTCCATTTTTCTTTTTTTTTCAAATGTCCGTAAATAACTATTTTTATTATCATTTACGTTATTTTAAGGCAATTTCCGACAATTTTTAGAATTTTTATAGTTTTTTTCTCATGTTTTTGCTGCATTTCTTTGTTTTTTTGTAATTTTTGCTGTTTTTGTCGTACTTCATCATTTTTCAGTTGACTTTGTCATTTTTAGTCTTTTTATTGTATTTGATTTTGATTTTTTTTATTTTTCAACTTTTTGTAATTTTTGAATACTTTATAACTATCTAAAAAAAACTTTTGTTTTTGTTGTTGTATTCTATCACCATTTCTGAACGTAAAAACGTATGTTTGGTGTTTGTCTAAATTATATTGGTCCTGTTATAGAGAAAACTAAAAGGTAATGTCGCTTCAAAAAACCGTTCGGATGTTGTCAAAATCGAATGTTGCCAAAAACGAACGGGGTCTGTATTCCACATGCATTAGTACTAAATTCATATTTTTCAGACAACAATTCCTTCTTTAAATAACACGAATTAAAGTTTAATTTTTTCAAATAGTTTAAATGGTTTTGATTTGATCGGCAAAATATCAATCTGGGTCACATCTAGGCGTCATTCATTACTCTGTGCTGTACAAATGATCTAGAAATCAAGAATAAAAAAACACATCTAGGCTTCATATGGCCACCACATGCATTGAAATTATGCTTGGTTGAAAAATGCGCGCCCAAATATTTCCAATCACAATCAGTATGCTATGCCATGGTTACTATCCTCTTGCGACGTTGGCTCGCGATGTCTTGACCATGGAGACGGAAAACAAACCGCCCGGCGCCCAAAAAAAAGAAAATGTCGAAAAAACTGAAGGCCATGACTTTAATTTCATTCAATTTATTACAAATTTAATGATTACGGACAATTGATGCGACTTTTTGTTGTTTTTATTCGATATAAACCGATTCGCATGCCTACAGAATATTCTAAAAATAATTTCATTTGAATCGGTTGGGTCATTTCGGAGGAGTAGTACTACAAACACCGTTACAAGAGAATTTTATATATTATGTGTATAGCACCAAACCTAGGGTGGTCTAACCGGTTTTACCGAAACCGGTAAAACCGGTAAAACCGTCCATTTTCTCAATACCGGAATACCGACTTTTGGAACGGTAAAAAACCGGTATTTCCGGTAAATTTATCATCACTTTTTGGCATTTTTTTTTAAATTTACAAGGCCAAATGTTTTTGAACCAAATATTTATAAGTACAAATATTCAAACTTTGTTCAATCAGCTTCAAAGTCCAAGCTCAATAAACCTTACTGCAAGGTTTATGTGAGATTTGATTATTGCTAAAAAATGTCGATATAACTTTTTGAATTACAGCTTTTTATGTGAAACTTTACACATTTCAGTTCAGCTATCGAACTAACGCTCCACAACATTTAGAGACTGTACAAGTGTACAATGACTGAAAAAAAGATATAGCTACAAGAAATTGGAGATTGCTTCACAATAATCACTGAATTTTTCATTGATAAGCTGGAATTTGGTAAAATTTGCAAAAATGTTTTATCTATAAACAGGCCAAGTTTATCAAAATCGTTCAAAGCGGTGCCGGGCTTTCACAAACTTGAAATTTAAAACGAAAAATATTAAAAACTGATTAGAAACATAAAATGTTTCAACAAGTCAGGATTCAAACACATGTTTACATCATTTCTAAGTTCAGTTATAACGAAACTTTGAACAGAGTCAGCATTTAAAGAAATGTTAGACTGTTGGTATGAATTTTTTGTATCAATACTTTCAAAGATTAATGGAACTTTGTTGATTTTATTTTTAACGCTGTTGAAGCATATTCTTTTTCCAGACAAAGCAGCAAAGTTTTTATAAATTTGTAACAGTATTATAGCAACAAAAAGCCTATGGTACAGATCTAAACAACTATATTTTTCTGCTAAATTTTGACTGGTTTTAATAGATTTTTATTTCCATTTGTTCGTTTTATTTTTGGAAAGGCAAACTTAATGCGATCACGACCTAGGTTGCGGGGAAAACATCCGAATTTTAGACAACAATAATCTGTAATTGTGTGAGTCAACTAAAAACTTTGTGACCATGTTTTGAGTTTTGTTTATTGAATAGTTAAGTCTTTGTTTTAACAAAAAATATTTTTGTATACCAATTTCATATTATTTTCATGAAAGACTATTTTAACTTCTACTATACCTGTAAAATCTGTTCTTAAATTTGAATACTGTTTTACAGAGTATAGGACAAAAATTCGTTGAAAATAATATGAAACTTCAAAAATTGTCGCAACCTTACATCGAAATTATAATAACAAAATGAAGATGATAAATGTTATGATTATCACGAGGATGATGATAGATTTATGACAAAGGAATAATTTAAGGCACAATACCATTTTTTACATTGGAAATGTTGCTAAATCTATTGAGTTATAAATTCTGAGCATATGATGCCATAACTACTGCAATTAGATGAAACCTTTTCATGAATTCGATATACTTTGAAAAATACCGGTTTTACCGGTTTTATCGGTTTCATAAATAACAAATACCGAAATACCGGATTTGAAAAAAACCGGTAAATCCGACCACCCTAACCAAACCGAATAGCGACAGTAGGACTAGCGACGCTTTTTTACTAGCGAAATTCCTGTCATTCACAGGTTTGTTTTTCTTTTTTCAGTCCAGTAGGCGATTTTGATGAAGTACTCGAACATTGTTTATGTTATTTACTGTACATTTTCCTTAGGTGATCAATCGCATGCTTCAAGTCTCCTAGGAAACTTGCGCTGCGTCGTTATTATTTTCAACGTCGCGACGTATGAGACGTGTCGCTAGTAGTCAAAGCTGCTATGATTATTAGCGCTCATATTTTGGATTTTTTCTGCATGCAGAATAATAGATTGCAGACTTCCGAAAACTTGTTGGAACACTTAAATATTTAAAGGTTTATAAAAGTAAAACAGCGAAATTATTTGAAACAACCGTTGAAAATTTCCATACCGCTAATCGATTTTGCTGAAACTTACTCAAAAACATTGATTTTTTTTGGTTTCTTTGTGAAAATTGTGAAAAATCCGGGCAATATTCGGACTTTTTTTACGATATCCGGGCAACCGGGCCGGACCGGACTTTATCGAAATTTTGCATCAAATATCCGGTCAAACCCGGATAAAACCGGGCAATCTGGCAAGCTTAGCATAACTTGAATGTTGTTAGCGGCATGCCACTCCATCGCTTTTTTTCATAATGGCAGGATACCAATTCTACCAGCACAGACAAGCCATGTTTCTTCTGGAAAGGTAGCAAACGCTTTTGAAGACACTCTTTCACGTAAAATTCCTGGTTAACGATCCCGGTTGCATCGATAATGTCGCTTTTCAAGCCACTGCCTGGTACAGATTGCTTGCCAAACGAGATATTTCTTGGCAAACTTTGATATTCCGGTTGCTGTATTATACTCTTGTCCAATAAGCTGTCCATAGTACTTTGAAATATACAAGGTAGGCTATTCCGCTCTTTCAACGTATTGGTAAGAGGCCCCAAAAATAGTTATGGAAAAAACTGGCAAAAGTATGGAATTTTTCAGAAAATAATTTTTTTCTTAAAATTGAAAACCATTAAAATTATGAGAAAAATATGCATTAATGCATTTTAATACAATATTTGGGTTTTCAAAATCGCTAAAAGTAATATGCAACGGGCTTTTGGTCGATTTAAAACTAAAATTTAGTGATTATTTTGCCTTGTGTGGTCTTTTTCTTGTGCAGTTTGAACAAAAAAATCAAACAAATTGATTATTTATCACACGAATATAAAGTATTTTACATCTTTATAAAAATTTGAACAAAGACAGAAGAAAATATTTAATTTTTTGCTCTAAAAAAAGAGGGACGGTGATGAAAATTTCTTCTGAATGCTCATTATTTATGGTTCAGATCCGAAAATCCAAAGCAAAAAATAGTTTCAGATGAGCCTGCAGAATCAATCTTTAATCTGAGGACTTTTTCAAAGGAATCGAATGGCTATTGGTGGAGAAATTAATAATTTTGATTGCCATTCTATAGAAAACTGCCAAATTTTCATAACTATTTCTGTTGGTATGCAAGCATGCTGTGTACATACACGGAGCTTTCAAGTGAGGTGAAGCGCCAATGGCCTACCTGTTATTTTCCATGTACTATGGAAGCTGTGTGGCTTATTCAATAGTTGTCGACAAACGTTCCCTGAATCATTTGAATGAAAAAATTGAATTAAAAGGCAAAAGTTTTGTGTTGACCTATATATAAGTACGGAAGTTAAAAACTGGATTCATTCTCTGGAAGCTCTGGATATTTTTAATTTTAGATTCTGATAATTATTCATTCTCAAAAATCATGACCATTTTTGAATTCTTATTTTGAGTTAGTTTTTTGCTAAAATTTCAGTGTATTTCAATTTTCTTGAAATCTCGCTGAAAATTACTGACCAGACTCCTGAAAGTCTAGATCTTTTGGGGGTTCTCGTTGATGTTGTTCGGTGATGTTTAGAAAAAAGATTTGCTTGTTTTTTACGTTTCGGTTTACTGCTTTATTTCAACCATCTTCAGAAACTGTTTTGTAATGTAAAATGAGGAGAAAAAAAATATTTTTTATAATAACTATAGCCTAATTTATAAAACGTTAAAGTACAAAAGTAAAAACACTCACAAAAAAGCTATTTTTCCGCCTGCTAAGGTCGTCGCTTAAATTGGAAAGGAAGTCAAGTCTATTGCTGCTGCTGCTGCTGGTTGTCGTCGGGACGTCGGTTTATCAGAGTTTTTTGGATTCTCTCGTTCTCTCTCCTCTCTGAGTTTGGTCCATAGTCCGTTGTAGGCATTGGAAACTCCCTTCGTATCAATCTGGAGATTAACCGATTGGTTCCCTCTCAGTTTGATGTGTAGTTTTTCCGCAATCAACCTATGCGACTTGTGGCTGATCCTCTCCAGAATTTGGGTTTTCGCAAAATCGAACGTGTGGTCAGCGTCGTCTTCCAGTGCGTGTTGCGCTAGGCCAGTTTGTTTGTTTTTCACCCGTATGCTGTTTTCATGCTGTTTGGTCCTTTTTTCCAAGGTTTGCGACGTTTGGCCGATATATTCTTTACCGCAGCTGCATGGTACTGAATATACGACGTTGGTTTGCATCATTTTGGGGATCGGGTCTTTCAATTTCGTGAAAACTGTTGACTTTATTTTGTCACATGGTTTGAAGGCGGCAATCACATCATGTTTGCGAAGGATTCTGGCCACCCTTTCGCTCAGTCCGGGTATGTACGGGATCGATGCCATTCTTGAAGATGTAGATTCAGGGGGGTTCTGGTTTTGTAGTGTATTGTACATTGCATGTGTCCTTTTCTCGAAGGCGTTATGTAGTATGTCTTGTGGATAATTGTTTCTGCCGAGGATGTTTTTCACCGCATCGATACTTGTCTTCCTGGTTTCTGGATCAGATAATTTTAGAGCGCGGTCCACAAGAGCGAAAACTGTATTTTGTTTGTGCGTGAACGGGCTCTCCGAATTGAAGTCCAAGTATCGTCCGTCCGGTTGTTTTGTGAACCATGTTTTGATAATTTTATCATGTTGTCTAGATAAAGTCATGTCCAGGAAGCGAATGGTTTGTTGTTCCTCCTTCTCGAGCGTAAATTTGAGGGTTTTATGCGCGTTGTTAAATTCCTCGAAAATCGCATCTATATCATTTTCCTTGGCGACTACAAAACAATCGTCGACGTAGCGTTTGTAAACAATCAGCGAAATATTTTTTTGTTTCAAACGTTCGATGCATCCTTGTTCTAATTTTTCCATGCAGATCGAAGCGTCAACGTCAACCAAGATCAAAAGAAACAGAGTGGATAAAAAGAGATATCGTCAACAGTCGCGCTTTCCTGAAAACCCACGAAGACATTTACATCACTCGGGCGGACAAGGGTAATAAAACGGTCATACTATCAGCACAGGAATACCGCCAAAAAATGTCACTGCTGGTCTCGGACACCACCACATACCAACAAGTGAATTGTGATCCAACTTCCAAAATACTAAAACAACTCAACGCAATTGTGGAAAAATGGCACCAAGACCAACACATCGACTACTTCACGAAAACCAAACTACAAACTTTCCACTGCCACCCGCCAAGAATCTACGGCTTGCCGAAGATTCACAAACCCGAACGTCCACTTCGGCCAGTGGTCTCCACAATAGGTTCGGCTACCTATAGCGTGGCGCGATATCTCACGGACATTCTGAACAACATCGTAGGTAAAACGGAATATCATGTAAAAAACAGTTTCGTTTTTGCCGAAGACATCTCGAAGGTCCGAATCCCCGAAGGCTGCGTGATGTTCTCTCTTGATGTCGTATCGCTATACACCAATGTTCCAGCAGAAAACGCGTATGACTTCATAGAGGACCAATGGCACAGGCTGCGCAAGTACACAACACTCTCCCTTGCCTCCCTGCAACAAGCCCTAAGCGTTGTTCTCAAATCCTCCTTTTTCAAATACAACAACAACTACTACAAACAGATACACGGTGTACCCATGGGATCATCTATATCGGGATGCATCGCTTCGATCTGCATGGAAAAATTAGAACAAGGATGCATCGAACGTTTGAAACAAAAAAATATTTCGCTGATTGTTTACAAACGCTACGTCGATGATTGTTTTGTAGTCGCCAAGGAAAATGATATAGATGCGATTTTCGAGGAATTTAACAACGCGCATAAAACCCTCAAATTTACGCTCGAGAAGGAGGAACAACAAACCATTCGCTTCCTGGACATGACTTTATCTAGACAACATGATAAAATTATCAAAACATGGTTCACAAAACAACCGGACGGACGATACTTGGACTTCAATTCGGAGAGCCCGTTCACGCACAAACAAAATACAGTTTTCGCTCTTGTGGACCGCGCTCTAAAATTATCTGATCCAGAAACCAGGAAGACAAGTATCGATGCGGTGAAAAACATCCTCGGCAGAAACAATTATCCACAAGACATACTACATAACGCTTTCGAGAAAAGGACACATGCAATGTACAATACACTACAAAACCAGAACCCCCCTGAATCTACATCTTCAAGAATGGCATCGATCCCGTACATACCCGGACTGAGCGAAAGGGTGGCCAGAATCCTTCGCAAACATGATGTGATTGCCGCCTTCAAACCATGTGACAAAATAAAGTCAACAGTTTTCACGAAATTGAAAGACCCGATCCCCAAAATGATGCAAACCAACGTCGTATATTCAGTACCATGCAGCTGCGGTAAAGAATATATCGGCCAAACG
The DNA here is from genome assembly GCF_029784155.1 of Uranotaenia lowii. Taxonomy (NCBI): domain Eukaryota; kingdom Metazoa; phylum Arthropoda; class Insecta; order Diptera; family Culicidae; genus Uranotaenia; species Uranotaenia lowii. The sequence continues at coordinate 149,541,693 of NC_073693.1, forward strand.
TCGCAAACCTTGGAAAAAAGGACCAAACAGCATGAAAACAGCATACGGGTGAAAAACAAACAAACTGGCCTAGCGCAACACGCACTGGAAGACGACGCTGACCACACGTTCGATTTTGCGAAAACCCAAATTCTGGAGAGGATCAGCCACAAGTCGCATAGGTTGATTGCGGAAAAACTACACATCAAACTGAGAGGGAACCAATCGGTTAATCTCCAGATTGATACGAAGGGAGTTTCCAATGCCTACAACGGACTATGGACCAAACTCAAAGAGGAGAGAGAACGAGAGAATCTAAAAAACTCTGATAAACCGACGTCCCGACGACAACCAGCAGCAGCAGCAGCAATAGACTTGACTTCCTTTCCAATTTAAGCGACGACCTTAGCAGGCGGAAAAATAGCTTTTTTGTGAGTGTTTTTACTTTTGTACTTTAACGTTTTATAAATTAGGCTATAGTTATTATAAAAAATATTTTTTTTCTCCTCATTTTACATTACAAAACAGTTTCTGAAGATGGTTGAAATAAAGCAGTAAACCGAAACGTAAAAAACAAGCAAATCTTTTTTCTAAACATCACCGAACAACATCAACGAGAACCCCCAAAAGATAAAACCAGCGGTGATCTAAACGGTCGTAAATAAAAAAAAAGAAAGTCTAGATCTGAATCCGCCAAAAAATCTACTTGTCATGCTTCGTTGATGCCATTTTGACCCATAAAACAGTTAGGTTTTCCAATTAGAATCAATTTTGTTTAGCTCTCACGTCATAAAAATCCTATTCTATGGTTGCCGGCTTGTTTCACGGTACAAGATTCTTGGAACAAAAGGGGTTTGTTGGCAGGTCAACAGTTAAAAAATTCTACCGAGGCAAAACATAACTTTATTGCTTCTTTACCAGCCCTAGAGCAATGATGATTAACGGCAGCGACGAACCGGAAAATTCACATTTTATAAATGGCTTCCTTGCAAAAAAAAACAAGAATAACATCTCAACCGGTCTCCGATATTTGAATAACATTGCTAGCCGGCGCCCGATTTACATTCCATTGCTAGTAGACGACGACGTTCCATTCCGTGGAAACCTTTGGGACCGCAAAAATGGGTCACTTTCATCACTTCACAGCAATCATTTTAATATTGAAAGGCCATTGCGTGAAGATGAGGGATTTGTTTGGCGAAACTTCGACTTGGGTCTCTTGGGAAAGGTTATTGTTTGTTTTGGATCTTAAGTCCAAGTAGGTATATCTTGTATGATGTGCGGAGTAGGGGGGATCTTAAGTCGGATCAACCCTTCCTAGCCGTCGGTCATTTGGCCATCTCGTTCGGGCAAAACAGAGACCGCCTTTCTGTGGTACAAGAGTGAACATTCGTGTTCCATTCCATTGTGCAGCAGAAGAACAAACATGGCAAATGAAGTCGGAACTTTCCCACCGGCGTCGCGCCTTGCAATTAAGATGGACTTAAGTCACAATAAGTCTGAAGAAGGCCCCTGTACTAAACCAACATTTTTTATGAATCATTCATTCATGTTGTGCTGCAAAATTATAGCCCACCGGCATTGCGCAGTGCAACAAAAATCCAAAGAAACGAAGAAGTTACTTAGAATCCTCCGGTGTGCCACCCTCTCGAACAATGACGCAATGAATCGCTCTGACTGGAGACGGTCTCCCCGCCGCGCTCAGAAGATCGTATCAGAAACAGTTAGCAAAACCAACATTCCGTGTCAGACAGAAAGTTGATTTTCCATGGCCAGGTCTCCTGCTAGCTTTGATCTATTTTCTCCCAGATAAATCGTCGGATGTTTGGGGTCGTCCCCCCTTTTCTTGGGGATTCGTTGTATTCTATCTACTGTTCGGTGCGGAAAATGCTAATTTATTACATCATTCAAACCATCGTCAAAAAACTAGAGTGAAGTCATTTGTTTAGTTTCAATTAACTGTTTGATATCCTGAAGATGATGTGGCTGGCTTGCCGAGTAAGTTCGTCTTTTTCCATTTTCTCCACTCTGATTTTTGAATGGATAAAATGTAGTCAAATATAACACACTTACAAGAGTTTTAATTTGAACTAACATCGTTAGTACCATGTTTTTTGTACAATATTCAAAAGAATGGTGATTATGATCATAAATTTAAAGGTGTTATAAACAATTTGACTTCGAGCGCAAAAAGTGAGTTTTGATCAAACAAGTTTTTCAAATGTATTATGTCGTAAAAACATTACCTACGTGAACGTATTTGCTTAATGATATAACCTACAAACTTCATATTGATTTAAATCTATACCGACACTGTTTGTGAAAATAATTTTTTTCGGACAATCATTGCAATTTTAATATAAATATTTCTATCGTTTATATACCTAACTGAAATATAACAATATTAGACGCCATTTGAATTTCTTCTACTGTGTTTTCTGGACATATGGAATATGATTGTTTTGTAGCACAAGTTTATTAATAGGAAAATTACATCCATCCATCCAAACTTTTTTCGTAACAAAATAACGTCACGTCGTCACATGCCACATTTGGCTTCATTCATATACATGTTAAATTTGGTTCCAATTTCTTGATTAGTTCTGCAGCAATAATAAAAATTGTATGCGTGACTTCTACTCTTCTTCCTATCTCCCCACTGCACTGGAATAAAGAAGGTGTCTCAAACCATAATTTTTCCCAAGTAAAAGAATAGTTCATGAAATTAATTTACCGTAGTAACGTGAAATAACTTGACCAGAAATGGCGATCTATATGAGTGTTTACAAACTTCTCAAAAAATTGGCTCACCCCCGGCGGTCTTTATCACTCTAGACAAAAATTTTAGTTCATTTAGAAATGGGACAGTTACGAATGCGTGTATCTATAAATCCATTTATTTCATCGAAATATTTTCTATGAAGGAAATAAAGGTATTTTTATGATAATTCAAGATAAAATTAAAAAAAAATCTTTATCGTTTTTATAGGAAATATTTCTACTTTATTCTTGGTATCTCCCATCGGCTTTCACAAACTTTTTTTCAGTTATGATATTGATAAGTTTTTCCCACTTATGCTTCGTAATGTCTAAGGTTGCCAGAATTTTTTCAGCACGCATCTGGGCCGGACAATCCAAGCAATTTTCTATAAAAAACCTGGCAAAATCCGGGCATTTAATTTTTAAATTGAGACCAAAAATCCGGGCAATATCCGGGCAAATTTTGTCAAAACCCAGAAATTACTCAACAAAAATCAAGATAAAAGATTTAAAAAAAAAAGTTTTTTCATCAAAATCCAAAAACAAATTCGTATCGTAGTTTAGTCTTCAAAAAAACCTTTCATGAATATTTTTTGTAAAATCTGCTCAAATTTTTTTGTTTTGGTAGCTAAATAAAAAAATTTACAACACAATTTAATTTTTGTTTTATTTGCCAAATAAAGTGAGAAAATCCGGGCAAAATCCGGGCATTTTTCAATGAAATCCAGGCAACCGGGCGGGCCGGACTGTTCTAAAATGTTGTATCAAATATCCGGGCAAACCCGGATAAAACCGGGCTATCTGGCAACCTTAGTAATGTCTGTATTTTATGTGACTGCATCCTCCTTCTTCAATTTGTTCAATACTTCTCTTTTGACAGAAACTGAGGCCAATTAAGTGGATTCAGCTGTTCCGAAATTAACAAAACTTTTTTAATTTTGTGCCTCTAGAAACGTTTTTACTGGAATGTCTGCTGGCAAAATCTGACAAAAAATGAAGCAAAACCATCATGAAATTGAACTTAAGTATAATCGGTTAGTTGAGATCGTAGGTTGCATATGATACAAACAAAAGTACTTTTTATAAGCTTTAAAAATCAGCAAAAACTATTGTTTTTGTTTTGAAAATGGTTGTTTTTTCCACAGGAGCAGAGTCTTGGCAAATCATTATAATTTATACCTACTATCAATCAGCAAATACATTCTTCAATATGCTAGGGACCTTGCCACGAACAGACATGTTATAGGATTCTAAAGCTGGAATTTGTTTGAAATAGAGTTTTGCATAAGTTTTGTCGTTAATCAGAAATCACCTGTCTAATTGCTTTGGTACCGGCTATACAGCTAACGAGCTCTGGAACTAGCAAAAGTTTGTTTTTAAGGTTAGGTTTTATAACTCATAACTAGGCATGCAACACTTATCAGAGAAACATTTTCGGATCATATGAGCGTTCTATAATTACTATTTCGCTTATTCAATAATAAAAATTCTGGTATGAGCCTTGACCTCCCTTATGACCTTCAACCGTAGTTGCCGATCATGCGCCTCAGTCCAACGCATGATTTGAACTTTGTGGACATTTTTGACAATGTCTCCATACTTTTCCACTACTCAAAACTACGGTTTTGCCAGCTATCGATTTAATGATGATGGAATTTGAAAGAAACAGTGCAATTTTTTTTTTCTCTTGCATCGTTATAATCTCGTCAATTTAAATTTTTTTAAGGTCAGATAGTACTTTTTATACGCAACAAAATGCTGTCAAAATATTGTATGTACGATAACTAGGATATTAGCTAGAATGTGTTTAAATGAACTAAGCTTTAAGACATTTCATTCTACACCACTATATGTCTGACCTTCACGAATTGCATTGTGAATTTCAATTTGCAATTTGATAAACCTTTTTTATTGAAACTCAAATCTTGAATCACAAAAACCTTACCTCGCCCATAAATATGAAAATCGTTTATATCATTAAAAATTCATTGCAGATATGATATATTATCAAAAAACTAATGCCAGCCTCAATTTTATTTTATGTTTCTTGTTCTTCCAAATGCTCAACTCCACATTTAAAAGGGTATGAAAAACGGCCACGAAATTCCCATTTTTCTGGGATGCACATAATTATTTTGACAAACTCTGGTGCTCTGAAAGTTTTGAAAATAGGTAAAAATTTGTTTTAGAAAATTTTGCACTTTTCTGATAAAACTTTAAATTATAGTAAAAAAAATTAAAACATAGGTTTTTTTTTCAACTTTCCTCAAGACCGCAAGTTATTTATAACTTCTGTGAAATTTTTTTTTGAGATGTTTTCTATACGTTTACTTTTCCCAATTCTGTAAAATAAATTTATTTTAACGAATTTTGAAATAAGTTTTAACGAAATTGAATCGAAGATATTTTTAAAAGCAAAATTCGAATCGTTTTGCAGGCTTCAACAAATTTATTAAATGAAACTATTATATTTTTTTTTTTCCATTTTCTTCAGTAATGTCAAAAATATTTGTCATTACAAATTTTATTAAACTGTAAAGTTTTACTTTTTTTATCATTCTTCATCATTTCATCAAAATATTATTCTTTTATTGAATAAAGTACAATAAACAAATTCAGTTTTTTTTTTCATTTTTGTTTTTTATGTTGATTTGTTTGTTCATCAGTTATCAGTGTAAAATAAACTCATTGCCTGTTAGACGACCATTTGCGGCCAAAATACAATCTTTGAACCGCAATAACTATTTTGTTTCAAGTCCAATCATTCTGCAGTCTAGGGATAAAATATTTGTCTTAATTAAGGCTTTAAGAAAATTATTCATGAAAAGTTATCGGCGACTAAAGATGGAAGTCATCATTAGGCCATTGAAGTGAAATTTAAAGTTAAAATTCTATACTTATAAATCTCATTCACGCTTGAGACTCAAATAAATCCTCTTCACGGTCAGATCTTGTTGAAATTTTGCCTGTGATCTTTTGGCAGGCTAATTATAAATTTAAGCTTAGAGTAAGTGAGATTTATCATGTTTAATTCTTCCTACACTTAGATAAGCACACCACTGGTAAGAGTACACTGCGGTTGGTAAAATTATTCAAAAATGCAAATTACTTTTATGGTAAGGCAACCATAACTTCTTCAATTTTCGACCGATTTTGATAAATAACCACTTGAATGTTTGTTTTGAATTGGTCGAGTCTAAAATTTTATGTAAAACAAAATTTTCTAAAAGAAATGCATTTTTATCATTTTTAGTATCATAAATTCACTGATATCAATTGTACTGTTGAATCATACGCGAAAATTAATTTCAGATGAACGATAGCAAATTTATTCACCTTAAATATGCAAAAATTGCAAAATATGTACCTACTTTTTTACAAAATTCCATATTTGGAGCATAGCTTAAAAACTGTTCTACTAAGATTTTATTTATATCATATTCGGATTCAGCGCTCAATTTCACATATTTATATATTCTATTTCTGAGTATTGATTTTAATTTCCAAAGCTTTAAATTCGGGATTATTCAAAATTTTGGTGCGCCCTCCCCCCATCCCTATTTTTCAATTAGTTCTTGAGTTGGGTACTATAAAAATTGTAAGAGTGACCCCTTTCCATCTTCTGATTATATTGTATGGGAGACTCCCTTTCCTTTCCAAACCTCACCTACACAATGGGCCACTGACATACAATAAGGCGGCAAAAACTATATTTTTGCTTTTTTTTACTATTCTGAATTTGATACGAATTGTATGCATTTAACAAGCAATATAAACTATTTTCAGGAATGGTATTGTATATATGTTCAGATAGGACAGGAGAATATGGACATTAACTCTTCAGACTGCAATTTAAAACTTTTGTTTTGACGTTTTGATATTTTTACGAAGATGTGAATGACCAAAATTTCCACCTTTCTGCATTAGTAGTAGAATGATACCTTTTATTGTACCTAGATATGAAATATATAACAAAAAATGTTTTTTTTACGAAAAAAATCCCATAAAATTGAATAATTCAATTTCCAATAAAATATGACAATGAAAAAGATCATCAGCTTGTTTTAAATGAAAATAATCACTAAAATACCCGTTATGAATATTTCACACATTTTCACCCCAAGTCATTATTATCAGCAACACATTAATGAGAACTTTTTCGTGTTTACTTGTACTTTATTAACTTAAAGTAGACAAAAAAAAGTTTTGAATACTCAACAAAGGTTGTTAATTATACCCTTCTGCGAATTCGCACCTTAATTGATTGGTAAATATTGGAACAAATGAGTCTTAATAAGAAATGTCATGGTCAAAAGCTTTTACTTCTGGACCCTATAAAAAGTTTCCGAATTTTCCTCAGGTTTTCCTTTATTTTCCGGAAAAAAGGTAGAACAGTTCATTTTCATCACAGCAATAAGAACTATACTTGAAATTTTGGCTTCGATATTTGGATAATGTGATTTTTTCTTATTCGCATTTATTATCAAAATATCACTAACTAATTTAGCTGTCACTGAAGAGACAGTTACATTTTTAAAAAAGTAGAGTATTTTATTAGAGTTACTTTTAATGGCTAATAGCGGTATGATAGCATGTAGGAAGATTGAAATGTCATCGTTCGCATAATAGTATCTTAAATCTGTGCCAGTGAAATGCGTTATTTACTATTTTCGGAATTTTAGGACCAAAGTAGGCCCAAGTAGGTCCAAGCACAGGCGATGGAAGAACACTTTTGTTCAATTTTGATTCCTGTTGAGAAGCGTCCAAATAAATTAAGGTTACCAGAATTTTTCCCGCACATCTCCGGGCCGCGGCAACAAAAAATACCTTTCAAATCAACTTTGTAGAACATTGTTAAGCTCTATGTTGTGTACTTACCTTGCAAAAATAATAATTTAAGGAAACCTTGCAAAAATGGTTTTTTTCACCTATATTTGTTTTTAGCTATACAATACCTCAAATTTCCACATTGAACATTTCGATTGAAAAAGACTCAAATGAGATATTCTAGTGGAAAACTTATTCGTTTCGCAGATTTTTTCTGTCAAAATCGCAAAAAATAGGTTAAAATTATACATTTTTTCTCGAGAAATGACAGTTGTGATTATGATCCAAATTCATGTTAAAAATGTCGGTAGGTTCTCTTGGGTTCCTTGCCAAATGATTGAATTAAGTTGGTGATTTTCAATACCAATTCACATATTTAAAGGCCTTTTTCAAAGAAAACATCCGCATTTCTCGTAGAAAAGTCTAATTATCATCGTTCAGTTAATGGATGAATCTATTGCTTGCTGAGGTAATGGTTGAATAAATAATTCAGCACATTTTCCGCACTTTTTTTATCAAATTTGTTAAAACAAATTTTTCAAAAATAATTAAAAAAACAGTTTTAAATTATTATTTTTTTAAAATACAACCAAATGTGCTTAATCGCTTTAATAAGCATCGCGATGGAATAAAGCAATAATGAAACGACGGAAATTCGAGTTTTCTACGAGAAATGCGGATATTTTCATTGAATATGTGAATTTGTATTGAAAATTAACCAACTTATTTAAATCATTTGGCAAGGAACCCACGAGAACCCACCGACATTTTATAACATGCATTTAGATCATAATCACAACTGTCACTTCTCGAAAAAGAGGTGCGCCAAACTGCTCGCAAGCAAGTTATTACGATTTGAAAAATGTATAATTTTAACCGTGTATTTTAATAATTTTAATTTTTTTTTTGCGATTTTGACAGAAAAAAAATCTGCGAAACGAATATGTTTTCCACTAGAATATCTGAGTAATAACATATTTGAGTCTATTTCAATCGAATTCTGTGGAAATTTGAGGTATTGTATTGCTAAAAACAAAAATAGTTGAAAAAAACCATTTTTTCTGCAAGGTTTCCTTAAATTATTATTTTTTCAAGGTAAGTACACAACATAGAGCTTAACAATGCTTTACAAAGTTAATTTGAAAGGTATAATGAACAACTTTGTAGAAGAAACCATGCCTGTATCTTGCTTCTGTAAAAAGTTAGATTTTGGCGCCACTTTGCGGAATAAAATAGAACTAATTCAAATCCATCAATAGATAGCGCAAATATAGTCGAGTAACATTGTGGAAGACAACGTTGAGCTACAACGAAGCCTCTGGCCTGCAGTCAATTTTGACCGCAAAATTGTGGTTCCTGGCCCACTGTGGGCCGAATAAATCCGGGCTATTTTATCTTAAAACCATGGAAAAAACGGGTATTTAATTTGAAAATTACTTAACAAAAATCAAAATTACTTGAATAAAAATTCGTTCATCGCAACACACCAGCAGCTTTTTAATCCTTTTTTTTTTCATTCAGTAAACCGTCCTTGACATTTTGATAAAAACTTGCTCAAAAGATTTCGTTTTTGGACAGAAATGAAATAAGGAAATCAAATTCTCACACATAGTTTTTTTGGGTGATTAATTCATCTTCGATATAAAACCTAAACAGTAACATAATTTCCTTCTAATTGAAATTACACAATTGGATAGGTTAAAAGTCCTTATTTCGAGACTTTAAAAAACTATCCCTCGTCAAAATGAAAAGTCATTTTTGAGCTTGTTGAATATCTAACCTTCTCCGATATTTTCATGGTTACGATGGCTAAGGAGATCTACATAATGTATTTTTAAAAACATAACTAGTACCAGTGACCCGTTAGCGTTCATCCATGAACACGAGGCATCCATGCCACCGCCAATCTAACGCTCAGTAGGGTAGGAGTTTCAAAACGTTAGCTAATAAATTAATGGACCCACATTAAGATCGAGCTCGTTTGATAATTAGCTAGTGGAACCAGTCGGAACAAGCAGCTGGAAAGAAGGATGGCTGATACTTAAGTCAAAACAAACAATTATGAGGCTGATTTTCTGCTCGAACCAAAACGATCAAGATGATGTTTATCAAATGCAATTAAGGTGAACTGTAGAATTTATCATACGTTTTATTTTTTTTAGTTTTTTTTTAAATTCCACTTCACGGTGAATTGAAATTTTGACTTAACCACAGTGTAAGACTAAAACTACATATAATCATTTGAATTGCGATGAAATTATATTTAAAAAAAAAATGTTGTTCAAATATTATTTCAATAGAGACCTGAATAAAACTATCCAAATTCAAATTCTTAGTAGAAATTAAAAATCCATTAAAATGTCATCACAAAGAAAGTGACTCCATGGTGTCGAAACAAATTCCGGACTCTGTGTTCAATGTTGCAGCAGGTCTCACCTTTGCTGCCTTTAGCTTGAAATGTTCGCTTAACCCTTCGTTTCATAAAGTAACAAATTTGCAACAATTAATGTATGGAAAAAGTGAAAAATCGTATTTTATTTTAATTTTTTTTCTTGATGTACTCATCATTTCCAACTTTAAAAAATGATTTTTAAGGAAAAATAAAAAATCATGAAATGAAGGGTTAATTAATTCATAAACGTGAATCATGTTCCTACCACAGGAATATAATAACAAAGTGCCGAATGAAAACTCTGAATAATAAAAAGGCTGCAAGCCTGAAAACAACTAAAACCACAAACACACCCCCAATTGCTAGTTAACACTTTTTCACCCATCCATCCTCGGTACAAACAATGTTGTTATTTTGCGCAAAAAAAAACCTTTGCCATCAAAATGAAATGCTTTGCAAAAAAAACCCAAGTCCGCTATATGAAGGTTAGACAAAAACAGCATAATGTTCATCATCATTATGTGTTATGAAACAACGACGTTTTTTGTCAGTCTTGTTTTATCATTGATTGAATTGCAAATTGTATGTTTAGATTTGCTAGGAGATGATTGAACTTGTTGGGCTGGAAAATCGCTGTTGATAGCTGTTTTAATATAGATTCAATGAATAAGTGTTTTTTGAAATAAGTTTGAAAAATGAATTTAATTTATTCTCTTTGACATTTAGTTCGGAAGTAACGTAAACTCACTTTTTTTTGTTTCGATTACAGCAGTAGTAACGCATCTATGTCATTCGCGACTTTATATAAACGTTACAGTTATTGAGAAACTTATCCGGTACAACTGTGTCAGATGTTTACTCTTGGGTTCGAACTCACGGACATCGGCGAAGCAACTGACTTGCCAACTAGTTATATCACAAGCTCTTAGTGATTTCATGCTAGAAAGAAATTGAATCGATTTTTGTTTTCTCGTAATAATCACTGTGCCTTAAATTTCTTCAATTTGAATCAACAGAAATCAAAGTATTTTACAATAAATTCAAATTTAGTTCAAACTTGAATTTGTTTGAGATTAAAAGAGGTTCAATAAGTAGGCGTTGCTTTAATAGAAGTGGAAAGTTTTAGCTCCTGCCAAATTTAATAGCGATAAAGTGGACCATTCGTGAAATAGTAAAAAGTGAAAAAGTTCTAATCAAGCATCGTTCCATTAGCTGCTTCATCCTGATGTCAATGCTCCAATTAATACCAATGTTCATTCTTCCCGGAATTATGTTGACTTTTCCATTTGGCAGAAATTGGGCCGGATGAACTGAAGTTAACCATTCCCGGGTTTCTAGAAAAGTATAGAAGCTAAGTATTCTGTCCATGTTTTTTCGATGTCACATGTTTAACTTTCCTGAAATATTTTATTATTTTGATAACAGGATTTCAATTTTCTGAAATATAGTAATTTTGCTAAAACTTTTGTGGCTGGAAATGAGGGTCCTAAAGCTCAATAAGGAATTCAACTGAGCCACGCCCGTGATCATGGAGTTCCAAATCCATTTGTTTGAATAACGATTCCGATCATAAAAATAACATCAAAGAATTTGCAAAACTAATAATGAATTATCAGTTTTGAACCATTTCTCATATAACATTTCAAGTTCAATGTTTAAGGTGGATGTGAGTAGTTAATCAAGCTTAGCTTAGCTAAACTTGAATTTGTTTGAGAATAAAATATTTAACTTTTCCTCTCAAAGTCAGTTGGATTTGATCAGTGGGCATGGGCAATCAATATGCATTTCTAACGATTCTTGCAGTTTTGGTTTCATTTATTGAAATTTGATCTTGCAAATTTTTAGTTTAATCTTTCTCAACCCACCGTATATTTTATTAACATATTTTCAGATGTATTATTGGTATTAATTCCTTTCTCATTTCTATTTCAGGTAAAACCAGCCAGACCTTCTATATTCTTCTAGCTGTAAGTAATCAACATGTCTAACACCATAATCATTCTTCGAATTGAAGAACACTTTAAAAATGAAAGTTGCTGTCTTCCAACCATATAAACAGCACCAAATTGAAAAGATGATCCGAAAAAGTTAAATAAAAGCTCCCAAATCTCGTTAATCATACCGGGTACATACTAGGCAACCTCCTGAAGGGCAGTAACTCATCAAGCTCACTGGGACCACTTAGAGTGCGAGAAGCCCAGGCTTCCCTGATGCTCTTATTGAATCAACAAAATTCAAAAAGAGAGCCCGGAACCGTATCCCCATATGGTACGATCGCGCTCCATTGAGCCGGTTGTAAATGACCACCATTTGATCTCTACCCGAGGAACTGAATGGAACATATTAAAGTTCATTTTGCTTATTTTTAAATTTTGACATCATGATAAGAATGTTTGAAGCATGGTAGTAGACTGAGTCGATTTTGGATCATTTTTGAGTTTCTCGAACCCTCGGGTCTAAAAACTTAGTTTTGGTTTTAAACTAATTTATGATTTTTTGCTGAATTTTAACTAAAGTTTACATGAGTAAATTTTAACTTTTAGGTTTGTATGGCAAAATTGAATATTTTGTACTGAAAAATCAACATCATTTTTGTTTTTTCTGTAGAACCGAGTCTGCTAATGGTTTTTGTGCTAATTTATAAATTCTCTAAAGGAAATTTTCCGCTGAACAACTTTTTCGGTGTTGGTTTTTCAGTTCAAAATATTCAATTTTCCCATAAAAACCTGAATGTTCAAATATACTCATGTTAACGTTAATTAAAAGTTCTGCAAAAATCATGAATGAGTTTCAAACCAAAACTTAAAGAATGACCCCAAATCAATTCAGTCCATGGGTAGCCAATATTTTCAACAAAATGACCTTAATTGGATGTTAGCAAATAGCATAAAATGTTTGTCTTTATGAAAATTTCACGCATGGATCCACGAATGGGCTGTTTGTGTCCATTGAAACTAAAGTTGGCATACTTCCGGGGTTCTTTAACAATCAAACAATTTGTGGCTCGCGGGCCACACGGTTGTAAACTTATAAAGACCCTTCAATTTATGCAAACATTTTTTTTATTCAATGTACTAAAACAGCCCACAAGCGGATCCATGATGCAAAATTTTAATAAACAAATACGTTTTCTGTTTTCCACTAGCTTCAAAATTAGGTTTTTTTTAGTATTAGTACGAGAAAACATTCTTAGCGAAATTTTTTTGTAATTGTAACCTTCCTCTATCTTATATGAGATTGATTCTTTCAAAATCATACGTATAGAAAAGTTACTTCTAGCACTTCTAGCAGACTAAACATGGGAAGTATATAAGATCTTGAAGACCACTCCACTATGGAGTAGTTCCAAAAAACTAGGTGGCAAAAAATATTCATTGATTCCAGTTTATTTGTAAACATAGAACATTTTGTAGGAACTCATTTTAGATACATTTACCAAAAAAATTTGTTCGTGTTATTTTCTACCCAACTTTTTATACTTATTTAAATCCGTTTATTGGAGTCCTGATAGCTAAATGATAAATTCTATTTAAATATATTTCATGGAACTCAGGTGCAAAACATTTTAAATGATTATCAAACTAAGCGAAAAAAAATTTCTTGACAAAACAGCTACAACTTTGATGAATTTATACTCAGTAATGGGTAAAAATAACTTATTTGTGACCGTCCGGATATTGTGATTGTCCGGAATGGTCCTGATTTAAAAAAAATGGTTTTTAAAATGAACTGAATTGTCCTGATTTCCAAAAAATATATAAATTGTAATTGAATTTATAGTAAAATCAACAGAACAAATCTGTAATAAAGTAATTAAACCGATAATGAGTTTTTTTAACATGAACAGCAGGCCAGGCAATATACTTTTTACCTCTGTTACCTAAATTAAGGCGCCTACAGTACCATTATTCCGCCTTCATTTATACAGTTGAAGCAGAATAAGTGGTGTCCTGAAATGTCTTTATTTTTTTTCTGCCTCAAACCCAAGAGTTCACTCGAGGCAAGTTGGAGAAGGATTGTTCACGAAAGAAACTAAACTTTTACCTAAAGTTAATTTAAAAAAAAATTAAAATTTAGTTTGAAATATCGTTTAATTGTGCATTTCAATAGATGTGGGAGAAATCAGAGCCTTACTTCAGAGCGTTCGCAGAAAAAAAAATATTTTAGAAAATTTTGCACAACTCTCATTGTGCCATTTTTGACAAAATTTAACCGAGTTTTCCATGGTGTTGGCTTCTGTACCCTGTTTCTCAAGGCGTAAATCGACAGTGTCTTTCAATATGTCTCAGTTTGGTATTTCTCAATAAAATTTTCTTTTTCTTGGTTCACCAGATATAACATATAACACCAGGTATAAGTAGTATAGTGATAAGACCACCAATCGGACAAATCCAATACGAGATTTCTCATTTAACGAGAATGAATCAGACATAATATGTTATTTTAAATTTTCCAGTAAGTCTCTTTATTTATAGTGACCAATGCACTTCAGGACACCCCTATACAATGAAGTGGCAAAAAATATATTTTTGTTTTTTATAAACTTTTTTGAAAATGAAATGAATTGTATACACTCAACAACCAATGTAAACTATTTACAAAAAAACGCTACATTGAAATTTTATTAATTTTGGGAAAAAAGTAATTTTAAAAAAAATTTCAGTTATTTCTACACATATCGATATTGTATCATAGCTTTTGGTCACAATCAATTATCTTCCTGCACGTTATGAACAATGTTTGCTTAACGATGTTCTACATAAACAATACTATTCTTCCAAAATGGTTAAAAATTACCATTTTCAAGTTTTTATTATAACTTCGAAAGATGCAGATATATGCAGCTATTTGAATTTTTGCTGCCTTAAACCTCATAGTGCAATGTAAATGCAGAGTGCTTCAAGCCGTAAAAGCAATTTATGGGTCGCACTCACACTTATATGTAGGTCATCAGGAATATCCTATATTTAAACAACGTAAAAAAAATTGTAAACTAGAATGCCAACTCGTGTTTAATTCGATAAATATTTCATTGTCCTCCGGAAGCCTCAAAATTTTGCACTCAGTTTTTTATACAAAGAGCTCGAATAAAAATTGTGATTTTATAAATATAAAAAAAAAACTTCAATATTTCTTTAAAAAACATATTGTTTGTTAATTATTCTAGCTCAATTAAGCATTTTTATATATTTTTTGTTGTGTTTATGAGTATTTTTTTGGTTTTTTCTTAGAAAAAATACGATTTTCAAGAATTTAAGAAGCAAGTGGAGGCTTCCTCTTTATTCCTGTTTCTGGTTTTCTTTTTATCTAGATGTCAGCAGATCTTCAAGAACAATAAATTCTCCTAATAAATTAATTATTTTAATCATGGAAATTTTGCATCCTTCGAAATTTTAAGGCATTTTTGGAAATATAACTTTTTTTATCTTTACTTGTTCAGAATTCCAACGAAGGGTCCAACGAAGGGTTAACTCAATTTTTGCCAGCTTCCATCCAACTTTTTCCACATTTTTTCACGTGTATGCTGAGAGCAGAGTTTAACAAATAATTCAACATAACTTTCATAATTCTAGATAGTTACTTAGTTACATTAAATAACTCGTGACCATCTGCTTTCGTGAACAGTCCTTACTTTCAGGTGTGTAAAAACTTTGTGTTTATTATATGTTTCCAAAAATCCCTTCTAAAATAACACATTTCTTATTTTTCCCGAATTAAAAAATTTGTGATCACGTTTCTATGCACAACTTTAAAAAAATAAAATTTATTTTTCACTTGATGCAAAAAATTAACCACTCCTATGATAAGCAATCTCCAACATATGTGTGAATTGAATTTTTTTTTGCAATAAGCCTTGAAGGTTGGAATGGCAACTTTTGAGCAAAAGAAACATTAATGAAACGAAGAACACAACTTAGGGACCATCTTACCCCGCACGTTGGAAAACAATCGGCTGTTAGTGCTTATTAAATTCAAATATTCAGTAGATTGATCTGATACGTGAGCTTCTGATCACATTTCTCAATTATGTTGGATAACTCATAGAATATTCAGAAGTAATGTTTATAAAGTTACTCAGACAACAACAACTTAAGGATTCAGTAAAAGATCTTAGGTGTACCGTATATCTTTAAGGAAAAATTAAAGTTTGAAAAGTGAATTACACGTGAAATTGTGCGTTTATGTTATTAATGAGTTAAATAGAAAAGAGTTTAAGTGGAAATGCAAATTGTGGTGCAATCATGAAGATTTAAAAGTGAAATCTTTTGACTCTGTGTATTCAGTTGGAGGATCTGGTATGTCTTCCGGAGCAATCTAAGGAAGTTCTATTTGAAGATGAGCGCTGAACTACAGTGAAGCTTCAGATCCAATTTAAAGATAAGTTTTTTGATTACTCATACTATTTTATGTCCTAAACTATTTTCAATTTTTTGTTACAAAACATTAAAACATTTGGAAATTTGACAGTTGGACATTTTTCAAACAACTCGTGTTCCTGTGTTTCAGATATCTCTGCGTTCTCTGTTCCATGGTAGGCCCAACCATTTTATGTTTTTGATCATTTTGATGTTTTTTATGTTTAAATGATCAAAAACATGAACAAAGACAAGAAGAGTAATAATATACGCTTATTATTCTTTGGGACTCAGACATAAGTTCTGGCTATGGAAGTACGATTAGTGATTAGTGATTAGGTGTACCGTATATCTTTAACTGTAGATCGTGCTAAAGATTGTTAACAAGTATTGCTTAATAGCAAACAGATATTGTTAAAAACTTTTTGATTTTCTTGGGTTTATTCTCATTTTCTGCTATTTAAAATTGAATACTCAAATTCTTCTTTGAAAAGATTAAGTTTTTGTGTCTGAAATGATTTTATAGATTTTTTTAAACCTTAGATACGATTTGAACGCTACTGATTCGATTTGTAAAAAAAATTGAAATTCCAATTAATATTCATCCACTTTCCGCTAGTCCTCTACTGTTCCAAATTCTTCAATAAAAACGTCCGGAATTGCCCGGCCGCTGAATACGTGTTATAAAAAGTATAGTTTGTTGAAGGATGATATGGTTCATAGTTTTCATTTATCAACTATTTTGAGGATATCTTGCTCGAATTCGACCTTTATTTTATTCGTTAATAAGCAATTTGAAATTTCACTAGATTTCATGTTCATTTTGATAAAAGTTCTAAAAGCGACAAGTGATCTGATGTCATTAGCAAGTGGGAACATTCTGAAATTCATTCGATCTTCAAATGGAGCCGAAAAAAAAACTAAACTCTCGAAATCGTGGAAAGACGAGAAGTCTGTACTTGAAGAAGATCTTATGCCTTACACCCTACACACAAAATCATGAGAAGAAGGATGAAATAGAAAAAAATAGAGCTATTCGGTACATCTCTAATGTCGTACTTTTTCGGACACTTTATGAAATTTTCTACGATCAATTTTTCACAAATTAAAAGACGCCACCTTGTTCTCCAAAATTCGGAAAAGTTGGCCTTGCTCGAGTGCGGTCGCATATTTTTCCTAGGTCGTGTTTTGTTTCGTGATTTTTCGAAATAGTTTTTTTCTTCCTGCTCAATGACCAAGTTTCCAGCTCTCGTTTTTTTTTGCGATTAACCTCCAGAAGAAAAGACTTTCTTCTAATTTATTGGAAAATCTTCAGATATAAATTTTCAATTGATATCGACCTGAAGCCGAATTTGAATTAGTGATCGCTGGAAGTCGGGAACAATTTTGTGAGCCGACCGTGAAGGCAAGAAGGATGAAATTTCCTTGATCATGGATTTGAGAATCGTGATTGTTTGTGTCGTTTTATGGTGAATGGTGATTGAAATTTTAATCCATGGTTTTGATACAAATTCCAAATATTTATATGAAAGAATAATAAAGTTCTGTGTGAGAAAAGCGAGGTAGAGGAAAATGCTGCAGTCGTTGAACCTGGATACAATAAAAACGGCTTGCTATGGATTGTCACTTGCTGCTGGAATGGTGTTGTATGATACGTAGGCTTGATCAGTCGTCAGGCTTTTAGGTTTCAAAAGGTGGTCAGTTGGTTCCACACCTCAAAAAGGCCCACATGAACTCAGCTGGGTACAACACAAAATTGGTGAGCTCGTTCCATTGTTTTTGTATTTATTTGTTTATTTTTGTATTTTTTGTACATCATAACATTATTTTTCATCAATCCTATCTGCCAAGTAGGATTTCCCGTAACATAAAAAAAACCCTTCCCTTTCCTGTTTGAAACAGCATCCATTGTATGTAGGGTCGTATGAGTTCTCTGCACCTGAAAAGTTTGTTTAGCTGTTTCAGACCATCCCTTCTATGATTACATTGACTTGTCACGGTGTGCATTGTGGTATCACACTAATACTCAATACCAGCATTTGAAACGAGTATTGAATCCAGATATACTTGCTTTGGCATCTTGTGTTGGGATTGATCATTAGTTGTACCTCGTGTATCAGCCAATGCAAGATGTGTGTAGTCACCCTATGCTATGCTATGCTATGCTATGCCACCTTGTTCTCCAAAATTCGTTAACAGAAATGACCTATCCGCTGTCTCTTTTCTGCAACCTTTCATCATACGCTTTCTTTCCAATTTTTTCAGACTGACAGCATCCAGACAGACAGATTCCACATGTTCAAATGTTTCTATTCATGTTAGAGTAGAACGTGTTCTTTTGTATCGATTTAGAATACACTTTTACTCACTTTCATCAATTTCTATCTGTATTCACTACATCTAAATAAAAGTTTCGATCTATAACTTAATTTTCTACTATTCCTAAAATACGCGTAAGATAAACCCTCTAAACTCAACCCAGGTTTAATGCGGGGTTTGCTAAAATAGGCATTTACAAACAAAAGCCAGACAATATTTTAACTTTTTTTTCGCAGAATGTTCCAAAACATATCAAACTAACTATCTATTTTATTGACAACTGCTCGACACCGAAGTAACACCGATTGTTTTGTAAGACTCTGTAAGTCTCTTAAGAAACCTAAGCTTGGTCTAGAAGCCTGCTATAAAACTTTAAATGTTACTTGGGCAGCCAGATGTCAAAAGCTACACCAAAAAGAAACTTTAAAACATAAGATAACTGAAAATTGACCTATTTTTCGAAAGCTTCATTTTGGTTTCACCAGTAATTCTTGGTTAATGATCTAAAAACATCTAAAAATATTAGCAGTCTAAGAGTTAAAAAGATACTGGATTGCTATTGGAGAAAAAAAAATCCTAAGTTAGGTTAAAAGGAGTCTGAATGCTGGCTTGTGAAAAAAATGACAACAAATCGACCAATAAAAATATGTTCATAGATTCCTTTTCGGATATACAGTACCGTTCATAATTGTATAGAAATTGGAAGCACGCGCACTGTCACTTCGACTTTGAACTTCCATAACTTTTTATTCTGATGATATTTTTTGATAAAATTTTCTGCGTAAGATAGATCAACTATCACACTATTAAACCACAAAATTTGAGCTTTCTGAAATTCGTGTGGCTTGAGATACAGTAATTCTACGAAAATCGGACGTTTTGGACTTTTACCATTCAATCTGCAATATCTCAGAAACTACGCTACATTTTTTATTGAAATTTTGCAGAGAAATTGTTGAAATATAAAGCTAGCATGTCTGAAGCTTTTGAAAAGTTATATCAATAGGATCAAAAGTTACGCGAGGTAAAATATTTCAGGCAGGAACCTAGAAATGCGATTTCTATAGATTTTTGGACGAATGTTTCCATAGAAAAATCCTATATTATGTTTAACAACCAGTAAATCTATTTCGAACAAAAAATGAAAATAATATTGCGAGATTTTGATTTCAAATCACAAATAGATCATTTATTCCATTGTTTCTTTTCTTCAATACTTTTGCCTGACATTTTTTGACTGATTTGTGGATGGAAACGATATTGTTCTCATGAATCGTCCAAAATTCTATAGAAATCGCATTTTTAGGTTCATGCCTGAAATATTGTACCTCGCGTAACTTTTGATCCCATCTATAGAGCTTTTCAAAAACTGCAGGCATGAAAGCTTTATATTTCAACAATCATTCTGCAAAATTGTAGCGTGGTTTCTGAGATATTGCAGATTGAATGGGAAAAGTCGTAAAAGTCCGATTTTCATAGAATTACTGTAACTCAGGCCACACAATTTTCAGAAAGCTAAAATTTTGTAGTAAAACAGTGTGATAGTTTATTTATCTAATGCAGGAAATTTGATCAAAAAATATCATTAAAGTAAAAAGTTATGGAAGTTCAAAGTCGAAGTGACAATGAGCGTGCTTTCAATTTCTATACAATTATGAACGGTACCGTATAAGTTAAAATATGATCAATTTAGAAGAAATTTAACAAACGAAATTGCGTTTTTTCAGATTTCACTTTTTTTAAAGTCGCCGTAATCCGAAATATAAAAAAAAAAACAAAGAAGTCAGAATGCATGAATCAGAATGCAAAAATTGCAATCACATTCTATACTCTATATTTTAGTTTTTTGGTGGAATAATAAACCTATTTCAAAATCTACGAAAAATGGTTTAAATGTGTAAAAACTGTAGAGAATATTGGTAGATAATTGTTAAATATAAAATAATCTTTATTTAAAGTTAATTAAATGAGTCCAATTATTTGTGAATTGACCCTACTGTTCAATTGAGCTACTTCAAATTCAGTGATTGAATTTTGCTGAGCATGAGTTGATCAACCATCTCTCGCTCAACGCTTTACTCGGAAGCAAAGGTTGCTTTGAGGCAGCGAAAACGACAAAACTGATGATGTATACGCTCTCAACATGGCCCGCCTTCATGAAGCAATATACATTCAAGGCAGCGAATTCAAAAAACCAAACGAATGGCTCTCACTCATCTTCTTTGTACAACCTTGAGGGAACCGAATTCAAAAGGCAGAGCAAACCCGAGTCTCCTCGTTTGTGCCTGGATCGAATGCGCGAGGTTTTTCTGCTATTGCTATTATTGCACAGCAACCGCACGCCGGCAGCTAGTTTATTCGTTTCTTTTTCCTCCCCTCTCTTTGCTCCATGCGTTGCGGGCCTATGCAATGCAATAAGTTCGGTTGTTGTCGTTGTTGCCTCAACCTTTGCGGCGAGGTTGAAGATGTTCTCCTCAACGACAGCTATCGGCTGGAGTTATTCAAATTCAACAACGTAAATGAGTATGTGTGCCTCGTCTTCTTCATGCATCATGTAGCAACCGAACGTTGAGAGAGTTCGTTCGGGGCAGCAAACGAATAGTGTCTCTCAGAGCAGATCCTCCTCATGGGGGGAGGTTTGAATGAATGTATATGTATCGTCTCCTGTATAGCTATGCGAGGGCTCAGAGCGTGTATTTTGAATGCCTCTGATGAGAAAATTGGTGAGGATTTCAATCACTGTTCAAATTACATTTCGGTTGAATAAGACTGAGCGCAAGAGAGTGAGTATTGAGTCGAAGTATAAATAATCATCAAGGTAAGGTAGTAGTGGTGGAAGAATAGGAGAGTTTTTATGGAAAGAATGCAACCGAGCTTTTGACTGTTAGAACGTTAGTTTGTAGAGAGTTGTTGTCGAGTATAGTGGTGCTTGGTGTCTGATGTTTTAAGTGAAAGGAATGTGAAAGACAAAGGAAACTTTTGAGAACAAAATGGACCGGTTACGACAAAAACTACAACCCAAAAGTAGAGAAAGCTAAGTTCTCCAAACTCTGTCGTAAAGATTTTTTTTAATTGTTCAAAACTTTTTCTCACCGATGAAATTTTTCGTGGAGCTTTTCGTTCAACTTCTAGGAATTTTTCAACGAAAAAAAAGCGATTTAAATTCTTTGGAACGATCGATTGAAATCCACTCTTGCTCGGGCTGTGGGACCCAATCCGATCGTCACTCACTAACGGACTACGGTACACGATCATTAATTAGCCTTCCAAAGTACACCCAGCAGCGCGCCTCTCTTCTTCTGAATGAAAGGAATACACTTCTAAAATACTATACACATTCGATCTATTTGGACGTTTTTGACCTATGTAAGTTAAGGGTAAGCGGTGTTAAACGAAAGTGAAAAATGGAGAGATAGTTAAGATGTGCAAAATTAGTCCCGTTCGAAAAATTAATGAACAAAGTTATGCTGATTGTATAGCGCAGTTATTTTTTCATCTTAAAGCTTGGAGGGTGATCACTGATCAGCGTATAGGCAGAAAGTGATCGAGTTGTTGAAACGTACGGCGGGTTTCAAAGGATTTGAAAGGTTTGATACTATTTAACAGGATGTTTGACTGAGGTGAGACAATGCTTTACTTGGTTCCCTAGAAGCCGTGGGATCTTTTCCCAACAAAACGGTGTTGTCGTCTACACAAGGCGAGAAATTAGTTTAGTTAAGTTCAGTTCATTAAAAAGGAAAATAATAACAATTAGCACATTGGAATGGAAAAATATCAAATGAAGAATGAATATGCATATTAAGCAGATTATTTTTTAAATTTCGAGAACTGAAGGCATTTTTTCCAACATAAATATTCAAAATTTTCAACTGAATAAATAACAAGCACCTTCGTTTTCCTTCAAATTGATAAGTTCAACACAACAAATACGTATTTCGAAAACATTTGACATAATATTAGGACCTTTCTCTCAAAACATAAAGGCATCTTCTCCAACTCTCCTTTGACGTGTTGGATCATTTGCCTTGTTACTTTTTATTCCATTTCTTTAGAAAGGCCAGTGTAGCATCCATCAACGGCAGGTGGGCCTAACGCCCCTCGTTTGGGGGAGAACTGTTGAAGATTCATCTGTCGGAAGAGCCATTTCGAAGACAAATCATCGAGTCCATCCCAGCTTGTCCAACTTGTCAATCATTCATTCCTAAACATTCGCCACCCAGTCTCAGAATGCTGTTAGCTGAAGGTATCTACCCAATAATCAACGCATAACGCATGATGAGAAATTTCTCGCTGGCTTCAGCCCAGCAACGTTTATCTTTATTGCGATTTATTGGCAAACATCAAATGGTGCCCGGAGAGCAACCTTGCGAAATAAGGCTGGGGCGACAGCAAAAGAAGAAAAAAACTGTCGCCAATTTTCGGTTACGCAACAGCAATGGACTGACTGGACAACCGCCATCATCAGATCACCATAATTTACGTGGAACGTGCACGATGGCCGCAGAAAATTCCCGCCATCATCAGCGTGGAGCGTGGATTTGATCGGAGCAGCAGCGTGTCGCCTCAGCAATCACAAACTCCAAAACCGGCGGAAGTTATGGTGGCATGTTGTCTTACCCAGCCAGAAAGATAGAGACTATAATTTGCCGGCTAGAGTGTTCCTGGAATGCCCTGGCGATGATGGGACAAGACTAAAGGTGCATCTCAGTTCAGTTAATGGTCCAACTGTTTGGATGCTAACGGTCCAGCAGGTGCCTTTATTGGCGATATGAGCGTTATTTTTATGATCGTGTCCCCTAGTTGTCCCGATATGGGTGATGCTGGAAACTTCTTTCATACGTGGGAACCAAACTACCAATAAAACCGGGGAGCTGGCTCATTTTTTTCCAGCGTTTTTCGTTAAAGCATTGTTCTTTTAGAACTGAGACACATTCTTTTGCTGATAGCTCATTTCCTAATAATTGTACATCAAAAATTTTGACAGCATTGTTGCCTGTTAAAAACTACTATCCAATCACTTTTTTTTATTTCAAATTCACGCGTTTTTGCCTTTCTAACAGAAAGGTTTGGTTATCGGTCGATTGGGGAGATCATTAATTATGGGTCTTAGGCATACCTTTATAGGTACCTATCGACTCAGCTCGACGAGTTCTGTTGATGTCCGTGGATTTGTATGTGCCATTTTAAAAATGTCAAGAACGTTTTTGCGAAACTGGGCTGCGCAATTAAAATGATTTTAGTCTCAAAAGAATGCATTTTTTTTCCTACACAACCCTTTCAAAAACGGGAAAAAAACAAAATAGTTGAAACCGTTTTCTTTACGAAATACATATCATACTTATTATGGCATAAAAAAAAGTTGCTAGTGGCGCCTCGAAGCAGCAGCACCAGCAATCATTTATAAATTAGAGATAATCAAAATAAAAAATTAAAATTTACTGACTCGAGAATTGAACCGAAACCCTTCAGATCCAAAGTTGCAAGCGCTATCCAATAAACCATCGGCACGCTTGATAAAGAGCGGCTCAAACTCAAATAGGTAAAAGGCATTACTAAGACGCACCGTGGTCTGGGCAGTTTCTCAGTCTGCTGGGGCAAATACGGCAACAGTGTTTATATCTTACACTTCTTGCTTTTCAATGCAGCAAATGGCGGATGGGCGTTTCCTTCAGAGTCCGCCATGCCTATTAGACACTATAATTTCATATATGAAATTATAGTGTCTATAGCCATGCCGGGTGTCAACAAAATGCAGAGCCGTACAGAAAACTGCGTTGGGGGGGAATTTATATGAAGATCTTATGACCCTCGTTTTTTTTACCCGCGTTGAAGAATGAATTTATGTTTTTTTTTCATTTCTACATACTCATACATAATTTAGATTCAATTTCAGATGCAGAATTCAGATTCAGTTTTCAAATTCAGGATACAGGTTTAGGAATCAGAATTCAGGATTCAGAATTCAAAATTCAGATTCAGAACTCATATTCAGATTCAGAATTTAGATTAAGAATTCAGATTCAGAATTCAGATTAAGAATTCAGATTCAGAATTCAGATTCAGAATTCAGATTCAGAATTCAGATTCAGAATTCAGATTCAGAATTCAGATTCAGAATTCAGATTCAGAATTCAGATTCAGAATTCAGATTCAGAATTCAGATTCAGAATTCAGATTCAGAATTCAGATTCAGAATTCAGATTCAGAATTCAGATTCAGAATTCAGATTCAGAATTCAGATTCAGAATTCAGATTCAGAATTCAGATTCAGAATTCAGATTCAGAATTCAGATTCAGAATTCAGATTCAGAATTCAGATTCAGAATTCAGATTCAGAATTCAGATTCAGAATTCAGATTCAGAATTCAGATTCAGAATTCAGATTCAGAATTCAGATTCAGAATTCAGATTCAGAATTCAGATTCAGAATTCAGATTCAGAATTCAGATTCAGAATTCAGATTCAGAATACAGATTTAGAATTCAAATTCAGAGTTCAAATTCAGAATTCAGATTGAGAATTCAGATTTAGAATTCTGATTAAGAATTCGGATTAAAGATCAACCTGGAATTTGAATATATTCAAATACTAGCAGACCCGGTAAACTTCGTCTTACCATGTTTAACTTGGCGTCTATTTTCCATCTTTTTCTTCGCTGTTTGACTTGAAAAAAGCATCATATCTTGAGTTGTTAATCGTCTCGCTTTCTTGAACATGTCCTAGTTTTTTTACATATCCATCTTTTCCGTTTGCTCGAATTTTCCCGCTTAAAAATATCGGAATCAAATCTAATAATTTCAACTCAATTCTACGGGTCTTTTAATAAATTGTCAAAAAATTTCCTCTAATCAATCCTACATGCATCTTACGTGAATACTTTTCATTTACATTTCTTTGATTGAAATGCTTTGAATATTGCAGAATTGGTATCAGGTATCAGCTTCCCGTTGCAAATTCGATTTTTCAGCACTCAATGTAACCATCAAACTTGGCAAGCCTCATGCTATAAAAATCCACTCTTTGTTACTTGTTCCATAAATAACATATGGTGATTATATCTATGTTTCATTTATTGTAAACCATTTAGTTGATTTACTCCGCTGTGCTCGAGTTCACTTTAAGGTTGAAATTGGAATTTATTGCATATAAAACTT
The DNA here is from genome assembly GCF_029784155.1 of Uranotaenia lowii. Lineage (NCBI taxonomy): Eukaryota > Metazoa > Arthropoda > Insecta > Diptera > Culicidae > Uranotaenia > Uranotaenia lowii. The sequence continues at coordinate 149,567,480 of NC_073693.1, forward strand.
TGTGGAAGAAAAGTTTTGAATATCGAGACATTTTTTTGAGTATTTGCTAAAAATTCTGCCTAGCGCAGCTCTTTTAGCTCCCTAGTAGCTTTGGATGGTATATTTTTTTTGAACTGAAGATATAAAAAACATTAGAAAAGATTTTTTATAAACCATTTTCAAGCAGCTTTTTGTTTACTATCCTCGTCCTTGAAAACAGTGATTATTTATATCCATACTTTCATCACAACCATGTTCAAAACAAAAAAATCATCCTTTTTTTTATTTGTTCGAGCAAAAAATGCAAATTAAATTCCTTTGAACATTAACCCAATAAATCAAGAAAACGATTGGTTTTGAAAGGAGAAAAAATATGTTATAATTTTTTGTTATTCAACCGAATTACAGCATTTTTATTTTCTTTTTTATCCTAAAAGACATACCAGTCAATTCAAACCATTGTTGTCTGATTTATAATTTTTCTGAACACTGTTGAAGGTGATATGCGTTTTCATTTAAGATTATGTGATATTTTCAAGATTTAAAAACATTTTACAGGAATGTAGGTTTTAAAAAATTGAATACATCAAAAATAACTAATTTGTTAAGGCTACGATGATTTCATGAGTTCATTTTATTTTCTGGAAATTTTCACGTAAATTTCCCTCGAAACATTAAAAAACATTTAAGTGTCTTTTTTCGTTATGAATTGTTATTGCCTTTAAAGAAACATCGGGGCAAGTGCAATTGGATATCATTACAGTTTAACTTTCATATTCTTTCAAAAAGAAAAAGACTTCAAAATGAATTCAATACTTGTTCCTGTTTGTCTTTTTTATCACCTTTCATTGATATATCTGCAGTTTTTCTCCAGAATAAAATAATGGTTGGTTCTTCAATTTCACTGAATATTGTTTCATAATTTTGAATATCCGCTTCAGATTTAACACTCGGGATACCCTTTCTGACTCTTTTAGAAAAAAATTGGTATATCTTCCATGGCTAAAAGGCGCGTTGCCACTTGTTCCACCGTGTGAAATGACAGGAGTTAATATTATTTTCAACACTCTTAGATCATAATTTAAACTTATCAAAAAATCTACTTCTGCTATCAAAAAAAAATGCTCCTGGAATATCATTTACAAAAAAAATTCAACAAAAAAGTGGATCTAAAGTCTCTTCAATGTAGCCAAAACACGTTTATGTTAAGTACGAACTTCAATTCTGTGTAAACAAACAGGGAATCTGTAAACAGTTTTTCGGTGAACGATTTGAACAAAATTTGAGTTTTTATTTAGTCAGATTGTTTTTTTGGGCCCAACCATTTATAGATGATGAAATAATGTATTTTTTTTTTTGTAAATGTTGGACGTTTGCACTTCTTTGCATTCGACCTTTAAATAAACATCAATTCTATATAATCCATTTTAAAGGACAGGCTCTTGTTCAGTTTATGTGTCTGTTCATTTTCAACGGATTTTCTGGGTGTTCTGTAAATTTAAAGGCGCTTCATACAACTTCAGTAACGCACATTTGTACATGTTCGAAAAATGTTTCTAGGCGTATTGGTGATTTACCAAATCTTTCCAATTTTCTTTTTTCAAATGTCCGCAAAGAGTCATACCATTATTTCATATACATCAGTACTAAATTCATACTTTTCCGACAACAGTTCCTGTTTTAATAAAACGAATTAAAGTTGAATTTATAAAATCGTTTAAATGGTTTTGATTTGATCGGCAAAATATCAATCAGGGTCACGTCACATCTAGGCGTCCGTCATTCATTACTATGTGCTGTACAAATGATCTAGGAATGAAGAAGAAAAAAAAACACATCTAGGCTTCATATGGCCACCACATGCATTGAAATTATGCTTGATTGAAAAATGCGCGCCCAAATATTCTCACTAATCACAATCAGTATGCTATGCAATGGTTACTACCCTTGACTACGACTACGTCGTTTGCTCGCGACGCCTCGACCATAGAGATGGAAAAACAAACCGCCCGGCGCCCAAAGGAGAAAAAAAATATCGAAAAAATGGACCGAGAAAATGTAGCCATGACTTTAATTTGATTCAAAAAACTACAAATTTAATTATTACGGACAATTGATGCGTCTTTTTGTTGTTTTTATTCGATATAAACCGATTCGCATGCCCACAGAATATTCTAAAAATAATTTCATTTGAATCGGTTAGCTAATTCCGGAGGAGTAGTACTACAAACACCGTTACAAGAGAATTTTATATAATAGATTAGACTAAGTGTTGTAACTCAAAATTCAAACTTTAGAATCAGAATAAGATTTCAGATTTAGTTTCCAGAATGAGATTAATCATTTAATAGTCATATTACTTTCCCCTCCTTTTGTGGGAATTTTTCCTCTATGCATGGTTGAGCTCTAAAAAAGGTATCATGCTAGGGCACGCGTCACGGCTATCCATCAATATTGTAGTTGGTTTTACTTATTCAGTAAAAAAAAGCATAAAAAAACAGTAAGATTCGAACCGTGACCAGCAACGTGAAAGTTCTGGTTGCTACCACGGCACCATTTCAGCGTGTTATAAATCTTGGAAATTCTACTGTTTAAATACCATTCTTTCCATACATAAAATGAGCTCCTTACATACCAGTTCGCTTTTCCCCAAAAAAACGTACCAGGCATCATTTTTGCCTTTCTAACAGAAAGGTTTGGTTATCGGTCGATTGGGGAGATCATTAATTATGGGTCTTAGGCATACCTTTATAGGTACCTATCGACTCAGCTCGACGAGTTCTGTTGATGTCCGTGGATTTGTATGTGCCATTTTAAAAATGTCAAGAACGTTTTTGCGAAACTGGGCTGCGCAATTAAAATGATTTTAGTCTCAAAAGAATGCATTTTTTTTCCTACACAACCCTTTCAAAAACGGGAAAAAACAAAATAGTTGAAACCGTTTTCTTTACGAAATACATATCATACTTATTATGGCATAAAAAAAAGTTGCTAGTGGCGCCTCGAAGCAGCAGCACCAGCAATCATTTATAAATTAGAGATAATCAAAATAAAAAATTAAAATTTACTGACTCGAGAATTGAACAGAAACCCTTCAGATCCAAAGTTGCAAGCGCTATCCAATAAACCATCGGCACGCTTGATAAAGAGCGGCTCAAACTCAAATAGGTAAAAGGCATTACTAAGACGCACCGTGGTCTGGGCAGTTTCTCAGTCTGCTGGGGCAAATACGGCAACAGTGTTTATATCTTACACTTCTTGCTTTTCAATGCAGCAAATGGCGGATGGGCGTTTCCTTCAGAGTCCGCCATGCCTATTAGACACTATAATTTCATATATGAAATTATAGTGTCTATAGCCATGCCGGGTGTCAACAAAATGCAGAGCCGTACAGAAAACTGCGTTGGGGGGGAATTTATATGAAGATCTTATGACCCTCGTTTTTTTTACCCGCGTTGAAGAATGAATTTATGTTTTTTTTTTCATTTCTACATACTCATACATAATTTAGATTCAATTTCAGATGCAGAATTCAGATTCAGTTTTCAAATTCAGGATACAGGTTTAGGAATCAGAATTCAGGATTCAGAATTCAAAATTCAGATTCAGAACTCATATTCAGATTCAGAATTTAGATTCAGAATTCATATTCAGAATTCAGATTAAGAATTCAGATTCAGAATTCAGATTCAGAATTCAGATTCAGAATTCAGATTCAGAATTCAGATTCAGAATTCAGATTCAGAATTCAGATTCAGAATTCAGATTCAGAATTCAGATTCAGAATTCAGATTCAGAATTCAGATTCAGAATTCAGATTCAGAATTCAGATTCAGAATTCAGATTCAGAATTCAGATTCAGAATTCAGATTCAGAATTCAGATTCAGAATTCAGATTCAGAATTTATGTAAATTTATTTTCCGCATATCGGTGAAAAATTTAGATTCATGGAGAAAGAATATCAGAATTAAAAATTGATGAAGCTGGTTGTTGCGAGGTAAAGTATGGTGTACGTTAATAAATTTTCCTTGCAAAAATGTTCTTTCGCTCTTTTCATCATCCGTAAAATTTCTCCTCACTTTATCAATTTTCAATTCTGGAATTGTTTCTCCAAGAATACCAATTTTCACAGTTTTTGATAAATTTGCGATGACTTAAAGATCATTACGCATGAAAACACGATTTTGTTTTGTGAAAACCTTTTTTCACATTTTTTCTGAAATTAAGTTTGCTGCATACTTTTAGGGGTAAAACCATACTACTAAAAGTTGTAAAATCCGAAATCATAAAAAAAAATTTTGGATGAAAGAAATTTCAATGTTGAAAACCGCGTGATGCAAAACAATCAAAATGAGATTCAGATTCAGAATTCAGATTCAGAATTCAGATTCAGAATTCAGATTCAGAATTCAGATTCAGAATTCAGATTCAGAATTCAGATTCAGAATTCAGATTCAGAATTCAGATTCAGAATTCAGATTCAGAATTCAGGTTCAGAATTCAGATTCAGAATTCAGATACAGAATTCAGATTCAGAATTCAGATTCAGAATTCAGATTCAGAATTCAGATTCAGAATTCAGATTCAGAATTCAGAATTCAGATTCAGAATTCAGATTCTGAATTCAGATTCAGAATTCAGATTCAGAATTCAGATTCAGAATTCAGATTCAGAATTCAGATTCAGAATTCAGATTCAGAATTCAGATTCAGAATTCAGATTCAGAATTCAGATTCAGAATTCAGATTCAGAATTCAGATTCAGAATTTAGATTCAGAATTCAGATTCAGAATTCAGATTCAGAATTCAGATTCAGAATTTAGATTCAGAATTCAGATTCAGAATTCAGATTCAGAATTCAGATTCAGAATTCAGATTCAGAATTCAGATTCAGAATTCAGATTCAGAATTCAGATTCAGAATTCAGATTCAGAATTCAGATTCAGAATTCAGATTCAGAATTCAGATTCAGAATTCAGATTCAGAATTCAGATTCAGAATTCAGATTCAGAATTCAGATTCAGAATTCAGATTCAGAATTCAGATTCAGAATTCAGATTCAGAATTCAGATTCAGAATTCAGATTCAGAATTCAGATTCAGAATTCAGATTCAGAATTCAGATTCAGAATTCAGATTCAGAATTCAGATTCAGAATTCAGATTCAGAATTCAGATTCAGAATTCAGATTCAGAATTCAGATTCAGAATTCAGATTCAGAATTCAGATTCAGAATTCAGATTCAGAATTCAGATTCAGAATTCAGATTCAGAATTCAGATTCAGAATTCAGATTCAGAATTCAGATTCAGAATTCAGATTCAGAATTCAGATTCAGAATTCAGATTCAGAATACAAATTTAGAATTCAAATTCAGAGTTCAAATTCAGAATTCAGATTGAGAATTCAGATTTAGAATTCTGATTAAGAATTCGGATTAAAGATCAACCTGGAATTTGAATATATTCAAATATTAGACTAAGTGTTGTAACTCAAAATTAAAACTTTAGAATCAGAATAAGATTTCAGATTTAGTTTCCAGAATGAGATTAATCATTTAATAGTCATATTACTTTCCCCTCCTTTTGTGGGAATTTTTCCTCTATGCATGGTTGAGCTCTAAAAAAGGTATCATGCTAGGGCACGCGTCACGGCTATCCATCAATATTGTAGTTGGTTTTACTTATTCAGTAAAAAAAAGCATAAAAAAACAGTAAGAACCGTGACCAGCAACGTGAAAGTTCTGGTTGCTACCACGGCACCATTTCAGCGTGTTATAAATCTTGGAAATTCTACTGTTTAAATACCATTCTTTCCATACATAAAATGAGCTCCTTACATACCAGTTCGCTTTTCCCCAAAAAAACGTACCAGGCATCATTTTTTTATATTGAGATTGGAATTTTTCGTGTTTGAATATCTGAAATCATTCTTATATGATTCAGAGGGAAGGAATCTATCATGTATATTCTATATTATTTTATATATTTCCAAATATAATTTAAACTCTGTTAGAAAGGCTCCAATCCACTGTTAAGTGTATTAAATCGGGTTTTTTTATATATTTACGATGCAAGAGAAAATGAAAAAATAAATGAGTTTCCTTCGGAATACGTCATTATCAAATCGATAGCTGACAAAACCTTTGGTTGGTTGGTTGGTTGGTTGTTACTGTGTGTGAGTGATGAAGTATGTTAGCAATGTCAATAATGTTCACAAAGTTCAATGATGCATTGGAGTGGAGCACATGATCGGATTAAAGGTCATCGGGAAAAGTAAATTTCATACCAGAATTTTTAATTTTTAACAAGCGAAAAACGAAGTGTAGATTGCTGAAAGGTTCCACAATTTTTTCTCTGATAAGCTGAAAGTGCTGCCTAGTTTTGAGTCATTAATACCTCACCTCAAACAACAAACTTTTGCTCGTTCAAGAGCTCGTAACCTGTAAAGCCGGTACCGAGGCAATAAGACAGATAAATTCTATTTGTTGAAATCCTATTTCAAACAAATTCTATCGGTTGAATCCCATAAAATTTATTCTCGTGGCTAGGTCCCTAGTAGATTAAAGTTTTTATGTGCATGTTGTTCTGTTAAAAATAAAATAATTTGCCAAAATTCTGCTTCTGTGAAAAAAAAACAACAATTTTCAAAACGAAAACTTTGATTTCCGCTATTTTTAAAAGCCTTTAGAAGTAATCTTGTATTCACCCTTTGCAACCTACGATCTGGCCCGCGGGCCGCATGTGGCCCGCGAGATCCTTTTGTGCGGCCCGCGAAGCTTTTTTCAAATCTTTTTGCCTTAACTTTTTTCTACGATGGATAGTTAGGAAAATTTCAGATTGTTTACTTTTTTCTGCCATTTTAAGCGTTTATTATGTTCTGTTCGAAGCTTTGAAGCCATTTTGTTTATGACATAACGTAAATAGTGTTTCTTTAATTCAGCATACTTTTTTCCTTATTATTTTACTCCTACCACTTTGAGAGCAAAATCCATTAAGGTGAATCGGAAGAACAGCCAAAAATAGGAACCTTTACATGATTTAAGGAATTTCGAAGCCCGTTTAGTGGAGTCATTATTTTCATTTCAAGAAAAAATAATGGTCAATGATAAAAAATATGCTCAGCAGATAACTTTTTCAAAATTATTCCATCCAATTCGGCAAAAAGGCTTGTTCTGTTAGCATTCAAATACTGACAAAAAAAAATTTAACCAAAAACTTGCGATAAATTTGTTATTTCTGGGTATTGACGAAAATAACGAAAGTTAAATAATAAAGCCTGAGTGAACGATTTTTGATTGTTTATCAACATGAATCAGTCGGTAACTTTGAACCAACAAAAATTATTAGTTCTTGATAAAAACAATAAATATCTAAAATTCTGTGATTTCACCCAAAATATGTTTGACGATTATCTGTGATGATTTTTTCAAAAATTTGATAGAAAACATATCACAATCAACGATAAGTTGAGTTAATTTCACTTATAATTCGCAATCCACATTACCAGAGTCAAAATATTGCTTTAGAAATCCTATCGCAATGATATCTAAGTAAGACTCAAAATGATAAAAGTATGGATAAAAATTCTAAAACCAAGAATGTAGTTTTGAACATAGTTGCTTAAAAATATGTGAAATTGAACATCCAATACAGAACTTCAATTTTAAAAACGGGGTTTTAAACGTGTGTAGGAAAAGTTATAATTGTGAAAAAAATCACAGAAAGTCAAATAACGATTCAACATCCAATGCTAAAAAGAATGTGATTTCTTTAAAAATATATTTATCACACTCTTAGTTATCAGTGTGATAAGCTCCAGAAGATTTTTAAATGGAAGTGATGACGAATAGTATCACCGGTTTGAACTAGAATGTTGTAAGAACGAATGTTAGCCAAAAAGTACTATTAAAAAATTGAGAGAATTTATAAATGACCAAGAATCAGTGAGGCATATTTTCAATACCGGGTATTTAAAAAGCCGTGTTTAATGACTGTTTTTGAAAACGTGAATTGGTTTTATCTTTCCTTTTTCAGATTTGTTTGTTTGTAGTTCTGAAAAATTATGTGAAGCTCTGATAATTATCACAAAAAAAATTAATTGCTGCCCGCCGAGAAGATTTCAAATTTAAATTGGCCCGTTGGTTCAAAAGGTTGCTCACCCCTGATCTATACTAACCGTTCAATCTCATGATGGTTTTGTTTCTTTTCTGTCAGGTTTTGCCAACAGGCATTCCAGTAAAAACGCTTTAAGTGACTCAAAAATATTCAAATTTTGTTTAATTGCTGTGTCCCTGAAGTTGTTCTCAGTTCCTTTTAAAAGACAAGTATTGAACCGAAAAGTTGCAGAAATTGAAGAAGGAGGAGGATGCAGCCGCCTAAAGTACAGATTGAACAAAGTATAAGTGGGAAAAACTGATCAATATCGGTACTAAAAAAAGTGTGCGCCCTCCGATGTGAGATTTAAAGCATAAAGTAGAAATATTTCTAACAAAAACCGATAAATATTTTTATCAAATTTGTTCATGAATTATCATAAGATTACCATCATTCGCTAAATAGAAAGTATTTCGATCAAACGAAAGGTTTTTGAGACACACGCATTCATAACTGTCCCATTTCTAAATGAATAAGCTTTATTACCTACTTTATTTTTCAAACTACTATTACACTACTATACTGTAGCGGACAGCTTCAGCTCTGTTGAGGCTATTCGTTCAATGAAGTCCAGAAAGAAACACCATACTTCCCTGAGAATAGGGTAACGGACCTATTTTGGACCGCTTTGGGAAGTGGCTATGCAATTTTCTGGAATAAGAAAGCATATGTTACAATATTCGACTGCTTTATCCGTTCATAACGAAAATCAAGGCTTTTTCTATCGAAACATGTCGTCGTTTGTTGCAATGTAACAAGATTTAAGCCTAAAAACACGTTTCTTCAATCACTACTGTGGTCAGTATTTTGGACCGCCAGGTTTTTATTTTGGACCACCCTTTGGACCTATTTTGGACCACCCTTAAACTAAATAAGTTTTTTTTTCTAAATTTTGCTATATTTCGACAGCGATTGATGCGCAATTATGCGAATTATTCAGATAATTTTGTCTTTTCTTATTGTTATAGACTAGTCTAGTTTTGTTTGTTCGATAAGAATGAAAACAGTAAAATTCCTGTTATATAGAACACACTAAATGTTATGAAAATTCTGACAGCACACTGAAATCTTGACGAAATTTGTTCTGCAGTGTTCAATTCTGGCCAGTTGGCTTATCTTTAGGCTCAATTTTCAGAACGCAAATCTCCTTCAGGCGACCCAATGATAAGTTGAGAAAGTCTGACATCATGAACATCGCGACATCAATTGATGCATTTTGACTTCCAAAACCTTAGTGGATTTGGTTTGGCTTCAGTTCTGTAGATAGATTCAAAAAGATAAAAATGTGCGAGATTTATGCTATCTTTTTAGCCACATTTTTTCACAAAAATCAGTTTAAGTTTGATACTAAATTTGTTCTAGGATAAAATTTATCGTTGGAGTAATTCCAACAGTTTTTTTTTAATTGCATAACTACAGGGGCTGAAAATCTAGATTTTTAGTACTTTATCGCTTCTAAAAATTGCACATTTCAACAACCTTTTCCCAAGTTTTGAAACATATATAGCTATAATTAAGTATATTATTTAATAAAATTATTCTAATATTAACTGAGATATTTTAATTTTACAAAAATTAAACTCGTTGCATATTTGCCGATTTGTTGTCGTTTTTTCCAAACCCCTCCTTTAGACGAGTTTTATTTTTCGTTTCTTCTACCTACCCAAATTTTTTTTCTCGAAAATCATTCCTGAATGCACTCATTTTACTGGCAATCCTAAATGGTTGAAACTTTTAGATCCAACTTTAAACAATCATGAAGCATAAAAAACAATAACATAATAAAAAATTGGTGCTTTGGCGAGCTGATTGAATAAAATCATGCTTAAATTTCAAATTTTATTCATAATGAGTGATTGAAATAGTGTTCATAATTCTTTCATATCGTACAACGTCTTATTACGTTCATGAACATTTAACATCAAGTTAAATGTCCAGGTTATGGTGAGTGGTCCAAAATAAGTCCCTAAGGAATAAAGTAGGACCTATTTTCGACATGGGTCAAATTACTATTAAAACCAGTTGTTTTGCTTTTTCGAGCTTGCAAAATAGTTTTCACGTGTTTTATCATAGCTGTGAACATGTTTGTATTTGTAAAATTCATCACAGCTATGCAGCAAACCTCCTGAAAGTTGGCTCCAATAATGGCACGTCCTCCTGAAATGGCCCTGATTCGGTCCAACTGTGAAAAATCAAAACTTAATTTTCAATTTTCTCTCCGTTACCAGCATACTTAAATAAAATTTTAGATGTGATTAGAATCATAAGAAGTAGCTTTAACTATATTTGTTCAAAATTTTTATGAATAACATGATTTATGAGAGAAATATTGGCAAAAAGCTACAAGGTGGTCCAAAATATGTACCCGGTCCAAAATAAGTCCGTTACCCTATACGGGTATCGTTGAGTGTACGCCGCTTTTCCATCACCTTTATCTGGGTTCCATCACATTGTTCTATTAGGATATATTGACAGTTCTACACGAACACCACTTTAGAAGAAGGCCTCAGCCTTAACCTCAAACCATGGGAGAACAGAATCGATTTTTGAGAAGGGCGAGCGGTAAACACGATTTTCCGGTACAAATATCGATAAATTCGCCCTGTGGAACTGCGATACACAGATGTTCGTGTTTTGATTTTTTTAGGTGTTCAGTGGTGCCAAGTGCATTGATATTTATAAAATGGTTATATTTTTTTGATTGCATTGTTATTGAAAAACCTTTTAATAAGTATTGAGAATTTGCTACTTTCCCGTAGATTTCTATTCGAATATGAAAATAAACGCATAATTTATCTGAACGAAACAACAACTTACTGTATCGCACACTTAAATGATGTAGCGAATTATGTGGAAATGTTTTAAATTATCAGAGCATGTAGGCGATTATTTTCAAAGTCAACGTAGTTTCATTAATCTATTGGTTTGTAACAATGAATGATTTTGCATTTGTTAGGAAGTTAGAAACAACTCTTTTTTAATCTACCAAGCCGTACATGAAAATATATTTTAGATGTTTTGAATTCACCTTGAAAATTCATTAGCAAAAGATGGCTTATCTTCATCCATTTATGAACGCCCCGTAATGTTAATAGTTAAAAAATTAAATAAATTCAGTAATAATTACTTTTAAACAAGCAAATACTGATTTTAATAACGCACCTAGCATCACTGGTGAGGCCGTCAGCAAATCAAAATTTGAGGTTATGGCTGAGGCCAATTTTTCGCCAATACTATCGTCCGTATATACCCTTATAAATGGCATTGAAAAGGCAGACTCACTAGCAAAAGTGGGTGCGTTCGATGGCAATATTTATCAGCGTGAAAGTGTCTTCAACGAATTTAACTTTATGGTTAGGAGAAACTCTCTTTTAAACTGTAAGCGCAAATGGGACGAGGAAAACTTACAAGGACGTTTGTATTCCGCGTACGGTTCGAAGTAAAAAATGGAATCATAAGATGTCGCTTCTCTTATAGGCAGATTCACAAACATATCGGATCTCAGTGAAACTGAATATTTCCATCATATCTTTCATGGATATGATGGAGAGCATCTTGCAAATGCTTAAACCACCATCCCACAGATAGATTACTATATTTGCCGTGATCGAGATTCGATCTCATGACCTCTGACCTAGAAGACTTGAAAGCTATCCTCTCGGTCGGCGGTTAAATTGTTAGTTTTTCAATGCCAAAAGACATAAGCATATTAAACAGCTAATAATCACAAAGTTGTTCAGCGGAAAATTCTTTTAGAGTATTTATACCTGTGTAGAAAAACCAAAACCACGTTAATTCTGCAAAAAAATCAAGGATAAGTTTTGAACCAAACGGAACCTTTTGAAACCCCAGGGTAAGAAAAATTCACAAATGACCCCAAATCGACTCAGTCTAATGTCCAATCTATCTACATTTACGTTCCTCAAACTCGATTTCTAGCGCCTTTTGATGGCACCGGCGATGTAGTTCAACGTTTGAGATCCAATTGGCAGGCCACCAAGCACGGATGATACTCCCCAGGCAGCGATTTAGAAAGACACGCAAACGCAAACCGGGCTTTTCTGATCCGGGTTTCGATATCTTTCTTGGTACCAAAATCAGGCGTTATCTAGCTAGCAAGATACTGGAAGCACTTTACATTCTAAGCTTGTTGCCCAGCTACTACGAAATTGGAAGGATTTTCTGTGTTGATCTTCATCGACTTGATCTTTCCGAAATTGATTTTGAGACCTGCTGCATTGAAGCTTTCGGTGAGGTCGTCGACATTGCCTCTCCGGTTGTCTTTGGACGAGTAAAACAATACCCTCAACAAGGTTTAGCTGTTCTATTTTCGAAGGATTCCTCGGCAATCCTCAGTTTGGTCAACACAGTCAAGATCTCGTCCTTTACGATGAGAAAGAGTAGCGATGATACGATATATCCCTGTCTCACTCCAGCATCCGGGATCGAATGGAACAAGACACCGTAGTGTAGGATCTTGTTTGAAAATGCCTCGTATTGTGCTTCGATGAGATAGACTAGTTTGGTACATCTCTAATAATTATTAATTTTTTTTTGTCCCTCAAAGATGCATTGGTTAATATTCTATTGAAAGAATTTTTTTTTCTAAATGGGAGAAGTTATTGGGTCATGTATTGCAATTTAATGTATTTTTTAACTGTTAACAGTTTTTCAACGTTATTCAAAAGGCATATTTTCTTTTAAAAATAAAAAGCCCTCACGCCAGGCGGCTTCTAGGGGAAGATTTCTTTTGAACGGTTTGCCAACCCAGAAAAAAAATGTTTCCGCGTCTATTAAAGACCGTTCGTTTTGAATATATTAAGCTAAGGTATCAACCTATTTGACCCAACAAAGATAAACACTCTCCGGCTAAAGATTGCGATTATCCATCATAGGCCATTATCCGGTAAACGGCTGCCGCTAGTATAGTATCGTAGTTAGTTGGTTCATCCATTGGAGTTCTTTGGAGGATGCTCCAAAGACGTCGCGGAACCTAGGGCTGAAGAGGAGGAAGAAGGGACCACAAACTATAAACGGCAAGCGAGCGAAACGCTTCTTGCCCAGGTTGTGTGATCTTCGTGTTCGTTTCGTGCATCACATGAAAGTGAGAGTTTCGGTGGGTTGTCACGTTCAGGGCGTTTGGCGGATCGACTGACTGGTTGTTGTTGTTTGGCCGCTTCCAGGTAATAACGATGGTTTGGTGATGCGTTCACGATCGCGATATAATTAAGCTCTTTGTCCGGGCGCCAGTTGCCGCCACCGATGGACAACAGCGTCTTCTTTTGCTTCTCGGTCGTAAGTCATCTCTCCGCCAAATGTTGATGCTGTTGTTATTGTTGTTGTCGTCGATCGTCTTCGTTTTCTTGGCTCCCGCAGCTGGTGCTACCTAACTATACTTACGAATGGTCTTCTGGCCGTGATTTCCAAGATAGCCATTTGCGTGCCGCCTTGGCATCCATCAGCTCTACTGCATAGACATTTAGCCGACGATTAGTACGTGGAATGGCAAAACATTTTTATAGGTCCATGCTCCTCGTCTGGTCATTGAAAGCGATAGTTTTCCAATCAAGTTGTGTCACTTTCGGAGCTGAGGCATGCCAAATTTTGCAGCTTCCTGCCAGGGGGTTTATGGTCTGTTTCTTTCACGTCGTAAATCTGTTTTAGATTTTACTATTGCACTTTGAGGCGTTATAGCACTCAGTGACGATCTGAGACTGCGAAATTCCGTTTCGCGTGTGAGAAGTGAGTATCTTGTTTTTCCACTTATGGATTTGTGAAGCTTATGTGATCATAAATTTTATGGTACGGATCTTCCCAAATTCGCGCGAAGCAAATTCGTGATTTACATTATGATGAGACTTAATTCTCCGGCTTACATTCGTAATAACTTACTAAAATATTTATAAATGATGTTATCTCGGCGAAATCCATCATTGATCCATCAGAAAATCACTAATCCATTTATCATAAACATAAATATTGAGTAAAAACGACGAAGAATAAATTCCGTTGTAATTTTAAACTGCCATTATTGATCGAAAATAAAATAATGTGAAAAATAGTTTTAAAAAAAATCAATATTAGAAATGCTTCATGCATTTTTATGGCAATGTAGATGTTTGGACGAAATTTTATCATCGGATTAAACGGACCATGAAAAATAGCCTAGCAAATATCATTTGAATCGAAGGTGTTTTAAAGCGGTTTCGTTTAATTTTCTATCAATCACTTTGTGCAACCAAAGTATTTATGTAAAATAACTGTATTTTTTTTTTAAATGAACACAAACACATACAGGATCTCAATGAAACTTGATGTTTCCTCGAAGAGATTCCTTTTTCTTAACTCTAAGCGTACATCCTTTGTGGATATGATGGCTAGCATCTTACAAATGCTAAAACCACCAACCCACAGAAAGTGTACTATGCATGCCGTGACCGGGATTCGATCTCATACCCGCTGGCTTAGAAGACTTGAAGGCTATCCTTTACACCACGGGCTGCGGCACTACCAAGAAGTTATTGAAGTTATTGGAAGCAATACTACCATTAGAATTGCTTTCAATAACTTCAAATCACACTTTAAATTTTATTTCTCCGTATAAATGTTTACTTAGTTTTGATAAGTGCGGTTATAATTACAAAAATAGCAATAATGAAAAAAAAACTACAAATATCAAACACACAAAAAATTCAAAAAATGACAAAAATGACAAAAATGACAAAAATGACAAAAATGACAAAAATGACAAAAATGACAAAAATGACAAAAATGACAAAAATGACAAAAATGACAAAAATGACAAAAATGACAAAAATGACAAAATTGACAAAAATGACAAAAATGACAAAAATGACAAAAATGACAAAAATGACAAAAATGACAAAAATGACAAAAATGACAAAATTGACAAAAATGACAAAAATGACAAAAATGACAAAAATGACAAAAATGACAAAAATGACAAAAATGACAAAAATGACCAAAATGACAAAAATGACAAAAATGACAAAAATGACAAAAATGACAAAAATGACCGCAATACTTTTTGATTTCTGGTTAAAAAGACATAAGAGGTTTACTTTTAGTTTAAATACGCCATGTTTTTCTCAAAATTCCTACACACTACGGAACGGCAAATAAAACTAAAAGAACCTTCTCTAGTTCAATTTTACTAAGCACAAATGAAAAATATACCAGAGATGAATTATGTTTGATATTTATTTAAAAATAAGACTTTTTCAGCAACTTTCCTTAAAGATCGCAAAATTTTTATATCTCGAAATTTTAAAGTTATAAAGAATAATTTTCGTTTTTCCAAATACTCGAGCTCACCTTACCCTGAGCCGTTTTTTTTTATTTTTTCAAGCTTTTCACCAAATAAGGCATGTTAGAAATAAATATCTATATATTTTTTATGAATATAGTTAGGTACATATTGCAATTTTTCAATGTGACTATTTATAAATACGTGGATGATAGCGTTTTTTATGTACTTTTCTTTGTGGTTCGTTTTGAACTTATATTTCTCAGGATGTTTTATGTCTCAAGGGGGTGCTGAGTTTGCCCCACTGTGTAGCTCAGTATTTAGTTAAAAAAATAACTACGCCTCATAAGACAGTAGGAAATAAGCTGTGATTCTGCCTTAAAATCGGTTCTCTCGATTTGAAATAATATTACGCTTACGGGGTTTTTTTTGGCAGAAAACATCGAAAACTGATTAATTTGAACTGTTCACTACGAAATACCTGTCTGTGAATTTTTAGTTTGAGAGAAAAATTGGAAATATAGCTGATATTTCAATCGCGTTTTTCTCGTTTGCACGCTTTTCCACATAGGACAATCTTGCTTAGAACGGCAGTGTGCCCGGTTCAAATTTAGCACTCGGTTTGGAATTATTTGGAATGTGAATTTAAAAATGATCTCACCTCTTCCTAAGCCCTTTCTACGCCCATAAGTTTCAATTTTTTTTTATTATTATTAAGGACCTTTTTGACATTCGATCCCTTCAAAATTTAAATCACCGACCTCCTGAAAGCTTCAAACGCCCCCAGGGACAGTATGGACCATTTCGAAGATCACTGCCCTAGATTATACCAGATTTTATTGAATTTGGTTCAAAATGAAAATAATCTGGCCCAAAAAGTAAATTCATTGCCTAGGTACGTCATAAACATTTGTTCTCAATTGAACCTACAATAAGCTAAAACAATTCATGGAGCCAAAATAATTGAATAACATCCACAATGCCTTCCAGACGGACCAATTCCCACACTTATCACTGGCTCAATTTCTCCCACTAATTCGTAGCCCCGTTACGTAAATCGACCCAGCCCACAGCCAAGTGATTGAGTGCACCTTGCCAATGCCTAGGGGACCCGTCCAACCGAGTCAGTCCCAAAGTGTGATAAATTTCGACAAACGGAAAGTAATTTACCGCCAGGTTGCTACCGTTTTCTAGCCCGGGCCATCATCATCGGAGGGAACTGGCTCAAAGTTGTTGACCCAAGTCGGTGAGCGTGGGTGGCTCCGGAACAACAACAAAATTTTCTCGGTATCTTTCGATGGCGTACATCGGAACTCCGCGCCTGCACCTTGACGGGTTAGTTGGTGGGAAACTCCATAGAAAAATCTTTCCAGCCAGATTGTTTATGATCTGGAGCGACGTTGTTTGACCCAGAAAACCCTTGAAACTTACACCGAATTGTTTACTGAATGGCAAGCCATATCGTAAAGGTTGCATCGGAACAACTCACGGGTGTGCTCGGTAAATTGAATGGAGGAAATTACAATTGATAGCGGCATTTTAGTGGCATTTATGACTGGAAGTTAAGTAGCGTAACCTTTCGGCTCAATCTCCTGCATCTTGATAGTTGTTCGTCAGTCAGCACATCGCTGTTATCTGTGTTATTTGGTAAACGCTTACAAATAAGATGTACAGATCTTGAACTTGACCGGCAATTTTAACCGAGTCCGATTGCCGTTACAGACGAAAGCACGTTAATTTATATTAAAGGCTTTAGCTTGAGCAAAAAGCAACCATTCATGATGCTAACAAGTGGAAGATTGTTACAAATAAAGAACATTTAAAAGATTAAAATAATTTGACGCTAAGAAAACGCTAATTAGCTTCGTTAACTTTTCAGAACTTTCAGTTGTCGCTATTTTTCAACCTTAAGTAGTAACGGATTCGAGAAAATCCGTTCGACAAAATGTTTCCATCAATTTATTTTTCAACAAGCGTATACAGTACCGTTCATAGTTGAATAGAAATTGGAAACACGCGCACTGTCACTTCGACTTTGAACTTCATAAGTACTTTGAACTGTTTTTTGAAAAACACTTGTTAAAACTTACTTTATTTAAAATATATAGGTTAGCTAAACTTGATACCGATTAAGTCGGGATAGTTTCCTACGCAATACCGTGAAGTATTTTCCTCGGTTGTTTTACGATATAAGCTTAGGCAGCAGAAATATATCGTGAGTATTTCAAACTTAATTTGCGAAACATTTATTGATAAAATTTTAAAACCGAAAATTATAGGTTAGAACAAGTGTGGTAACCAATCTTAAATTCTACGTTGTGCGCTTAAAATAGGATAACGCCACTAAAATTGTAAGTTAACAATATTTCACTTTCTTAAAGTTACCAAATTCTAATTGAATTCCCTAAAATCTAAAGCTTAAAAGCGACAATAAAATTGTTCAGCTATCCAGAAGTGGCGTTTCATTCCACCGCGGCAACACTGTAATTAACAAAACCTGTAATTTTAAATTGTTTTCCTTAAAAGTTAACGAAGATTCATTTATTATTACAGCAAATGTCCTGTAAAAAAGTTGTACACTAAAAATTAAATGTCACGTAAATTGTTTTTCGACCTGCAAAAATTACGGTAAATGTCCTGCTCCTTTTTGTTACAGGACATTTGCGTAATTTTA
Organism: Uranotaenia lowii; assembly: GCF_029784155.1. Classification (NCBI taxonomy): domain Eukaryota; kingdom Metazoa; phylum Arthropoda; class Insecta; order Diptera; family Culicidae; genus Uranotaenia; species Uranotaenia lowii. The sequence goes on from NC_073693.1 coordinate 149,585,555, forward strand.
CAGGAAATAATTTTTGCTGTGTACGAAATTGTATCCAATTTATAATTGTTAGTTTTCATTATAAATCATCACTGAAACTCGAGCTTTACTTAATTTATAAATCCCAAAACATTTTAGTCAACGTCCAACCTTCTTAGAATTAATCAAATTCAATTGATTAATTTACATTTACAGGTATTAAGTTTTAAACATCAATCAAATGTATCAGAAAACCAAATCAAATCATTTGTTCGAAGTATTTCTAACAGACCAATCAAAACACAAGAGTTCAATAAAATTTTTCCTCAAAATCTGTTTTAAACACTGATTTCCACGAGAGTCGTTATTGCGACTTACGGCCAGTAGGTGGAAAATTTCGTGAATGTTGTCGAAAATAGGTTTTGAACATAATATGGCTGGCCCGAACCATACAAACGGTTCGAATCATTTTATTTGTTCAAGCAACTGAACACTGGAGTAGATAGATATGAAAATCAGTGATTTAACTTAGCATTTTACGAAAAGTAATTTTAAAACGCCTAAAAGTCTGCACACTTTTTGTATACAAAATTAAAGAAGTCTGAATAAATTATTTGTATGATTTGAAAATTCTCGATTTACTACGTCAGAGTACTTGTTGGTTTTGTGTTTTTGCTTATACAATTGAATAGATAAACATGATTGATATGTCATTCCAGTCTAAGTCCGTTTTGAAAAAACATCTAATTCACCCCCTCCTGGCCACGGGCCGTTATTACGATCTGTTTAAAATAATTCATTACCACGAAAACACGAATTGCTTGAAATTAAAACTGATGAAACCAATAGATTTAATTATTCTTCCGCTTTACAATGATTTATAATTTTTCTTCACACTATTTGAATTAAACCTCTAAAATAGTGAAATTTTTTAACATAATTTCAATTCGCCTCGTTTAATAAAATGGCGTCGAAAACATTCCAGCTTGAAAGGAAGTGAGGGCAGTGAAGAATTAAAAAAAAGTTAAACGTGTAGGGGAGATGGGGGCATAATGGCAACCTTAAGCAAAACGCTTATTTAACCATAGAGAACAGCTGTAATATGTGAATTACATCATTGTTTCGTGTTCAGACACTCAAATAGTCTATGGCCTAATTGGATGAAACTTGAAAAAGTAGATAAAAACGTTTAAAAATGCATTTTAAAAATTTTTGCCGAAAGCTGAAAACCAGTCACTGTAGAGGCATAATGAGAAACCCCCCGAGGCAGTATGAGCACCATTAATGAAGGCATAATGAGCGTTTTCTGCCGGGGAATCTAGCAGCGAATTCGACTCGATGAAGTCAACTGACTAATAGAGCTACAGCTTAACTTGCATCGTCTGAAGATTTGGCCTATTGGTTAGATGTCTGAGAGGTAATCAGTAAGCTCGAGTTCGATTCCTGGTCGAGGTGATTTTTTTTTTCATTTATCATTCATGATCATGATTACACTAAACGGTGAGGCGTAGATTCGTGAAACAAAGCAATAACAAAATAATCTAGGTCTGTTTGTAGAATTCAAAGAATGAACACATGCTCATACATTATGTTTCTGGTGTTTTGTTCGACGGATGATGCTTTGATGCTATTAGCCGTATAATGTAACAATAAAAAAAAATCAATCATGAATGGTATGTGCAAAAAAAATCCCCTCGAACAGGAATCGAACTCGAGTCTGCTGATTACCTCTCCGACACCTTACCAATAGGCCAAATCGACAGACGAAACAAGTCAAGCTGTAGCTCTATTATTCAGTTGACTTCATCAAGTTGAATTCGCTGCTAGGTTATACAGCAGAAAATGCTCATTATGCCTTCATTGATAGTGCTCTGTTCGCCTCTAGTGAACAAATTAAAGTAAAAACGCGTTTTAAAATTGATTAAAGTGAAAAATCAAATATTTTATGATGTTGAAAATTGAGAAACAATGTGTAGATCATGGTGCAGTGCGTACATTTCAGATCAAAATGATTTAAAGGTCATAAAAGCTTATTTGGTGGTGCTCAAAAATTATAATATTTTCGTCACTTGAGAACCTAGCTGGTTATTATTTAATATTTCTGTAAATATGAAAAGGATATTTCTTTTTTGGTGAAAAATTTATACTATGGGTAGTACGAAACAAGTCCTTATGAAAATTTGTTTAAGAAAATACGTACTTATGTAGAAAAAATGAGTGCTCATTATGCCCTAGGTGCTCGTTATGCCCTCATCTCCTCTATTCACCTTTGATTTGCCACCAAGCGGAGAAAAATTGCATGATCAGAACCCATGTTTCGCCAATTTCAATTAAAATGTTTTAGGGACGTTATTACGACCTATAGCCAACAATTGATTAACATGGAAATTTAAATAACATGTTCAATTTAGTGACTTATTTTCGCAAATTTCGCAAATCGAAAAAATTTATTGTTTGTCCAAAAGAAATCACATATAAGGCATTTCTTTTAAAAAGCTCCCTCTCGAAAAAGAATAATTAAGATTGAATTTGCTAAATAGTTAATTTTTTTTTATTTGTAAACAATCATTTTTTAACATGATGAAAACTTTAAAAGCAAGTTTCGATAGGATTTTTGGTTTTTCTAGCGGATGATATATTAAGTTGAACATTTCACCATGAGCAAAATTAGAAGTAAAACTGAAAATGTTGAAATAAAAATTTAACACAGTCAAAAAATGAATAAGAAACTTGAATAAGAATAAATTGTTTTTTTTTAATCGTCTCAATTATGTAAATAGTGTTTGAAATAAGATTTTTTTTAATTTCTAAAGGTTTTAGGATTGCTTATTGAATTTGTTATGCAATAAATTGTTTGAAATCTTGCACAGAACTGAAAAAAGCAAAAAAAAAAAGGACGTATAATGGGCTCGTATGTTATAGAAGGATTAAAATATGAATTGAAAATTTAGCCAGGTAAAATCAATAAATCCATTACATTTATTGCCTAATCATTGGGTCGCTCAACGAGCCTGAAGTTTGTATGGGATTTTGAGACATTTTGTTCGGGAGAAACATGAAAAACCACTTTTTAATCAATAGCTTTAGTTCCCTTCGGCCGATTTCTTTCAAAAACGGGTTTTCTTAAAGCCTAAATTATGACAAATATTTCATCCGAAGATTGCATTTCGATCCGAGTTATAAGGCTTCAAAAATAGGATAACTTTTTTAAGGGTGGTATTCATCACTGTTAATGAGTCGGGGTGGTCGAACATTTCGTCGCCTCATTGACAGTGATGAATACCACCGTAAAAAAAAGTTAGCCCATTTTTGAAGCCTGATAACTTTTTTATCTTCACTCTTATTGAAATGCTGTCTTCGGATGAAATATTTGTCATATTTTAGGCTTTTAGAAAACCCGTTTTTGAAAGAAATCGGCCAACGGGAACCAAAGTTATTGATGAATAACTGGTTTTTCATGTTTCTCCCGAACAAAATGTCTCAAAATCCCATACAAACTTCAGGCTTGTTGAGCGACCCCTTCCCGTAATCCAGTCTGGCCCAAATTTGGCATGAGATCTTGTACTAGGCCTAGGATCAATTTTAGCCTGCAGCGCAGAACATTTCACAGGTTTTGAGTTTTCCATACAAATTTGGGGCAGTCTACTGTACATTCCCTCTCGATTTTACTTCGGAACAGACAATAATCGTATTCGACGGATAATCGAGTCAGAAAATTTTACGCACGAATTTATTTTTTTTTTTTTACTTTTACTCAATATGAGAAAGGTTATAAATTACTTCTTAAAAGTAGTTACATCTACAATAGCGTTCATAGTTTGATAGAAATGGGATGCATGTGCACAGTGCACTGAAATTTCAACTTTGATCTTCTATAAAATTTTACTCTGAATATTTTTTTCGTTCATATTTTCTTCAAATGATGGATCAACATACAAACAATTATCTCACAACATTTGATATCTCTATTTACGACTTGAGATACACCAACTCCACGAAAAATGAACTTTAAGCATTTGAACTGAAATACCTTAGAAATCAAGCAAAGCCCATTATTGAAATTTTTATAGTGAGTTCTCAAACATAAAACTTTCATGTGTTGGATTTATGAAGAGTTGTATCGGTTGGGTCAAAGATTACGCCCGGTACAATATTTTAGGTTAAGACTGAAAATGCGATTCGGAAGTCATGAGAATCTGATTTGAACACATGAATTAAACATTTGTTTCTTGATCCTTCATCTTGATCCTTCAAAATTATATGCAACTCACATTTTCAGTCCAAGTCAAATATATTGTGCCTCGCGTAACTTTTGATTCAACTGTTTAAGTTATTCATAAAATTATCATGTAAATTGCCATTAAGAGAGGCAGATTTCGAGTTTACACCAATCAAGAATAAGACGTTGAGATTGGTGTGATGAACGATGAAGAAATTGTGTTTTGAGTCTCAAAATTAATTCTTCGTTCTATGATGGCGATGATACATTTCCGAAAAAAGCGATTTCTTCGTCAAATTTGAACCCATCAATAGATATGGTATAAAAAGCGATGAGATTAATTCCGATACCTCAAAGTTGATTAGTTTTAACATCATTATCACTCGGACAGAACAAAACGGTTTGCCAATATAGAAACAATCCAAGTTGTGGGAAATGCGTGGAAAATATTGAATATCAATAACATTTTATTCAAAACAAGAACAAAATTATTGATTTCTTGTTTATTTTAAATATTAATATAATTACGATAAAATTTGAACGGGTAGTTGAGTCAAAATGCGTCCGCACAAAGTCCGCACTGTAATGATCGAGTAAATAAATGTTGGCCAACAGAAATTGAAGTCAAAAAAAGCATTAAAATAACGGATCATGAACCATTGGAGTTATTTTTTCTAAGCATGAACAATCCCGATTGCTCACTTTTATCCGTGCTTGTCAGAATGTTCGAGGAAAACTTCAAAACAAGTCTGGTTCGGTCTAAATACCCGATTTTATGAAAAACTTCTTGGATTTCTTCTCATCATTTGCGAAATCAGGCAGAAATTCGAATAAGGATTTGATAATTTTAATTTATGGGTCATTCAATGAATTTTTCAAAACAAAATTTTCATACAAAATTATTTTTATTTATATAATTTGAAGAGCTTGAAGGAAAATTCAAAGTGATTTTTTTTACTTGATCTGAATTTTGTTCGAATAATGCATGAATTTTGCTTAGATTTATCTGGATATTGTCTTATTTTTGGATGGGTAAATTTGCGATTGATGGAATTTTTTAAACTTTGATGGGCCATAAATTTTATAATACTCAAAATAACGACTCCGAACCAAGTTGTGTTATTTGAATTAAAATATCATTGTTTCACTGAATCAATCACTGCTATTCCCATTTAATAAAACAGTTTGATATATATTAAAGGGTAAAGATCTAAATAAACTAATTGGGGGGCACTGCAATTTACAATTTGTTTTGTCAAGCAGGTCTTGTTTTCGAGATATCTTCTAAAAATTAGGTGAAAACTCTTTCAATGAGCAGAGGTGATAAATAGACAAAATAGGACAAAAGATTCAAATTCAGGATGCCAAAATCTTCCAAAATTAATTATCTAAACATAGGCACCAGGTTCCTAAATGAAATCAGATAAATCATAATTGCTTCTATAGTTAAAGTCAGATTTAAAATTCAAATCTCGTATTAAAATTAAAAAATGCCTTCAATTTATTACAACGCTTCGGTTGATGAAGGCCTGAAAGTAAAATTCGATTGAATAAATTATCACACTATTCAGCCTTGTTTGATACAACAATACCTTTCAACAATTTCGAACTTGAACCTGCCAACTATGACAGGTGTGAAAACTCCTCACTTCACGGTCAGTTATTCGAGCTGGGTGGCGATCGTTCATTGCTGCAATGCGTGGTCCGAATGTGAATGGAAGAAATGTTTTTATTTCTGTTTTTTCCCGCTCATCACTTCAGGCTACCTTTTCAATGCTACCCTCTTCGATCCAATAAACCTCGGTCGGACCGGAAAACATCTCTACTGGATGCACTAACAGCATTATCTTAGCATAATGATTTAAACAACGAACGTCCGAAAAAATAACCGTACCAGGTAAGGGGGGATGATGGTGTGCAGCTCGGAATGACAATATTCTTCTACCCATTCCTAGGGCAACAATAGAGAAAGAGAAAAAAATGAAGGATGGTGCAAAGCAACAGAAACTTTTCTTTTATGACTTTTTCGAACGGAATAGTTACAGTTGCTCGACTGACAGCATCTTACCCACCGAGCTACTATAAACCGACTGCGAACAATGCAAAGCAATGACGGTCGGGAAATAAAACAAAAAAAAACGAAGACAGCATCTGAATGAAAACGGCATTTCCTTTTGTTTTCCAACTTCTGACTTTTTTTTTATTTTTGGCTCTCATTTTCCTCCCACAGTGAAAATGTCCGAGTGCTTGATGGTAACAAAACTCGACTCAAAAAATTCTAACAAATTGAACAACATTAACTTGAAGTTAAGATTCAAATTTAAGAGATTTAGAAATAGTTTTTGAAAAATTTTTAAATTAAGCTTTCCATGGAACAATGAACTTACCTTCTGATCGTATAAAATTCTCGGGATGTTGTAACTCCGTTGATGCATCGAAAATGAATTGACAATTTCGGGAAGGGAAGTTTTTTTTTCTGTTTTTCCTTCATCTTCGGTCGCCGCCCAACTTCTTCAAGAGGAGTTGTAGAAGATTCGACTGAAGCCAAGCTTGGCAACTAGCTATTCGACTATAAAATTTTGGGCTGCCTGCCAGACCAGGAAACTTCCGGTTGCTCCAGCGCAGTGCTCCGCCTTGCAGTTCCGGCGATGATTTATAGCTTTCGGCGATATTTTAATTTTTAATAGCTGCACCCGGTCCAACCCAATCCTGCTTTTAGTGGTTGGCATTTGTGGCGAAAAAAAAAGTTTTCAAGTTGTTTTTAATGTTGTGACATTATAATGGAGCACTTGTTAATGATTCCTTTTTTTTTTTAACTTGTTGCTGGGTATTCCTTATACTGTATAAATCAACTTTAAATAATATTTAGTCTGTATAAAATTGTCCGTATAGCATTATCGTCTACATCAGAATACTCTCAATAGGTACTTCAATCAACAGAGAGAGATAAACAAAAGTGAAACTTATACATTCATAGATCGTTAATTACTTTACTCAAAAGTATAACTGATTTGATGATATGATTCATATAAATCAGGGAGGCCAGAAAAAATACGAAAAAAACAACCTCCAAAACGAAAGGTTTATAAAAATAATCATGAAAGGTTTTTGAAAGCCAATGCCATTCAAAATCTGTCGATGAGTTTTGACGAAAAAAAAATATTTTTCAATTTTTTAATCTTGGTTTTTGTTGAGTAATTTCTGTGTTTAAAAAAAAATAGCCCGGATATTGCCCGGATTTATGGTCGTCACTTTTGAAATTAAATGCCCGGATTTTGCTAGGTTTTTATACAAAATTGCCCGGTTTTTCCGGCCCGGATACGTGCTGAAAAAATTCTGACAAATTTAATGTAACTCATATGCTTGCAGTCTTATAAAGTTTAAAGTTTAAAGTAGAAAAATTAACATTTAATGTTGAACTTCTTTTTAAGGTTCAGATAGTCATTTTTTTTGAAGAATAATAAGCCATAAATTTAAGTTGAAAACCATAACCACTGTTATTTGGCAACCGTAGCTGAAATAATTCAGCCTACTAACATTTTTATCTTAACTCTCAACGATATGCAGTCTTCGGATGAAATATTTGTTAAAGCTTAGGCTTCAATAAAATCCATATTCAAAAGAAATCGACCGAAGAAAACCGAAGTTTTTGATGAAAAACTGGTGTTTCATGTTTCTCGCTAACAAAATGTCTTAAAATCTCATACAAAATTTAGCTTCGTTGAGCGACCCCTTCCCGCATCCGATCTTGCCCAAATTTGGCATGAGATCTTGTACTAGACTTAGGATCAATTTTAGCCTTGGGTTTTGAATTTCTCATACAAAATTTGGGGCAGTTTATTGCATATGCAGCCATTCAATGAGGCACTGTTCCAGAAGAAGAAGGTCGTATGCTAAAAAACGGTAACGTTTTTTTTGGTGATAGAATATTTTGGGTAAATTCGCAATCACAGAAGTTGTCGACCTTTTGGGTGTTCTGGGAGAAAATGACTTAGAATTATATTGTTGTTTTTGGTTGCCAGACAGCTGCTCTCAATTCTATCCGGCAATCTTTCAGATGTCGCTACTGCTGCTGTAAGAGCGGCGCTCACCTAGAAGAACAAAATATAAACTGAGAAAAAGTGAATTAAATGTATAACTTATTGAAAATTTTTACTATGAAATAAGAATAGATCATCATCTCAAAATTTTTCTCCTTATTTTAAACTGAAAAGTTATTTTTTTCACATTTCATAGGGTTGCTATAATAACATAATAAAGTTATGTGAATTAAAAGCCTCTATCAAAAATATTTTAACATTTTAGCTAATTAACTTTAACCCCGTTAATTTTTAAGAGTAACATTTTTATCCATCTCTATTATAAGCTAAGATCATCTACACAATAGTTCAGAAAAAGATGAATGAAGTGATTTTTGGCGATTTCAGTCCAGAAAATTCTCAAAACGATTTTATTTCTCCATGAAGAAACAAAGATCGTTTTGAGATTTTTTCTTGGCTGAAATCGACAAAAATCAATTAATTTATGAAGAAATAAAGATCGTTTCAAGATTTTTCTTGGCTAAAATCACCAAAAATAAATTCATTCTTTACCCAACCAGTTGATAGATTTTTTTATGTTTAGAAAAAAGTTTGTTTTAAATTCCACCAAAACTCATTTCTCATTGAAGTTCCAATTCAGTTCCGCTTGGAACCAAAAAGTTCATACGCAGTTCATTAGAAAGCTCGATAGTTCAAATTGATATTATTATATTTAAAGGTGCTTCGAATGTTTATGAGATTTTTATAGACTTTTCATGTTTGTTCAAAAGTAGGAATTAAGTACTCGATTGAAATGATTTTTATTTTCCACGTGTACCTTTTATTCAGCCAAATGTGAATTTTTAATGTGACCTATGTACCTACCTACCCAAGGGTCCGGCGCCGATTGACCGACGCATAGGGCTGAGATAAAAGATCTCCACTGCTGGCGATCCGGAGCCAGCGTCTTCACTTGCTGCCAGCCAAGGTTCTCGTCAACTGTGCGGATTTCAACGGCTAGACTTCGCCGCCTCGAGCTTTTGGGCCTGCCTCTTCTTCGATGCCCATCTGGATTCCAGTCAAGCGCCTCTCTGCAAATCTCGTTTTCATCTCTTTGCAGCGTGTGCCCAATCCATCTCCAATTACGTTCCCGAATCTCGATTTCTAGCGCCTTTTGATGACACCGGCGATGAAGTTCAACGTTTGAGATCCAGTTGCCAGGCCACCAAGCGCGGATGATGTTCCGCAGGCAGCGATTCACAAAAACTTGCAGTTTTCGCGTCGTCACCGCATATGTGCACCAAGTTTCACACCCGTACAGCAATACGGATTTGACGTTTGAGTTGAACATTGAGATCTTAGTTTGTAGAGAGATCTGGCGTGAGCGCCAGATGTTTCGTAGACTCGCAAACTCAAATCGGGCTTTTCTGATCCGGGTTTCTATGTCCTTCTTGGTATCACCATCAGGCGTAAGCTGGCTACCAAGATACTGGAAGCACTCTACTGTCTCAACCTGTTGTCCAGCTACCACGAAATTGGAACGATTTTCTGTGTTGATCTCCATCGACTTGGTCTTTCCGACATTGATTTTGAGACCTGCTGCCTTGGAGCTTTCGGTGAGGTCATCGAGTTTGCTCTGCATGTCTTGTTGTGTTCGGGCGAGCAAAACAATATCGTCTGCCAGGTCAAGGTCGTTAAGTTGCTCAATTGCTGAAGGATTCCACGGCAATCCTCGGTTTGGTCTACAGTCAATCGATCCAGTCAAGATCTCATCCATTACGAGGAGAAAAAGCAGCGGTGACAAAATACATCCCTGTCTCACTCCAGCAGTTACCGGGATTGGTTCGGACAAGACACCGTCGCACAAGAGACATTGCACGAAAATGCCTCGTACTGTGCTTCGATGAGATGGACTAGTTTCTCTGGGACCCCTCGTCGTCTAAGAGCAGCCCAGATGTTTTCGTGGTTCAGTCGGTCAAATGCTTTTTCGAAATCAACGAACACCAGCAGAAGAAAGTCCTGGAATTCGTTGATTTGTTCCAGTATGATTCGTAGCGTTGTGATGTGGTCCACACATGATCGTCCGGATCGGAATCCAGCTTGTTGCCGTCGGAGTGTAGCGTCGATTTTCTCCTGGATCCTGTTAAGAATCACTTTGCAGAGTACTTTGAGGGTTGTACAGATCAAAGTTATGCCACGCCAGTTACCGCACTCTGTCAGATATCCTTTCTTCGGGACCTTAACGAGGATACCCTGCATCCAGTCGGCCGGGAATGTTGCAGTATCCCAAATGTCAGCGAAAATACGGTGCAACATTAGTGCTGACAGGGCAGGGTCGGCTTTGAGCATTTTCGCAGGAATGCAATCGATTCCAGGCGCTTTGTTGGATTTCATGTTTTTGATTGCCGCTTCTATTTCAGCCAGCGAGGGCGCTTCCAAGTTGACGCAATTAATGCGACTTACTGTGGGCGCCTCGAGCTGCGGGTTCTGTTGGCCATTGCTATTTGTAACTCGGAAGAGTTGTTCAAAATGCTCAGTCCAACGCTTGAGTTGATCGGTTCGATCTGTCAGCAGCTGACCTGCTCGGTCTTTCAGCGGCATTCTTGCATTAGTCCTTGTACCACTAAGGCGGCGAGATATATCATATAATAATCGGATATCTCCAATGGCGGCGGCTTTTTCTCCCTCTTCGGCTAGGGAGTTTGTCCAGGCTCTCTTGTCTCGTCTACAAGCTCGTTTAACTGCTTGTCATTTTTTCTAATTGAACGTGATCTTGAAGTTAGAAATGGTATTTGCATCGAAAAAAATTAGACTTTTATGCTAAATGCGAAATTTGGAACAGTTTTAATTATTTGTTGCAAATTTGTTACTTCATGAAACGAAGGGTTAACTGCCTTTTCCAGCTCCGCATATCGCAAGCGGGCGGCTGCTTTGGCTGACCCGGTACATGCCTGCTCAATTCCGACTTTCGCCTTTCTCCGATCATCGATCATCCTCCAGGTTTCATCTGACATCCATTCACTTCGTCTTCCACAAACTTTACCGAGAGTACCATGGCTCGTCGTGATCAAGGCATTCTTGATTCCACACCACTGTTCTTCGACTGTTCCGTCTGTTCCGTCTGTCGGCAATTCCGAGGCTCGGGATTCTAGCTGTTCAACGTATGCCCTTTTCACCTTTGGATTCTCGAACCGGCGGACGTCGTATCGACACCCGACTTTCTCCTCGCGCCGTTGGACACGCGCAACTCTCAGCCGTATTTCGCCAAGGACGAGGTGATGGTCAGATGCAATTTTATATGTGAAACATTAAGTAAATATGCGACTTTTAATTACTATTGCTTAATCGTTTATTCATCAAGGTAAATCCCCAATCAAAGTATTTTTGAAACTTTTTATATCAAAATGTTATATTCAATGCCCTTGTAGTAAACATATATATTTGTAATTAGTATGTAATAACCTTTGCTTGGCCCATAGTCACCCCCATTTAACACATTTTGAAAAGTGTTCCGAAAATTGGAATAACTTATCATATTTTCAACCGATTCTTAAAGCTAACATTATTCTTTGTTAACTGAATCGTGATGCATGTATTTCACGGGAAAAAACTTTTTATTGAGTTGATTTATTTCCTATATGACAATTTGATGTGGTGTTGTTTGTATATCAATTCCATACAGAACTTTGAAGAATTTTACAATTAAAGTGTGTCCCACATCAAACTGCATCACAGAAAAAGTGATGTAGAAAACTTTCTTTCTGATTGATGATACATTTCAAACTTTAAAACAATAAAGTTCAAACGAATTGTGATCTTTTGGTACATTTACTTCATTCCAGTTCAATGCCATATCCGCGTAATCGAGCATTTGGCCCCACCCTATTTAAAAGATTTTGCGCAACATCTGAATGCATCTTCCTTCAAACAAAAACCCACTTTTTGTCATTTTTTAGAAATTGAAATCTTTGAAATTTTTCACTGATTATCTGCATCAAAATAGCTCAGTATTTATCAAAAGGTCTTAGTTCGCCTTTCGTCATATTTTGGCTTTTTTTACTGACCAAAGTATTAGACTGAGTCGATTTGGGGTCATTTTAGAATTTCTCAAACCCTAGGGGTCTTAAAAGCTTCGTTTTGGTCCAAAACTCTTCCATGATTTTTTGCAGAATTTTTAAGTAACGTTTACATGAGTAAATTTGAACTTTTAGGTTTGTATGGAAAAATTGAATATTTTGTACTGAAAAATCAACATCATTTTTGTTTCTTCTGTGGAATCAAGCCTGCAAATGTTTTTTGTGAAAATTTATAAATTTCTTACAGGAAATTTTCCGCTGAACAACTTTGTCGAATATCATAACTGTGGTATATAAGAGTTAAAATACAAATAATATTAAATGCGCAATCTAAAAATAATTATTAAAAAAAAATGTGCAAATGTGACCAACCGTGTTAGATGAATTGCTCAATGCTCAGTAAGGTCGACGACAGCCCTGTGTTGACGTGCGTCAAACAAAAAGAGAGCGTTCAAGCTAGATTTAGGCAATCTCTCTCGCTCACGCTAGTGAATTGAATTCGAACAGGATGAACAGATGAACTTTGAGTTAAAGAGTCAGTTGAATGGAGATATTTGCAGGAAACGGACGCGTATGGAAATCGGGCCGGTCTGATGACAAGTAGTCGGCCATGATAGACGCTTCAAGGAACCGACCGGTTACGACAATAACTTCGAATCTTTTTAGACAAAAAATTATTAGCTCTTTAACAGGTGTATGTCTTTTGGCATAGATTAACAAGAAATTCAATTGACACCACTGCTGGGTGCCTAGCGAAGTATTGCAAGACCACTTTTCATGCCATACTTCGTGGGGCACAAGCAGTGGTGTCAATTGAATTCATGGTTTATCAATCCAAAAAGACATACCCCTGTTAAACAGCTAATAACTTTTTTGCCTAATAAGATACGAAGTTACGGTTTTCGACAAAGTTGATGTTGATTTTTCAGTAACAAATATTCAATTTACCCATACAAACCTAAAAGTTCAAAATTACTCATGTAAACGTTACTTAAAAATTTTGCAAAAAATCATGGATGAGTTTTGGACCAAGACGAAACTTTTTAGACCCCAGGTTTTGAGAAATTCCCAAATGACCCCAAATCGACTCAGTCTATTATAGCAGCTATATCAAGAACGATACGGTGTACTCGGATATAAGCGACCACTGCATTATTATTTCTACGGTTGGAATTCGTAAAAATGTGTTTACACGCAAACTACAAAAAGTTGTTGTTAATAATAGAATGCTTAACGAACAGTTCAGCGAAAAAGCTTGTAACCTCCGAGCCAACTCTGCCGAAGAGCTTCTTATACAAATACTTTCGTTGTATCAGGAACTAAAGATCAAATATTCCAAGACCGTTGAAGTACGAGCCAGAGTTAAAGGCTTATGCCCGTGGATGAATGTAGACGTTTGGAAGTGGATAAAAATCAAAGATTCCCTTCTAGCAAAATGTAAAAGAAATCCATTTGATCTAGACGCTCGAGATTTGTTACAACACACGTCTAGAAAACTCAACCAGTGCAAACAAAGTGCAAAACAATCCTATTACAGCAACTTGTTCAAGGACGCTAATAGTAAAAATACGTGGAAATATTTAAACTCCATATCTGGTAATCAGGTTGAAGAGCATGATGCTCTGAAATTATTAGTAAACGGAAATCTCACAAGTCACGAAAGGACTGTTGCTGACACCTTCAACTGTTTCTTCAGCAACATAGGGCCCCAGCTCGCTTCTAGTATCAGTAGCCAGAGAAATACGAATCGATTCGGCACCTTAGCCCAACTACGCAGTTCAATATTTTTAGAACCGGCAACCGAGCAAGAAGTGATCTTGAAAATTAAAGATCTTGATGCTAACAAAAGCGTAGGACCCGATGGAATACCGGCGTACTTTATAAAAAACCATTATCAATTTTTCTCAAAATTAATTCGAGATGTATTCAACGAAAGTCTCGATACTGGTAAATTTCCTGATTGTTTAAAAATAGCTAAAGTTGTGCCGATTCACAAATCAGGATCCAAATTTGATGTCAACAATTATCGACCTATCTCAGTTTTACCTTGCCTGAGTAAAATTCTGGAACAAATGTTAGCTACTAGAATCATCAATTTTTTCCAAAGGCAAAACATCTTGTACAGCTGCCAATATGGATTCCGAGCAGGTTCCAGTACAACGACAGCTACTTATGAGCTTTTCACTAATGTTTACCAAGCTATGGATCAGAAAAAAACTCGTTGGACTTCTTTTCATCGACTTAAAAAAAGCCTTCGATACCATGGATCACGAGATCTTGCTTGAAAAACTGGCTTTTTATGGTATACGTGGAAAACCGCTTGAGCTAATGAGGAGCTTTCTTACTGGTCGAAGTCAATTTGTATCCGTCAACGTAGTAAGAAGCAGTATCCAATCTTTGAAAGTTGGCGTACCACAGGGAAGTAATCTCGGACCGCTTCTCTTTCTTGCGTATGTGAACGATCTGCCCAAACTAAATTTAATAGGAAAGCCACGTTTATTTGCCGATGACACTTCGTTGTTCTACACTGGTAATGACCCCTCCATAATAATTAACAACATGCGTGCTGATATGGAAGTCTTAAAAGGTTATTTCGATGAAAACCTGTTGTCCTTAAATTTGACGAAAACGAAGTACATGATTTTGTCAACACCCAGGAGACCAGTAGAAGTGCATGAAGACCTAATAATCAACTCAACATTGATCGAAAAAGTTGATCACTTCACATATCTTGGCCTAGACATTGATTATAAGTTGAAATGGAACTACCACATACAGAAACTCCAAAAACAGATCGGCGCAACGTGCGGACTATTGTGGAGAATAAAAAGAATTGTGCCCAGGAAACAAATGAAATTAATGTACCAGGCTTTCGTTCAATCGAAACTACAATACCAAGTTTTTATGTGGGGTGCAGCAGCAAATACTCTCCTGAAGAAACTGCAAGCAGCTCAAAATCGCTGTCTAAAAGCCATCTACAACCGTCATAGAATGTACCCAACGAAAAACTTATACACTGAAGCTGATAACTCTACTTTTCCGATCCAGGCGCTTAGAGAGCTTCAAGCCATATCAATAGTCCACTCACACCTACAAGACCAACGTGTACATCATAACATAGTATATGAGCAAACCAGCCACGCGTACGAGCTTCGAAATTCGGCAGCTCTAGTAATGAGCAGACCAAACAGTGAAATGTCACGGAAAGCATTTCCTTACTACAGCAAACATCTTTATAACGCAGTCCCCAGAACACTCAGAGATGAACAAAATCCTCAAAAATTCAAAACGATGCTTAAACGTCACATCAGAAATAAAATAGAATCTTATTTTATTTAAAATCTGACATTGGAACACCCGATGGTTATCAACCGTGAACCATAGTTGATAAGAGCTTCCTTAACAGAGATTTATCTCGCTGGAAGCACAGTCAACTTCTACCTCCCATCATTCGAGCGCGAAAATAATGACCGCTACCATTTCACCACATCCGTTTAACCACAACATTTTATTTTGCTTATCTCATTTCCGCCACCACCGCCTCCAACCATCGCCACCAACCACCGCCTCCAACCACCGCCTCCAACCACCGCCATCAACCACCGCCATCAAGCACCGCCTCCGCAACCAGCGCCAAATATTGAATGTTTACCATGTCATTTACCGAACACAAGTGATACAAAAAATTAAGTGCTAAAAAATGAAAAGAATGAACAAACCTTATTGTAAACAAGTTGAAAAAATTTAAAAAAAATAAATAGTGATGAGGAGGTTTTGCGCCCACTGGAGAAGGAGCACTGAAAAAGTTCCACTCCCGCGGGCTTTTCCCTGCTCACAAATTAAAAAAAAAAAAAAAAAAAAAAAAAAAAGACGATTCCAAAATGGTATTATTGATAAAAATCGGTCCAGTAGTAACAGATGAAGCCAGTACTGTAAACCGTGTTTTAACGAATTGTGTTTGTCATCCAGAACATTGCTAAAATCACTCTCAAATAATAATTATATTTTTTTTCTTAAGTAATAATTATATTTTTGTATTATTTTTCATTATTTTAATAAAATATCAGCCACAATGCAAAAAATATTGGAAACAAGTTTTGGCCACTAACTTGGGTGATTTGCCAATCGATGTCCCCTAACCCATTGTTGCACAGCATGACTTAAATTGTCAATATTTCAGCTGTTTTTCAACTTTTCCTCAAAAATAATACTGAATCATGTAAGTCAGAATATTTTCTGATGAAATTAGGCTTTCGTGTTATTTCCGGCTGGTAAGTGTGTATCTTACGCCAGTTTTAATTATTCTTGTTTTTTTCGCGCGGTTTTTGTGCTAATTGTTAACAAAAACCTTAACATTCCCTCTACGGCAAATACGGTTTTACGTCAGAATAAAACATTTTTCGTATCTGTTTTCTATACGAAACGTTTGTTGGACAATTTTAACACCATGATTTTGAAAAAAATTATGATCCATACTTTACCAGAAAATATGTTGGATCGTCCAACAATTGGTCCACTCAATCTCCTCCTGCTCCATTGTTGTACATAATTCCGCTACAAAATTTGTTTGGAAATTTCAAATTTATAAATTCGTATAACTCCAATAACTTTGTTTGGTTGTTTTTACAGCAAAAAATAGCAATTAAAATTTTGCAAGCGGTTGATTAAGTGCTGAATTATAACAACGTGTTTTGAATTAGTTTGGAGGCTTGTACGGAAAAATCCAAATTTTCATTCAAAAACCATTAGAGATGTACTGAAAGTTAAAAAAACATAATTTTGTATTTTTTAAATATTTCTTGGTTCTTGGAATACATTGCATGTGAACAAAAACTAAACCTACACAGTAAACGAAAATTACCGAGTAAGGTATTTTTTTTACCGAAATCCTAACATGTGTAAATCGTTAAACTGTTCGTTAATTTTTTCGGTAAAATATAAACGAACATCGGTAAATCGATTCTTCATTTACCGATGTTCGTTTATTTTTTACCGAAAAAATTTTCGAACAGTTTAACGATTTCACATGTTAGGATTTCGGTAAAAAATTACCGAACTCGTTAATTTTCGTTTACTGTGTAACTTTTACCCCAGAAATAATATTCGTTGTCATACGAAAAATTCAAAAAGATAAAAAAAAATTAATTTTAGTGTTTTGACAGCTAATTTGAAAGCTGGTTAACCAGATGAAAATAAGAATCGCATTATACTGCTTTGCTTAGCCAATAAGTGTAATGATTTAAAACTTTAGCAAATCTTGTCATGAAATTATTGAAAGCTTCAGAAAGCAAATCCTGCTTTTTCCGATACTTTTCAATGGATTACGATTTTTTATTTCGAAATTGTTATAACTTTTTACATAAAATACTTTGCTTTTTCTCATGCTGGCAAACAATTAATCTTGGGAATGGACAAAATCAATAATTTAAAACAAAATTCATTTCTTACTTATTTGAATTTCTTGTATATGCAAAAAGTTCTTCTTGCATACACTCAATGTTGATATTTAATAATTAACTCAATGATACAAAGACACTTTATATATCCATAAGTTTATTTTTTATTCCGTCAAATCTTAAAAATGAAGTTTTGAAATTATTAAACTCGTTGAAAAACTTATGTTTGTATGAAAGTCGGGCAATTTGCATTGTCTGAAAAATGTCAAAGTCAACTCAACTGCATTGGCTTTGAGAGACTACTCTTTTACCAGATTTATTTTGAAATCCTTTATACCGACCATTTAATCAACATTTTATTCAAAGAATCTAAAAACTGTTCTGGAAAAATCTGTTTCTCTAATTTCGTGACGACAAATCTAAAAGAATTTTATTCCATGTCAACAACGTTGATATTGTTATTAATATTGTCAAAATATTGTACAGGAAGAAAACTACGACCCTTAATCCCAAAAACTAGTAGTCGAAGGTTGCAATTTTCTCAGGAATTCGAATCTGCCGTCGAGTTGCCGTCACTGGAGACATCTATGCGAAGCTTTATTTGGCCCTTATCATCCAGAAAAATAAACAGTCATAGCTTTGTGAAACTTAATTTGATCCAAAACAGTTTTTCAGCCGGAAAACTCTCGGGAAGCATTTCTATGTGATGTGATTGTTTCCTGAAGATTGATGAAATACTACAGAGGTTACATTAATTACAAATAAACTCACTTATATTACTCAATTAACTTTTCGAAAAAAAAAATTCTTATACAAAATTGTATAGCATGAGCGTAAATCAGTCAAACGATCTGGAAATTTGGGCGTGGTTGTGTCCATTTTCATGTTTTAAATTGAGATTCATTATGTAAAAATCGATCGACTTCCAAGTGAGTCCTAAAACATTTGTTTTGTAAAATCGGATCTTCGGGTAAAAGGGGGCAAAACAGATCACGTTCTCTAATTATTTCACCTGTTAATAACCACTTAAAAATTAAGCATTAAATACCTTTCTGTTCATTCTATGGGATTTTAAAGACATAAAATTTTATGTTGGTATGACATATAAAGAAAAAGGCTCAACACTTGCAATTAAGTTTAAATAACACTCCACGCAAATGGCTTCCGGTAAATTAAGAGGTGGATTTGAGTTTCTGAGAAAACTTCACGTGTGATAAATGCTATTCCAGACACTCAAACCGGCGGCTTTGTGTTTTTTTAGGCCGAATTGGAATTGGAAAGTGCATTGGACGGTTTATATGGAAGACCCCACCCTGCCCCCTCATAAGGGGCCGTCTAAAAATTAGATTGCATTTGAACTACAAGTTCTCATAATAAGCTTCCGTAACAAATATCAGCCTATTCGACCTCATGCTGACTTGTTTTTAAAATGTGCAACCATTGGAAAAAATCGGACAACATTATGCACGATACAAAATTTGCCTGTGCAACTATTGGGCACAGACAAGCTGTTTTAAATGACTTTTTAAATTTTTATGTCACTTTTTTCAAACACTTGAACTTTTGGGTCTTGTTGACCAATCCTGTATGAGTGCATCGACAAAAAAAAATCGAGTGAATTTGGTTGAAATTACTAAAATACAGCATAAACACCAAAATCAAGTGCTTAGCTGTGCAACGATTGTCAAATCACCCTTGTATGGTGTCAATCCGAAATTTTCTGATCGTAATACTGAATTTCCGGTGAAAACTGTATACACGCTTGTGGGTCCTAACATTAAACAGAACAAATAACCGGATCTCAAATCTTCTTGATTTGCTTCTCAGAACAGCGAAGTAATGTTTAATCACAAAACTCATAGTTGCAGTTCAACTGCGAGTTGTTTTCCGACGTCCCGTTAAAAAAAGGTGAGTATTTTTTTTTAAATTTCCGAAAAATATATTTGCGTCGTTTCTCTTTGATGGACTCTATTTTTTTCAACTTTAAAAATTTAGAAAAAAATAAGAAACAGATTGTAAAAATACACTTTGAGCGAACTCTAAGCAAATTTTCAAGCGTTTGCGGAGTGATGCAATTTGATTAGGGACACCCTTTAAATATAATAAATCTGAGAAAAACTTCATAAGTAAAATATGAACTTATTTGCCAGCTATCATGAGTAAAAAATTGAGATCGATATCGTCGAAAATCGATATAGCAATAGATGAAGGTGTATAAAAAACAAGCAATTTTCATTTCAACCCAAAGGCAAGACGGTAATTCATGTCCAAGAAACCATCCGAAAATAAAGCGTGAGGTTTTGGCATCTTGAATAATTCGTTTCATGATATCCTCAATTTTTTGCATCGGTCTAGTGATAACAATCAGAAATATTTTCTATTTTATTAGTAGGTCATGTAATCTAATTTTCGGCGCTGAATTCATTACTGAAAAGAAGCGTTTATTGAAACTGTTTTCAATGTAGAAATGTTCTCTTTTCAATACAAAATTTCCTATAAACTTGTAAATGTTCAACTTGCACGTTAATTATCTCATATCTCCATATGCAAAGCAATAACCGATTTTGTATTCAAATTGAATCTTTGGCTAGAAAAATGAAACCGCCAATATTTCCATACATTAACTCGCTTTTCAAAATAGTTGAAATTGTTGTTCCACCAATAACGTTCAAAGGCTGCATTGCAGTTCCCAATACCCCAATTGGGAGTGTCAAATCATGAAAGTAATGAAACGAAGGGAACGTTATGACCTTTCCCTGCAAACAATATATTATAAATACAGTTAAGTGTCTCTTCTATCAGCAAACAAACGACTGTTATTACCATCCTTCTCCCGAAACTGCTGACTGCTTTGCATCGCCTTCGTTCTCCAATTGGCAGCAAAAGGAACGTTTTCACCACTCTCGATTTTTTTTTCTTCTATTTTCGAATGGCGCTCGAAAAATACATGAAGTGCTGGAAAACAACAGACCGGGACGATAAAACTAACCACCAATCATCGTCATTTGCTTTTCCACAAGTCTGCCGCGGTCTGGCGTGACTTTGGTTGGCCTAAGCTTGGTGAGCTTTTTAACACCATCCGGGCGCGCGGTCTTTTTCATCAAAACAACGATGCAGCGGCCCATCATCGGGTTCAAATACCAGACGAAGAGTGTTGCTGCGGGAATGCCTTGCTCATCCATTCCCGGGGTCAATCTCTTCTTAACCCCGGGGAGTGACCTCTTGGCTCTTTCTTTTTTTCTTGTTGTGGCCTCTCTGGTAATATGC
The DNA here is from genome assembly GCF_029784155.1 of Uranotaenia lowii. Classification (NCBI taxonomy): domain Eukaryota; kingdom Metazoa; phylum Arthropoda; class Insecta; order Diptera; family Culicidae; genus Uranotaenia; species Uranotaenia lowii. The sequence continues at coordinate 149,606,490 of NC_073693.1, forward strand.
GAACAACGACACCATACTTGACTGCAGCCAAATTCTTAATCCAGGGTTCCAACGATGGTTGAGATTCGCCAGACTGTGAGTACATATTTTTGCATCTGAAAGTAAGTTTTAAAAAGATTGTTAATGTATTTGAATTGCAGAGTTCGTGGCTATTTTTACCTCTGTTCATTAAGGTCGGAACAAGTATCAAATTCTGCTTTTGTCAAACCCCTCCCCTCACCCCCCCCCTCCCCTTTCTTTCCCTTCTCTCTCTTGGTTTTTTTGTTCGAAAACCCCGAAAGTTGTAATGTTTTTTTTTTTTTTTTTGTAGAGAAATGAATCCAACTTAGATGAAATTTCAGGGACTAGATAAGAGAAAATCGATGTTGAAAAACATGCGAAAAAAATTCGCCTTGTCTCCCGGTGAGACTTGAACCCACATCTTGCGCCTCTCCGGGGCCCATGTATTAACATTCTACTACAGGAGACCAACCTGGCGTATGAATATTATACTGGTTGAGTGTCGATGTCTATCGGAATGAAGGGAATAGTTCTCCCATGTTTTTCTCTTATCTAGTCCCTGAAATTTCATCTAAGTTGGATTCATTTCTCTACAAAAAAAGTTTCGCTGACTGAATGTTTGAGTCAAGACCCATCTCTGGGTCGCAATTTAAAAAAAAAAAAAAATAAATAAAGTTGTAATGAATTTAATTTAAGGATTTATGAGAAAATTGACTTTCTTTTCGAAAATGGTATCGTGTAATTACGCTTTTTAAGGATTGTATTAGTAAGTGAGGATATATTTCAATAATATCTCTTATATTCCAACACTCATATAAGAACTTTTTCTTCTAACAGAATCCATTCAATGTATTGTACAACGTAATGTATCCAGTTGTTTGCCTCTTAAATGTAAATTTTAATAATAAAGTCGAAATGAATATTCTAATTTGTTGTTTTCGGCAAATCCCACATTTTTACTTATACTTTTGTTGAACATGTTGAAATTTTGTTCGAAATTCTCATCAATATATTTGAGGCTGATTATAACTTTTGTTTTGTGTTTTGAAATACCGAAATACTGTTTAGTATTTTAGTTTTCTAAACCTTCTATCGTGAAAACTTTACGCCTATATGAAAGTAAGTTTCCAAAATTGAATCCCAATTTCAATAGATATTTTGAGAACTTGAACTCATTGTGATAATTAAATCCTTTTTCGCTGGACTTTACACTAGCTTGAGGTTGCCATCCGTCACGTAAAAAATGTCCTTTTTCTTAAAATATCTTGCTTTATCCTGAGACCAAGGCCGTGCGAACGGGGGGGGGGGGGGGGGGGGTTTAGGGATTTAATCCCCCTCCCCCTCTCCCATGGAGATTTTTTTCAAGCAAAATTTTCAACGTAGTAAAGGCAAATTACTGAATTTTTCTTGCCTCCGGCGGAAATTTATCTTATATCACCTAGACTTGAGACATTTCGTTTTACAAACTACATAGGTACAGGGCCGTAGGAAGAATCGGCTCATTGGGGAGGTTTTGATGACAATTTGAGGAAAACTCAATCATTTTTGTTTGAAAAATACATGCAAAAGTGAAAAAAATTTATATGTACTAATTACAAGTTATTCAGGTTAATTATATTGTGCATTAGAAGTTATTTATTTCCGAAAATAAGTTCTAGGAGTTACTAATTTTTTTTTTCATAAAGTCTTCAAAGTTAAGAAGACATGTGATACAGCTCAGTTGGTAAGTCAGTTGCCTCCTGAGCTGATGTCTGTGATTTCGAGCCCAAGAACACAGTTGTTCCAGAAAAGTTTTTCAATGATCGGTATGCCAACTGCATTGTTGATAAAAGTCGCGAGTGACACAATGATGTAGGAATAACTATAATCGAAAAAAAGGATTTTGAACGCTTCATTTAAAAGATTTTTTTTACTTATTTAAATCAGCAAGCTTATTCTTTTGAACCACAAGCATAACCATATTAAGCTTGGGTAAAAATGTATTTTATATTCTGAAATAATTAAAAAAAAATAGGGTTACGGTTAAAATAAGGTTTATTTTCTACTCTTGTAAAATCGATTAAAATTTAAGATTTAAGTTAGGACCTTTGATTTTGAAGAATTCGCAACAAATGTAAATAATATTAAATAAAATTTCCAGTTGAATATTTACCTGAGAATAAAAAACCAAGTAAAGAATTATTATTTATTATTTTATATTTCATAATTTTAATCCTGTGATTGAGGTTTCAAAAATAAAATCTAGATTTTTCAAAAATCAAATTCTGTGAAATGAATCTAGATCTGATTTTTTAAATTTGATTTTCACCAGGTTTGTGTTTCTTAAATGACTTTGATTGAATTTAAAACTTTAATTTAATTTAATTTTTAATTTAATTTATTCCTTCAATTTGAATATTTAATAGAATTCTAACATTGATATTTTAGTTTTGAGCTAAATCAAATGCGAATCTAGAATTTTTGTTCCAAGTCTGAATTCTGCATTTTTAACCTTAATTCCAAACCGGATTCTCAATTCCAGATAAGAAATCCTATGAATGCAAAACTAAAAAGCGAAATTTATGTCAGAACCCTTAACCAGAAATTTTTTATTTGATTCTGAATTTGTGGTTAAATGAACTTTGCTTCACATTTTTCAATTCTGGACTCATGAATTTTTCTTATGTTTCAACTCCGCATAAGCACCGGATAAAAATTTTAGATCGTTATTAAAAAACTGGTTTGAATTTTAAATATTGATGCTGATCCAAACTCATAATCAAGAAAAAAAAAACTGGATACTAACAAAAAATTTTTTCATAAGTTTCCGGCTGGGCAAATCTGGGCAATTTTATCTCAAAACCTTGCCAAATCAGGGCATATTTTTTAAAAAATTTCCCTATTTCCGGCCGAAACTCAGACAAATTTAAAAACTATTTCATTAAAATCAAGATGAGAAACACGTGGAAAACTTTTTTTAATTTTATCGAAACACATTAGCCGATTCAGAATCATATTGAAGGCTACCAAAAGAATGTTTATGTTTATATTGTCAAAATTTGTTTGAAAATAAATTTGTACGCAAGATACATAATTCTAAGGACTCAATTGAAATTTTCGTTTGATTTTGCAAATAGAGTGAGAAAATCTGGTTGAAATTCGGACAATCTGGTAAGCTTAGTCTAACTTTTTTGGAATTCAATATTTGGGACTCAATAATTATCAACAAATGAGAAACTTTTTGAAAAACTGTTGTTGAATTGTGGTCCTGGCATGAGATTTCGAGGTATTGGAGTTGAGATTGTTACTCTATTTTTCCTCTTGAATCATTTTCGTTGTTCATTAAATTTTAATTAGAAATGCCAAATTTTATGTTTAACAGAAAAAAATTCACTTAGCATTTTTGGATCTTCATGGGGAGGGAGGGGGGGGGGTTTAAAGTTTGGGGGGTTGACTTTGATCACCGGCAGTCTTGAAATAAAGATAAATATTTTCTTCTTTCTCCAAATAAAGTTCAATTATCTTCTTTTGAATAAACTATCCTGAGTTTAAAATGGTTTTTTCCCTTAATCCACATTTCAAATCGTGATCAATTTTCTTTGAAAATTCAAGATAGAACAGCGGAATTTTTATATCAACCCTTCCACTGAAAATAAAGAGAAGAAATTTGAAATAAAATGAATAGAAAATAACAATAATTATCATTTCTCTAACAATTTTTATCATGGTTAATTTTAAACCTGATCTAACATTTATTTGAGAATTCGGATTTTTTTTAAAACGTGGTGTTTTATTTTAGGTATTCTATTTCCGTACATTAATTCTTATGCCTGAAGCTTTATTCGATATTTTGATTTTCATTCTTTTTATGGTAGACTCAATTTTCTCCGATTCTACCACTTCAAAATAGTCTCTCCTCAAACATGAAATTTCACTGACTAACCTAAATTTATCCTCAATTTATTCATTGGTTCAACACAAAAATTCTTTCAAATATTATGTGCTCTGTGTTTTTTTTTTTTCAAAACTAGCAGCATTTTATTTTTTCATAATCTAAATAATACAAAATTAAACAACTAAGATTGCCAGAATATGTTCAAGACATATCCGGAACCATGTGAATCCGAGAAGTTTTATCTTAAAACCTCGCAAAATCCGGACATCTGATTTAATAAATTTCAACCCTAAATCCGGGAAATTGGGTCAAAATCACGGAATTATTCAGTAAAACTAAAAAAGAATACACTTGAAAATTTATTTTTGCATCAAAACTCAAAACACATCAGAACATTTTAAATTGTAATTTTGGATTCTGGAAAACTGTTTACGATTATTAAGAATAAACTTGCCTAAAAAATCATTTTTGGACGCAAAGATAAAACAATATAATAATTCAATTTTGGAATAAACTGATTAAATCTGATCAAAATCCAGGCTTTTTTCTACGAAAACCGGGCAACAGGGCAGGACCGAACTTTTCCTAAGGGTAAGACCGGGCAATTTAGCAAGCTCTAAGATAAGCTTAACTGAACCAATGCTCACCATAGCAATTTGGTTCAGTTAAGCGTTCTTTGAGCACGTCCCAGCGATGTTAATATTTTTCGATTGAAAAAAAAATTCTTAAAGTTGCTTCCAAATGATGATGGCTCAAGATTATTCTCCGGAATCCTAGCAGAATCCCTTTAATGTAATGCTTCGGGAAAAGTCAAGTTCCGGAAAAAATAAAACAAGACAACAAACTATTTCCAATCAAACAAGGTAGGAATGGACGAGTTAAATTAAATAAACTTGGTAGATGATCAAAATGGCAGATTAAATATATAAAATCTTTCTTCAAATTTTGGATTTTAAATTACTCTGAACTACAATATTTTCGATTGAAGGGTTCGTAGCTTATGTGTTTTCTTGAGATTACATTTTTTTTTTTTGACAAATTTCATTTATCCATATTTTATTACTTTCATTGAACTATTTAAGACATAGACATATTAAAGCAATGGTCGTAAAAACTAGGTTTTTAAGAGTTTCCCAAATGTCCCCCTTTCTTCGGCGATGTCCCGCTTTTTTTTTTTTAATTTGCTTGTCCCGCTAGGGGACGGCTGAGACCATTATGGTCCATCTTGCCCCCCCCCCCCCGCTTTTTTTTCGTGAAGTGTCCCGTTTTTTTCCTGGAAGTACCTCTCTGGTAAGCCTACATTAGCTGTGAGCGGCTCGGACAGCATGTGTGAGAGCTCTCCCACTTCCGTGAGAGAAAAAGAAGAACATGGTGTAAATAAAGATGAAAAGTTGATGACTCTTCCTCCACAGAAGCGTTGCCACAATCAAATCTGCACTTCAAAAATATTTTTTATCTGTACCATTCAGTGAAAAATCTGCATCGAATTAACTCATAAGTTAACTTCACATTAATCTGATCCCTCCAATTTTTTTAAGTTAAATGTTCAGTCGATTTGGTTTCTATTTCCTATTTAAAAACATTCATTGAGTTTTTTTTTTCAATTGGAACAATATTTGTATATATCTCTATGCCAAAAGTAAAATTCGTAGAAGCGAGTGTTTTTCATTTAGTTTAGTTTATTAAGAAATAGGACACGTTCTTTTGGCGATAGCTAGGTTACTTGTGATGGGACATGCAAAATTTTAACTGCCTATTTTTTCTCTATCTCTATCTATGTATATCTATTTACATATCTCAGCTTCATCTCGAAACTGGAATGTCTTACTTAAATCAAATATTCTAGAAAAATTGGCAAATAGACCAAAACAACAAAACAGTTATCTCAAATATAAAAAAAAAATTTTTGGGTTATTGCACTTTGTTTGAAAATCCAACAAAATGTGATTTGAAGATATTTTTTATCACTTTAAAATGCTTCCCACACGAATAAATTATAATATATACATTTATGCCAATATATGAATCGTTTTTAAAGCAATAGTAAACTCTTAATTTTGTTAAGAAAAAGTTTTCCAAAATGTATGTCATGGGGTTACTTGATCCCTCAAGTCCAAAAAATATATTTTTCTTCTGAATGGATGTTGATCATTGCAAATTATTTATATTTTTCCAATGACTAATATTCATCCAATAATTTCCTGATGAAAAAGATACAAAAAAGTGCTTTGCTAAAAATAAGAAAATTGCGCCTTTAAGTATGCAATAAAAATAGGGTAGTAGACCATATTTAAAAATTCTTTTTTGTCTGACACTTTTAAACTGTGAATGAAAAACAAATATATGGCCAAAAATTCAATGTTACTATTATTCTAGATTTTGCCTGTTTTTTGCCAAAGCTCAGGGCACCCTGATTAAAGGATGAAGTCTCCTTAAACTTTCAAAATTTCACTTTTTTTAGTCCCACGAAAACGCTTCTAGTATGCGGGTTCATTTATTGGTCTAACTTTTGCAGCATATAAACTTGAAATTTCACGCTGTCGTAAAAGATATGATGAATATAAGAAAAAGGATCAAGTATCTCTATTCTCGCCTGCTCGTGAAAAAGCATTGTCTTGTTTTGAGAATTTTTTTTTAATGCAATGATTAAAATTGATGACATTTTTAATAAAAGTGCCAACAATTATAATGTTTCACATATGCAAAATTTGGTAACAAGTAGTTTTTGAGACAGCTTGGAATAATTATGTTAATTGAAAAAAAAATTGTCGCAATCGTTTGGAATCTCGCTTAGTTTCATTGGAAGGCATTATTTTTAAAACTATTGTGAAATTTATTCAACATTTATAAGTTATAAATTATAACATAATCCTATGAGGATAAATTTTCTAGTATGCAAGGTTTCATTATTCTCTCATGATCTGATATTTGTTTTGTTGGTGCACATTTTAAAACAATGAAAAAAATTAAATATATTAACATTTGATTCTCTCCCTTTTTTCAGATCGATCTTCTTCCCCCGGAGGTGAGTAGTATAATATTGAAGTTTATATCATGTTTAAGAGTAATTAACCTTTAAACACTAGTATGCAAGACCCCGTTTTCCATCTGAACACAAAACCGATCTCCCAATATTAATCTCACAAACGCCGAAACAACAACATTCAGCCATGCTAAACAATAATGGGAGTTAATCCAAAATGCTGACACCATTACGGTAAAAAGCTAGCGCGAAAACCTTAATTGTACACGGTTAATTAATCTTCAATTAGTTGCCGTAAGTTATTTAGGCGGTCTGACCGACCGACTGACTGACTGGCATTACGCAATCCACGTGACGCGTCGACGGCATCAGAGAGAGAGAGATGCTAACTTAAAATCTCCTGCCTGGCATGTGATTTAATCGTTCCGTTTTGCACCGGCTAGTAGGAATAGGTAGTGCAAAGCTCGAGAAAAACGTTTTGAACGTTTCGAATTGCGCGACGCAAGAGAATAGACTTTCCGAATCATGGAAAAAAAACGCGGGAAATTTTCCCAACCTGTCTCGCCATCGGCAACCATAGTTAGGAATTAGCGAAAAGTGCATTTTCAATACCACATGCAAACGACAAAATTACCCTCGACAGTGTCCAAACACTTGCTGAATTGTTGAGAAAAGCTGCCATGAGGGAAAAATTAGCAGAAAACTTGTGATGACATCGGAACGCTGCTGCTGCTGTTGCTGTCAAGACACCATTTTTCACACGGAACTTGTACTGCTGGCTGGGAAAATTGTACCATCAGATTGGCTGGATTGAATGTATGGAAATGAATTGTTTAATTTATATTCAAGTGCTCGCAACAGCCATCCTAAAATGATGGATTTCCGTCTGAAAAAATACCATCAATCATTGCCAGCTATTTGTTCCATCACTTTGACATTTGGTGGTATTGTGTCAGTTCTTTTTGCAGTAGGTTAATCTTCAACTGAAACAACTGACTGTAAGTTCACAATTTCTGAAATTCGAATTCTGTCTTTTCTGGTAGCAATTAACCTCAAAACATAAAAACTTCAATCATCCTACAACCATCAGAAGCTTCCATACAACATTACAGCAGCATAATCAAATGGCGTTACATCACCCGAACGGGGTCGACAACTCACTTAATTGATCAATCGTTCACTTCCCGCCCCGTAAATCACGCCTGTTTAATTAACATGCCCAAAAATGTGAATGGCGTCAACCGAATCGTACCTATAGTGCTGCTGAAAGCTGATAGGCGGGTAATTCTCACCACCAGCCCGAGCAATTATGATCGAAGATGATGCCGAAGCTTATCCATCGTTCGTAGAGATATGAAATCATTAACACCACTCGAAATTTTTATCGGCCTGTGGAAAAAGGTTTGACCCTTCCGCAGCTTCGTTTCAGGGGATCCCTGAAAAGGTTTGAGATTCCATGAGGCCCGTACGCATTTAACAATATTTTATTATGCAAATGATGAAACTTTTTATTGATTTCAAATTCCATGGATACATAAATGCGACAACAAAAATATTTTTAGTTGTATAAGGTTGAAAGGACTTCCATTTCCAACCTTAACTAATCACTATTTCTCTGCTTAGAAAATTGTTCCGTTTTCTTATAAGCCAAAAAGGATTCAATTCCCAGCAAACCCCGTCAGGACTTAGAGTTATATTATTTGTTAATCCTTTTTAAGGTGCAATTAGATATTTCCGAGCTGAAAAAGCTAGCTCCCGTAGATATTCATAAACTGAGCCAAAAACCGTCAGTAAGGAAATTTTCCAGCGCAGTTATAGTTTAGATTGAAATTGAATATTATGTATTCGTCAATAAAAATATTGGGTCCTGAAAGCGACCAAAGCCAGAAACTAGGTTTTTCTTATTAAAAATTAAGATTTATAGGTTTCCAAGATTATGTTTTCAGAACACTAAAACTCATAGTAGAAAAACAAAGGCAAACTTATAAAAAAAGATTATTTAATTTATCAGCCTTCTCGTAAAAGTTATTTTCTTGTAGTTAGAATATTTCAAGATTATTTTTTATCTGGGATTTTAAACATGTTTGCTTATTTCAAGATTATGAAAATGAAAATTTGTTTCATGAGGAACAATTTTGATGAAATATGATGAAAATGCTTCCAATAAAATTCTACTCTCGCATTTTCAGCATCTTTCTAATTCTTCTAACTTTCTATTCTTTTTTTTATAATAACCAACAGTCGTTAAACACTTCATTAATTAAAATAAAATATAAAGTTGAAAACGATAATATTAACATTTTAATAAATTTTTTTCGATAAAGACTTCAAACCTTTTTAAAAACTTTTCAATGGAATTTAGTTGATAACTCAAGGGACAGCATGTGGTTGCTTATGGTAGATTATGGCGTCATGAACTCGATTTTTTCTCAAATTGTGTCTGTCACCATTCCTTTGTGGAAAACTGAAAAAGTTTTAAAATGAATTAGTTTTGATTGAAATCAATCACTGATGAACTACGAAATCTACATTAAAGAAAAAAATGATTTTGATATTTTTTGTTATGCTTTATTCAATACAGAAATATAATTTTGATGATGATGATGATGATGATTCTGACAATGAATAATCTGATGTAGTTCAATCCTACAGTTTTGAAAAATTGAATTTAAATATTTCTCAAACTATTGAAGAAAATAAAAAAAAGGTTTTACTTCATTCAACAAATTGAAGTCTAAAAAACGAATTGGATGATTTATGCATTTATAATATCTAAAATTCAATTTAGTTATTACTTCTTTAAATATTCGTTAAAAATGTATTATTTCATAGTACTGGGAAAAGAAAAGAAATATAAAACTTCTATACTTTTTCTTTAAGCAGAAGTCAAAGTAATTTTGACTTGGACAGTGACAGTCTTGGAGAAAACCCTTTTTTTTGTAAAATTTCTAAGTTATATCAGAAAAGTGTAGATTTATCTTAAAAATTTTGACCTGTTTCAAAAAGTTCAGGGCAATAAAATTAATCAAAATAAGATTTTATTTCTCACCTCAGAAAAATGTGAATTGTTGATACACTGTCATTCCCAGCCAAATTGTCCAATGTGAAATAACGTTCACACGAGTTAAACGCGATAGCAATTTCAGCTAATATTTAAATATTTCTCTCAAACTCAACATTCATCGATAGTTTTTTCTATAGTGAACAGTTCAAGTTTATCATTTTACAAAGTTTTTTGTAAAAAAAAAATACATTCCTTACAACAAATGGAAAATTTAAGTGAAAAATGCTTTGTGTGACACTTTTGCGTAGAATCAGAACGCACTACACTTTTACTTTCATTTTAAAAGCTTGCATAATTTCTGTTTTTCCTCAAACAATCAAGTTGAAATTATTTGAGAAATACATTCCTTTCTTTTAAAAAAATGTATAGTTGAGTATCGAACTTGTAAGTAAGGAGTGTATTCGAAAAAAATGCAACATTTTGTTTCGTGAATATCTTTTGAAAGTATGGATAGAAATTGATGAAATTTTCTGTGAAATTACCTTTTAACGTAATGTGTACGTGCACAAAATTTGTGACAATCTGTCAAGTGGTTTTTGAGATAGCGTACAATACAGAAGTTCAAAATTTTCTGGTTAGAATCGAGGGAAATCCAGAAAAGTCCTAGTGGGAGACACAAAAACAGCTGGAAATCAACTATTCGACCAAAATTAACATGTAAGATCGTTTAAGAAGTCCCAGAGGATCGAATAATGAGTAAAATTTGATTTTAAGTGAAGATTGATCATTCCATGTAGTGAGAGAAATGTGATAGGTTTTTTCAAGCTCAATTCGAAAATATGAATGAGGGAGCGATAAAAAGGTCAATTTGTTTTGACTTATATACAAGTTTGACTTCATTTCTACAAGGTAGAAAAACTACCCACCGGTGTGATAAACAAAATACGGTGGAAAAATCGTGCGCAAAATATTTGGACTGCTTGTGGAGAGATATTTTGAAATACTTTATGAACTCTTTAGCGGTCATCTGGCAGGTTTCCAACCAGAAACTTTTTGTTTACAAGTCTCCCTTATTTTTTCCGGAGATAAACAAGGATAAAAAATTCAAAAATTTAATGTGTAATACTCGAGGAGGCTTACGATCTGCGGAAACTGCAAATTACTCATTCTTTCATAACGATTGACAAGATGAATGGCTAAAAATACAAAGAACACTGCCTCCAAATGAGACCGTTTTCTCTGCAAAGCTCTTCAATAGCTCCCACAAAGTTTTTACTTTGTTTTAATTGAATCTGGCACCGTGTCATTACGCAAAAACAGTGTGGGGTGATAAAATGTCAAATATGTTATTTTTGTGCGAAAAGAGAACAATCGACTAAATTTGACATTTAACTTCTACCAAATTCAAAATTTTGAGTTGTGTTGAAGGTCATACTTCAGGAAACAGCGAACATAATCGAAAATTGCCTTGATTTGAAAAAAAAAAGTGGTTCATATTATGCCCAATGTGTTGCCCAAAAATGAAAGTCGAATAATTCCTTCATCGGACGCTATCTCAAAAACAACTAGACAGAATATCAAAAAAAATGTAATGTAAACATTGCTTTACCAGGTAACTTTGCTGAAAATTTCATCGATTTCTATCAATGCATTCAAAAGTTATTCACAAAACACAGTGTAGCAATTTTTTCGAATACACTCCTTAGTGGTGTTGGAATTTTTTTCTGTATAAATCACTTAAGGCTCCTCGCTCATCCCCACCCACTATTATAGTATATATTATTTTAGATAAATAACATCATATTCAACAATTAAAATTTATTTTAAGAGAAATTCTTGTTAAAATTTGTATTTTTTATAGAATTTTCTCTAGTGTTACATTCTTGCGTAGAAACATCAACATAGAAACAAACACCTTGATGCAAATTTCGTTTAAGTTCAGAACGAAGTATACTTTTTGTGTTTTTTTAAAACTAAACGCTATATAAGAGAGTATTTACAGCATAAAAATGACCCAAAAGTCACATGAGACAGTTTTGTTTGGAATAGCAGTACATTTCTCTAGAACAAAAAAAACAATTTTAAAGATGAGGGAAGGTTTTTTTGTGTGTCAAAATTTGAGTTTTAAAACAAAAGGTTACTAAATTGTAAGCCAAAACTAACAATTCAAAATTAGTTTCAATTCGTGAACATTATAAAGTATGGGGGGGAAGGAGTTCAATTTAAACCCCTTATGATACTGGACAAAATTTTAATCCTTGATCGAATGGAATGAATAGATTCAAAATCAGTTTATGTTTTCCACTTAGGTTTGTTGGTTCGCCAGTTATGAATGATCGATTTTACTTGATCAATTTAAAAATTCCTTCACACCATATCACCAGGAAAAACTTAAAATAAAACTTTTAGTTTCTAACGGGTTTAGCTGAGAATTGAATTCTTTTTTAATTATAAGAAGACGGAACATTTTTTCAGCGAAGAAATAGCGATTTGTTGATGTTATTTAAAGCGCGTCCATGCCAAACCGACTATTACTACAAGTATGCTTAAGTGTGAAGAACATATAAAATGTATCGGCAATTTTTTCCAGAATTCGATATTGTAACAAAAATAAAACTATTCATCCGGATATTTGGAGTTGATAATCTTTATGTGACAAAAATTAAAGGAATTTGAAAACTTTGATAGCAAGTGCATACTTTATTTGGTCCAATACTGTATAAGACCAAGCCCACTAATGGTTGCTAAACCTCGATTCGAGTTCATTCAGCTACATATTTATCAACCCATCATCGCACCAACAGTTGCTAACTTGATTCGAGAAATAGCATTCGAGCAGTAGGTTGTTACAGGATGCGTTTATGTAGCAACCCGGTAGCAACAAATACCAACCTGGATCGCAACAATGGGTGCGAAAATCAGTAAGTAGATAAAAACGCAACCAATCAAAACATCTAAAATACCGACCGAAATAGCAACTTGCGGTGGGCTTGGTCTAAAGTCTGTTTCACATAGAATCTGGTCGGATAAAATAGATCATTTCTCCGTAATGAAATAACGTACAACATAAGTAAAAATGTCATTTTGTAGGGTTTTTATTGCGCTTTAAGGAAAAAAGTACATAAAAATCATTCGTTAGCTTTTCGGGTGAAATTTCGAATTTTTTTTTGTGATACCACCCATCATTTTTTGCACAGTACTGCTGGTAACCTCATTCGCCATATTGTTCCACCACTTTTCCATTTGAGCGGGGTTTTTCATGGTTCTGCCACATTTCTTCAGTTTGCCCTTAACTATTGCCCGATATTTCTCGATGGGACGAAAATCCGGACAGTTTGGTGGATTGATACTTTTTTCAACAAAATCGATCTTGTTCTCCTAATACCACTTAACGATATCCCGGCTGTAGTGGCAGATTGCCAGGTCCGACCAGAACTTCAGCGGACCTTTGTGGAACCGAATAAATTGCAAAAACCTCTTCTGGAGACATTCTTCTTTGTAAACATTTCCATTCATTGTGTTCCCAGTGATGAAAATCTTAGTCTTCTTCCCACAACTACAGATCCCTTGCCAAATCATCAACTTACGAGAAAATTTATCTGCGAAAACAAACTTGAATTTACCCGCAACATTCCCTTTACGCTTCGCAAGGTAAAATTTGTTACCGGGTATTTATCCAAATTCCATTTTGACGTAAGTTTCGTCGTCCATCAAAATGCATCCGTTGTACTTGGTCAACACTTTCTCGTACAACTTCCTTGCCCTGGTTTTGGCAACCAGGTTTTGTTCAAGCGTCCTGTTGGGGTGTTTGCTTGCATGATACGACCGCAAGCCTTCACGCAAACAAATTCGTCGAGCTGTACTGTGGTCTTGAACTTTTTCGCCAAATCACGCAAGGAGATTCCAGGATTATTGTGAACTGATCGAATTACCTTTGATCGCAACCAGTGATGGTTTGAATCATTTGACTTATTTTTGAATCATTTGGTTATAACTTCTTTTGAAAACATTTTTCCATGAAATGATGTTCTAAACTTTAGTAGATACAGATCTAAGCTACAACTTTCTTGTATGTCATAAATATGTATCTTCAATGTGGTATGAATTGTAGGATTTAATCCAACTCGCTAATCCAAATGATTGTGATTACGATCATTGCTCAAAAATTTAAACTTTTCGATTTCTCATTCATAAGGCATAAGAGATACAGGTTTGTGTTGGTCACAAAAGTTGCAGCTAAGATCTAGTTCTACTAAAGTTTAGAACATCATTTCTGGGAAAAATGTTTTCAAAAGAAGTTATAAGCAAATGATTCAAAATTAAGTCAAATGATTCAAACCATCACTGATCGCAACTTCTGGTCATATGTTCCACTTTTACGCCTGGTTTGTTTTGCTCGATCCACCGGAGGGGCCCCCGGTAACGTTGCAGCACCGAATTTACAGTCGATTTTGGATTTTTCAGGAATTTCACGATCTTTACCCCTGACCACGTCGGTTTCTCTACGTGAGTGTGCAGAATTTTCTCTCGCCTTTCGCGTTCCATCGTCGATAACTTTTGACTGAATGCTTCAATCTTGATAAAATTTTCACCACTAAGTAAACAAACCATCCGGATCAGAACACTGTTTATAGATTCGCGATGTGACAACTAGGGGCGCTGCAGTAAGTGAAAAGATGCATCCAGATTCTATGTGAAACAGATTTTAAGTAGAACATCGGAATTCTACTTACCGCGAAGCAAAGAAAGATGAGAGATATGTAGATAAATTTTTGTCATAGTATTTAGTGCAGATGAAGCAAAATTCCAGGTAATTTCCAATAAAGTCACCAGAATCAATCCATACGTTCATATTTAATCTTTAGCATCGTGACCTCGTGCTTCAAGATCGTGTTACATTCCTGTGGTCTGTGTAAGCATACGTTTGTGACCTGAACTAGGGATGCAGTACACATATCTCTAAAAAAAAATCCATTTTTTCTTCAATTAGATTTCCACAAAAAAACAAGAAGTACTAAAATGCCTCTCACAGGTGAACTGGCTCAATATCTCAACAATATGAGAAATCGACGGCGGACAAAATTACTGTCTTCTCGAAATAATTTTCTGTGCTCGATTCCGTGCAGCATAAATAGCATCACCACGATAATAATGCAGCTACAATATTGCAGCAGCAGCAGGTCGTAGATTTTTGGGCGGGAAACTGATACATCGCAAACTCAATAAAGGTCCCTCGGATCAATCATGAACTGAATGAAACCCGTGGCACGTGAAGAGAAAAAAAACGAACCCATCGCTGCGACGATCTCATCTCCTTCTCGGAGGCTTCACTCGACACTTTAAAAGGTTCCCGGGCTCCGATGGCTTGCAGTCATAATAATCATAATAAATTTTGTTTTGTTTCGTTTTGTGGAACGTCTTTATGATGTGGAAGGGCTTCGGTTTGTCCATAGTGTGAAGAAGTGGTGTGCCTTCGAACCAAAAACTTAAAAAAAAGTTCGAAAGAGGCCCTCGGTCGTGACCGATAGCAATTAGTCCTTCAGGCGATCGGTTTCGATTTTCAATGATTAACCTGTGTGTGAGTCTTATGTAATGTGCTGCCTGGCCGGCTGAGGTTATCGATTTCAACTTGCATAGTCAGCAGCAGCTGACCAGCTGACTTATGTTGGGGAACCTCCGAGTGGAATTCACACATTAGTGCACGATTTATAGGGTTTGTGTGCCTTTAGCAGGGACAGCAGGAAATGTCCATTAATTATACCACTAATAACACGAAAGGAAGCATCGATTTATCATGGATGTAAGGGTTTTGGTTTTTAAACCAAAATAGACACTAGGCAAATTTATGTAGTTTTCCCAACTAAGATTCATTCAACAAAAGAAGGACCTCGATTTTGAAAGTGAAGAACCAAGTGGAGCGTGATCTGACGAATGTGGGATGATTGAAAAATTGGAGAACGATTGTCATGTACCGAGTGAATTTCGGGAATTATGTTCGTCTTCAAAAATAAAATAATTGTTTTCAAGTGAAAACTTGTTCAATTCTTTGTTCTAAATACTAACAAATTTTAAAATTATCAAAAGTTCTTCAAAAAAGCTAGTCCTTTTCTGCAATTTCTTGGAGTTCAATTTTAAGAAAAAAAAAACCGGCATATCTGAAAGTTTCCACATTATAGACGATATTCTTCTATACCTAAGTCAATACACACGAAAACAAACAACCAAGGGTTTATAAAAGCATTTTTTGAGATTTCAGAAAACAAATACACGAGTAAATTTTTTAACTAAAAAATGAAATGAAAGTTATGTTGGTTCAAAACAGCACTTCAGAGGCTCCCTCAACTTTGAGTTCGACTGGGCAATCGCAATACTAAGTTCTGATAGGCATACTCAAAACTAAGTTCGACAGACGATCTCAAATTTATCATTTTTATTATCAGTGAATTAAAGGATAGTCAATTTTTTTTATAGACCGGATGTTACTGTTTCGGTACATTTGCATTGCAATTACTGAGCGGTGGGAAGTTTTGACTCTGTCGATCAAAACTGAAAAGAAAACTTCCGGATGTTACTTCCCATGGGAATCAAATAACATCAGAAAGTTTCCGAATATTCCAAGCCGCTCACCATATGATGAGAACGGCAGGTATTCCATTATGAAGTTCCTTCATAGACTTCCGGTAATTGTTCCGGAACGACAAAATTTTGTGACTTTTTCGTTGGTAGCTGTTCCGGATCAAAGTGAACTCGCTAAGCGTTTTCAGTCCAACAAGAAAGTTCAATTTTGAGTTCATAAGGTCGAACTTTAACAACAATAATTGGAAAACAAGTCATATTAAAAACCCAATTTTTGGCGAGTGGTCCTCAGAAGGATAAAAAAAAGGTCGAACTCAGTTTTGTTCCTCGCCGAAGGAAAAAAGGGATCAGTTTTGAGTTAGCAGTTCGAACTTCGTTTTGAACCATCGCAAGGAGGAAAAAAAGGAATTTGACTTTAAGTTCATAGAATCGAACTATGTTTTGAACCTCGGTCTAACGTAATTTTGAGCTCAAAAAAAGGAGCGTGCATTTGATAGATCTTTCATATTACACTTGTTTGATCAAAACACAACTCAAACTATTGTCGATAGCTGAGCAAATGCAATTCCTAAAAGCGCATTCTATGTTATGTTATGAGAACAACGAACATAGTTATTGAAAAACTAGCTGACCCGGTAAACTTCGTTTTACCCGTTACTTAATAAATCGTTGGAAAATGTTTACAGTTCTTTAACTTCTTCGTACTCGTGAATCAGTTTTCATGAAAACCGTCTTCAAGTTGTTCGAGTTTTGTCCCGTTTCTAGTTGATTTTGTATGGGGCTCCTTCCACAGAAAGTACTAATTTCGAAACTATTATACAAACCATCTCTGGCCCGAAAAAACCTCGGATACCAAATTTCACTTCATTCCGACCGACCATTAATACGTGATGGTGTTACAAAGAAAACGCCTCCATTTTTATATGACTAGCTGACCCGGTGTGCTTTGCTACACCTTCCCAGAATTATTGAGATTGGTGGTATCTAGTTATTGATTTTCATTTATTTGCACAGAATTTTCAATTAAATTTCAAAATCATTCAAATGTTTGTTCAAAATAAAATTCCAACTTTTTTTTATTTTGAAATCTTAATATTTTTTAAATCCTTTTTCATAATATGGATTTCATTGCTTTATAAGTTCATAACTTATGCCAATTTTTTTATATATGGAATCTTCGCAGTCTTTTCATATAAACATTTTTTGTATTAAAATAACGATACGGGACACTTATTTTTCCTATTCGTTCTCGAATTATTACTCAAATTGCGAGAGTGACCCCATTCCCCACTCCTATATTCCTAATGGAATGAAGGGGGGTTTCATAACATCAGAAAAAAAAAACTTCTTGTAAACAAATACGATCCCATGTCACAAATGGCTTCATTCTCGATAAGTTCTTGAGTTGTTAAAAAAATGTGTGACTTTCGCCCCACTTCATATCTCCCCTCTGTATGGCAAGAAAAGGGGGTCTCAAACCACCGAAGAAATATTGCCCTACACAAATATGCTCCCATGCAAATTTGGTTCCATTTTCTCGATTAGTTATCGAAATATTCAAAAGTACTATATGAGTGACCCTTTCCTACTTTTTATCTTTCCACTGAATGGAGGGACGGCTGCTAAACCAAGAGAAAACTTTTCTTGTGCTCGAATACCCTCTCATGCCAAATTTAGTTTCGTTTGCTATATAAGTTGTCGAGTTTTGCTATGAAATTTGTATCGGAGTCCCTCCTCCCACCTATCCCCTACCTGAAAGGAGGGGATCAAGATCAAACAATCCGTGTATTAAAAAACACTCCCATGCCAAATTTTATTCCATTCGATTGTATGATTGTTCCCATGTCATATTTGGTACCATTTGTTAGATAAGTTCTTAGTTTATGCAAAACAACCGTAAGTGAGCTCCCATCTTCCCTAACTGTATCCCCAATCGAAGGAGAAAGAAGTCTTAAATAAGCAAATAACCATTAAACGTATTCAAATGCTTTCCCATGCCAGAGTTGTTTCCATTTGCTCGATTAGTTCTCGAGTTATGCGAAAAAGTGTAAAGAAGCCCCTTCTCTCCTTCCCATCACCCCAGTTAGGAGGCAGTAGTATCAAATATTCACAGAAACATTCCATATGTTCAAATACCCTCCCAAGCCAAATTTCGTTCCATTTGCTGAGTAAGTTCCCGAGTGATGGAAAAATTGTAAGGAAGCACCCTCCTCGCTTAAGATTTTCCGCCTGGAAGAACGGAGGGTTCTCAAAATATAATAGAAACATTTATCGTTATCAAATACCTTTCCACACTAAATTTGGTTCCAAGCTATACAATAAAAAAGGTATGGAAACCCCCTCCTTCCTCCCTGTATCTCCATCGGAAGGAGGGAGGGGTCTGAAATAATCATAGAACCATTTCTCGTATCCCACTACCCTCCCATGTCAAATTTGGAACCATTAGCTTGATAAGTTCTTCAGTTATGTAAAAAAATATACGGAAGGCCCCCTCCTCCCCTTTCTATCACCCCACTGGAAGAAGGGAGGGTACCAAATATTTTTTGAAACATTCCTCGTACCCAAGTACCACGCTATGCCAAGTTTGGTTTCATTTGCTTGATCAGTTCTCGAGTTATGAAGACTTATTACTTTTTAATGAAAGACCCCCTCCCCCCTTCCAGGAAGAGGGAGGGGTTCCAAACTATTATAGGAACCTTCCCCGGTCTCCAATACCCTCATATGCCAAGTTTCACGCAAATTGGTTCAGTGGTTTTTGAGTCTATAGGGAACAGACAGACAGACAGACAGACAGACAGACAGACAGAAATTCATTTTTATATATATAGATGTGGAAAAGAGATAATTTTGTATGGGGACCTCTCTTCCTTAAAAAGTGAGATTCTTGAAACAATTTCACAAACCATCTCTGACCCGAAAAACCCTCGGATTCCAAATTTCACTTAACTCCGACTGACCATTAATACGTGATGGTGTTACATAGAAAACGCCTCCATTTTTAAACATAAGATGTGGAAAAGAGATAAGTTTGTATGGGAACCCCCTTTCCATAAAAAGTATGATTCTTGAAACTATTATACAAACCATCTGTGACCCGAAAAACCCTCAGATACCAAATTTTACTTCATTCCGACCGACCATTAATACGTGATGGTGATACAAAGAAAACGCCTGCATTTTAATATATAAGATAATGTCAAAATTCATGTCTCCAACAAGATGCTGGAAGAGTTTCTGGAGTTGCCAGGTCGTATCCCAGATCTGAATCATTTTTTTTAAATCTGATTATGAGAAGTTTGGATCAGTCCATTACCTGCAAAAATATGAAAGAAACGAAGAAATCTTAAGATTTACAATATTTTAAGGCCGATGACATAGTGAATACGATGCGATGCGATGCGGCGAATGCGGTTTAATGCGGTGAACCACATTTGATGAAAATGTATGTGAATCGCTTAAACCTGACATACTCAACGCGGCGAAGCAGATGTCAATTTGTTCCGCCGCACGAGTTCGCGTAGGCTGCGTCCGTAAATTTTCCGCCAATTCGCATCGCATCGCACTCACTATGTCATCGGCCTAAGTGTTGCGGAACAAAAAGCCTAAAAATCCTTGAAAAAAACCAATTGACTTATTGAGATATTTGACCCAATATTTGAGACTTGTTTGATAACAAATTCAACACCCAATCATTTTCATTAACAGTTTTTGGTTTTTCAATTAGTAATTTCGATATTTTCATAACAAACACTGAAATGTGCTTAATGGAATCTCCACCCCAAAAATGTGTTTTTTGCACTTGCTCTGCTTTTCCAAAAATCGATCTCTGATAGATCGGTCTTATCCCTTTTGTAAAAAAAGAGATCTTTTTCTTATGAGAAGGACAAATATTGAAGATAATAGTTCAAAGATGCATAAGCCATCTACCTTTGATAGAAAAAAATGCTTTATTTCCAACTCAATAAAATCTGCAGACAATAAATCCAAATAAGCCAATTTTATTTTAAGTATCAAAATCAATGAAATGACCAACAACTCATTGACATTGAATCGATAATTTGAAACTTGGATCTAAATAACTCGGCCCAGCGAGAAAAAGAATCCAGAAAATCGAAAGATCAAATCGAAAATGAACCGAACATCGGTGCAATATTCATATTTTTTCAGAACGAAAAACTATTTGAAACATTATTGTTTGGGACTTCGAAAATGATGATATTTGGTAAAATGGGCCAAAGTTTAAAAGCTTCTTTTAGCTATAGAAAATGCCACGTGTATGTCAAACAGCTGTCATCAATACGGAATCTTAGAACAACGTCTATTTAATCATTTATCGTCTGTAATAAAAATTATTCTTTGCGGTTGTATGATAAGGTGTGGTTGGGCACTAAGGAGTAAAACAACTTGTGTAATTCTTTGCCAAAGCACCAGCTGGTTGTTCCAAGATGTTTTTTTTTTGCGTCAATTAAACGTGTTTTAATTTACTATTGTTTTACGAAAATTTAGAATCGGAGACTTCCTCTCTAAGGTGAGAAGGTTCCAAAACAACTGTAAAAGGCAGTTCAAGGAATTATTGAAATTTAATTCTAAATATTAAGGTTTCGAAATACGCACTCACAGTTGAAAAAAACAAGAACAAAGAAGTTGGGCCGAACATGTTATTGTTATTAAAAATCATGTGGAAGTACAGTTATCCTGTTTAATTATATTAAAAAAAAAAAAGACAGCGTCAGAGCGATGAAAAAAACTTCAACCATATCAGTTGAAGTCGTTAATTCGGCAACAAAAATCGCCGAACTTTACGACCGATTCGCATAGTCAGTCACACCCTTCTGCGTGCTTTTATGAATGAATTTCCATAAACCGCTCACCTTCCTCTTTGAAGAAGTAGGTAAGTGTAAAAAAAAACTTCCGCCGTCGTTGTTCCAACCACATCCAGTTTTGATCGATGCCCATTAAAGAGTTGACACAATGGTTGGGGAAGAGTGAATGAACGAAGAAAACATTTGAGCATGATCTGGTACTGTTTCGGCGTTGAATTTGCATATTAATTTGATAATTTGGCAAAATCATTGCGGTCGCGTTTGGATTGGTTTGAGAGCTTTTTAGTTTTATCAAAGCCGACGATAAATCAACTTGTACGGATGAATGTTTGACAAAGGGGTCATAAATTCAGCAAACATGTAAGCATAACCGGCTTCTTGAAAAGGTTTTAAATTTTGCTATAAAGTGCTTTGATTGATTACAAAAGATTGCCAAACGATTGCCCAGGGCAGCGCTTTTGATTTCATCACAAGGTGATGTTACCAGGTTATCTTAAATCTAACATCCGTGTTGGAAGTGTCGGAATTTCAAATAAACTAGATCAATGTTGTACTTCAACAAGCCGTACATTTTGGCTTTTCCCTATCGAAACAGTAACAAAATCTGATTTAGCGAAATTGGTTTGAATTTCAATTAAATTTTTTTTAGTTAACCTAACTAAGTCAAATTTAGTTTAAAAAATCTAGTCAAGCTGTAATTGTAGGTAGGGCACAACAACCCAATCCATTCTATAGAAACTGAATCTGCTGCTAACCATGCTTTCAATAATTGATATCCCAATTAAATAGCTAACTAATGACAGTGACCCATTCCAACGATAATAAACTTGTTCCCAACCTTCTGTACCCAGCGGTCGTCCACAAGTCATGCTAGACAAGCAAAATTCCAATTCAATCCATAGCGCTACGAACGACCAGAAAGCCAAACTCACGCAGAATTAATGCTGCATAAAATTTTTCTCGCTGCCGCTCCGTTGACAGTTTGACAACTGCATCTGTACCATAAATCATCGACAGACGAGCATGAATATCGTACCTATGTTGAGTTGTTCATTTGTTGGTGTTTTTCTTTTTCATTCTGACTTTGACAATCAGGTGGTTTGGCATCACTCCTCCCGTTTTTACTTTTACATTGAATTCTTGCAGAGCAATTGGTACCCTTTATGAAATATTGAGTGATAGTAGGACTTGCCAAATTTGATTGTATTGAAATGAGTGGATTGGATTTGAGAGCTTAGTAGGCCTTGCTCGAGTGCGGTCGCGTTTTTTTCCACGGTCGCGATTTGTTTCGTTACTCCTCGAAATTCAGTTTTCCTTTACCGACATAAGAAGCTTTCCGAGAATGGCGGTTTTTCGCGATGCTCGGTATTTTAGATGTGAAAAATGCGATAAATTAAGTTAAAATGATTATGAGAGGAAGTTGCAAATGCGAAATATCAAAATAATAAGAATAGTTTTATTAATTGAAATTTTCACCAGTTATCGTCAACAGTTTCGCGATTCAGATGTTCTGTAGAACGATTGTGTTCCTGTTGGTTTTAATAATATTAACGCTAATCAAACTTAAAGAATTTGAATCGTATGAGCAATCAACAGTTAAAAAAAGTGTTTTGTTAATTAGTTGGGTAAATTTTTAAATTTCTGCTGCTGGGGGGAAGTTCAATAAGCAACAGCGACCAGGTAGTGTGTGATACGCTTGCTTAGTGAAAATACCACACACGAAGAAGGCTCAAAACGAAAAACGCTGAACCATCATCATCATCATCATCATCAAACGATGGGGTACTAGCACGCAGGATGAGGAACAGCACAACAGCTAAGTTCATTTTTAATATTATCATTTCTTCACTCAACGTAATAAGAATTTTACACTTTGCCTTTGGTTATCTTTTTCTCACTCATCTTGGTGCCTCTGATGATAATATGAATATTAACTAAGCATTGATATAGTTGTCCCATTGTTATGGTCAAAACTAGGCAGCGTTGAAAAAGAAGCAATTTAAAATGCTTTTTTTTACAAGCACGGTTCCAATTATTCTTAAGGCATGATTATGTCAGTACGGTTTCGCCGCAAAACGGGTGTGTATTTTTGTGTCGACGTAGTCGTCTTTCATTATGGGTGTACCTAGAGGAAATGACGTACATATATGATTTTTTAGTGTTTAATGTGTTGCTTATCATTGCAATCTGGTGAATATTCTCAACGACAACTGTGACTGGGAATATGAAAAAGTTATAATAAAAGTAGTGTTGTGAGTTTTCAATCAGTGCCTTGCCACGATGCATTTGTTCAGCTTGCTGCGACCAAATTCTTTTGGTCGTTCATTCTTGTGTGTATCGGGTTTGTGGAAGGCCAGCGGTGCGTTTGATAATCAATAATATGTTGGTGTAAATGGCATAAAACTGTGCTATGTTTTAGATTTTACGAGTGAATCATTAAAAATTTAGTCAAGAGTGGCAGGATGAATATTTCAAGCCGCGTTCTGCTAAAGCGCTGCACGGAACTGGAAATCATTGAGAATTTACCATCAATTAACACAAGGCAGATGTTTTACTTTTATTTGGTGAGTTCGTTCCATGATGTTTATTTTACTTACATGAAGTTTGAATAAATGTTAGATTATGAGTGTTTCCACCCTTAATTATCCAGATTTAGGCTTCATTTGAATGTGATCAACTGAAGGGAATCGATTCCTGAAATTTCTGGCTCAGCAATTTTCAGAATTTTGTCCATTCATGGTTGAGTGTGTTGTAATATATGTTTCATTTTTATCGACTGTTTGTTTGTGTGAAACATTCTTCCAAGAAGTTAAATTTTTAGCTTTGGTGACCAGGACACAATTGATCCATTTTAAAATTTTGAATTTCTAGATTATTATTCTAGTTTATTTATTTCTATTATGAGGGTTAATTTTCAAAAAAAACCTTTCGAGCTCGTAACAGACCTCGAAGGGTTTTATGTTCTTTTAATATTTTCCTATTTTCTTTTTTTATTTTCAAGAGCGAGTAAAGGCGCTTTATCCTTGGTCGATGATCAGAAATGATCGTACATCGAAATCCAAAACAATTGAATGAAAATAAAAAATCTTAGAATTTTAAAATCATCATATTTACTTCTACAGAATGTATTTATTCTTAGGTTTTGTGATTTCGTTGTACAAAATGGATCATTTCCAGCCACTGAAGAGGAACCTCTGTGATTTGTGGAGTTACTTCAAAGAACGCGTGTTTTTTCCATCAAGGAGCATTTTTCTTAGCATGCTTCCAACGATAATGCCCCTTTGAAACGTATGGTACTGGTGGTCCACGTTTCTTCTGTTCCTGTGTTCCAGATGTCTCTGCGTTCTCTGCTCCATGGTAGGCCCAACCATTTTATGTTTTTCATCACTTTAATGTTTTTATGTTAAAATGATAAAAAGCATGAACAAAGACAAGAAGAATAGTAACTCACTTTTGTTATTCTTTGGGACTCAGACATAAGTTCTGGCTGTGGAAGTACGATTAGTGATTAGTGATTAGTGATTGAAATGAGTGGATTGGATTTTGATCAAATTAAAATATTGGATATTTGTAAATTTCATCAGATAACAGAAGAGTACAATTATGGTTGTTTTCATAATGTAATACTGTCAATTAATGAATATGTGCGTATGCTGGACAACCGAAAATGCATCTGAGCGGTTAGCTGATGTGCCTGCTGATCCCGATCACACTGTGGTTAACAGTGTGATTGTTGACGATCACAGCGAGAGCGACTACGAGAGCAACATTTCGTCAATCCTGAACCGACCCTGAGACGAAGTCAGCGAACAAAAGGAACTAGACAGCGCTACATGGCTAACGTAGCTGCTGTTGTTGATGAGGAGATACCTTTAGAACATCAGTGAGCTGAAGCTCCGGGACGACTGGGATTCCTGGAAGGTCTCCATCGACGAGGAGATGACAGCCCTGAAGGAGAACAAGGCTTGGAAAGTTGTTCGCTTACCCCGAGTCACAGGAAACCCATCCTGTCCAAGTGGGTGTTCACCGTGAAGGACGATGGTCGCTACAAGGCTCGATTAGACGCGAAAGGATGTTGCCAAAGACCAGGATTGGACTACTGGGAAACCTATGCACTGGTTGCCATGACGGATTGGCGTTGGCGTTGGCGAACGAATTCGATATGGTCGTTCATCAGATGGATCTGTTGAAGAGTGACTGCTACGTTTACCGATCCTGCAAGCGAGGACTCATCCTCATCCTGTACGTGGACAACATCCTGATTGCTGGAGGTTATCTGGATGAAGACCGAGCTTGGAAGGCTATTCCAGATGAAGGTTCTCCTGGATGTCAAGACTTTCTTGGGGATGACCATCAAGCGAGACTTCCTGAATAGCGTCATCGAGATGTCGCAATCAGGATACGTCGAGAAGGTTCTGCAACGATTTGGTACGCCCGATTTTAAACCCGTAAACACAAGTGCTTGACACAAATCATCGCTAGACGAATCTGAACGATGAGAACAATCGTCCAAAGAACTAATCGGTTGTCTACAATATCTGGCGACATCTTCGAGACCAGATATCTGTGCTGCAGTTAGCACACTGAGCAAATACCAGGACAGCCCGGCGGATAGGCTTTGGCAAGGCCTGAAGCGTATTCTGCGATACCTTCGAGGTACGACCAATATGGCGTTGGTATACCGCAGCAACGCGAACACGAATCTACGGGAAAATTTACTTCGTGTTCAACGAAACGTCAGCAGTCTGTCGTCTGTCGTAAGTAAGTAAGTCTGTCGTCGACCGAAGCAGAGATAGGAGCCCATTTCCATGCAGTGTAGGAAGGTTTGTGGATAAAAACTTCCTGGGTGAATTGGAGGAGGCGTGGACCCATTCGCGGATGAAGCATCTGGTCGTGAAGTATGCATTCATCAGAGAGATCGTAAGACGCGGTCAGCTTTCTTTGAGACACATCTCTACTGAGGATCAGCCAGCTCATGCGATCATGAAGGCGTTACCAAGTGCGAGGCACGCGAAGCTGTTGAGCTTTCTCAATTTGCGATTCGACGGGAGGTGTTAAAAGTTACGGTTTCCTAACGACATCCGGAACAGCAGCAAACGATTTCTGATGCCACGAGCAGAACCAAAACATTGTTTGTTTTGGTTCCTCTTGCTAAGTCCAATTCGCAATCGAGATCAATACATAGATCAATGATCGCTGATGACAGGTGATGATGATAAACGCGGTACAAATGTTTACATCATCACACGGTTGAGCGAGACTACTTGGGTTCGTGATGACTCAACAGAGTTCGCAGATATTCTGGGTAAGAGCATCAAAGTACTCATTGAGAAATGAGTACTTCCCCGGTTAGGGAATATGAGAAGTGGAAAGTGACCAATAGCTATAGCTAATGTAAAAAATGTAATGTAAAATCAACTACCCGATCAGGGACTTGAAGAATAAACCTGAATAAAGATTAACCCTATTCTACCACTGAAACCTACTTTTTCAACAAGAGTAAATGTCAGTTATTGAAAATAAAAAGGACAGTTACATAAGTTCTGAAGTTAGTCAAAGTAAACTTGATTTACATGCACATTCCCAAAACGTCAAAAATTTCTCAAAACGATGTGTATTTGGTTGTTTGGACGTTGATATCATTCGTTTTTTACGAAACTGGATTGATGGGGGCTCTCGTTATATGAACGCTGAGTTCTGCACATCTTCTTGTCGTTGGGAACCACCTGCACGTTGTTGGCGGCGTACCACTCCATGTCCTTTTTACCGTAATGGCAAGATGTCAAATCCGGCCAAAACAGTACTGAACAACCGTGTTTCTTCAGGAAAGGCAGCAGACGTTTATTCAAACACTCTTTCACGTAAATTTCTTGGTTGACAGTCCCGGAAGCTATGAAAATGCTGCTTTTCAAGCCACAGGTACAGATGGCTTGCCAAACCAGATATTTCTTCGCGAACTTTGACAGTTTCATGTGCTTGAAAATATCTGCTACCTTTCCCCTTGCTTTTGCCGTATAAAACTCCTGTCCCGAAAGCTGCTTGTAGTCGGCTTTGACGTAGGTTTCGTCGTTCATTACCACGCAGTCAAACTTCGTCAGCATCGTCGTGTACAGCCTCCGGGATCGCGCTTTGGCCGTCGTATTTTGTTTATCATCACAATTTGGAGTTACTACCTTCTTGTAAGTCGATAGTCCGGTTCGTTTTTTTTTGCTCGATGCACGGTTGTAGACGATATACCCAGCTTATTTGCGGCATCTCGGAGAGAGAGGTTAGGGTTTCGCTTGAAACTACCGGCAACTCTCTTTGTCGTCTCAGCGGCTTCCGGTTTTTGATTTCCCCCGATCCAGACTTCCTGGCTGTCGACAAACGTTCCCCAAACACTTTAATTACATTTGTAATGGTTGATTTGGCAACTTTTAGCTATTTTGCCAGCTTTGCATGCGAGTAGCTCGGATTTTCGCGATGCGCGAGCAAAATTTTGATACGCTGCTCTTCTTCCTTGGACGGCATTTTGACAACTGAAGAGTGAATTCCAAAATCAAAATAGGAGCATCATTCTACTCACACACACACCTTCAAAATGAGAGGTGTTCAGGGTTTTTTGAAATGCAAAATTGAAAGAAATACTTCAAGCTTATATTGACCAAATTTTGGCCGTATCACCCTTTATGCTTGTTTATTTTTATTTTCATAAATTATCTCGAAGATTGCGGTCAAGTTATGTCGAGTTAATGTGTTTATCAAAGATTTCTCCTTCCATTTCTAAAAACAGTGTGTCATTGGGATTAACAAATAATATTTTTATAAGAAATCATGATTGTGTTGTAAGTTTCCACAGAACCAGTTCAAAATTGTACTTTTGTATGGGAGCCCCCCGTTTAAAAAAAGACATTCATTACAATAATACTTTAGACATGTCAAAACTTGCATGTGTACATAATTTCATAAATATGTTGTGAAAGTTGCATGAGCTATGGTATTTTCTTTGTTAATTATTTATGAGACCTTCTGTAACCTTCTGTATTGGGGTGTTATATGTCATCTTGTTGGATCATAATATGCTTATGAACCAATTTTTATGCAAATCACAAAAATATTGTACGAGTTGTGTCACATTTAAAGAAGTTTTCGTTTGGAAGCTCCCCTTCCCTTAAAAAGCAGAATCTTATAATAATAAATCCCCTTGCATCTGTACTAGGATGATCAAGGGTCGCTCAACGATCCACTTTATTGACTTTAACTTTAATGCACATGAACATGCTCTACAAATTGAATTTTCTTCATCTAAACTTAGGATTTTAAGTTACGAGAAACAAGCTATTAAATATAAGGGAGAATGAAGATACTTGATCCCTTTTTTCTGATTTTTATCGTATCTTTTTGAACAAATTTAGCAACTCGTTGTCTTTTGCATTTTCTGACAGCGTGTAATTTATATGCTCCAAAAGTTGGAACGATACATGACCCCGTAGATTACTAGAAGCATTTTCGAGGAAGTTAAAAAAATGTGATAATTTTTAAGTTAAGGAAGACTTGATTCTTTGTTGATGGGGACTTGATCCTTCATTCCGGGGGCCCTAATCCTTGGAAAAAAATCGAACAAAATTTCAAAAAAGAGTGTCATGTTTATTTCTCATTTCACAATTTATAAATGTCAGATGAAGAAAATTCGGAAACTATGTCTCAACCCTAGTGTCTTAAGGCGCTATTTTCTGAATTAAAGAGAAAATCAATTTCTTAGCCCTTTTTTCCAGACAGTTATTGTATAAATATCAGTTATTGAATAAATATTCGTAATCTTGTAATCAGCAATGATCACGATCTATTTAGAAGAAAAAAAAACCCTTTTGAACTCTAAGGATTAATTGAATCCATAATGAACATTTTAGAAAACTTTATCTGAAAAATGTTGAGAGTTTTCCATTGTTTTGAAAATATGGTATTATGAATTTCATATGGTCGGGATTCGACCAGACCGAACTGAACGCTAAACTGAAAAACAAAATTCATTTTTTTTTCATTATATTTTTTTAGTAATTTCTGGGATTTGACAAAAAAAATCGGATATTGCTCGTATTTTTTATCGTCACTTTTGAAATCAAATGCCCGGATTTTGCCAGATTTTTGTATTAAATTGCCCGGATTTATCCGGCCCAGTTAGGTGATGAAAAAATTCTGGCAACCTTCACATAACCCTAACCAGTTGATTGCATAGAAATCCTTATTCAGAAGGAAGGAAGAGATATTAATTTTCGTAAGTTAAGTTGGTCACAAGCTCCCAATAAAATATATTTTTAATAAACTTTTTGGCTGCTTAGAATGTACTGTCAAGAGATTGCATGTCAAATATTTTTAATATTAAAATGTCAATAAAGAAAAAAAAATCAAGATTAAAAAGAGATCATAACTGAAAGTATCAATTGCCTACTTTGCAATCAACTCGTCTCACCCAACCAACTGGAATGAAAATTGAACTCGACTAAACCGCACGGATTCATAAATCTAAATCACCACCAGTCCGTCAAAGGGGGCCCGGTGAATGTGAACGGGCTTTACGATTGTTGCAACAAAATAAACAACACTTGCCAGGGTAGGTACTCGAAAATGTGCAAATTGGACTGTAATTCGATTTCATTCACATGACTGGAACCCGCCGCGCGCCAGTCGCACTCTGATGTGGGTGACATTTTTCGCTGTCTGCGCACATTCATCCTAAATCAAACCGAATGAATGTCGGCCAAGAATTAGTGGTTCATACAATATCATTCATGACAGTTAGTCTGTGCCTTAAAGGGGAGAAAAACTGCTGAAGCAAACTGCTCTGGACAGGTGCGTTTACACATGTTGAAAGAAATGGTTTGATACGAAATTCAATTGAACAACTTCAAAGCATTCCTGGGAAGCCGATGTCAACGAGATTCGAAAGGTGATATCTGAGTGTTGATCTTTTATGATAAATGAAATAAAAATCTAAAAAAACGCAATTGTGGTTCTTTCGGACTTAATTTTTAACAAAGTCGTCCTAATCCGAATATAAAAAAATCAAAGAAGTCAGAATGCATGAACCAAAGTACAAAAATTATAATTACATCTTAAGCTTTAAGACAAAATGAACTAATCTCGTGTGGCTTAAGTGGAATCAAACAGACACTATTATTATAATTTGTTCAATCACATTTCCCCAAGGTACAGCGAGCAATTGGTAAGTTCACAATAATGCATAACTCATGAACCGCTGATGAGCAGCACTCGAAACGAGATGTAAAATCAACGATGCATTGTACCCAATAAACGCCCAGAAGCTACGAGCACACTCCAAGCTGAGGAGAACAAAATTGAAAATTATATGGGTTGTCTAAATAGCAATACGTTTATTTGAACTGCTTTCCCGTGTAATGTGATAATCATATGCCTCGGATCGATCCAATCGTATGAACTCAAGAAAACAAAATAGAAGAAATATACTTTAACCTCAGTCTTGTTACAGCACCCTTCAAGCACTCAAGCTCTTCCACGATCATGATCAAGGATGAGGGATGAGGCATTTAGGTATGCATATCTTTGTACCAAGACCTGATGGAGCTTTTCTAACTCCATCTTGTGCTTTAAGATCGTTTTCCATCGCAAGCTAACTTATATTAGATGTTGGCAAATCTTCATCCCGCACGAGTTCGTCGCTGCAAGAGCATCGAGATCGTTTATGAATTTAGTGTACCGACTTAAGGAGAGATGCCCTCAAAGGCAACAAACTCTTGCTCACTGGTTTGAATCGACATACGTTGGCTAATCGGGCAACAATCGTAACTTAAAAAAAGAAGAAAAAAAATGCTTGATATCAAGATCCAGCTTAATTTGATCTAAATAGGCTACTTTGGCCAAGAATCCTCAATGGGTAATGCATGCAAAACTTGTTGTTATGAAATCAAATTTGGCTTAGAAGTTTCGTAATGCTAATGTATGGTTATTAACATGATGATGATTATGATCAATGTCAATCAACTGTTTCTTCATTTCCAATAGAAACCAACAACGCTTCGTTTTTGCTCTGGTAGGGTGGGTGAGCCTAATTTCGCTATCTTTTGTCAGAGGTTTTAAGATTTGATTTAAGTATGCCAAATCTTTTATTCTTAGAAATACAATATTTTGGTAAAAGTGTTCCAATTTTTTTCTGAACTCTGTTAAGTTTTGAAAAAATCTTTTCAAGCTTCAATTTTCGAAATATAACATGTTTTTGAAAGTATGTCGATGTTCCTAATTTGGCACTAATTGTTCCTAATGTTAACATATGAGTGCTCCTAATTATGGATGTATGAAGAAAAATGTATCCGTGTACCCAATATAACACTATTTGCTTCTGATTTTATGGGTCTGTTTTTTCAATATATTTATGAGAAAAATCTTAAAACTCACCATTTTATAACTTTTATAATTTTTTCGGAATATGACTATTAAATAAGGACTGTTGAAATCCTACACAATATTCTTTTATGCAGTTTTTGAAGAAAGCAGTGGAAGACGAAAAAACTGATTCCGATAGCGAAACGCTCCAAACTATAATTTTTTGAATTCATGATTAGTTTAGATATACTTTTAAGGAATAACAAACTTACATTAATAGTTTTCTCTTAGGGTCTAACGGGTAAAAAAAAACACCATTATCACGAATTTTTTTAGAGCTATCGTTCAAACAAATGTATTCAAATTTTTTGCATTATACAAAGCATTGTTAAAAGAACATTTAGTAATTTAAAATAGAATAGAAATAGTTTTTAGAAAATATTGAAAAATGAGCCGTTGACGGAGCATTTTCGAGGATGCCTTTTAGAAAACATGATTTGCGGTGGACACTGTATCTCAGCACAGAATCATCTGAAGTCAAAAAATCAGAGCAAAATATGTTTAATAGATGTTTTTCTGGACCCCAACGATTTTATTTAACTTAAAAAAAAAATGAAATTTTTTGGGCTGTTTGAAGTAAAAACTACGATTTTTCACGAGAAAATCCGCCATTTTTTATCTGTAAAATCTCCCTAAAGTAAAAAAAAAAAGAAAATCGTTGGGGTTTGGTATTTTATATGTAGAAAATATGTTCCAAATTTGGAAAGAATCGGTGAAGAAGTTTTCAAATGACGATGTCCACTGGCTTTAAAAATGTGCTTTCGAGAAAAGCGCGTTTGAAGTTTCTGCTTGCGAATTCTTGCAGTATTAGATAAGAGGAGATAAAGGCCTATAATTTCTACAGTTTTGCTTCGATTGACTTGAAAATTTGACACAACATTCTTAAAATGTTTTACAATTAGAAAATAAAAAAAAAATCAATTTTTTTAAAATGTTAAACCCTACTCCCCCCTTAAATATTTCCGACAACTATTCTCGGTTAGCTATTCCTGACGATGTTGTGGGGCTGATAAACAGGATTATAATATCTAAGTATTTAGGGTGTTTAGGAAATGTAACCTCAAATTCTACCTTGCGAAATAAGTATAGATTTCTTCGTAATCGCACTATATGACGGCTATATCGGCCCACGTAAACTCTCAGGCGCAACTACCAGCAGTAAAGGGGAAATAATTAAGATGTTTTATACATGAGAAAATTAAGTAGTTACAATAGTTCTCTTCTTGATAGACCACGTTCTATGTCACAGCGAAATGTTATACCAAGTAACTATGGATACGACGGATGTCAGTCGTTGTTGCGTGTTGCGTCTGTTTGTTTACCTCTGCGTCTCCCTTCATTAGTTTCAAGAACCGTCGCTGTTCTGAGACGGCGCCTGTATGTACTCTCAGGCAGGGTGCCAAGTTCTCAACATTGAGTTTATTAAAATTTTCAATATTTGATCCATCCAAACATAAATTTAGATGATTTCAGGTAGTAAAATTTGTGCAGTATTTTTTACCCCTAAATGTATGCAGCACCATTAGGTTTTTTCTTTAAAAACATTTTTGACAGAAAAAAAATTAAAATTGAATTCGAACGAAACCAAAACTAACTGAAATTGGCGCTTTCTACGTAATGACATCACAGATATATAAAAGCTATTTTCATTTTCAAACGACGGTGCTTTTTTGAGAAGTGTTTAAGAAAAAAACAGTAACGCTAATTTTTGTTCCAACGTAAAATTTAACTTTTTCTGAACAAATTCCACCCAAAATGAAAATATTTTATCGGTGAGTCTTCATACATTAGGTTCGTTTGAAAAATTGTAGTTTTTTTTTCAAAATTTTTAGATGTTATGTAACCAAATTTCATTCAACCAAAGCTAAGAAGCAAAATCACATTGTCAAAATCAATGAAATAAAATCATAAAATTGGCTTTTCAATCCGTTCTTTGTTATTTGAAAATTTTTGGCTTCAACTTAACCAAATTGAACTTATAATCATTTTATAAAATCATAAATAAGATCAATGCCACTGAGGTGTCTCAAGAAAAAAAAAATTTTCATGTTCACTTCTGAAACTGATCAGCCCGGTTTTTAATTCTAAAATTTTGAGTTCCAATGAGCGGAGTTTGCAAAGATTTCTGGTAAAAATGTCTGGGTTTGTTCGGCCTGGATAAGTTCTGGAAGGGTTAATCATGTGACATTTTGGATTTTATCACTGTCCTAAATATATCTAAAAACCCTCTTAGATTTCACATCCAGTCGAATTCCAATTCCGATCGAAAATATAAATCCCTCTAAAAATAAACTAATTATGATATTGGTTGCATTTTAGAAGTTGAGGA
Organism: Uranotaenia lowii; assembly: GCF_029784155.1. Taxonomy (NCBI): domain Eukaryota; kingdom Metazoa; phylum Arthropoda; class Insecta; order Diptera; family Culicidae; genus Uranotaenia; species Uranotaenia lowii. The sequence continues at coordinate 149,640,477 of NC_073693.1, forward strand.
TTAATTGCATAAGACTGAAAGCAGTTTAAAAAAATACCTGGCACCCCTGTTGAGTAACGGGGCAGTGCGTTTAGTTTTCGTTCACTTAGCAATCAGCACCATCTAGTGGCTATATGCTGAGTAATATTTGAACGAAATACTAACGTATTTGAATTCAAATTCTTACACACGTTTTCGGCTCATTTTTGTTCTGGGCTATACTTCTGTTCTCTGTGATAATACTATCAAGGGGTGATATGGGTGGATTTGATATGATTGATGAATCATTTTGATATAATTTTTTTATTCTCTCCTGATCGGGATAGCAAAAGGCCGTATATCGAGCGGCTGTTTATGAAGGTAAGAGTCTATATTTGAACATGAAAATAAAACACAAAATCCGATGGAGCTGAACAGGCTTAAATCGTTCATTGATTCATTTATCGGATAATCAACAAATCAACACTTAGACGTCTATTTGAAGAAAAAAAAACTAAGCTTCCAAGTTTTGATTCTGGGCATAGGATTTGAAAAATAGTGATTTTTATGGAAAAAAGTAATTTTTAGAAAAAAAAAACTCGAACCCTTCATCTTTAACAGTTCAAGCAAACTTCTTAGACAAAAAAAACTGTCATGATAGATTCACTTTTGACATATTTAATCATACAGGAATGATGTATTAAAAGGCTGTTTCAAGAGAGTTTTTCAAACGTAAAAGAAGGATAACATAAACGGTTGTGTTTGGTAGCAAAAAGCCGTAGAACTGAATTTCCGAAAGAATTATTGGAAGAGGCCTCGACTATGCTATTGAACTTGATTCTACTGAATAATGAACTAAAAAGCAATGTAATGGTCATGCTGCACCCCGTGGCGTAGAGGACAGCCTTCAAGTCTTCTAAGCCAACGGGCTTGAGATCGAATCCCGGCACGGCATATATAGTATGTACAATTTCTGTGAGTTGACGGTTTTAGCATTTGTAAAATGCTAGCCATCATATCCTCGAAAGTTGTACGCAAAGAGTTAAGTAAAAAGGAATCTCTTCAAGGAAACATCAAGTTTCATTGAGATCCTGTGTGTTGTTGTGTTCGTTTAAAAAAATGGTTTCAAATATTCATTTGGCAATCCTTAATCTTTAAATGTGAAAAAATCATACAAAACATATTCTCGAAAAAAAAGGAAATCTTTTTGAAAACAGCGCTCACATCAGTTCGAAATGCTGCCATACCTACGTTGTTCCGTCTATGTCGGGAGAAAAGTTTGGATATGGCAACTGCATCTCGAATCATGATTGCAGGCATCGGGGACGACGGAAGATGCCGCCGCCAAGATCGTTTCCATTCCTTTGCCAAGGCAACTACACCCTGCAACGTCTGTGGACTTATTTTAAGCTCTTTCACCCGATTGCACCCCTTCCCTATCCGGCGACCGCTAAATCAGGAGTAAATTTAAACCCCAGCAGGATGACGAGAGCGGCTAGCTACCATTGCGAGGCAAGGCTCAAGTCGAACGGCATCGGCTGTTCCATGCATTTCATTGATTGTGTCTACATCATAGTGCAGGAATGTACAATTTTCTGGCAAGTCTGGAAGTCACGGACGACGACGAATCTGACGGTACTTTGCAGCATGCGCCACAGCACGGATATCCAGCAAGCACATAGGATTCGTGCCACATGTGCATTGGGCAGGAACATATTTTTGCTGAACTGGCTTTGAAAATCTCTCAAAACTTGTGGAATAAATCAGTTTAACCCACAAATACATTTTGAAAATATTGGATCCGAATCATTCCAATCGGTATTGATCTTTTTATTTTGAAATCAAAAAGTTTAATTTTTCCACCACAAAGAATTTGTTCGACCCAGCCAAGTAATTTGGTAGGAAAGTTACGGGGGCAATAGAAGAATTTAATGGTGCATTGAACTCTGTTGAGCAGCTTCAGAGCTGCTGTCCACAACGGGAGATTACCGAGCGTGTTTGTAGTTTTATTATGCTAACGAAGCCGACGCCGCCGCCACAACAGACAGACGGCAGGAACCTTGAATTATTTTTAGATTGAAATTGAAAGTACTGTTTGATAACAGAGAGCGGACATTGAAATTGGATGGGAATGAGGCTCGGGTGTTTGTTTCAAAGACCTTAGCCGGTAAAGGATGAACTAACTGGAGCGAACTTAACGATCTGTTGTGTTAGGTTAAGTATTATTGTGACTGGAGTGTAGTTTTGAATTAATTAGATTGTTGGTAATTTTGATGTAAGGATACAGTTGCAACTAAGGATTGTATTTGGAAAAAAATGCAACACTTTCTCTTGCGAATATCTGTTGAATGGATGGATGAAAAATGATGAAATTTTCAGTATTACTAGGTAATTAATAATGTAATGTTAAAATGTGGCGTAGATTTTGTGGCAATCTATCAAGCGGTTTTTGAGATTGCGTCTAGTAAATAAGTTTATTGACATATGCGCATACTGTGCAATATAGAAACTATGTACCATTCTTTCTTAAATCTATGCTATTTTTTTAAGTTCTTCTTTTCCTGGAGCTTGCTTGACCTTAAAAAAAAATTATTTTTTTTATCGAAGTTAAAACAAGTTTAGCAGATTATCAACCTTTTGAAAGAAAATAACATTATGAACTTTTCATCACTTCTCTACAACAACAAATAAATAGCACGATTCATGATCCAACCAAAACAGGGTATCAACTTTAAGGAACCTTTGGTAGAGCTTTGGTTGACTTGCCAATGATTTCTGACAGGAAACCCGCCAGGTGCTTGCTATAAATCACGTTTCGATTTCCTATAAAAAAAATCAAAATTTAACCCCGCTAACGTGTCTATAAATTTGTCCAATACTTTTTTTAAACATACCCTGTCTTGACCGATTTAGGATTTACAGACTGAATATACGTGGAAAACAAAAGATTATCAACACCCAGCACCGAGATGATGATCGAACCCATGCCAGCAGTAAATCAGCGATTAGCGTCTTACCACGCCGATCGCTCGATCACTCAGACGTATAATTATTTTATCGGTGGACTGCTTTTTACTTTTAAATTAAACGATGTTTTGCTTTTGTAATCTGTCTGATGCATACACACAGTGCTTGGTATATTGTTCGACAATATCCTTGCTGGCTGATTTTTCCATCCTGCTTTGTCTTTTGATAGGTTATGGGATATTTTTAATTTGGTTTCTTTCAGACATATGCAATGCGGTTGCGCTAAGAGGACAATGCCAGTTATTAGAAAGCTTGTTAATGCCGGTTCGGCATAGAATCTTACACTCATAATTCCACCCAAAGGAAGTTCATTATTGAAGTAGAATCTGATTTGCGGGTGTAGATTTTTCACGATCGTGCCCAAAAAATTTTGGTGAATGAATTTATTCATTAGACACTATTTCAAAATTCACTTGACAGATCGCCACAAAATATTGCTCATCAGATAACAATTTTATAAATTTTCAGCCATTCATTTAAAAGTTATTCACAAATGATAGTTTTGCATTTTTTTTTAAAATACAGTCCTCATTCAAGTCTGCCTCATCAATGGCATTATATGAATTATACATTATCAAATAATAAATAAATAATACAAGTTAGAAATTCTGAAATATGATGTTAAACAAGTCTTTCTGATCTCAATACGAGATTCAGAAGCATGTCTGAAAAGTGTGGGAGGAAAAGTTTTTCTCTTTTCTCCAGTTCGTTCTTTGAATTTACCGAAATTTACTGATAGATTAATCACGTTCGATTCTTATCACTATCGTGTCTTAAAACAAGCTGCTCTCCATTTTATTGTTCACAGATTGGGGGCCGTTAAAATATTGCGTAACAAACTTTTTGATCAGGTCAAGAGGTCAAATTAAAAAAATGCATACGCAAAACTGCATATCTAAACGCTCGAAAGCCTTGTAGATGGGCATCATCGAGCCCGAAACCGGTCGCCAAAAAGTTAATTCAATATGCTTTCCGTTAAGTAAGAACGTTAAGTGTCGTGTTCTGTAATACGTCGTGTGTAATGTGTCTAGTAGAAGTTTTTTCGTGAGCACTAATAATTGAAAACGAATAAAATATGAATGCTCAATTTTGTCTTGATCATGAATAGTATAAGGAGAAGGAGCCCACCAAAACTTAAAATTCTGTAAAATTTCAATTTGCTTTTTCAATTTTTTTTTACAATTTCTCACAAAAATCAAATATTTTTGGAAGGGAATATGTTGAAAATTCTTATTCACAAAAATCTTAACGAAGATTCAAAAAAAGATAGTTTTGTCATAAATGATTTCCCATCTATGTAAAAGACATTTGAAGCCCTCAGAGCCAAAAAGGTATAGGCTCTAAGTGAGTTTTTTTTAACTTGGTCTTTGTTTTTCAATTCAGATCTTTTGTGTTCTGAAAACTTAATCTTCTTGGAAGCCTTAAAAATCTAAAACATATATAAACCTTTTGTCCTTTCCAGGAATGCAATATTTCAAATAACGGTGACAAAATATTCAGAGTTACAAAAAAATTTAACCATCCCTCAATTCCCTGTAAATAAACAGCCCTTGAATAAAAAGAATAGACAGTAGTTTCTCGATTTTATCACGGTAAAAAAAAATTCACCGTGAATATTGCGAAACCGTGAATTTGGCGAAACTAAAAATAAAAGTGGAATAATGTATTTTTATTGACTTCAATAAATAATTTATAATATTTTCAGCAGTGGAAACGTTTTGTATCAATAAATTTTGAACATAAGATGTTATTATCAAAGATTACTAAACACAAAAGACCGATTTTAGTTCAAATTATTCTTCTCTATACCATTTTCAAGATTTTTCTTGAAATAAAACCATGTAGAATATCAATTTGATAGCGAACATCTTATCATAATTAAAGTGAACTATTAAGTTTTTATGAAAATTTAACAGTCGTTATCCCTTATGTCGATTTTAAAAAAGAGTTAAAAAAAATTCACCAAAATTTTCTTCTGCAAATTTCAAATTTCAGTATTTCAATCTTCACACTTTTGATTAACTAAAAAGTTTACCTTTTCGAAAAATATTTTGGAATTTGCTCAACTTAGACTTTTAAAGTGTGTTTCTCAAAATTTACTTTATGGGCAGATAATCCTTTGTTTTTCATATGTAGAAAAACAGAAATCTTAGTCCTTTTTACATATTTTAAGGCAAAGCTAGAAAAATTTAATTTTGATCTTCCAAAATTATCCATTCAGATAATACTAAAGGCTGTCCAATCAGGATTGAGCACGTCACCCATTCAAATAAATAAATTAAACAAAGAAATCAGAAACACTTCTCTCTTTTCAAAAACGCTCAAATACACCCACATCTTTATATGATTCGCATAACCAAAAAGTTTACTTTTTTAGAGCGGCTAACCAAACACAAATAACAAAACTAGCATTAGCGTGACATAAAAATACTTATGTCGATTATTACAAGTGTTTTTAATATCCAAACGATGATTTTAAACACTGCACTATACAGCCAAACTAAACAGTTCAATGGCGTTTTCATATTATTGAATACCTATATACCATAACATAAACCATAAAAAATATCATGAACAAAGACGCTCTACGCTTTTGAATGAAAATTAAGGTACTGGAAATGGTTTTTGATGTTTTCTAAAAAAAAACGTGACCAGAACCGTGATAATATCGAGCGTGAATTTGGCGAGTATTGATAAAATCGAACAGTGATAAAATCAAAAAACTACTGTATTTTAATTCGGCTAACAAACTTAGTTTTGCGATTGCCCAGTCGAACTTAAAGTTGAAGGCTGCCAGTGAAGTGCTGTTTTGAACCAAAAACAAAAAAGTTTGAAAAAAGGAGCGTGCATCTGATTTTTAGCAATCTGGTTGCATTGCTTATCGCAGAAAGAACAACAAAATTGTTTTCTCACTTGAATCCCTCTCGGAAGAACAAATTTGCAAACATGGCGGAATTTTTATCCCATCCTATTTATACCGACTGTAAGTACCGTAAAACGGGGTATGATTGATCACTTTTTCTGTATTTGTAGATTTTTTTTCTGTTAAGGAGAATGTGGCATATTTCATATTTAAAAAAAAACCAGTACTGGACTCCTATGAACGTGAAACATAGCTTCAGATATTTCTTAGAATACTTTAAATTTTATTTAAAAAACGATTTCGTCTTTTTTAGAATTTGATGCTTTGGGGTAACATTGATCAGTCTCTATTTTGACGGTTTTAACGAGTTTTCTTGAGCATCAAGAATACAAAACACCTTCATAATATTTATAAATGCTAGTAATTGATAAACTGAGGCAGTTCGTGTATTAGGGCCGAACAACAATTAAAATCGAAAGATGGACAATGATATTGCATAAATAAAGGGGCTAATTTTTTTAACATTACTTATAAAATTTTAACTACAAAAAAACAATGAAATTTTGCCACGTTCAACTCTCAAGGCCCTTGCACTATTCTCCTATATTTTCTTTCCTATATTTCCTTTAAACTTTATCATTTGATAGGGTTTCTAGCCTTATGTCTTAGACTGGCTTACTCTTGGAAAACGTCCCTATTTTTTAAACATTAAAAATTAACCTCAAAACACAACAAACACTACACCAAAACTATAAATTTACTAAGGAAAAAGGTGTTTGTTCGTGAACCTTTGAAAAATTAGATATTTCAAAAATTTTCAAATAACATTTTCACTTACATTTGAAATTTTCAAAAACATACCAAGTTTTTCCCAATTTGGAACTCGAAATGTAGATTTTTAAACGTAGAAAAAAGTTTAAAAATATTTTTACTTTCGACTTAGCTATTGATGATTATGTTTAAAAAATTTATGTTTATCAAAGCTACCCCGGTGATCAATGTTACCCCGTTTTATTTGCGATTCGCATTTATATTGTTAACGATTTGGGCTATCATATTTTTCGTGCAAACTTTTTCAAATCGGATGCACAAAACTGAAGAATCACATTGCTTCAAGAAAATAACTGAATGTGACCAAAATAAGAAACATATTTTTTAATGTGCGTGATTCAATTGTAATTGTTGGTTTTCGAGCGGATGAATTGTCAACGCAAGGGGGGGATAATAAAAAATAATGCAAAATACTAATAAATTATAATAAATTGCACGAAAGCTTGTATGCAATAACATTTCATACCTACTATATCATTGCACAAAACCTATAAATCAAGTAATTAATAATCAAAAAGAAAAGTTCATTAAAATCAAGCATTCAAAAGTTGATAAAACTCCCATCCTAAACAATTGGTTTTGTGCTCTAGTAATCTTTCGGATATTTGATAAATGTTCCAAAATTTCCATAAAACACTTCAAACTTTATTTATCCCCCCTTCGAGTTTTTGGAAATTTTGAAGAGGGGGAAGGGGGGTTGAACAAAGAGGAAATATATATTTGTTCCGGCCTAATAAGTTATGGAAGAACCGAACTTTACAACCCACTTGATATATCATGTAAATTGTTTATTCAAGTTTTTGTTTGCTTCAATTTTAATGTAAGTAAAGTTAGTTTAAAGCATAGGTTGAGAAATCAGTCTTAATGATAATAAGTTGTCGGAAACCGTGAACAATAAATAAAAAAAATTAGTAAATCAACATACTTTCGTGTATCATGTTAGTTTTCATTAAAGTAGAACTGAAAACGATTGATTGAATGCAGTGAAGAGTTGATTATGAAACTTGGAAACCAAAAAAATAATCCTTAGAACTAACCCAAGTAACATTTTGAGTTTTATAGCAGGCTACTAGATAACCATTGGTTTTATAAAGGTCTTGAGGGGTTTAATAAAACTATTCATGTTACTTGGGTAAGCCTAGTCATATAAAAGCTAAACATTCAATGATAAAGTCTAACAAAATCAAGCACACTTACTCTATGAATTGTAACCTTTTTTTCACTTCAATGTTGTTCCTGGACTCTGAAGCAGATTTTCTTCACCGCTAAACAATAACTGATGGAACACAAGTTCCATTCTGTTCTGTTCATTTGGATTAAACCCATGCGTTAGTTTAGCAACATTGTAGAATAGCGCAGACATTTAAGTCACGATTCTCACTCTTCTTAGTCTGGACGGCCTGTCAAAGCCACCTTCATAACGAAATGAACTGTCAAAAACAAGCCTTTAAGAACATTTGCAGGTTTTTAAGTAGCTTATGTAACGGCAAGCTTGCATTGATTCAAAACGGAGTGTTTATATCCAAAACCAAACAATCAGAAACAACAATTCGCCAACACTGTGTAATGAAAATCGAGAAAAACGTGTGACAAATGTCACTCATTCAATGGATAACGCTATTATTTGACGATAGCCGCTACCGCCACCATTGACTCGATTGGCCAATCCTATAAATCATGATCCATGGGATCATTCCGAGTTCCAATGCTACACCGGTATGTTGTTCGGAATGCCACCGCACAGCACATTCACCGCCGCATGTTGACACCTGTGTATCAATGAGGAAATTGCTCTGAATAACGTAACCCGCACAGGAGTGCCACTGTCACTTTTGAATTCCCGGGAAAGTATAGAAGCGATTGGTTGAAGTTTTTATTTGTAGATCAGTACCGCTCTAAGACGAATGGCAGGTGACGGGTTTATTATTTTAGTTTGAAATAAAATCAGCGTTAGCCTCGTGCTCAAACTGGACTGACCCTTATAATTTGAGGTCCACTTGGAAATATCACTTTCACAACGGAAGCTGAACAGACAGACACTCAGAATCGCTGAACGGAGGTGGGTCAAACAACTTAACGATAGGCGGCTGCTTAAAAGGAGTAAACTGCCTCGCAGTTAAAGCTTGTAGGCAACAGTTTAATTGCGCCAAATGGTGTGACTAAACACATATGAAATGGAACTTATGTTAAGTAATATGCTACCGTGGGTAGTTTAAATATCTCAATGACTTGGTAAACTCATTATTCTTATTTTCGTTCAATTTAAATTCAAAGTACAATTAAAAATGTTCAAATTTTAAATATACCCAACTGTATTCCTAATATTCTTACTTTCATTCAACATTATAGTTAAAACTTTTGACAGTTAACTTTTTTTTTATTAAATAATAACTTAAGTCTTAAAGTGATTAACTTTCGAAGAAAAGCTTAAGTATTTGAAAAACCTTCAAGGGATACAAAATACGCTTGTCAAAGATGTACAGATTGAACCTCTTGGTCTACCAATAAATATCAAGATCCGTTAGGTTTTATAGTACAAGAGCAAGTGCTGGGTCAGAAGCGAGAGCAAATCATTCGATACATCCGAAGAAATGGCCAAAGTAAATCACCTGTCTAGAAAATGAACCACTTCGCGTGCTGCCGATGCTGTAGCAAGCAAGCTAAACTTATTGCCAGGAGCACTCCTAGTGGGTAATAAGTTATACAGGGGTCTCTGAGCAGTAGCTCCTAGTGAGGTCGAAGAATCATCGCCGGCCAGCGAACTTTTTGCGCTACCAGCTTGGGACCGCGGGGTTAGCTATTGCATGGAACAAACGATGGCGCGCGTTCACTAAGTCAAACGGAACTACCTACCTAGGAACATAGCTTAAGCTATGGGCTGGTGGAAGCTATCCAATAGGTACAAGAAAAACTGTAATTATCATCACCGGGGCTCGACACTTTTTCGATGGCACGGCCGTCTGATCGAGCTGGTAAAGTCATAAATTTGTAGTTATGCCGATAAATTCTTTGATGCCAATTTTTCAGAGACTTTGAGTTCGTTTCGATTGATAAAAAAAAATCAAAAACAAAATTTTCAATTCTTTCTTAACAATTTATTTAATTCTGATTTTTTTTCTATTTCCAGAATCAAACAACGATCTGGTGAACATAAAAACGGTAAGTTAAAATATTGTTATTCCTATCGTGGTTTTGCCACTGGAATATATCGATGTATCTCCTTCTATTACTACTTCTACTGAATGTATTCGAAAAAAAAATGCAAATCTAGTACCTATACTGCCGCTGCCGACAAGTCTATCCCATATGAAAAAACAACGAACCTAGAAAAACGGCTTTAAATATTTTTATAAACTTTCGTGGATTTCTCGGTTAAAACTTTACGTCCAATGTTTTTTGCTTTCGAATTTGTTGATGCAAAGGAGAAAATAATGATGGGACAGTCTTGCGAGTATATTTCGCATGCGAATTAAATGTACCTGCAATGTTGTCCCATATTTGGCTTTTCTTTTGTCAGTTGGTCATTTTTTTCGATTATCATAAAATTACATTTTCATTTGGAGCTGCCTTGTTAATAATCAGTTAATCATATTTTTATGTATAAATGATAGGTATTGATACCGTTATTGATTTTTATCAAAAATTTTGTACTCAATTCAATAAACCACTCAACTTGTTGATTCACTGTACGATATTTCATTTATTACTTAAAATTTTTCTACACATTTTTTTTTAAATTCACCGCTTTTTTTTTTAAAAAAATTCACATTGTTAATAAATTGTTCAAGATTTTTTTTATTTGCATAAAGACTTTTATATTAACATAATTCTAATGTTTTTTCTGCTAATAATTTAAGATGAATTATAATTCAGTTTATTTCAAAGTATATTTCTTAACTATTTGTTCTGTTTCCAATTCTTCATTAAGCCTTGGCTTGAATGAGACATGATCCTGAGGAGCTAATTATTGAATATTAGCTAATTCAATATAATTAACTCATACAAATAATTATTCAACAGGTTCAGACTTGTTATTTTTTTGTAACCTTTTTTAGAGAACGTGTTAAGAATATCATTTTGAATCGTTTAGATTTTCGATCATTTAGAATCTGGGTAGTTACAAACGCGTGTATTGTAAAAATTATTTGAAAAAAAAAGTTTCATCGAAAAGCTTTCTATGAAGGAAATGACAGTATTTATTTGTTACTTCTACTAAACAACACAAGCTAGCGTGGAGTTCGAAATGCATGTGCTCTTAAGTAAAATCAGATCATTTCATTGTAGAAAACGTTTCAAATGATCCAGATGCCTATCAACTAAAATTAACACATTATAAAATGTTGCCAAATCAAAGACGATAGCTCAGAAATCTTTAACCTTGAATGCACCAATAAAGTGAAAATCAACCAACATTTTTGGTTGATTTGTTTTCTCTGTGCAATCGCAAAATCAATATGAGGCAAAAAGTTTAACCGCACTGATGAGTTTCCAAAAACGATCTAATTCAAATTAAAAAGAACAAAAAGGAGAATCACTTCATGCATTAACAAAACTTTAATATTTTAAATACTATCTTATTATTATTCTTCGAAATTCGTAAACTTCGTAAACTCTGAAAGTTTGTTTTTGAAAATACATTAGTGTTTCAGGAATAAGAAATAGGAAAACAAGTAAGTTTAAAGAAAATTTAAACACACTTTTACCTTACAATTAAACTTCTTATCACTGCCTCAAAGATAAATATAGGAGTTTCCTTAAGGGGAAGGGGGGGGGGTGGGGGGTGTAGGTTCTAACGGGTAAAAAAAACACCATTTTCACGATTTTTTTCGAGAGCTATCGTTCAAACAAATGTATTCAAATTTTTTGCATTATACAAAGCATTGTTAAAAGAACATTTAGTAACTTTTTCGTAGAAAAATATTGAAAATTAGCCAGTGACGGAGCACTTTCGAGGATGCCTTTTAGAAAACAGGATTTGCGGTGGACACTGTATCTCAGCACAGCATCATCTGAAGTCAAAAACTCAGAGCAAAATATTTTTAATAGATGTTTTTCTGGACCCTTACGTTTTTATTTAACTAAAAAGAAAATTTATGAAATTTTTGTGACTGTTTGAAGTAAAAACTACGATTTTTCACGAAAAAATCCGCTATTTTTTATCTGTAAAATCTCCCCAAAGTAAAAAAAAAAAACAAAAAGAAAAACGTTGGAGTCTGGTATTTTATATGTAGAAAATATGTTCCAAATTTGAAAAGAATCGGATAAGTAGTTTTCAAATGACGATGTCCACGGACTTTAAAAATGTGCTTTCGAGAAAAACGCATTTGAAGTTTCTGCTCTTTCTTTCTTGCAGTATTAGATAAAAGGAGATGAAGGCCTATAATTTGTACAGTTTTGCTTCAATTGATTTGAAATTTTGACACAACATTCTTGAAATGTTTTACAATAAGAAAATAAAAAAATAAAAAAATCGATTTTTTTGAAAGTGTTAGACCCCCCCCCCCCCCCCTTAAGAAAAGTCTAGGAGCATAGGAGGTGTAGAAAAACTCGATCGCACCATTCACCAAAATGGACAATCCTTCCTTCATTCCTAATTGACTCATAGGACGTGGCCGGCGCCGTTATTGATCATTTTCATAGTGAGAGCATGAGTTTTGTACATTGTGAATGAACTGCTAATCCCAAGCACCATTCTTTTGGGCCTTGCACAAAACTGATGGCCTCGATCAATCACGGAGGAGAAACCATTGGCGAGGTAGAACTTATGCTGCTTAGCCAACGCAGTGATCATGAAATTTTAAGTGCGTGAGTTGAGCAAAGGCAAATATATTATCTGAACTTTTAAATGAATGATCATATCTTGCACTTCAAGTTCAATGATTTAAGGTGGATATGAGTAGTTATCCAAGCTAAGCTAAGCTAAGCTAAGCTAAGAGTTGAGTAGGTCTACAATAAAATGGATAACAACGTTCCATGAATAAAACAACCTGTACCGTCATCTTTTCGAAAGTTTTTCGGTCGATTATCTTTTTAAAAAGACTATAAATACCTACAAATTAAATTCATGCTGAATCAGAAACAGCAAAGCATCTTGGCTGCAAACATTTGATAGGAATAATTTATTCAATATGACTTACGGGAGTGCTACCGGGTACGTGTTTCATAGATTTTATGAAAATCTAACCAACAAGTAAAAGCATGACCAAAACCTTAAAAATATGCCTTTGTAGCTCGCTATTTTCCATGTTTTACAACGAACAATTCAATGAGCCTTATGCGAAATTAAAAAAAAACAGATTTTTAAAATGTACCCATTAGGCTAAACTTTGCTTGTAAAAAATATGGAAATTATTTTTTTTGACTTTACTGTACTGTTTTATGAAGTCTAACTTTCGTAATTTCAATGAATGCTTATTTTGTCGCACACATTGTATGAATATTTGTAAAATTAACTTAAATTAGAGGAGCAATTCTGTAAAAATAGACATATGGGACAGCTTTGCGAGTATATTTCATATGGGACAGACATGACTTGGTTTTTTTTTTATATATGTTAAGAACAAAGTTATGAAAGTTTTTAGTCTAAATTGAAGAACTAACTGTATTTGAACGATTTTTGAGATGAACTGAGAAATGACGAAAATGTATATGGGACAGTCTTGCGAACAGCGGCAGTATAAGTGTGGTTACATAAAAGCATAAATTATAAAGTATTGAATTCGGTCCTTGTGTGTAGTGTAAAAGCTTCGTTTGCTAAATTTTGCAAAAATCTGATTTGAATATTATATTTATTGGAATGGAATTAAAGGTACTGTAATCCGGGGTAATATTGATCACTTTATTCAATATTTTTTGATTATTTTTGTGTTAAGGGAAATGTGGCATGTTTCATATTTTTAAAACCAGTACTGAACCCCAATGAACAAAACATGGTTGCAGAAATTTTTTAGACCACTTTAAATTTGATTGAAAAATTGATTTCGTCTCTGTATTGTATTTGATGCCCTGGGGTTACGTTGATCAGTCTCTATTTTGACGGTTTTACGAGTTTTCTTGATCATAAAGGATACAAAACACCTTTATAACGTTAACAAATGCTAGTTTATCAATTTTATCTTGCTTTTAAACGTTTTCGTTAAAAACATTTATAATTGAAAAAAGTACTATTATGTTGCATACATTAAGGGGCAAACATTAAAACAATTTTGCTAAATCGTTTGATCTAATAAATACTACACCCAAAATTCAGCCTCTGTGCCAATGGCGTGTAGTCAATTACATAGCATCATTGGTACAAGAAGATAACGCGATCGGTGCTGATTCGATTTGCTCCCACCGGCATTAATCTCCCAAGTTGACCGAATTGCGTATGTCTGAAAGAAACAAAATAAAAACGCTTTCACGTCCCTCCCTATCGCATCACAAGACGAAGAAGGATGGAAATAAATACCGGCCAACACCAGGCAGCCAGCGAACCGAGCACTGTGCGTGTGAATGTAGCAAAAGCAACAACAAAAACAACCTTCTAATTCAATCCCTTCAATCCACCGGCAAACAACCACGGCCGAGCTGTGCGTGTGTATGCAGTAAAAGCAACAACAAAAAAAAACATTCCTTCAATTCAATTCGTCGGCAAACAACCACGGCTAAGCTGTGCGTGTGTATGTAGCAAAAGCAACAAGAATATATTCCTTCAATTCACCGGCAAACAAGCACCGGCCAAGCTGCCCGGCTTTAGCAGCTGTGTATATGTAGCGTGTGTATGTAATAGCAGGCAGTAAGCAAAGCACAGTTCTCATTCAATGGGTTTCCCGTTTCCTCCACTCCCGTTCCTTTCCCGTTTCCATCGCAAGACAAATGAATACCTTGAAAGGAGGCCAAACGCCGGGAAGCCACTGTCGTGCGTTTCTTTTGTGATTGATCGGTGACAGAATGCCTATGACAAATATCCCTCTTCCTGCATGAAGCTCAAATAGTACAGTGGTTAAGATGTCGGTCTGGCAAGACCATTTAGTTTGTGATTTGAGTTTGATTCTCCCTACGGGCGCTGTGGTTTATATTTTTATTTTCTTGTTTCTGGGATGAATTATCCAATAGGAACGAAATCCCATAAAATGTTTTTCTTGTTTTGCTTGAATGTAGTGGTCATGCATCATTTTGGTTGGGAGCCGAGTCCTTATGCCAGTTACGGTTTTTCAAACATATCATCTTCGGCACAGTGCACATTTCAGCGCATTATCGGCACAGAGATGTGCTAAATAGGCATTGGATTTTTGCAACCTCTTCTATGGGTGTAATGAAATTTTACCTTAACACATTCCTCTAGGCCCACTCACTATTTCCACTTTCATTTTTTCTTCAAAGTAAACCATTTGATAGGGTTTCTATCCATTTGTCCTATACGGGCTTACTCTTGGAAAATGTCCTTACTTTTTGAATATCAAAAATTTATCGATAAAAGACTATGAAAATAGCACTATAACTATACATATACAAAGAAAAAAAGTAATTCTTTCACATTCAACAACCCGTTTGCTTCTAAATGCTTTATGGTTTCATCAGAAGAGCTGTTTGTTTGTAAGCCTTGGAAAAAGTAGATATTTTCAGACTTTGAAATTTTTTTTTACTAACAGAAAAAAAAATCAAATTCATACCAAATTTGGTTTATTTGATACTCAATTTAAAGGCTTTCAAACGTAGAAAACAGTTTTCAAAAACAAACTATAGACTGAGTTATTGATGAAAATGTGCAAAAGTTTATTGTTGGTCAAAGATACCCCGGTGATCAAAGTTACCCCGTTTTACGGTACCTACATTGTCCATTGTTGAAAAAAATAGTAAACAGTTGAAAACGGTCCATAATCGGTTGTTCGGCGAAGCTTCCGTTTGATATCGAAACAGGAGCGTTGTACGGCCTTCATGTCAACTTTGTGAATACATCTCTTGATTTTACCAATCAATTGTTTGCAGTTCTTGGCTCTCCAATTAGGCCGGAACAAATTTTAAATCCTTCTTTTGTCAATCGGAGTTTGAATATCGCGAGGAGGGGGGGATAATAAAAGATAATGCGAAAAACAAATTAATTGGAATAAATTGCACGAAAGCTTGTATACAACAAAATTGCATACTGTATCATTGCACAAAACCTGTAAATCAAGTAATTTTTTATCGAAAAATTTAATAAATTCAAGAATATAAAAGGTGAAATAACTCCGATCTTTCAATATTTGTCTTTTGGTCTTGTAATCTTTTGGATATATGAATTTTTGGTTCGAAATTTACATAAAATACTTCTAAATTTATTAATCACCCAATCAATTAATAAATTAATATTTTTTCCAGCCTTTCTTATGTACACCAATGAGCTCAAAGTTCCGAAAAAATCTTCAATTGACCGACACTGAGGCAGATTTGAACCATGACTTAGAAATACTTCTCTCGGAAATGACGTTTCTCCAATTGACGTTTCCCCATTTTATTTTTCGAAACGGATAATCGAGTCAAAAAATTCTACCCAAGAAAACTTTTTTTTACTTATTTTCTTAATGTGAAAAAAGGTATAAAAGGCTTCTTTAAAATACACCTACAGTACCGTTCATAATTCGATAGAAATGGGATGCATGCGCACTGAAACTTCAACTTTGAACTTTCATAAAATTTTACTGAATATTTTTTTTGTTGAAACTCTCTTCAAATGATGGATCAACTAGCAAACGATTAATTCACAAAATTTGCCATCATTATCAGAAAAAAATCGTAAATCGTTCTTTTGACATTTTAACTGAAATATCCGAGAAATCACACAACGCCCATTGCTGAAATTTTTATAGTCATTTCTCAAACATCAAATTATCATGTGTTGAATTTTTGAAAAGTTGTTTTGGTTGGGTTAAAGATTACGTCCGGTAAAACATTTCAGGCTTCGACTGAAAATGCGATTTCTATAGGATTTTGGACGATGGTTTGCAAATGAAATTAGCATTGTCAAGCAAATAAATTCTGATAATTTTTTTTTCTGAAAATCATGAATAAATAAAACATGAATGAATCATTTGATTCATTTTTTATTTTCGTTAGAATGTAGCCAGAAATTCATGGACTGATGATGCAGTGAAAACATATTGTTCCCATGATCCTTCCAAAATTCTATACAACTCGCATTTTCCAATTCAAGTCAAAATATTGTACCTTGGGAAACTTTTGATTTAAATGATTGAGTTATTCAAAAATTATCATGGAAATTGCCATTCAGCGAGACAGATTTCGACGTAAAACCGTTCAAGACGAAGACATTCAGATTGATAGGATAAATGGCGAAGAGGCGTTTTAAACTGAGATAAACGGAGAATCATCGTCAATGATCGAACAAATTTTGCAGCCAATGATTGAATTTGTAGTAATTTGTTGCAATTTGTTAGAGATAATTAGAAGGTTTGAGTTACCATGAGAGAAACCGGTGCTCAGAGAGAGTGAAAATGTGCAAATTGTTGCGATTTGTTGCGATTTGCTAAGCAGTTGTAGAATTTTGATCATTACCATCCCAAATGCAAAGAAATCTCTCTCCCCTGCAATCCCTCGGTTTTTAATCTCCATATTGATTCTTCATTCTATGATGGCGATGAAACATATGTGGAACCAATCGATATGAAATAAAAAGCGATGAGATTATTTCCAATACGTCGGCGTTGAATGGTTTTAAAACAATTATCAGTTACAATAACATTCCCTTTAAAACGGGGGCAAAATTATTGCTTTCTTATTTATTTTTAATCCTAATGTAATCAGGAAAAGAAAACTTTAACTGCTAATCGAGTAAATTTGCACGGATAATCAAATCACGGATAATCGAGTCTAGGTATGTAGAATCGAGTCCAAAACCAGTGCAATTATTCTGAAAATAGTCGTGAGAGATTGGTTTTGTTAAACAAATAAATCAATTTTTATCATCAAATTATGAAACTTATTCTTATTATTTAATATGTCTCAATGTTTATAAAAGGCGTGATGAAAGTTTTCGGATTTAGTGACTATCTTCATATCTATTCAACCGTTGTTGTTTTTATTCGAACAAAGAGAATGAAAATAATATTCTTAACATCTGAAGTACCAAGCTAAGTTCAAAATAGGAAGAATTGTTTGCCATTATCAACTCAAAATGGATCATATTTGCGCTTGTACCTCTTTGGCTATGAGGGTCTCATATGGTTTAATACGTAAACTTTTAGGATCATGTCAAAGTTAACGTTATTAACTGTTACGCAATATAGATGAAAGCAGAGTGGACTATTTAAATAAATTAATTTTTCTTGATAGGAAATAAAGATAAGATCTTCTTCAAACTTCAAAAATTCAATTTGCTTCTAGGCTGAATCCAAATAATAGAAGTTCATTTTTAGCAAACCGGACAATTTTTTTTTCAAGTTTCGATATCATACAAAAGTACATACATACAAATCATATCATACAAAAGTACATGTTTAAAACAAACTTCCATGAGAAATTTATCTTTGTATCTATTTTATCAGTTCAAACGCTTACTGTTCTTCAAAAACACGGAAATGTATTTAAAAAACAACTTATAAAAAAATGCTTCAGAATTGGCTTTGGCGCGTCACATCATCCACCAAACAAAGAACAAACTGTGTTTTTTTTATGTATGTAAAATAAACGTTTGGTTACTTTTATACACCTTGTGCTTCTGTTCATCAGTATGTTCTGAGCATCGTTTGCCCCACAAAGAGACTGATTCAAAGTTTCAAAAACACGAATTTAAAACTAAATTTTTAACGTATTCATCTCCTTTTTTAAATTTTCAGCCAGATAAAAATTGAAACTCTTTAGTGTATGAATACATCAGATTTTTGTAACTCACATACAAAAGATGTTTAATATAATGATATGAGCACCTTCTTAAGTTGCTGTGAAAATAAATATTTACATGTAGAAATTTGGGAAAATTATTGATTGGTATCCTCATTGCAGCATCGATTTTATATAGGACCCTCCTTTTTTCGAGGTGAGAGGGCTTTGTAGCTTATGAGAAATAACATTCAACCCACAAACTTGTATACAAACTTTCCCAACAATATAACCAACCGACATAAAAACACTTCTGCATAGTTCTGCATATAGGAAAACACACCAGCTACACGGAAAAAATTCAGTGGTTATCCCAAAGATGTTGTCATGATAATTTTACCATTTCAGCGCTATAGTATTTTCAACCACGAAAAGCATAACATCAATTGTTAAAGTGCGCCTGAAACATTATTGAAATTACTTTCTACCTGGTAATTTTCGATAACTCTCAATGTTTTTTGTCGAAAATACTATGGTCATGATAATTTCATCATAATTTCTATTACAACTGGCATCCGCATAGTAATTTAGACATTGTGGCACCAATTCATATTAACAAAATACTACGCACATGATACTTTTGAGAACAAAACATATTTGACTCAAAAACATCAGTGCGTATGATAATTTTACTATGATAAACATTCTTGTTGTTTATACTTATTAAGGATCATTAATCATCAAACCTGTGAGTAAACAAATAAATTTCAAGTTTCATAACTTTGAAAATAGCTTTCAAGTTTCATAACTTTGAAAATCTTTCCAGAGCATCGGGAGAACACACTATCATTGACCAACGTGTGTCGGAAGTTACGTTTATACGAAATAAACAAACAAACATACATAGTAATTTTACTATTTAAATCATCCCCTTGCTCCTCCTAATCTTTATCATATCATATACTAGTTTCATCATGGAACATACCAATTTTACTAGACACGAAGTAAAACAATGCATCATTTCATTGACAACTTTACTGAAACGCAGTCGAATTTACTATGTGAAGCCAAATTGAGCACATGGTCAAATAGCTATGCGTAAGGTATTATAAACAACAAAAAATATTTGACTCAAAAATATGGTTGCCTGTTGTTCATTATAACCACGGATTTAGTAGTTTTATATGCTTTTTTTGTGTGTAGTCTCCAACGTATAATGGCTCTTACCGCACATTTAGTGCAGGAGTGCAATTTTTTTTAGTCTATTCTATCCAGTCTAATACATATGCACGTAACAAACCAGAATCTATTTAGGTCGAAGTTGATACTGAGTTCTAAGATAACAAATTACAATTTGAAATACAAATCTTGACTTCGGAAATGATGTGAACTCAAAGTTCTCATTTGAGCTCCATCTTTAAGTTAAAAACTCAGACAGATAGATTGATTCACAGGCGATTTTTCTATCATATTTAATTTTCGAATACCTAGGTTAAGTCGTTTTAATCTCTTCGTGTCATTTACGACTTTTTATAAACGGCGCAGTTGGCGGACATGTATTTAAAACCAATAATTTACAACTTTGTTCGATTTTTACCTTTGTGCTTGAATTCATGAACATAAGCTCACAAGGCGAGTGCTCTGCCAACTGAGCTAAATCCGTAGCCCTTTGTCCTACTTAGTATTTAGTTATTGTTTTTTGTTCCTTCGTGTCAAAACTAATTAAAAATCCTGTTTTTCTCATTTCATTGAAGATAAACTTATAAATATTTCTGGCATTAGTATAACCTTTTTATTTAAATCGTAACAAAGGAAGAACTCATCGTTTCAATCAGCGGAATCGCTATTTATTTGAATTACAACGAAGTTTAACATTAGTATTGAAATTACGCAAGTTACGTTCAATAAAACGACTCAGGCCTCCATGGAATGAAAAAATTTATATTCAAACAAACAACCCTTTGCACTCCATAAACAATGTTCTTTGAAAAAAATAAGCTAAATTGTTTTGAAATAAAATATGTAACAATTTTAAAATATATATTTCAATTCGATGAATGAAAACGTTCATAGCACTGAAAATTACGACTACATTCCTGTTTAATTTTGTTATTCGAATTTAAATAAGATAATTATAGTATCTCAGTAAATGGTACATATGTATAAGCATTTCATGGAATAGGTTAAGCTGTAGCTATTGCATCAACGATCTATGGAAGGTTGAAAGTTTGAGAATAAGCCACATAATTTGGCTAACCATACTCTTACGTATTTTGCTAATAAGGTGTATCTTGCAATTGAGCTCTTGAAATAGGACTCCTTTGAGTTAAGAAAAACTGAAGGATTTAACTTTAACTGAGGCAATTCTAAATTTTCATACACTTATGCCTGAATGTCAATTCGAATAGTTGGAATTTTCCCACTGTTTCGTATGACTTGAATCACAAACCTGAAAAATTCTCAACTCTCAAATGATACTTCATTCCACAACGACACCGCAACATGTGGTTTGACCACGTGAACTGGCGCAATGTTGCGAAACGAACGAACGCCCGCTGCATCTTGTCATGCATAACCGTGTCATTTTAAAGTAGCAAGCAAGAAGGTGATGGTATCTTGTTACAACTCGTTGTTTGTTGATTGACAACCTAGCACATGTTTCGTTTACTGTTTCGGTGCTTTTGTTCGCAGCACTTTGCAGTTAACTATGTATAGTTGTCGGCCGATTTGCCTATTGTATGAATACCTCTTCTAATGCTAACTGATCACTAGACAAACAGACGTTTTATTTCTCCCTCAAGTGTCTTTCTCGCTTTGTCATACAGCAATTGTCTACGGTTCGGGGTTTGGAGTGACATTTCCATTGAAGTTCGCCACCGATGATTGGTTGTCGTGATCTTTCCTAGTATTTTTTGCTCCAAGTGCTACTTCAGCATGTAAATTTATCAACCGATAAATAGTTGTCATTCGCATTGTCCAGTTCACCTTTCGCCCGCTGATGAACAGTTATTTTCTCACCACGATTTAGTGTTGCAGCCTTTGCTCGTCACAATAAGCTACATTGAGAGATCTTTTTTTACCAGGAGCGTTGGCCTGTTCATTTTTAAAATTATATTCAGTTAACCCAATATAACTATCTACAATAAATCGATACAAAACTGAATATGCTGACCTTATTAATAAAATTATAAAACTTCAATTCTTATAAAGATCTTCTTAAAGCATCTTATCCATTGAATCGTTCAAATTGAAGCCAACATCAGCCTCATCAAATGTGGATGCTCAACTGGTTTCATAGTATTCGTAGTATTCGTGGCTTCACTCTTGTGTATTTTGAACTAGCTGATTTTACCCGGCCTTGCTCGGGTTCACATAAAATATAAATCAAAATGAATCGTTTGACTTTTCGAAATTTTGGAAGTTTTATATTCATCATGATAAGAAAATTGGCCCAAGTTTGGCCTTGTTAGTTTTGTTAGTCTTTTTGAAGTTTTTTATTGAGAATATTCACTGTTCATCGTTTGCGTATTATCGAAAAATTTATAGTTATAAGATTTTAATTAATGGAAATAAAAAAAAACCTGGTATGCTAATTCGTCCTTTCATGAAAAACATTTTTTACAACCATCATTTCTTAGGAAGCTTGAATAGATTTGGCATAAAAGTTTTATCTTCAAAAGATTAAATTGCTTTTTTATCTTTTCCATCCCCTATTTTATGAAAATATCAGTTGAAAATTATCCCACTTTTCAATATTGATAATCTCCATATAAAATGATATATTTAAGTTTCATTTACTTAGAAATCTCTTAAAAACCTCCGAACTTTTTTGAAGCATGTTGAAAACTCACTTTGCATGTTTTCAATTGCATGTGTGAATTTTTTCGCTTTTCATTTTCGCACTGTTTTATTATTAATTTACCTTTTGAAGTTATCGAAAACAAATCATCTCGAAAACACCATTTTTGTGTTATGAAAAAGGTTTTTTTTGAGTTCTGTTTTTTTTTTTCATGAGCACAAACATCCCATTAATGGATGGTAGAATTTTAAAAAAAAAAAAAAACGAACACAAACACATACAGGATCTCAATGAAACTAAATGTTTCCTCGAAGAGATTCCTTTCACTTAACTCTAAGCGTACATCTTTCGAGGATATGATGGCTAGTATCTTACAAATGCTAAAACCACCAACCCACAGAAAGTGTACTATGTATGCCGTGACCGAGATTTGATCTCATGACCGTTGGCTTAGAAGACTGGAAGGCTATCCTCTACGCCACGGGCTGCGGCTAATTGACCACATTGGTCATCAATGATAACTCATAAGTTAGAAATTGGTCAGTGAAATCAAATTGTATAACACTCAAAACCTCAAATTTTATTATCTAATCAATTTTCTAATCCCATATTAAAATCCCAATTGAAGCGTTAAAATCGCAGCCTTGAGCTTATAACTCTGAATCTTAATTTTTTTTCTTTCTCTATGAAGAATTCCAAAAATATAAAAATGGTTGACCCTCAAATCCCTCCAGCGGCGGTAAAGAGCACTTTCAAAGCCACTACTCCTAAACAGGCTAAACAGGCTAGTTGTATTTTTTAATCAAAATGTAGGCTTATAATTGTATCCAAATATCTCGTACCGGTAGCACGTGCTTTGAACAGGAGAAGGTACAAGAAACACCCGCCAAAATTTTCACTTTCAAAATTTTAATGCTCAGCAAGCTTCGATTTGCTACCCAGTACATGTGAGCTCTGGATGGTCGTTTCTAATAGCCTGCCCATGGTGATGGTGAAAATAATCCCGCCAACGAAACGAACGGAAACGAAAGTCGGTTCACAAAATGGATGCCATGACTTTTGGTTCGGGAGAATAAAACCGTTTTTGTTTGGACGACCGCCCTCAAAAGGGGTCAACCGAAAATCTAAAAACATTTTTCACCATTCCTGATCCTAATGAGCACCCATGCCAAATTTCAGCTCGCTAGCTCTTAAGGCAGCTGAGCCTATTGAAGACAAACATACAAACGAACAAACGGAAATTACTTTTTATATATATAGAAGATAGACTAGCAGACCCGGTAAACTTCGTCTCACCATGTTCAATTTGGCGTCCATTATCTATTTTCCCTAGTTTTCTTTACATTTCCCTTCTTTCCCTTTACTCGAGTCGTCCTGCCCAATTCTATCAAAATTAAACCAAAGAATTTAAACTCAACGGGTCTTTTCAAATTCAATTTTTGTAACTTGTTCAATGAATAACTGTATGTTGATAATATGTATGTTTCCATTCAGTAGATTTATTCCGTTTTTTTATATTGTTTTTTTATACCGGGACAATTTTTGGAGTATTTGCCGAATATTTTGCCTAAGGGGCCGTTCACTAATTACGTAAGCACGATTTTGGAAATTTTCAACCCTCCCTCCCCCCCTGGTAACACAAAGTAAGATTTTTCAAAACCCCCCCTCCCCCCTTGTAAGATCTTACGTTTTTTAATATTTGAGAAATTGACACGTTATTATCAAAAAAAGCTTGTAAAATAGGTAACAATAATTTTCAGTAATTTCCACAATCGAAAAAACTACATAAAATCTAAGTTCCGATTTAAAAAAGAGAGATCAGGTTAGCACAAGGTACCATAAAAAATTGTTATGTTTTTACCTCCAAATCATGAAAATTAAAAAAAAAATCTACACTACTAGAATTAGGGCAAAAATGTTTAACGACAATCACGTTGTCTACTAACCTAAAAGCTCAGACTCATTCAGCGGTAAACGATAAAGTTTTTGGTAAATCGCTAGTAAAATGTATAGTAGGAAGTGTCTATCACTGAAAAAACTGTCTAGAAATTCATTATTTAATGCGCCTTATATTGATTTTTAAAGATTTTTTATGGATGAAGTCATTTTCGAAATATGATGGATTCAACTCGTGGTGTCACAACGCGCCATTTTCCTTTTTGTTTCTTTAAATTTCTCAATTAAAAAGCGAGTTCTGGTAGCACTGTTTTCTGCTGAACGCGTTTTGCTACGTACCAAATAAAAAGTGTTTTCGTGCAGGTTCTCGATATTCTAAATTTAAATTTTTTTGTGTAAATGGTGGTTAAAGTGCGTACGATTAAATTCAGTGTAACGTTTGAAACGAGAATTCTTTGCAGTCAGAATAAATAGTGATTTGATTATTTGGTTTTCGGATGACGCCGTGGTTTTATTTTATTCTATTTTTTTTTGTCAAGTTGGTATAAAAAAAAATTGAGGAAGATGGCGCTGTCAAAATTGAAGTGAAATTGAATGAAGATGGCACTGCCAAAATTTCACATATGGTTGGGATACACGCTAGCGTTAGCGTTTGAACTTAAGCGTTCAAATTTACATCATCAAAACCATCAAGATAAGTATCTCCTCTCAATTACTA
Organism: Uranotaenia lowii; assembly: GCF_029784155.1. NCBI lineage: Eukaryota > Metazoa > Arthropoda > Insecta > Diptera > Culicidae > Uranotaenia > Uranotaenia lowii. The sequence goes on from NC_073693.1 coordinate 149,665,368, forward strand.
ATTCTAACTTTAAATTGATGTGAACGGTCTCTAGTTTTTTGTTAAAGTTAAATTTAAATATTTCAAAAGATAGTTTTTCCTATTTTGTATTTTACCCCTTAAGAAAATGTTTCCGGTTTCCGGAACCGGAATTCCGGTTTTGCTTATAATAAAACACTTGTTTTTTCTACTCGACACGTAAAATGTATGTTTTTGTATTCATTATTTAATTAAACAAATCAAGCCGAATGTTTTAAACAGTTCATTGGTTTGTATTCTATTGAAAACTGGTGTATGGATTCTGATCACATTTCACATCGAAACTCTGTAGCTAGCTCGAAAACATTCAAAATTGCACTGGTATGCTAACGCCAAAGTTTCATTAGCTTTACATGAGTTGTTCATTTTATAGTATACCTGTAGGCGCGATTCAATCCACGTATAGAACTGTGTCCACACAAATTGATGAACTAGAGCGGAGAGTCACATTAATATCTTATATTTGATATCGAATTTAATAATAATTGAATACCTTCACAGTCACGGTAAAACAAATGCAGTTTATCTTTTGTGTAACCTTTAAGAATTAGCTCTAGAATTATCATTTTGCGTGTAATAATTAGAGATTGAATTATCATGTGGAATCAAGATGGAAGTCGTTTATTATTATATTACATTTTTCTTCTATCTTACAATACAAATAAAGAAATTAAGAAAAACAAGAAAACTATTGCTCTTATTCTGTTTGTAATATATTCATTAATTTCTTTTCTACGGCTACAGGGTCGGATGTGGTGAACTATTGAACAATATTTCCAATAAAAAAAAAACAAAACTAAATAAAACTCTTAAATTTGTTCTCGCGGATGTTCCTTACCTTACAAAAAACACTCATTTTAGAAATTTTCATTGGATTATTATAATTGTTGGTATAAACAAAAATGAGTTTATTTATTTAATAGAACATTTCTTGCAGGTTACAAGAACATATGGATTATATCTTCAAATCAGATAGCTTCAAATGCGAATGCAACTTTCACTCTAATATACTTGATATTTTCAGCACTTCAAATGTTTTTTACTGTGAACCCAATCCTAATATTTTCTAAATTTTTGCTGGACTTAAATATTTTTTTACTTTTAATCAAGCTTCATCGTTGTTATTTTCATATTTCATATTTCTATCATATTTTCATATCATGCCTTCCGTACCCTAGGCTGTAATGGGTCACGGCGACGGCGTGCATTACTGTGTTTATGGAAGTTGAAGGTTTGGAAACAGACTCTAAACTAACATAAACCTGAGAGGGCGGTTGCACGTAGCCTTATTTGATATGAGATCATAGAAAATAAATTAAAAGGTGATTCAATATCGTATACTTTTTCTTTGATGATCCATGTTGATAAGGTGAATGGGAGTTGAAACACTTGCCCTCCCTTCCGTTGGACAACAACAGCATTGCGCAGTGGAAATATCACAATTTGTTGTTTTAATGTTGATATTTCCACTTTTCCATCATGCGCAAGTTAGATTAGAATAGACAGTATTGTAAATGAATGATAACTGCCAAAATTAGATAGGCAATTTAATTGTACAAGAATTAGATGGATGAGGATGTTAACAATTGGCATGGTTAGGTATTCCATGTTCAATGTGCTACTAGGCAAGGTAAAGTAACAGTTTCCTTCTCCCCAATGCTCTAGTAAGTGTGCATTTGCGGTTTATGAATTTCGAAGGCTTATTCTTAAATCAAGCAGTTTACAAGAACTAGAGGCTTATTGGATTAAGGTGCTGTTTAGATAGTTTTCTGTCAAAAATATTTCCTTTGCGTTTCAATACTTTTTGATAGAATTGTCTATTTTTTGGTTAGGTATGAAATTCAAATAATGAAGTAAAGGATAGATGATAGCCCAGCAAAATAATATTGGAGATTTATAAATAGGAGTGTAATTTATTTCATCCGAAAAAGATTGAAGAAAGTTGTTCTGTGAAGTTGTAAATGTTCGAGATTTTAGAAGAACAGCATAGTTCTTTCTCGTTTTAATACTTTTTTATTGTAGTTCGATCTTATAGCTTGATTAGGTTTGAAATTCAAATAAGGAATGTAGAAGATAGAAGGTATGATTCTGATAAACAAGAACCTACTCGTCCAGGAAAATAATATCGGGATTTTAAAAATTGACATTCATTTTAACCAAACCAAAGATTAAGGAAAGTTGTTTGAGAAGTTGTTCAAAATTAGCAATGGGGTTTTAGAAGAACAGCATCGCCATTTGCATTATGGTTTAAATCCTGTTATTTTGATAAGTCAATGATAGTACAAAAGATATTGAACATGCATTGTATCTCTATATTATTTTTTAATTTCCAAAACATTTGGTACAATTATTATTTTTGTTTAGCGAAATTCTATTTATTGCTGCATTGAGAGATAGCTTCTTATCTTGATGTTTTGTTCTGAATTCGAAAAATATGTTTTTTTAGTCAATCTTTAACGATAATAAATTCAAAGTTATTGCATCGAGTAAGGTTAGGTGGCAGGTAGGGATAACTCAACTACGGTAAGATAGTGAACCCTTCTGACAATGATATCGAGACGTAAGCATATGATAACTTTTGCTACCATACTGTTACTGCTCGGTTGAATTGGAGGTTGGGTTAACTCGAAGCTCATGTAGGGCCCAATTGTCCCAGTCCGTCGAGCACTATCTTAACGCTTCCCTAAACTGGTGCTTCAGAACCCTCGGGCTCTGTTGCCGCTATCCTACTCTAAGCTATTCTACTCTCATGTAAATTTTCCTCTTCTGTCCCCCGATCTGTTTTTCCTTTCCGGGTCAGCCAGGTAGCTCATAAACCCATACAAAAAAAAAAAAAAATATTTTCATATCATGCCTTAATTTAATTTCACAGGTTGACAAATTTATTGGGAATTTGGAGTCATCATTGTTAATAATCATTAATTTTTTTCTTGTTGGTTCGCAGACATAAATTAATAAATATTTTTTTCTAACTCTTACATACTTACCAAAGTATTATAAAATTGGTAATATTTGTAATAATTTTTTTCAAGTATCATTAAACTGTCGATTTATATTGGATTTTTTTATATATAACATTTTAATATAGTTCATTGCACCGTATTCTATTCTTTATATGTAATATTATAAAATTTACCATTGTATTATATTATGTTATACATAATCTATAATTTATAATTTTTTTTTATGTGGCTGCAGCAATCTCGACAACAAATATATTCATTTTTTTAATAGTTTCTTCTGGTTTATGCTTTATGTGTGAAAGATTCAATAAATTTTAAATAAAGTTGATGCATTTAACCTAGTTTAATAACCATAAATTAAATCCACTAATTTGCAGCTCAATTCAGAAGATTTCGCAGACGTACAAAGAATTTAGTTGGATGAATTAATACGGTTTTCATATCATATCTGTGTCAATAATTTTCTTAAATTCACTCACATATTCATATGATCAAATTATCAATTTTTTCATTTGATCATTGTATCGTTTTTTATACTTAAAATTATTTGGTGGTATCGTAATATTAAATCGGACTATATTATTATTCAATTGAGAATAATATCGTATTATATTCAATCAATTTTCTGATTTTGTTGTATTATTATATTTCACACTAAATTATTTTTCGTTTTACCATATATTTTTTTTTACATTTCTTAACTTATTTTGTTTAATTGTAGTATTAAATACTAAATTATTTCTATATTCATCATCATTTCGCATTATATGATATCATATAATCATATCATATAACATCATATATATTTATTTTCTTATAACAATAGTAAAATTTCATATTTACAATAGATTTTGGGTATAATTTCCACTATCGGCCGATGGGTAAGATGTGTTAACATGAGTATCATAATTTTCAGCTTCCTTAAAAAAAATTAAAATTAAAACTCAAGGATCACGAAACATATATGCAATGTTCAGTTATTTGAAGTCGGATCGATCATGAAATTGTAATATTCTAAAATATAAATTGTTTTCAGTTTTATTCGACACCGCAACGAAACAACATAACTTGATAATTTAACATTTTGTAAAAACTACGTGATCAACATAATGTAATTCGGTAGTAGATTGTAATCATAATGTTACAAATTCCAGGAACGCAGAGGAAAATAAATGTGCTTGACATGAACACATTTTGTCAACAATCTGATAATTAAAATCTTAACTTCATGTCCTTCGTGTTGAATATGCAGATCGTAAATCGGCTTAAGTTAAAATTTAATCTTGATTTTAGATCCAGATGTGGAATAGGAATTTCAGCTTTGCAAACTTTTTATTAAATGTATGTTCATCGCAATTAATAGCATAAGTTGACCAAAATGTATTATAATTTCAAACTTTTTCCAGATCATCAGGTCTCATAAATTTTTTTTATCTTCTTTTTATGACCCATTTTAGGAATTGTATTTTTGAAAATCATTTAAAATTATAGCTCAACAATATTATATTACATTTTCAGCCATTCGTTGTTAAAAATATTCGCAATCAAAATTTGACAAAAAATCTAACAGAAGTAATCATAATTGAATTATTGTAGTGTTTTGATCCTTCATCTACTTGCTTCAATATCTCACATCAATCATTTTCGTTTGTTTTTATTCATCGGTTGTTCCAAAGATTTAAAATACTGTCATTGATTCAGTGCTAGATTTTTCATCATTTTTTTTAAGGAATTCACATCAATGTATGTTATTGAATCTTTGTACTTAGAAATTTTAGCTTCAGCACCATTTTTAGATTGAAGTACGTCTACATGTTATTCAAATCACAAGCAAGATACAATCAAGAATATAAAAATATTTATAGTCGTGCACATCCTTTGACATTATAATTATTCTTATTTCCAATTTATCCCAAGGTTTTATCTGCAACGTTACACCAACCTATATCACCTCATTTGATGTTTTTTTATATTAAACTATATTATGTTATATTAAATCATACTTTATTCTTTTATTTTAAATTTTATTTTATTATATTATATTGTTTTATATAATACCATTCCATTTTTTATTATTTTATATTTCATTTTATTACATTATATATATTACATTATTATTGCATTACTCATATTATATTATACTATATTATTTTACAACGTCTAGGGTAGGGGCATCTGGGTATCCTCGTTTTACAAAAAGAGCGGGTTACCGTGTATGCTAGTACCGTATTGAATACTAGACGTTCCTCAATTTATGTCAAGGGAATTTGGCATGGTTGAGAAAAATAAAGTATTTGATTACTTTTTGTAAAATAAGGACGCACGAATTTTTTTTTCGGAAGCCTTGGCGGCGGGATTATGATTTGCATGCTATCGTGTCTAGTCAACAATATGGTTATAGCTTCTCGAGACTTTTCCGCTTTTCACCCTGGATACCGTAAGTGCCGCTGCTTACGATTCCATTCCCTTAGAAGTCTCATTGAGTGGTTATGATTGTGTTGCGTGGTAGCCAAGATGGACGTGTGGGTTATTTTTTTTGCCACAACCGCGGCGCTGCCGCAAACCCAAGGTGGATACAATACATACATACATACTTTAAATTTCTCAATTAAAAAGATTGTTTTGATGGAAGCGAAAAGTGACAATCTTTTTTAATAATGTGATTTAGTTTTTTTTAAAGCATGTTGGTTTGAATTGATTATCTATAAATTTCATAGAACCTGCCATTTTTTTTATTAATTTAAAGAGATTAAAAGATAAATAACATAACATCAAAATTTACCAACAAATAGGTAGTGAGTAAAAAAAACCTGAGTAATATGGTTTCGTATGCCTGTGATGAATTTTTAATGTTACATTTCTTACGTAAGATTTTTGGAAACTCCCCCTACCCCCCTAGTAAGAGATCGTAAGCAAATGTGAAACCCCCCCACCCCCCTTATGTGCTTACGTAATTAGTGAACAGCCCCTAACGCAGCGCTTTAACCTTCCAATAAGCTTTGTATGGTGTATTTTTTAGAGCTGAAAAATAAAAAAAAACATAAGAAAAGATTTTTTACTGACCATTTTCAAACAGCTTTTTATTCACCATCCCCATCCTTCGAAGCATTTTGAATTAAAAATCATATTTTCACCAAAATCATTTCCAAAAAGATTCGCCTGATAATTAAGTTATAGACTTTACACATTTCAACTTAAATTGTTCCCAAACAGCACTTGTCATGGCATTAAATCTGGCGATATTGTGTAATGCAAATTTCTATTTTTTATTCAAGCAAAAAATGCAAATTAATACCTTTGAACTTCAACCCGATGAATCAAAGAAACGATTGGTTTTGAAAAGAGGAAAACATATGTTTAGATATATTCACCCATTATTTTATAGATATTAATTGAAGCAGTTCGGATTTCAAAATTTCCTGAACATCGTTGGTGGTGATCTGCGATTTCATTTAGGATTACGTTATATTTTTAAGATTTAATAACATTTAATTGAGAAGCAGATTTTTTTTTAAATTTAATAGATCGAAAAGAAATAATCTGTTCAGGCTTCGATGAGTTTATTTTATTTCCTGAAAATTATCATATAAACAAAACCTTAATAAAAATTATGTGTCTTTTTTACTGTAAATCTTTATTTTCAAAAATGAAACACCGGTGAAATCCTAACGAATATCACCACAGTTCAACTTTCATATTCTCTGAATAAAGTAATATTTTCAAAACAAAAAAATAGTAGTTATATTGACAAAAGCAAATATCGAAGTATACATTTGTCCCATTTATTAGGGCAAGTGAAAACATATAGGTCTTTTTCAGATGCGTCAGTGAAAAGACTTTAAAATGAATTTAATACTTGTTTGTCTGTTTTATCAACTTTCATTGCTAATCCTTAATAAGTTTTTCTCCGGGATAAATTAATGCTTGGTACTTCAATTTCACTGAATGCTGTTCAACCAAAAGACCTCGATTTACAAAGACATTTACAAAAATTTTGAATATCCGCTTCAGATTCAACACTCTGGCCATTTTGGAGATAAAATTCTTAAATTGGAGATGTTTCATAGCTAAATGGCGCGTTTTCACTTATTCCACCTAAGAAGTTACAGGAATTAATATTATTTTTAACACTTTCAGGTCATATTAAAAGTTCATCATAAAAATCTGCTGCCCCTGGAAAATCAATCACAAAAAAACTTTTCAACAAAAAAGTGAATCAAAAGTCTCTTCTATATAGCCAAAATAAAAAAAAACTTTTCATGTTAAGTTTGTACTTGAATTGTGTGTGCAAACAAACAGTAAACGTGTAAACAGTTTTTTGGTGAATGATTTAAAAAAATGAGTTAAGTTTATTTAATCAAATTTTTTTTTGAGCCCAACAATTTTTAGATGAAGAAATAATGTATACATTTTTTGTAAAAGTTGATAATTTGCACTTGCTCTAGTTTACTTTCTCAATTGAAAATTCTTCCGGAATGCATATCCTCACTTTTTGTTATTAAAAAGTAGATTATTTTATTGATAACTTCAATTTACGTTTGCAAAAAATGAAATAGTTCAATCCTATCTAATCTATTTCAAAGAACAGACTCTTGATGAGAGGACGAATGACCAAGTTGGTTAAAATCCTCTATAAATAAACAAAATAGAATAGAAAAGACTCTTGTTCAATGAATGTGTATAGCGTTCTAGGCGTATTGGATTATACGAAATTGAATGTAAAGCTTCCCAATTTCTTATTTTCAATCGTCCGCAAAGTGTCATAACATTATTTCATATTTATCTTTACCAAATTCGTATTTCTACAAACACCGTTACAAGAGAATTTTATATAATAGACTAGCTGACCCGTTGTGCTTTGCTACACCTTCCGGAAATAAATGTAATTTGTAAAAATTTATTCAAATTTAGATTTTAGAGAGCATTTTTTTAAATCAAACCTAATCATACCTCAGAACCAACAACTTTCAAATGTGAGCTGCAGCTGCAGTTCTGAATTGCAATTCAAAGATGGTATATATTATTTACTGAAACTTGATCTCTGAACTCGTTTTTCAAGATCTGAAATTTGTACTCTGTACCCAAAAAAACCTTTTTAAATATGGTCCCTTCTTTGAAAAGCTCATTATCTTAAATTTACATGGGAGCTCTCCCATCTTTTTCAATTTTGTCCCCCACTGCTTAAAGAAGGTAGGCAAATTTAACCGGCTCGATACCCAAACAGCACTTATTATGGTAATGAAAAATATATTAAATTAGTTATGTATTAAATACAGTGCAAATTTCTTTTTTTCTAAATAAATTTACTACGGTAAACATATAAATATTTAAAAAATTTCTAAGTTTACATTTGTCCCGTATATTGGGGCAAGTATCAATGCAAAGCTTATTTACCGATGCGTCAGAGTAATGGCTTTAAAATGAATTTAATACGAATTCCTGTGTTTTGTTCTATCAAGTTTCACTGAAATATCTGCAGTATTCCTGCAAAATAAATTTTTGTTTGTTACTCCACTTTTAACGAATGCTGTTCAAAGGGAATGACCTTAATTTACAAAGACATTTAAGAATTTTCAATATCTGCTGCAGTTTCAACATTCGGAATACCCCTTCTGGCCTTTCCAACATATTGAATCATTTTGAAGATTAATTTCTTAAAAGTTCGACGTTTGCCCTTGCCCCACCGTGTAAGTTGACAGACGGGAATATTGTTTTTAACACTTTAAGGGTGAACTCAAAATTTCTCTTAAAAATTTTGTGTCCAGTTGAATATCAGTTCTAAAGTCTCGCTTTTCAAAAACGAAGCGGATCAAAAGTCTCTTCTATGCAGCCATGTAACACAAAAACACTTTTCATGTTAAGTACGTACTTGAATTGGTATGTAAGCAAAAAGTACGATGGCTCCCATTTTCATTTCTAAATTCGTTTCAGTTGTGTATTTGGCAATGAGGTAAACTTTTACTAAGGTGGCGCAAATGAACGCACACTATTGCACGTCGGAGAGTAAAAAGAAAAATAAACATAAACAAGCCCTGCTTCGCGACGCGTCGTTGGCAGGGAGCTTCATTTATCCTAGGCAAAATGCGTCGCGAAAATGGTCGGTAGTGACGTCACTTCTGTCATGGTAACTATGTTTACGAAAGAAAAACTTTACTTCTACTTTTGCAAAGTTTCTTTCTCATCACCTCTCTTTCCACCACATTGTGTATTTGGGCCGAAGTAACAATTTCTAGAAGAAAACATAATTTTTAATTTTTTTTACAGAAAAAGTTGAACAATTGAACATGTTCTAATGTTCCTTGAATGAAAAGTCGAATGATACCTACATTAACACGAACTAAATATGGAAGTATTTTTTGCAAATCTTTCAATTGGTTTTGATTCGATTGATAAAATATCAATCCGTGTCACATCTAGGCGTCATTTATTACCACGTGCTGTGTACAAATCAAATAAGCAAGAAAAAAACACATCTAGGTTGCATATCGCCCCACGTATTTGAGAAACAGGCGCCTTATTGTTAAATTTCCCAGCAATCAATGAACAGTGTGCTTTGGTTACTATCCTCTTGCGACGACGTTTGCTCGCCCATGGAGACGAAAAACAAACGCCTCAAAGAAAATATTCTTGGTTGAGAAATACGCGCCAAAATATTTCCACTGATCAGTATGCTATGCCTGGGTTACTATCCTTTTACGACGTTGGCTCGCGACGCCTCGACCATAGAGACGAAAAACAAACCGCCCAAAGGAAGAAAAAATCTCGAGAAAATGGATGTCATAACTTTAATTTGTTTCGAAAAACTACAAATTTTGTATGGAAGCCTCCCCTTCCTTAAGTCGGATGGAGTTTTGACTATTACAGAAACCATCCCCGGCCTCAAAAACCCTCAGATGCCGATTTTGACGATGATCGGTTCAGTAGTTTCCGAGTCTATAGGGAACAGACAGACAGACAAACATTCATTTTTATATATATAGATTATGACTTCCAGTACAGTACTGGATCATCTAATCATTAAGCCGCTGGGGTAAAATGAGATGCCACAGATAATCAAATACAGTTTTTCCCGGTTCAATCAGTACGGAGAGCTCGATAAATCAATACCACCATCAGTATTGAATCGAATTCCCGAACGGTTGAATGAAACAAGGTCTATCAAATTTAGATGCTCTTGGATTTTATGTTTATACATAAAATAATAAATAATTTGGCTCACAAGTTTAACTACCTATCTAAATATATTCAAAGACTATTAACGATGATGGATTAACCAAAAAAATTTCAAACTTTATGACTTTATGACTTAAAGACTTTAAGACTTTAAGACTTTAAGACTTTAAGACTTTAAGACTTTAAGACTTTAAGACTTTAAGACTTTAAGACTTTAAGACTTTAAGACTTTAAGACTTTAAGACTTTAAGACTTTAAGACTTTAAGACTTTAAGACTTTAAGACTTTAAGACTTTAAGACTTTAAGACTTTAAGACTTTAAGACTTTAAGACTTTAAGACTTTAAGACTTTAAGACTTAATGACTTAATGACTTGATGACTTAATGACTTAATGACTTTATGACTTTATGACTTTATGACTTTATGACTTTATGACTTTATGATTTTATGACTTTATGACTTTATGACTTTATGACTTTATGACTTTATGACTTTATGACTTTATGACTTTATGACTTTATGACTTTATGACTTTATGACTTTATGACTTTATGACTTTATGACTTTATGACTTTATGACTTTATGACTTTATGACTTTATGACTTTATGACTTTATGACTTTATGACTTTATGACTTTATGGCTTTATGACTTTATGACTTTATGACTTTATGACTTTATGACTTTATGACTTTATGACTTTATGACTTTATGGCTTTATGACTTTATGAATTTATGACATTATGACTTTATGACTTTATGACTTTATGACTTTATGATTTTATGACTTTATGACTTTAAGACTTTATGACTTTATGACTTTATGACTTTATGACTTTATGACTTTATGACTTTATGACTTTATGACTTTATGACTTTATGACTTTATGACTTTATGACTTTATGACTTTATGACTTTATGACTTTATGACTTTATGACTTAATGACTTTATGACTTTATGACTTTATGACTTTATGACTTTATGACTTTATGACTTTATGTTATGACTTTATGACTTTATGACTTTATGACTTTATGACTTTATGACTTTATGACTTTATGACTTTATGACTTTATGACTTTATGACTTTATGACTTTATGATTTTATGACTTTATGACTTTATGACTTTATGACTTTATGACTTTATGACTTTATGACTTTATGACTTTATGACTTTATGACTTTATGACTTTATGACTTTATGACTTTATGACTTTATGACTTTATGACTTTACTTTATTGATGCAAATTTACAAATGAATTAGAAATGCATAAAACGTCGAAATTTTGTGTGTTATCCCGGAAAAAATATGTTGGTCAATGTGTTCGAAAACCGGCTATGATTTTTGGCCAAAAATTTTTTTATCGAGAGAGCACCAGATCTCGAAGTTTTATTCAATTCTAAGTCATTTGGTATCAACATAAAAATTCGATTTTCCCAATTTCTTTGGTCCTCCTTTGGTGATTTTTGAAGACCTAGAGGTCCCAGAAATTCGATTTTTGATCAATGCATTTTTTTTAGATAGCTCCAGATTTTGACGTTTATTGCATGTCTTATTAATTTCGCAGGCAATCATTTGGTGGGTATTTTGAATTTGCAACACAAATATACGTGTAAACATATCGTATATAATGCAGCAAATCCAGTATATATGTACGTATCATTTTGGAGGCCATATAGGTACAATAGCACACATATTCTTGATTTGGATTGTATTGTCGTAATACGATAAAGAATATACATAGGCCGCACATTGTAGGTGCAGATATACGGATTGTCGTAATAAAATCAGGCAATGCATTTAAATAAGATAAAGAATATGCATGAGTTTAAATAACATTCTATACGATATAATCTGTTAACTAAAATACGACTTCTGGTTGTCTGGGATGGCATCAGAATAAAAATTTACCTTAGGGTTTTGAGAGTAAAAATATCGAAACTTTTAGCGCATTGATGCACTCCTAAATCAAGTACGATTGAGCTAAAATTTTGCACTGCACAGTTTTTTGTCAATCTTCAAAATGTTTATGGACGGTTTTCAAAGTTTATGAATTTTTCCCATACATCCATTGCCACCCTAATGCACATAATATTCACTTAATAAGTTATTCTATGCAAACTATGGTGACCGTCATATATTTGAGCCCCTTGTTCGACCACCTATCCGACCTCCTTGGACAAACACTTGCCTTAAACGGTTGAAACAGCTTCGATCGAAATGACTATGACAGTTTAGTAGCTCCCGCTGTTCGTTTATCAAAATGGAATGGACAGTATCGGATGTACAAAAGTCTTTGCCATCGCCGCCCTTTATATCGAATTAAATCTGAACTTCGTCGCAATCCAAAAACGTTCTGGATGCTCGTTTGCACCAAAAGGAAGGAGTCTGGTCTACCAGCGGTGCTTCATTCGAAAGAAAATTGAATTTAATAAAATAAAATGTTTTTCTTTAAAATCAATTTTCTCCCTTCAAATATGTATCACCTTTCCAACTAGGAACAGAGAGCTTTTCGAACCAATCAACATTCCAATTCCCATGATTCAAAAGTACCTTCAACCTCCCAGCATCATCATCATCCTCTCATCGACAGATTAATCAGTTCAATACTAAAATCGCCTAGCTGCCTAAACGGAACTGATCGCCTCGTATTGTTCGCTAACAACCTGTCAAAGCATTTGCCACCCATTGTTTCCAGATGGCGCAGATCATGGCGTTCCTGTTGTAGGCCGTAAATAATTCGCATGTCACCTAATATCTATAACTGAACTGTTGAATCTTTCATGACCATCGCGGCAATTAGCGATTCATCAACGCGCTACGGTCCAGTCTAAGTCTAGGCGGCTGCATACTGCGAATTGCTTTAATCGTACTTCGTTTTGCCTCCCTCCCGATTTGCACTTGCGCTTCGAGGGATTGATGTTGGCGGGCGGGCTTCAGACAGAATTCATACAACTCTCTGATGGCAAATACAATGACAAGATGGAAGAAATTGATTCGTCATAGCTTGATTGAGACTTTATGCCGCAGGGGGCCCAAATAAATATCCATAGTGAGCGGAAAAAATGTGCCAGCGACATTGAACTTGGGGCAGGACCACAAATCACCTGAAGGCTGCAAACGGTATTGTCATTAGTTGGTTTTAACGGAAAACATTTGAGAATGGCCGAATTTGAATGATGCACAATAACAATAATTTGTATTGAGGGGCTTTATTCGATACACGTAAGAAGTTTGAAGTCAATCTAATGGTTGTTGAATAGCGAATAGCAGAGTATCAATTAAATTCTGTTACACATTGAAAGGCAAATTTTTGAAAAGTACGAATATCACAAAATGAGCTATACTTAATTGCCGAAAATTAAAATCTCCCGATGGGCACAATCATGTAGAATTTGGTAATAAAGTGTGTCCCAAAACTTGTTGAAATATACCTTAGATTTTAAGTAAATAAGGGAGCAGAAGAAGTGATAAAACTGTGAAAACATGGAAACACAGAACTATAGTGTGTATCAGGTATTTCCAGAGACAGATAGATGGTGGTGGTCCGCTTTGTTGATGTTTTTGTTAATAAAAATCAATAAGCCTAGTTCACACCAAGGTTATTAGATCACAAGGTTTACTGACTTTGTCAGTAAGTTGGCGAGGAGAGCGCGGTGAGATTCATAGAGTTTGTTTGTAAACATTGGTAAATTTACTTGATCTGAGGGCTTTGTTGGTAAACAAACTCCACGAACTCCGCAGTAGCTAAATCAAAATGGCTGAATCGGGAATTTCACATATCGTTACACCTCCTATATATACACACACCTTGGTCCACACTAGGCAACTTGAAATGTGATTTTTGTTATGAAACGAACTTTGTTATCTGTTGGTGTTGTTGTTGTTGGAAACCTGAAACGATCTCATTGTCGCCCGAAAAAAATAGGAACCGCTACCCAACGAACATGTTGGCTGCTTAAGAACGGTAATTTGCTGAATAAAAGCTGAGCTAAAGCGTAATTGCTGTTTCAGCTTACTGGCTGAATAAAGACAAACTGAAACCGTGTTTCAGAGTTTAAAGAAGTCTTAGTGCAGCGAATGAGAGTAAATAAAGAATTGTTTCTAGCACACTTTATCAGACTTTGTTCAATCATTCAATTTGACAGACTATGAACTGTGGTAAAACTGTAATGCATGATACGGCTAGATTGAAATGAGAGGGGAATTTTTGTTTTCCTTATTTGATTCCTATTTTTGTATAATTTCCTATTCAGCTTGATTTTGAAATGAAGAGTTGATTGTCTCACGAATTGTATTTTTGGTGCCCAAAATTGAAAAAAAAGATCATTTCTCCTACACTTTACATAAAGTACATCTGCGGATTAAGAAGCATTTTGGTCGCTTAAGAACGACACATCTTCATCGCACCGCAGACTCATTGGGTCTGCGTTCTGCGGCATGTGACCAACAAGCAGGAAGTTTAAAGTTCGAGCAGTTGCAACGAAAACAAACACTACAGAAGGAGAAAAATGGGTGCCAAACATCGGACATTTTGGTCATTTTTTTTTTGGATTGATCCGTCAATTGACGTTTAATGACTTTTGCTGAATAACTTCTCCAATTCAAGATATTAAAGGTCGAAGACACGTGAATTAATGATTTTTGGAGGCCCTATTTCAGCCAGATTACTGATTAAAAATTGAGACACAATATTTTCTCAGCACTTTTTTAACAATAAATTGTTTGTTGGGTAGACACCGTTGATCTTAACTTTGAACGTTGAGAATAAGATTTGTTCAATGATTTTTCGAAAGAGGAATCTTTATTTGTTCAAACCAAAAAATCGATTCCTGTAAAAATTTCACATTTTTATCAGTTTCAAATAACGATGAAACTACATATAAAAAATCATACTTACCTTGAAAAAACGTTATCGTGGCACATATTGGTTCTGTTTCTTTGATTTTGGCGTCAAACACATTTAGATTCAGCACGGTCATTGAACATGCTTAATGTTGTTGTTGATTAGCGGACCATGATATGCCACAAATTTGTTAACAATTGGAAATCAGCTATTCGTTTGACAAGGTAGGGAATAGTTGATACACTATGTTTGTAAACTGTATAAAGATCTTTAAATGTTATTTTATTTCATTTCGACGACAATTGATGTTCAACTGATTTAACTAGAGAAGATGGATGGCATTCCTTTTCAGTTCGGCTTGTTCAGTGAAAGAGAGTGCAATTTAGTTTCTACTGTTCCACTAAGCTGTGCGGATCACCTCCCAACAAACATTTTTCGCTGAACAACCGCTGAAGCATTATTTAGTTCTTATTTTAAATCAGCTATATTGCTGAAAGAAGGTTACCAACATTCAAGGAGATGCTGCTGTTCAGCCGTTAAACATCGAGATTTGGAGAAATTAATTGACGGATGCACATAAAAAACAAAAAGAATGATGACCGATGTAGGTCCGATGTTTGCCAGTTATTTTCCCCTCTCGTGGTATTTTTTTTCTTCGTTTCTCGAATTTCGAACCTGCGACTTGTTATGGTCGCATGCCGCAGTACGCAGAACCAATCATGCATTCTGCGAAGGATCAGAAAAGTGTCGTTCTTAAGCGACCGAAATATCTCAACCAAGGCCAATTTCATGTAAAGAAATTGGAACTGAAAAGCTTCGAGAAAAATGTAAATTTCCTGGCTAGGCCATTTCACCAAGCAAAGTGAGAAATTTCAAAGAATTAGAAGATAAAAAATCTTATTTCGATTAATTCGCTGTCATGCATATTGATCAATAACTGAACAACAAAAAAGTTGATATAGCAGAAAGGCGCTTTCGAAGCTACCCTTTTACAGCTGACACCTGTCAAATTTGAATAGTGTCAAAAATGATTGGACAAAGGCTGAACGAGTTGCTCTTCAACCAATTTTCCTCTACTTTCTATTGGCTGAAATAAAACTTCCTTACACGATGAAACAACGCTGAAGTATTTCTTTCTTCAGCCAGCAAGCTGAAACAGCAATCAGCACCTTAACACAGCATACGATCAGAGAATTGGCGTTTTTATTCAGCAAAAATGTTTGTTGGGCTTTTTCCAAAAATCAGGTCAAATCAACTGTTCATAAAAATCTGGACGGCACTAGTCAGGTCGTTGTTCAATAAAGCAAGTAGAAACTAGTCGAAACCAATCCAGCTCAGCAGCAGGATTCGTTTCGACCTGGTAGAAATCGGTCGAAGTCAATTGGAAAGTGACAGGTGATCAATACATTTCTACTTGTTTCGACCCGTTTCGACTAGACTTCATTGAACAGACATAATGTTTATCTCCGTATTGGGCTTGGGCCTGTTAAAAAGAATAAAGCTTTCTTTTTACTCTTACACAGATTACCATAAGAATGACAGCTGATCGGAGTGAAATTGTATTGAAGGCTATTCCTTTCTTTGTTTAACACATGGGAATCTGTATTCCGGGACTTCCCTTTCTCTCACCGAGATATGAGAGCTCTCACACTAGCTGTCCGGTCCGGGGTTTTCAACATTTTTTTCTTTTTTCAAAAATCAGGGAACTAAAAATCAGGCAAAATCAGACTACGAAAAAGTAAGATTTCGCTAAATTCTACTGATTCAAAGCATCAAAGCAATCGAAAGATTCCCTTTAATTCCCATTTTTCAATAAGAATTCAAGGGAATCTTTGGATTGCTTTGATTCAGCCACATTTCCACTTTTTCACTTCAGCAATGGTACCTAATCCAGTTCCTTACTATCCATTTTTCTTCACATTCTCTAAAATCAGGCATATTTTCAAAAATCAGGCATATTTTCAAAAATCAGGCACATTTTCAAAAATCAGGCACATTTTCAAAAATCAGGCAAATTCAATGGCTTGTCAGGTTGTCAGGCTGAGCCTCAAAAAATCATGCAATTCCTGAAAAATCAGGCATATTGGCATCGCTGGTCCGGTCTGAGTCGCTTACAGTTCGTGTTAACTCGGATAACGAGTGAAGCATGATCAGAGAAAGAGAATTGCACTCGGAAGCCTAACTGAAAACAGTGTTGTTTTCTCTCTGCTCTGTGTAGTTTGGGAGGAGCTTTCCAGCCCTGGCAGAAGAATAAAACCAAGTGGTTTGTTTTTTTCTATTTTTGTTTCTTTGTGTGCTACATTTTTATTGAGTGGCAGTGAGTTGAGTTGAGGGGATGGCAGCCCTAGTCTTGCCGCCTTTGCCGGTCATGGCCTAGAGGATAGCGTTCCAGTCTTCTAAGCCAGAGTCCATGAGATCGAATCCCGATCACGGCACATATAGTACTCTTTCTAAGGTCTGATGGTTTTAGCATTTGTAAGATGCTAGCCATAATATCCTTGAAAGATGTACGCCTTAGAGTTAAGTAAAATTAGATCTCTTCAAAGAAACATGAAGTTTCACTTAGATCCTATATGTGTGTTCGTAAATATCATTAAATTTGACAACCATCAATATTTAGGACCCACGATTTGTTGAATCCCAAACAAACCTGACATTTGACTGTCAAGGACCCGGACTAAATGTCTAATCCTAGAGAAGTGCAGTTAGAATTGCGATTCGCAACATCATTATAAACGACTTAGGCTATAATTTCAGATACGATATCATGTTTGCTGGGTAGAAGCCGTTTTGAGAACATGTCTCAGATTTAAGCTTTTTTGTCAGATTTAAGCTTTTTTTTTGTCAGATTTAAGCTTTCATCTCCAATGCTATCAAGGCAAAAAAAGCTTAAATCTTATAAAAAAAAAGCTTAAAACGAGTTTCACCAACACTTAGCAAATAGATGTTGGTCACACGATTTATAGAGTTATCTTGTAAGGTTATATACTCCTGAGAGAAGTATGGTTAATTGCAAACACCAACATAACAATCAATCTGGTTCCTCATTAGTTGAAGTTTCGAATTTTACAACTCTGTACTACTTTGAGAGGAAAACAACTCAAAAACCCGTATCAAGTTGATTGAGTTGAATAGTTGAAGAGTTTTCAGGTTAAAGTTGTGAGTTTTTTTTTATTTCGAAAATATAAAAAAAAAATCATTTCTAACTAATTAACAACATAATTTTAGCTTTACTATGGCATCTAGGTATCAAGCTTGGAGTGCTCAAGCTTTTGGTAACCCTATCCAAATCCACCAAATCTAGAAAATTTTATGTAGATCTATTACATTGAACAATTTAAGACTGTTGTTGATTTTCACCACACAAAAAAGAAACTTGTTAGGCCATACAGAATTGACAATTTAGGAAAAATTGCCGATTACAGCCATCCTTAACAAAGCTGGAAATGTTCAGGGTTTCCTAGCTCTCATATTGCTTAACACATCATTTATACAAGAGTTAAAACTACAAAAACGTAACTTTTGTGCGTGTTTGAAGTTTCAATATTCTGAAATATCATCAAACTAGAGGTTTCTCTTTCCTAAATTCAATGATGGCCAGTGGCCATCTTCAAATAAAAATACATTGTAAAGAACCGTCATCCATAACTTCATGCTCGTTTTCTAAATTGTTATTAAGAGTCCTAACTATAGATGAGCCCCGCGCTAATTGCAGGTTTTGTCGCGCCAATTCAAACAGATCGTATCTTACAATTAAGGAGCAAATTGAAACTCGTGCCAGTTACTCGCCCGAACACCCGCCTTCGAAAAGAAATCAATAAATAACTTCGGAAATACTTACCTTACCCTTACTTACATTGTATGGTCCACGCCGAAAGAAATAAACAGGTGGGCACGTCCAGTCCATCGAACTTTGAAAAGCAACACGCGCACACCCAGTTACAATCCATTGGATTACAGCCTGGACCTGAGTGTCGATAGTCCATAAGTTTGGACTTGTTTTGCCCAAGAGCAAAGATGAGGTCTTAAAGATTCCGACGTTCAACTCTTCACTGGGAGAATATTCATTCTTATGTAAACAAGAGCCTTCCGTCGATCGCTTCTTTCATCGTAGGCAGAGTAAGTGTCATGGAATCTAGCCCTACTCATTATGATCCGCAAAACGATCTAGTTTCCCGCTTCATTTGAAACAACAGTCCTCGGAACGGCAACAGGTTTTCCTGGGGCCATAATTTCCAGGGGGCAGTTTATGATCCCCCCGCAAAAAAGGAACAACAATTGCAGACAAAATAGAACCTAATAGAAATAAACATCTCGATCAGACACGACATCAGACAGGCGGGATTTGGCCAGGTGCTGCCGAACGGTTGCTGGCAAGATACCTAACCAAGTTCATAGATCTGGTGCCAGATTTCACCATGGGCGTGTTGATTGGCGAACCGCATGCAATAATGTTGGGCAACCCTTAACTCGGCAAAGGAGGCTCAGCACCTGTGGCCAACACCTGAAAGTAGGCGTCCGTCGTCGACTTCTCACTGCAGTAGCTATCCAGTTGCGATCTTTTTGAACCTTGCTGGAGGCACTTTTGATCTGGATGTAAGATCCAACAAAACTGACTGTTCAATATTATTGAAAAAAAAATTGTTACAACTTCATCTGACTGTTCGTTTTATGATTTCAAAATCATGCGTTTTATCACAAAAAAATAAATTTAAAACGTTATCCTCTTTAATTAAAATATTTTCAAGACATTTGGTCGATTGTCTGGAGATGCTGTTCAAAGTTTGCCGTGAATGAATTCTGGCGGACAGGTCCAAATCGAACGCAGACAGATCTAAACATTCTGAACACTCTTCAATATTCGACAGCTGGAGACAGACCAGACGGTCAGCGTTGCTGCAATTCATTTTGAACACAAGTCTCTGAACGTTTTAAAAATAATAGATCCACTATTCCTGCTATGACACGAATGCCACAAATATTGTAAAGTGTCTCTAATAAAACTTAATAATAAACTTTTCCTGTAGTAACTTTCATGATGCTGCAAAAGTTCATAATTGAAAATCAATTGAAAGTCACTTGTTTGAACAATCAATTGGACTGCTGGGTTGATTCCGGAATTCTTCAAAATGTTTCAACTTTTTTTAAACTGTCTAATTAATTAAAACTGTTTCAATTAAGAATAGCTTTGGATAGCATTCATAAATACTGGTTTTGAAAAAAAGATCATGGCAGTTTATTTGTTTTGAGCCTTTTTTTAAATCAATCATCGTTGCAATACTGTTGATGTCAAATGAGGTGCGGATCCAAAAGATAGTTGTCTGAAAACTTTTTATGCATTAGAGCAATTTTTAAGTTAAAATCTTTTACATTTTTTTGAAAAATTATTTAAATAAAAGTCAAGATAGCCGGGACCGGGCAGTCTAAGTGCGCATATTTATGTTTTCATTTAGCTATATTTCAATTCCACTTGCAATTTTTTCATATAATTTAATTGAAAATGGTAGAAATTGAAGATAAGCACAGGTCAAAGCTGAAATGTTGGCGAAATTTTAGATATCACTAGCTCTTTTGCATTAAACATAATTATACCCAAGTAACTTCTATGTGCATTCTATGTGAGGTCTAAAAAGCTTCGTTTTGGTTTAAAACTCATCCATGATTTTTTGCAAAATTTTAAAGGTTACGTTTTCATGATTAAATTTGAATTTTGATGTTTGGATGAGAAAATTGAATTTATTGTTCAGAAAATTCAACATCAATTTTGTTTCTTCTGTGGAACCGACCTTTCTAAAGTTTCTTTGAAAATGAAGATTTTCGTGAATCAAACTTTAAGCTCATCTTCAGCTAAGCTTAGCAGAGCTTGTTTGACTACTGATATCCACCTTAAATCTGTAAAACTGTTTTATTTCATTCACAATAATCAATTGCACAATTTTACATCGCCTATAAGGCTGCTACTCCGTAATTAATCGAGGCCATCGAACTTTTACGAAGTTCAAAAGAATGGTGCTTGGGATTAGCAGTATATTCTCAATGTAAAAAACTGATGCCCTCGCTTAATGATTAATAACGATGTCAGCCACGTCTTCGTAGTCAATGGGAATAAAGGGAGGGAAGGTTGGTACACGGAGAAAAATGACAGAAAAAACAGTTGTTCTCAATATTTCAGCTGGTTATACCAATCATCAAAGCTTAGTTGATTTTTTCGCATTCAACTAAAAATATAAAAGACTCAACTACAAACTGATGATTGACATTACGCAGTCAACTATGATTATAATGGATCCAACTGTAATGGTATAATTAATTCAAATGTAAATATAATAGATTCAACTACAATTGTATAATTGATTTTAGGCATTCAGCTATAAATATATATATGTATCAACTATAAACTGATGATTGACCTTACACAATCAACTAAGAATATAATAGAATCAACTGTTATGGTATAATTGATTCAATTGTTAATATGATAGATTCAACTACATTTATATGATTGATTTTAGGCCAGGCCCGTGCGAAGGACTCGTCCATGGGGGAGGGGGGTTTCGAAATTCAAATTTAGCTTAAAATAATAACAATACCAAATTACACAATAAAGAAGGAAATTGATTTCTTACATAATTTCCTTACTCATTATTTTTACACGAACTCAAAAACTAATAAATTTTAGTTTTGAAATGATTCAATCTTTTCAAAACAAATCACAATGAAAGTTTTAAATCATTTATGTTTTCGCTCAGTCATTGAAATTTTTTTCAAAATGATGATCCTTACTCTGAACTTGAATTGCCATCAAAATAATTTCTCTGCAGTCTAGTTCTCAAATTTGAAATATGTATATATTTCCAAAACACACATTCAAAAATAAATCTGAATTCGAATAATATCCAATAAATAAATGTCAGATCAGGAAAAAAATCAACCATGATTGATTGTTAGGAAAATGATAATAATTGATATTTATTACTCATCTTAATTTTCATTTCTTTTCTTCATTTTCAACTCAATAGTTGATGTATTTTGAATATAAATAAAAATTAATCGCGATTTGAAATGTGAATTTTTTATAAAGAAAATAAATTAAAGGTTTATGTTTTAAAACACTTAGATTCAGAATTGAAAAACATAGACAAACTTTTTAAAAATATTTATAAAATATCAATAGCTTGAATTTAAAATTCGGTAAATTTATTTAAAAATTGGGAAAAAACTGTACTATGGAATTCGGTGAACTCATTTGAAAATTGAAACAGAATATAAAGATGAAAAAGATAAGTCCAAAAAGGATTTTTTTTTTCAATAAATACGTCTTATCATTATAAAACTTATTTGAGAAATTTAATTGATAACTCAAGAGAGGAGCATTTTGGTGCATATATTTAAATGATTAATTTGGTAGATTTCAGCGCCCTGAACTTGAATGTTTTGTTTAATTTGATCTATCATATTTTGTTTCAAAATGTTTCAGTTTTAAGTTAAATCAATCATTGATAACTGATTAACTATTAAACCTACATTTAAGAAAAAATCTGGTTCTGATTTCTTTAATTCAATTAAGGAATAATATTTTGAAGACGATGATGATGATGATGCATGATTTAAAAAAGTAAAATTCGACAGTTTTTGAAAATGTAGAAAGATATCATTAGAAGTATTTTAGACATTGCTGCATAAAGCTTAAAAAAATTGGTTCAAACTTCTGTAAAAATTCGTTAAATGAGAAAAGTAAACAAATAGAACTCTTAATTACTTAAAGTTTTAAGAAAATTGTTTAATCATTTAATACTTTTATTTCAAAATGTTTTTTTGTTGTTTTCAAGTTTTGTCAAAAATAAGTCCAGAACTTCCTTAAAAGATTTTAACCTATTTTGAAAAGTTATTTCAATAACAGCTGACCAGTGACAGAAAGATTGCATATTTAGATTCAGGGCACTCAAGTTAGACAAAATTACTTTTTTAAATTCATTTACCTTGGGAAAATGTCGATTTTGTGGTCTTGTGTTATTTATCCAAACCTTTTCAAATCTGATGTTGAGCAAGAACAAGAATTACAAAATGTAATTAAGACTGAAATTGGTTTTTTTAAGAATATTCCTTATCAGCACAACATTTTCAATCACATAAACGATTTTATTAAATCAAAATTTAAGTAATAAGGTAAGGATATTAGATTTTAGTTTGTTTTTTTGCTAATTCGGTTGATCATTGTGCCTGTTGCATGGTTTCCAACTTACGATGTATAAAATTAGTATTCAATAAATTAATTTTAAAGTTAAAATGGTTCGTTTCAAACTCTGTTCTTATTTAGTTACAATCTTCTAATACAGGGGTTTTCAGATCATTTGCTCGGCGGAGCATTTTTTAAAACCAAAAATTTTGGCGGAGCACCTACCTTTTTGAAAGAATGAAAAAACCCGAGTTTTGAAAACTTGATAGTATTTATCGTTTAAATAAGATGTGTCTTGTCACCGTAGTCAATAAAATGAGTAATGAATGGCCACACTTTGAATAGTCTTGTTTTTATTGACAAAATATGTGTCATCAAAAATTAATGATTTCAATAGAACAAATACGCTTTCTGTCGATTCTGGCTTCTTTAAGATAAAAATAGGCTGTTCCACGCATTTAAAGTCTTCGATCTTTTTATTATTTTATGATATTCTTCGAGGAATTTTGCTGGAAGCTGTAATTGTTATTGTAAATGACTTCACTACACTGTAAATTTTTGCCTCGATTTCCAGCAAAAAAAATTGCTGGAAACGTTCAGCAATTCAAATTTTTGCTGGAAACCAGCAATCGGTTTTCGAATTGCTGGATTTTTCAGCATTCAGTTGTGTTCTTGTCATTTTTGCTGAAAAATCAGCATTCGGTTTTCACATTGCTGGACTTTCCAGCAATTGATCTAGTTTTCTGGAAAATCAGCAATCGAGTTGTCAATTTCGAGTTTGTTTTTGTTTCGTACGCTGTAAGCAAGGTGAGATTCTATTTTACGAATTTTGGTTAAATTAATATAATTATTTTATTTTCCTCTATATTCTAGCAACCAGATAACAAGTCAAGGGTGAGTTTTTCTTAGACAGATAGATATTCTCTAAAATATTCTTATCAAAACTAGTTTTACAGGTGGCGGATGATCAACACTTTGGCACAAAGCTGCCAGCTCAGAGCCGGATTTATAGAATATTTTTAAAAAATATCGTGTTTCTGGAAATAAATGTATCTCTTTATGGAAAAATGGGAGGAAATAACTGTTTTTATTACTTATTATATGCACAGCCAGTAATCAAAATTTAATTTTGAAATAATATATAAATTCGATACTAAATACAGCCGGTTGTGTTGAAAGAAATAGCTGGTTTCCAGCAATCTGGATTGCTGATTTTTCAGCAATTTGAAGTGCTGGAAACCAGCATTAACGTTTGCTGTTTTTTCCAGCAGTTTAAATTGCTGGAAATTTTGCTGGAAAGTCAGCGGGACAAAAACCAGCAAAATTTTGCTGGTTTCCAGCAAAAAAAAATTTGCTGTGTAGACACGTTGGCCTGTCAGTTTAAGTTTACACCAAGGAAAACAAAAATAAATTTATCTACGAAAAGTGTTGTGATTGTCATAATTCTTGGAAATTTTCAGATGATAACTTCAAGGTTATTTCTGATTGAATGCTTCTTAAATTCGGAAAGCTGTTCAGGTTGCGCTTTTTGAGCGATTCTGCCCAAAATTTGATTTTTCTCTTGATAGTCATGATTTTGCCGTTTTAATCAAACATTGTTATTACTTTGCCTTGCATTGAAAGACTTAAGTCATTCTTAATTCAAACAGGCGAGACCACGTTTTTCTACGAGATATCCAGCGATCTTCGGTATGAAGTAGCAGCGTGGAATGTTGACTAACCATCTCTACGCACAGCGCCTTGAATAACCCTGAATTTTTCGGTCGAAACTTCCTTCAAAGATGATGATAGTTACTTCATAGCGAGTGCATGTCGATGATGGATGTAATGACTCATCAATGCAATTTCCCCATGGAATATTGTTGTCCGTAACATAATCATCAATTATTTGGCTTGAAAATTTCAGCCCCCGACGTGGAAGTTGGCAACGATTTGCAAAGGAAAAAATCCTCCTTGATAGCGAACAAATATCATCATAATTATTCATAATTGCTAGTCCTGCTACATCTGTGGATTCCTCAAGCTGCAAGTCGAATTTTAAAATTCTCAATCGCTTTCAACATCTTCAGCCATGTCACAAATTCGCCGAGAAGCCGTGTTGTCAGACATGGGAATCGAATTGATTTACCAATTCCACTGTTTTATTATACGGACGACTTCTTGAATTCAAGGTTTGATTAAGTTTTCAGCAATAGTATGCGCTTCTCCAGCTTTTCCAATCGATAGCTCGCCAAGTACGGCGCAAGAACAGCCTTTTCATTGAGTGTTTTCACACTCAGTCCTGTAACACAACGTTGTTCGATCAAAGCAGTTTCCATTCTTTGCCAACATCCCTGCAGGGATTAAGCCGCCAGTAAAAACAAAGTAGGTAAACTAAATTTATTCGTTCTTATTTTTTGACCTGTGATTTTTTTTTCTCATGTTACGATAAAAATGAAACGATAAAAAAATATCAGAGTTTTTCAAAGTAAGTTTAAGATTTCCGTTGCGTAAGTCGCGGAGCACTTTCAAAAGCTTCGCGGAGCACCAAGTGCTCCGCGGAGCACGATCTGAAAACCCCTGTTCTAATATATAAAGATGAGTTGGGCTATATATGTTTGTATATATATATGCACCTTATACAAATCCACACCGCTTAACCGATCAGCTTGAAATTTGGTACAGTGATGTAAACGGACATGAGAAAGGTCGAGGTAATAGTTTTGGGCCCCTCCCGCCTAAGAAAAGGGACCCCCCCATACAACTTATGTTTTTATTTCCACGAATCAAAAGTCATGGCACCCATTTGTCAACCGATTTTCGTTTCCTTTGGCGAGATTGTTTTCTTCATCACCATGGGCCAGGCATTAGAAACGACCATCCAAAGTTCACGTGTACTGGAATGCAAATCAAAGCTTGCTGAGCATGAAAAATTTGGAAGGAGTAATTTTGGCGGGTGTTTTTTCCTTCTACTGTCCAAAGCACGTGGTACCGGTGCGAGGCCTTCGATTGCAATAATGAGCCTTCATTTAGGTTAAAAAAAACTACTCGCCTGTTAGAAATATATTGAGAAGAACAGTGGTTGAAAATCTACTAAAATATGCAGTGTGTAAAGCTTGGATACATCAATTCATGTTCATTATGAATTGACTTCTTCAGTTGAAAAACTATTTGGACTGAAAACTAATGTTCCTGATTTTAGGAACCATCATTTTTCATACTTTCGGAACTCCTCATAGGGAAACAATTAATAAAATTGAGGGTTGTAAGTTCAAGGCTGCGATTTCAACACCTTGATTGCCGTGTAGGAATTTAATTTACATTAGGAATTAGACAATTAAACGTTCATTTTATGTAAAAAATTAAAACCAAATCCAACGCACGAGACTTTTAGTAATTTAATCTGAAGTTTTTAGTTTTGTACAATTCAATTTTCATTTGTAAATTTTTAAATTTTAAGTTATTATTGATCATCGATGTGTTCAATTCTACCATCTAATTATAAGAAAACTTTAAAAGCACATTGAAAACATGCAGAGGAAGTCTCTTATAAGGTTTCAGTGGAAATCTACTTAGAAATTTGTAAGTACAAAATAAAACTTAAATGGGTATTTCATTCTACGGGAGATCTTGAAAAAAGGTCGTTGACATTTGTTTACAAGCCTAATACATGGGATTTTCATTAGATAACCCATGGAAAAGATAAAAAAATGTTATCATTTGATAAAAAAAGTGGTAATTCAATTCAAGCTTTCTGAAAAATGGGGGGTGTAAAATAAGGTTTCCAGAATTGCGGTATCGGGCCAGACAAATCACGCATATTTTATCGAAAAACCTGGCCAAATCCAGCATTTGATTTCAAAATGTTCAAACCGATATCCTGGCAATATCCGGGCATACTTGGTCAAAACCGCGAAATTATTCAGTGAAAATAACGAAAAATATACTTGCAAATTTTTTTTTTCAACAAACCACGTCAGCAAATTTTAAATAGTAAAGCTTCCAAACACGAGCCATGATTGTTTCTTAAACTTGCAATTCCAATCTTCTTTTTGAACGTAAAAATGAAAAATTATAATAATTATAAAATCTCAGCTTATGTTACGTTTTAAAAATGATGTGAATAAATCCGGGTGAAATCCGGGCTTTTCGCAACAAAATCCTGGAAACCGGCCAGACCAGACTTACCTCAAATTTTGATTCAAATGTTCTAGCAAATCCGGGTAAATCCGGGCAACCTGGCAACCTTAGATTGAAATGTTTTTCGTGATAGAATGGATAAGCATTCAACGGAAATCATTTCAAATTTCTATTAGCAAACCTAAATACTATTAGTTATTTAATAATATGAAAACGATAAACTTTGCTAATAATCCCAATTAAAACTTTAAGAAGACTAACAAAACTTACAAAGCTCACATGGCCAAACATGGTCCAATTTGTTATGATGATGAACGAAACTTAACTTACTTACTTAATGATCCCGCGCCGATCCTCCGGTGCATAGGGCCGTGGTAAAAGACCTCCACTGTTGACGATCCGGAGCCAGCGTCTTCACCTGGTCCCAGTCAAGATTTTCGTCGACAGTTCGGATTTCAGCGGCTAGGCTTCGCCGCCACGAGTTTCTGGGCCTGCCTCTTCTTCGATGACCTTCTGGATTCCAATCTAGCGCCTCTCTGCAAATCTCGTTTTCATCTCTTCGCAGCGTGTGCCCAATCCATCTCCACTTACGTTCTCGAATCTCGACTTCTAGCGCCCTTTGATGACACCGGCGATGCAGTTCCTCATTCGAGATCCAGTTGCCAGGCCACCAAGCGCGGATGATGTTCCGCAGGCAGCGGTTTACAAATACTTGCAGTTTTCGCGTCGTCACCGCATATGTGCACCAAGTTTCGCACCCGTACAGCAATACGGATTTGACGTTTGAGTTGAAGATTCGGATTTTTGTTCGTAGAGAGATCTGGCGTGACCGCCAGATGTTTCGGAGACTCGCAAACGCAAATCGGGCCTTTCTGATCCGGGTTTCGATGTCTTTCCTGGCACCACCATCAGGCGCTATCTGGCTACCAAGATACTGGAAGCACTCCACTCTCTCAACCTGTTGCCCAGCTACCATGAAACTGGAGGGATTTCCTGTGTTGATCTCCATCGACTTGGTCTTTCCGACATTGACTTTGAGACCTGCTGCCTTGGAACTTTCGGTGAGGTCGTCGAGTTTGCTCTGCATATCCGGTTGCGTTTGGGCGAGCAAAACAATATCGTCAGCCAGGTCAAGGTCGTTCAGATGCTCCATTGTTGAAGGATTCCACGGCAATCCTCGGTTCGGTGCACAGTCGATCGATCCAGTCAGAATCTCATCCATTACGATTAGAAAAAGCAGCGGTGATAAAATACATCCTTGTCTCACTCCAGCAGTTACCGGGATTGGCTCGGACAAGACACCGTCGTGCAAGACCTTGCACGAAAATGCCTCGTATTGTGCTTCGATGAGATGGACTAGTTTCTCTGGGACCCCTCGTCGCCTTAGAGCCGCCCAGATGTTTTCATGGTTGAGTCGGTCGAATGCTTTTTCGAAATCAACGAACACCAGCAGAAGAGAGTCCTGGAATTCGTTGATTTGTTCCAGTATGATTCGTAGCGTTGTGATGTGGTCCACACATGATCGTCCAGATCGGAATCCAGCTTGTTGCCGTCGGAGTGTAGCGTCTATTTTCTCCTGGATCCTGTTCAGAATCACTTTGCAGAGTACTTTGAGGGTTGTACAGATCAACGTTATGCCTCGCCAGTTACCGCACTCTGTCAGGTCTCCTTTCTTCGGGACCTTTACGAGGATACCCTGCATCCAGTCGGCCGGGAATGTTGCAGTATCCCAGATGTCAGCGAAAAGACGGTGCAACATTTGTGCTGACAGGGCAGGGTCGGCTTTCAGCATTTCAGCAGGGATACAATCGATCCCAGGTGCTTTGTTGGATTTCATGTTTTTGATTGCCGCTTCTATTTCAGCCAGCGAGGGCGCTTCCGAGTTGACGCCATTTATGCGACTTACTGTAGGCGCCTCGAGCTGCGGGTTCTGTTGGCCATCGCTATTCGTGACTCGGAAGAGTTGTTCGAAGTGCTCAGTCCATCGTTTGAGCTGATCTGTTCGATCGGTCAATAACTGACCTGCTCGGTCTTTCAGCGGCATTCTTGCATTAGTCCTTGCACCACTGAGGCGGCGAGAAATGTCATAAAGTAATCGGATATCTCCATTGGCGGCGGCTCTTTCCCCATCTTCGGCTAGGGAGTTTGTCCAGGCTCTCTTGTCTCGTCTACAAGCTCGTTTAACTGCCTTTTCCAGCTCCGCATATCGTAAGCGGGCGGCTGCTTTGGCTGACCCGGTACATGCCTGCTCAATTCCGACTTTCGCCTTTCTCCGATCATCGACCATCCTCCAAGTTTCATCCGACATCCATTCACTTCTTCTTCCACAAACTTTACCGAGAGTACCATGGCTCGTCGTGATAAAGGCATTCTTGATTCCACACCACTGTTCTTCGACTGTTCCGTCTGTCGGCAGCTCCGAGGCTCGGGATTCTAGCTGTTCAACATATGCCCTTTTCACCTCTGGATTCTCCAACCGGCGGACGTCGTATCGACACCCGACTTTCTCCTCGCGCCGTTGGACACGCGCAACTCTCAGTCGTATCTCGCCAAGGACGAGGTGATGGTCAGATGCAATGTCTGCGCTTCGCTTGTTGCGGACATCAAGAAGGCTCCTTCTCCATTTTCGGCTGATGCAGATGTGGTCAATTTGATTTTCTGTTCGGCCATCTCGGGATACCCAAGTGACCTTATGTGCTGGTCGATGGGGGAAGAGCGATCCACCGATCACCATGTTGTTGTTGCCACAAAATTCTACAAACAGCTGATGAACGAAAAGCGTTCAAAATTTCAAAAAGCCAAACGACTCATTTCGATTTATATTTTATGTGAACCCGAGCAAGGCCGGGTAAAATCAGCTAGTTCTAAATAAAAATCCATTCTAAGTTTAGGGTTTTTGTATGTCAAGTTAAGAGTTTCAATACAAAAGGTTGATTGAATTGCAAATCAATATTTACAATGTAAAATTAGTTCAAAAAATCGTGAACGTCATGAAGTGAAGTAGAATGAAATGTCTGAAGCCAAGGGTGATTTAAGACTAAATTCCGCGGGAGGCGAGCAAAATTTTTCACTTGCTTGTTAACCCTTATTTAAGATCAAGTTATCTGATACTACGGCAAAAATTTTACTTGGAAAAATCTTCATGGGGGGGGGGGGTTAAACCCCTAAACCCCCCCCCCCCCCGTTCACACGGCCTTGTTTTAGGCCTATAACTATAAATATTATAGATTCAACTATACATACCTGGTTGACGTCTCACATTTAACTATATATACGATAGATTCAATTGTATTGGTATAATTGATTCAACTGTAAATATGATAAATTCATCTACAATCGTATGATTGTTTTTTAACTATAAATGAACATTTCTGGTTTACCTCTAACATTTAACTATGAATATGATAGATTCAACTGTAGTGCTATAATTGATTCAACTGTAAATATGATAGATTCAACTGTAGTGGTATAATTGATTCAACTGTAAATATGATAGATTAAACTACAAATGTATGATTGTTTCAAGGTATTGAACTATAAATATAGTAAATTAAACTATATTGTTATGATTGATTGTCTGATACTTGAATACTATAGTGTTCATCAGCAAAAAAAAAAGTGAGATCAGTAAGTGTTTCCTGCCGCGATCGTATCGTATCTGTTTTTAGGGCTCAGCTGGCAGTTCTTAACGTCGCACACAGGAGTATTTCACTCAAAAGCCTGGCCAAAACTCAAAATTTAAATTTCATTGAATGCTTTTATGTCAATGTTTTGACATATGATGACACAATGATTTTTGAATAAATTTAACACCATGTACCGGTCGTTTTTTTTTTTTTTTGACATCTGATTTGTTAATATGCTGTAGAACCTGTTCAAACTTTAATATTTTAATGAGAAATAATTTTTCTTACAATTCGTTGAATTAGCGCGACTAAGTCAAATCTATGAAAAAAACTTTCTTAAGCGACTTAAAATGAAAATTTTAAATGGAGAACTTTAATAGAAGGATGTCAATTATTTTTAAGTATAAAAGTTAAAA
Source organism: Uranotaenia lowii (assembly GCF_029784155.1). Classification (NCBI taxonomy): domain Eukaryota; kingdom Metazoa; phylum Arthropoda; class Insecta; order Diptera; family Culicidae; genus Uranotaenia; species Uranotaenia lowii. Next base: position 149,696,711 of record NC_073693.1, read on the forward strand.
ATCGATGATTATAGAGACAATGTACAACGCTTTGAAAATTCTTCTATTTATTTTTTGTTTTAAACATTGATTTTTTTTACAAAATAGTGTTTTTGTTTATGTTCCCAGCAAGTCCCGGCAAAATGTTTGATATCATTTGAAAATTGATAACTTCAATAATCATGTGCAAAAGAAAATAAATCGCACAAACTCGCGCATTTTTGATATTTTTAAGCTTGAAGTTTATAAATATTGATAATTTTTTTTCCACAAAAAAGTCCCCTATGATTTCGTTTATTTTAAATTAAAGCTCAGTAAAATTTATGTTCTTTTTAACTTTCAAAACCAAATAAAAAATTCTATTTTTTTTTAATTTTACAATTTTTTAATCTAGTTTATCTATCATGTTAAATAAATGTAAATGAAAATTTCTAAAAGAAAATAATACAAAATTACGAAAACGGTAAAAAATATATTAAATGACCTTACAAACGTTTGATAAGTCGAAACAAACTTTTTTATGGATTGTAAACCTAAAAAATACTTTTGGCCAACTTTTTCGGTGGCAAAGCGCAAGCGCTCTGCGGCAATAGGGAAACATTTTCCTCTGCCAGTATCTGGCAGCGGTCGTGTAAATAGTAGGTCGACAGTTCCTGGAGTTGGGAAAGGTATAACTACTCTGGCTGCCCGCGATATCGACGTTTGTCTCGACGCTCCTTCACGTGATCCTGTCAGGATTCGCCGTGTGCTGAAGCACGGACTTCTAAGGACGTCTTCCGGGACCGATTAGTAAGACGCACAATTTGCTAGGCAACCATGCATCAAGCTGCAAACAACAGCGGAGGAACTAGGACGTGGATATCGTGATTTTCGGTCAGGCTTTCTAGCTTTGCGGCGGCTAAAGCGAATTAGATGCAACATGTTGAAACAATAATTTAAAAGAAAATTAAACATAGTCATAAAATTATTCCGAAAAAATGCTTCAGATACGATAACTTCCAATATAAACAGAATTTGAATTCACAATATTTATAGTTGACCTCATTGAATCAATCATAGAAATAAAATTGAATCTTATTTTTATTTATTTACATAGTATTTCAATTCCTCGGGCACCCCACGTTCGCCAGATCACGCTCCACTTGGTCTAACCACCTCGCTCGTTGTGCCCCCGCTCGTCTTGTTCCTACCGGATTCGTAGCGAACACCTGTTTTGCAGGACAGTCGTCCGGCATTCTCGCAACATGTCCCGCCCAGCGTATCCGGCCAGCCTTAACCACCTTCTGGATACTGGGTTCGCCGTAGAGTCGCGCGAGCTCGTGGTTCATCCTTCGCCTCCACACTCCGTTCTCCTGTACGCCGCCAAAGATGGTTCTTAACACTCGTCGCTCGAATACTCCGAGTGTACGCAGGTCCTCCTCGAGCAATATCCATGTCTCGTGCCCGTAGAGAACAAACGGTCTAATGAGCGTCATATATAGGTTACACTTCGTGCGAGGGCTAAGTCTCCTTGACCGCAGTTGCTTGTGGAGTCCATAGTAGGCACGAATTCCGCTGATAATTCGCCTCCGGATCTCACGGCTGGTGTCATTGTCTGCGGTCACCAGTGAGCCGAGATAGACAAAGTTTTCGACTATCTCCAGCTCGTCACCGTCGATCGTTACCTTGTTATTACTGGACAAGCGGGTTCGGTCGGTCTCGGATCCGCAGGCCAGCATGTACTTCGTCTTGGACGTATTAATCATCAACCCAATCCTTCCTGCTTCGCGTTTCAGTTTGCGGTAGATCTCCTCCACCGCCGCAGATGTCATCGGCAAAGCAGATAAGTTGACTGGATCTGTTGAAAATCGTGCCCCGCATTTCGCCCACCGCTCGTCGAATAACACCTTCTAGCGCCACGTTGAACATCATGCAGGATAGACCATCACCTTGTCGAAGTCCCCTGCGCGATTCAAATGAACTAGACAATTCACCCGAAAGCCGCGGAATTGAATCTATCATATTTATAATTAAATCAATCATATTATTATAGCTAAATCTACCATTTCTAGAAATAAATCAATTAAATTATTACAGTTGAATCAATCATATTTATAATCAAATCAATCATATACTTATAGTTAATTCTACTATAATTATTGTTTAATGTATGTCATAAATAGTACATTATAGTTGAATCTATTATATTTATAGTTGAATGCACAAAATTAATCATACAACCATTGTTGAATGTACGAAATCAAACAGATTGTCCATAATATGTATTGATGAACATTTGAAAAATTATAGTTGGTCGAGAATCAAGCAGATATATGATTGAATATAAATGAATTATTGTTGGAAATGCCATACTTTTTTCTCGAGGGATGAAGGATTGTTAAAATCCCAATGATCAAATAAATAAAAAAAATAATGTTTTTATCCGTGTACGATACTCTTTTGGTTCAATTAGCAACCCCTCGTCCCTGCTTATTAAAGAAAAAATATTTAAACAACAACACCCAGCAGAAATCAGCTGTTTATTTCAACGTCTTCGAAAATGAGCAGGGTTGTATCAAAATCGTGCTTAGATTTAATAGGACACCCTATAAGAAGATTTTTATAAACCATTCACCTGAAAAATTTTCGAGTTGTAGGTATAAAATTTTCAGTTTATTTAGTATGTAGATTTTAAACTTGGTATTACTTCTTTGATTATGAAATTCAACGTGTGTATTAAATGATCAAGATTAAAGTACAAGATTGACAGTATTCTTTTCTTTTATTTCAGATCTACAAATAAGGTGAGTTGAATTGCCAAACAAGTGAGCTTTACAAAGGAACAAGAAACCATATGTGCATACCTAACATCTAAGATCAAACATTTTCACACTGGCGGCAGCGATCTCAGCGTGAGATACTGCGGCCAGTAGTGTAGATCAACAAGATGAACGATATTCGTCCGTACTTAGAAGCCCCCAGTCGTCATCAACGAATGAGATATGAGCATTATGCGCCCAATTAGACATGTTTACACACTTTCGCTCTATTCAGCCCATTATCCCGATTTCAACAGATGCGGAACAACCCAGATTGAATTAGATCTGTTGCCTAAACAGAGTCAGTGAAAGTGTACTCATTCAGCCACTCATTCACCGGGGATGTCACCGGGAAAGTAGTAAATCAAACAATTAAGTCATTGAAACCTACGCGTCTCATTCTTTCTCTTACTTTGAGTGCAATCTTTGTCAATGTGATGTAAAGCATCGTATTATGTGCACCAACAACTCAATAGCAAGCGAGATTCAGAGTGAAAAAAAGGTGAAGATTTTCCGTCAGTGGGTTGAAAACATTCCGGATTGTTGAAAACAGACAAAAATAACCATCGCTTTACCCCGCGTTGGTCTCAGGCGGAATCGAATCAATTCTATGGTGCAGTCGGAACTTATGCAATAAAGTATATTATTTTTAACAATCCCTCTAGCACAACAATCCTAAGAACAATAAAAATGAATTGAAAAAATCATTTCCTAATTGTAGTATGATAGATTTTTAAAAGATGGCTTTAAAAAGAATGTAAGAAAATAAACTAATGAAAAAATAAACTTCTAATTGGCACGTTATGGTATCAAAATAAATGAGGTTTTTTATTGTTTTAAATTGAACAAACAAACTAATAATGCAAGTGGAGTGAATTTATGCTTCCATCAACTTAAAACGTACATCTTTCGTAAATACAATGGCTACCATCTTAATAATGCTGATGACCGCAAAACACTTGAGTTCTATCCAGTAAAATAATAAGCCAATCGATTTTTTATCGGAATTCAGCTCAACATCGCAAATTGCAATATTTTGCACAAGCTGGCAGTGACATACACAACACAAAATAAAATATTAAAAATATTTGCGATTCCCTAAAATGAGAAATATTTTTGCGATCGTGCTATCTTCTGTCAATAAGATGATTTCCCCCAATAATTGCATCCTGTACCTGAACGAATCAATTTCGAGATGCTTTCCCATAAGAAGTGTGTCGCCTGACGAAACTAATATAAAGAAGGCCAAGTCAGAGTTTGTACTGAGGCATCCGTTCATGACTTTCCAATGGATTCAAATAAACTTTCAATAAAAATTGCGCGGCTCAAATACACAATTTCAAAAATTGGAAATTAATTTTGTTATTTGTTATAAATTGCTTGATTTCCAAAAAGTTAATTCTGTTGATTGACAATTACTTTTTTTTTTCTCAACGGATGATCAGTTTATGCAGCTGAGGGTTGAAAGATTTTTTCCAAAAAGATATTACCATGGATTGACAATTACTTTTTTTCTCAACATATTCACAGTTCATGCAGCAGGGGTAAAGGATTTTCGACAGCCAAAAATATGTTGAAGTTTTTTATTGTTCTCTAAAAAAATTCAAAAAAAAATTAATTTTTTCGAGGTGTGTATATAAAGGAGGTGTAACGATATGTCGGATTCCCACCATTTTGGCTTTACAACTGCGGACTTCAAGGAGTTTGTTTACCAACAAAGCCCTCAGTTTAGTCAAATTTACCAATGTTAACAAACAAACTCACCGCGCTCTCCTCGCCTCGCCACCTTGGTTTTTATTGCCCTGCAGCCGAATTCCGGTACTTGAAGAAAATCTCCGAAAATCTCTTCTAGAAAAGAAATTCTAAAATTGTCGTTCTCTTCATAAAAATGTCTTTTCTTCTTGGCTGATTCCGAAAAAGTAAAGAGAAAGAAAAAAAACCAAATGTAAGAGAAGAAAAAAGTATAGTTCACCTATTCACCGCTAGACGTCTTTGACGTTTGTTGTCGGTGAGACTTTTCAAAACGACTTTTTGTTGGCACCGTGTTTCTCCCATGTTTCCCGATATTTAGCATGGTAATTAGAATAAAATTATATTTGTAATACTGAAAACTATTTATAACAGCAATATTCAATATTGTTAGATAAAATTCTTCAAATCTTGCTCATCGTGCATGCAATTAAATATGAAAAAAACATATCGTTGAGTGTTGAAGGCATAATTGGAAGTTTTGAAAAATGAATCTAGAAAGTTACGTGTTTGTAAACAATCGGATGTGTTGATATGATTAAATATGTTATAGTTGTACATTCGAAAGTGTCATCCTTTAATGGGATAGCGTTCAATTGTTGATCCAGTAAGTTAATAAACTTCTTAGCCAAACATTTTGGCATTCGAAAGAGTTTTTCGAAATTTCCATCCGAAATATCAAATGGATTACTAATATCTCTCAAATAACGACGATGCCGAAGTAGTTCGATTTTTTCTAGGCGTTTATACCACTTTTTTTTTACATAGTAATATGATCCAATCATTTGCTCCATTATTTTAAAGTTTCAATAGGTATTAACGTATAATTTAACAAAAATCCTCACTGAAAAGAAATGTCTTTTGAAATTTCCGAAGCAAAAATGCCGAAGAAATTAAAAATCTCGTTTTCTATTTCAAACGTCAAAAATTGTCTTCTTTGAATTGACCGGAATGTCAATCTGAGAAAATTTCGCAACGAAAAAAATCCGAAGAGATTGAAAATTATGTTTTCTTTTTTAAACGTCAAAAAATGTCTTCTTTAAATTCACCGGAATTCCAAGATAAGAAAATTTTGAAAATGTCTTCAATAATTTCTTTTCTTTCACGACATTTTTTGCCCGGAATTCGGCTGCTGATGAACATATGTGTAAGAAGTTAGGCCGGAACAAATTTCAAATCCTTCTTTTGTCACTCGGAGTTGGAGCAACCTTTCGGATATTTGAGTTTTATTTCGAATTTTAAATAAAATACTTCAAATTTTATTTATTTCCCCCTTCGCGTATTTTGGAAATTTCGAAGCGGGGGGGTGGCTGACAAAAGAAGAAATTGATATTTGTTCCAGCCTTATTTAGTTGTATGTAGTATTCATTGTAAAATCACTAAAAACGTACTGGAATTAAAAAAACGAACGATCAAAAATTCTTTCGGGACCCTCAATGAATTCATGAAATCATTAAACTTGCATCATTACATTTTTATGGACGCTCCCTGAAAGCCCAGAAAAAATCCCTAATGAGACTTTGAGTGTCAATTTGACACTCCTCGCTTAACATCGCTATATCTGTCATGTTTCTCAACCGATTTTTAGTTTTTTAAACCTCGCAATGAAACAAGTTTTTCAGACAATATACAGTTACGGCACTTCAGTTTTCCGTCATTCAAAGTCTAAGAAAAACCCCAAAAAGCATGCTTCGAAGAAAGGCTGTAGATCAGATACGAAGTGTTCAAAAAAATTCACTTTGGACACTAAGCTGAAGTTATATAGAAGCTATACGTTGCGCATAAGGATATATTTTTATGAAAAAATCATAACCGCAAAAAAAACCAATAATATTCGACTAAATACAAAAACAATGTTCAACAATATTTTATTTTAGATTCTCTGATAGCTGAAGTCAAAGCAAGTTAGCAGCTGAATAATTTGAAAAAAAAAATATCAAAAATCATCCTTGAAATCAAATTTTTGTCTAAAACATTTTCTGCAATTATTTGAAAATATCATTAATTTAAACCAGGGTGAGCAAACTTTTAAACCAACGGGTCAATTCGCCATGATTTATTTGAAATGTTTGGAAGAAAACTTAACACGATTTTTCAAATGCAAAGCAGACAATACCAGTAGGAATTGCTAAGATACATCACTAAATCTTAGTTAGTTTTTATGGAAGTTTGTTAATTGATTATAACTTTTTTGCAAACATTTGTTCTTCCAAACAAAGACATCTTTCTATTTGCATTTTTTTTTTCAAAAACGCAAAATTGTCGAGGCCTTTGAAATGCTAAAAAAATTGATCTGTTTTCTAAAAACAATCATTCCAATTGTTCCACTTCTCACCACAAGTCTTCTGGAAAGATATTTTTCTCTAGGAAATCACTCTCTGTTAAGCGTGGGACGTTTAATGCTTATCAAAATTTATCAACTGAAATTCCTTTTTTCCTTATTTAAATTTTCCCGAAGTCCTAATTTATCGTTACAAACGTTGAAATACCTATTTTTTATTTCAAAATTCCGATAAAAATTAGGCGTTGAGCAAAGTTTAGCAAATTCACAGATTTTTCATCGAACTTCGTCCAAATTCCAGTTCTCAATTTTGAGTTTTTGAATCCCAGGTAAACTTTCCTACCATTTTTTTTTATTAGACCGTCATCAGCAACCTAAGTGTAGCTTTATCGCCTTTGGAAGGTTTTTCCATTGTACCAAAAGCATTTCCATATTTTCCCTCTCTAAATAGCCATCATTGACTTCTCTTTGTTTTTATTTTTATTTTTACACGAAAGTTTGAAGCGATGACAAATAGCTTGTTAAATCTATTTTTAGTTTTAAGAAAAATCACATTGGAAGTTATTCAAATTTATTTGCTTAAATTCCATTTTTGTGCTTCTCTTCGAGAAATTTTTCGACGAAGCGCCGATTTTTTCTTACAAACGGTGTAAAAACTGTTTTTATAATTCGTTAATTAAAAATCTTAACGCAATGATCTCAATCGGAACAGATCATTGAGCTAAGATTATTAGGAAGGTTTTCTCAGAAAAATATAACTTTACTGATGTTAAAACAAATTTCGCCAAAAATACAGGTAACATTCTTGATTCTAGATGAGTTTTACAGATTTCATGGGTTTTCTTAGTTCACAGATACCACTGGGATTGGCTGTCTTAAGCTACAAATCTAACTTAGATAATGCGGATTGCTTATTTTAAAGTAGAACTCCCTATGAACTTTCTCAAAAAATTCGTCCTTAACTTCTTCAGACTAACCACATTTTGCTTTTGATTATGAGTCATGTTGATTATAACCCCATGTCGATCATGTCGCCCCATGTCGACCGTGTTGCCAAACTCGAATGTTGCCGTCACAAACGTCAATTCAGTCCTTAATTGTAAAAAATGTAGAATTTTTGTACTTTTGCTCAAAACCCTTAATGTTTCCTATTAATAAGCACGTAAAACATAATGATTCTCTCAGTTGAAAATCACTTTTATATCTTTATGTTACTCAACACTCAGAAATTTGTGGTTTAAAATGATCATTTTTCGGAATTTCGTTTCGTTGATTATTGTGAATTTTAATAAAAATTATTAGAAACGTCGCTGGTGAACTGATAGCTGAACCCAGACTTTCCATTTTAATATTTGCGTAGTTTTTTTTTTAAATTTTTTTGTGAAAATAGGTAAAGCTTTTCTTTTTATTTTGCAAGCTGATTGATATCTTATATATAAAATTAGAGACGTTTTCTTTGTAACACCATCACGTATAAACGGACCGTCCGAACGAAGTGAAATTTGGTATCAGAAGGTTTATCGGATGGTTTGTATGGATGGAGTTTCGAAAACATTAGTTTTTATAAAAGAGGGGACTCCTATACAAAATCATTTCCTTTCGCTATCTCATACATAACAAATGAAGGCATTTTCTTTTTAACATTATCACGTATAAACGGGCTGTAGAAATAAAGTGAATTTTGGTATCAGAGGGTTTTTCGGGTCAGAGATGGTTTGTATAATAGTTTTTAGAAGCTCACTTATTATGGGAGGGAAATCCCATACAAAACCAACTTGAAATGAGACACAAATCAAACAACTTTAAGACGATTTTCTTGAAAATTGAATCACGATTATGAAGAAGTTAAAGATGTGTAGATGAAGTTAAACATTTTCCAACGATTTATTAAGGAATAGGTAAAACGAAATTTACCGGGTCAGCTAGTTCTATTTAAGTTTGCTCATTGAAAAAATCAACGGAAATTTTACTGCCTCGCCAGACTCAACGAGTCAAGCTAATTCTATTATAAACTGTACCATTTTACTTCTACGCACAAATTCGGGCTTAAACTATTTTTTCGTGTTTCAGCTTCCGTTTGAACCGCAAAAGGAAAAGTAAGTAGTCGGTCGTTAAGCCAGACAGCGCCGTAGGCCTTCGGATTTGGACCATTATTATTGTTGTGGTATTATTACTATTATTGCCCGGTGGACGAATCGTTTGATTCCAATGCGCCAAAACAACCGAGCTTTGGATGAAAGTGAGATTGATAGTAGGAATTAACGTCAAAAGACGACGATGATGACGGTGGCGCAACGTGACTCTTTTAGGAGGAATTTTCAACACCTTATGGCAACGACATGTCTCGCCAGTGCCAAATCTGACGCCTAAGTAGTGCAGCTGGTATGATTACAGGAAGTGAGCTTTTTTTACTTATTTTAGAAATCGAGCATAGTCGAGGGAATTGAACTCTGCAATGTAGGCTCAACCGTTCGAAAAGTGTTGTTTTAGTTTATACTCGTATATCATGCCGACCAACCAATATGGCTCAGTTTTGATGCTATTTAATAGTTCACACTTTGTGATCAAGACATCAACATTTTTAATTATGAACGTACATATGTTTCTTTAAAACAATTATTAAAATTTCTCTCGAATATTTACATTGTATTACAATCTCAATGTTGCAGGAGGTTGCAATAATCCAAATCAGAGCCAATGGGGTTAACCAGCAGCTGAATCAGGATTAACGACCTGTTTGCTTTCCTCTTATCGTGAAACGCAAAGACCACACAGCAAGCAAATGCTACTTGAGATAATCTGCGCTTCTAAACGAATCACGATCTTGGAATCACTTAAGAAGAAACAAACACTTCATGGTGAGCAAAATGCTGACTTATTCCTCACGATTCGATCGATTACTGACTGATGATCCATGAACCTTTTGAATAACAACTGTTGACCCAGACAACTACCGGTTTAAATTTTTTCAATTAATGTGCAACAAATTATGTTGTTGATTTGACCGATTTCTTCAGTCGAATTGTTAGAATGAGTCATTGTTAGAAATATTTCATGGTTTTCTTTGATTATGTTATGAAAATTCGGCATTCTGTGACAAAGAACCGTATTTATGTTTAGGGGTTTGAACCTGAAGTGGTCGTTACTGAAAAATTAGAATTCAGAATTTTGTTAATATAAATAAATAACAAATTATGTTAAAGAATCATAGCATCTAGCAAGTAACAGTCAAATAACTTTATCAAAATTTGATCATTGTCTTATTCAGTCACATTGGCATCTCAGATCATTATCATTCCAAATGCAAAGAATTCTCTCACTATTGCAATCCCTCGGAAAGATCACATGCGGGATATACACGGTATTTCGATAGAAGGTCCAGTGTTTGATCAGTGGAGCTTGATGTATACGCTCGTGTCGGTCGATTCCCTCACGTTCACTGTGGTGGAATTGGCTTATGTTCTTTCTTTCTCTGATACCTCATGTTTCTCTAATACTTTCCTTCACCTTCGAAAGTTTGATTATTTTCAGGTACAAAGATGTACCAAGACGAATTCATAACATTAGTATTTATGAAAAATCCAATATTGTTTGTTAACCCAACTTAAAACGTTTTTTTTTTATTCCTCGGAAATATCATATCGTAAAAATTTAGAATATATCAGTACACTGGATTCTTTTTTTTAACGATTGTCGTGTTCGTGCAAAAAAAGAAATCGTGTAAAAAAAGTTCAAAACAAACGGGCAAAATTTCTCGCTCATTTCGAGTAAAGTGGCCAACTTGGACTAAAAATCGTCCATTTCCAATCAGGTAGGCCATTCTGAAGTGATTTGAGTGAAATCGAGACGCTCAAAGGTTTGTTTTGAATTGATTTGTTTTGATTTTCAATCCACGGTTGTTCCGGAACTTCCGCAAAGTCTCTAAGTGGCCATTCCGGCCCATGTTTCTGTCGGAAAGCAACGTCCGAATCAATTTACCTCCCAAAAGTGGTTTGAAAAAAAAAAGTGGGAATTTATAGAACTTGTTTTTGACATGTTCGGAAATCGTCTTATTTCCAGAAAATCGTTTAAAAAAATCGTTTAAAATAAAACCGTGTAAAATAAGATCGTTTAAAAAAAGAATCCAGTGTATTTTCTTTCATTAAACTTTCGTTTGCTAACTGACTCAGATGGTGCACTGGTTAAGATATCGGACTGGCAAGTCGAGATGAGATGTGGCAGTAGACTGAGTCGATTTGGGGTCATTTTTGAATTTCTCAAACCCTGGGGTATAGAAAGCTTCGTTTTGGTCCAAAACTCATCCATGATTTTTTTGCAGAATTTTTAAGTAACGTTTACATGAGTAAATTTGAACTTTTAAGTTCGTATGGGAAAATTGAATATTTTGTACTGAAGAATCGAGCCAGCTGATGCTTTTTGTGCCAATTTATAAGTTTCCTATGAGAAATTTTCCGCTGAACAACTTTATCGAAGACTCTAACTTTGTATCTTATTAGACAAAAAAGTTATTAGCTGTTCAACAGGGGCATGTCTTTTCGCATTGATAAACAATAAATTCAAGTGACATCACTGCTGGGTGCCTAGCAAGGTATTGCATGACTACTTTTCATGCAATACTTCGCGTGACTCCAGCAGTGATGTCAATTGAATTTTTTGTTTATCAATGCGAAAAGACATGCCCATGATGAACAGCTAATAACTTTTTTGTCTAATAAGATACGAAGCTACAGTCTTCGACAAAGTTGTTCAGCTGAAAATTTCCTTCCAAGAATTTATAAATTGGCACAAAAAGCATCAGCTGTCTCGGTTCGACAGAAGAAAGAAAAATAATGTTGATTTTTCAGTACAAAATATTAAATTTTTCCATACAAACTTAAAAGTTCAAATTTACTCATGTAAACGTTACTTAAAAATTCTGCAAAAAATCATGGATGAGTTTTGGACCAAAACGAAGCTTTCTAGACCCCAGGGTTTGAGAAATTCAAAAATGACCCCAAATCTACTCAGTCTAATGTGGCAGTGAGTTCAAATCTCACTATAATTTTTTTTGGGATGAATTATTCAAGAGGATAAAAATCCTAATTTTTTTTCCTTGTTTTGCTCGAATGTAGTAATAGTGTAGTGAAGTATCATTTAGCTTTGGAGCTCGAGTCTATATATCAGAAGTGCTTTTCCAAACATATCATTTTTTTCTTTTCAACACATATTTGGCACAGATATTTGCTAAATAGGCATTGGATTTTTGCAACCTCTTCTCTGGGTATAGTACAAGATATATTTATTGAACCCTCTGTAAAAGTTTGACGTCTCAAGGACTTATTGGCAATGGAGCATTATACAAATCAGGCAATCCCTAGCTCGATCGTACAATAAGTTATTTTGTGGCTTGAAGCACAAATGGAACTTTGGAACTATAAGAAATAGGTTTTTTTAAACTCACTCTGAGTTTCTCACATAAGTCATAAAATTTTTTTTTGTGAGATAATAATTGTAAGAGCTTCTCAAGACTTGTCACGCTATGTTAATCTAATTTCAAACAACTAGTTATCATTTGAGTCCTCTGATGTCGTTCGCATTACAAACGTAATTGCTCATCATGAATATAGCATCGATTTTAACAAAGATCTCTTAGTATGAAGATAGTCGGGCTGTTGTTCTTTCGAACAAACCGTTGGCGACGCCAACTCAATGTCTACGATGCTGCCGCTCTGCGAGATGGGATCCAAGCTTGCAACTTTCTTCTCAAGCATTGAAGCTTTGCATTCAAGCTTTGAGTAGAAGCACATCATCACACTAAAACATTGAATATCAAACGTCAGTTCACTAACACCTTGATTCTGTTTATATTGTTTACGGTAATGTAAATTGTACTGGTGCATGAGTGTGCGTGAAAAGTGTTCAAACTAGAGTTTGGATCCCAACCCGTTAATCCTTATTCGGCGCTAGTGTGGTGTCGCCAAAATTTAAGCGAATCCGGTAGGATCTGATTTTAATTAACCACATCCCATTCCACATTCATGCAGATGCTGCATAGCAGCTTTTTTGTTACCTTCATCATCAGCTTTTTATCTTACATTTGCTGTTTCTTTTTTGGCTTCTCGTTGACACAATCACCAACTTTCACGAAGCTATCATTGAAAGAATATCTTGTTGCATTACATATATACTGGGTTGTGTGTTTCGAAAATTTGACCAGTTTATAATAAAAAAAACTAAGTGAAAGTTAAGCTTATATAAGTCGCACAGAAAAGCAGACGTTTGAAAGTTTTTGGTGCGATATTACCGAATTTTTTTAAATATACATAACAAAATAAAAAAAAATAGCGAACATTTATACAACGATCGTTCGATCATGGTACTGAATGAAAACATACAGAATTATAAGTGATATTTTGCAGTTCATGAGCTAATGGATTGATAGATTTATGTTCTTTTTTGTTATTCGTATGCAATGGTATTGTTAATGTGTCCATTACAGCAGTAGAGTATTCTAAACTACACACAAAAAAAATCTGTGTTTTACATTTGATGTAAAATTTGATTTCATGTAAAAATCAGTCAGATCTGTTGTATATTATAAAGCAGCCCTGAAAAAAACCATGCGTTTCCTCATTCGGGTTAATTTGTTGTAATTTTACATGACTTTTGCTTGAAACGATGTTTGGAATCAGAAACGTTGCTGTCGCGCACAGGGTGTGTTTTATTGTTTGCCAATTTTAATTAATATAAAAAAGTTAAATCCTTTTAACAACTTTCACCAAAAACAAATTATGTTTTGTTGCTTATTGCAGAAAACACTTTAATTTTTTAGACTTTATAGGAGAAGTGATATTTCGTTCTAAGCAACAGTTCACCTCTTGTCTTTGATTCTAAATTTTTTTTAAAAATATAGTAATAACTCTAACCGATATCATTGATACGAAATCTAACAATTAAAAATAAATGGAAACAAAAAGTAAACAAACTGTTGGTTAAAATAAATATTGCACATAAGGGTCAGCAGTATTCTCAATTTGTTGTTACAAAAGATTCAGCACAATAAAGCTATTTTCTCTATACTCTTCGATTTAAGTATAAACTTGTGAATTATAAAAAAAATCAGGTTCTTGGATTTACATACAAGTGAATCGTTTGAATTGTTTGATATTTATACAAACAAATTACAAGCTTCATTACCCCTTCCTCATATTTCAGCATTTAGCAAAGGACATTTCAATGTACAACGAACAAATAACAAGTATTATTAATCAAAAAAAAGTTCTAGATAAACTAAGTGCTACCTATTTTGAAAAGTAATGAAAAATTGTTTCCAAAAGCATCCATCCAAAAAGTATTAACGAAACTAAAAGAAAATTCAGATACACCCTGTAGCAGGATCGTTTCACAAACAAACACCGGACGGCCGACCGGTAAGCAGCAAGTTCGATTTGATGCGCGAAGAAAATGCTGTTTCAAATCTGGAGCTCGTGGATTTAAAGTAATCATAAACATTATGAACATCTTTTAAACGATAGTTATGCTTTGTTATTAAGCTGATGGCAAGAATTTGATAAAAAATCATTCAAAAACAAAAAAGGGATAATGAGCCGGTACGGTTTCATTGTTATGGTCATGTAAATTCACAATAGCAATTTTTTCTTTTCGGGAGTTTACATTACATCATAAATCATGTAAATTTAGTAGAAATAAATTGTTCCAATTATTCGCAGGTTAAAACATGTAAAAATTTAATACTGTGTACTTAATAATCCGCGTTCTGCAAATAGAATTTGTATAAGAAAAGTAAAACTAAATATAGTTGAGTAAGAAAAGTAATCACGACATAAAATATTTCATTCATGCATCTATTTATTTATAAATAGATAGGTATTAAAATAATAGAAAAATTGTACAACGATTAAAATCCTACTTTGATACCTACTCACTTTCAATAACGACCTCTAAATTCGCATGTATATTTTACCCTCATTTTTATCAACGAGGTTTCTCCAACAGCCATTGTTATACTGCCGTCATTAAACCATTGTGGGGTCCATTCATCAACGAAATGTCTCATCATCACAGCGAAAGTAATCAATAATCAACAATCAGTGTAGCAAGTTGGGAAGTCAAATAACGTCCCGCCTTCAACACCTCCAAGTGATAAATAATAAATTGAACACCACTTCTGCCGATGTCGATGATCAAAACTACCCTATTGGTTTTATATGCATTGATCAAATTTCTCTCTCTAACATAATGGCAGCATGATTGTTTTTTTGTCCTGAATCTCGGCATTATAGTTTTGTCGGGGGCAACAACAAAAAATCACCCACAGACAGAAGCCGCCCGGTTTCTTGTAAAGTTTGTTGGCGATTGCTTTCAGCCTTCCGCTCACACCTCCAACGCGAGATAAACCGAGCCGCATTTGAGACCAGGGCGCTAATAGCTGTTACTATAATACCTACCACCTACCCAAATGCTTGTAATTGGCCGATAATCAGGTACGGGAAATTTCGCACATAAGGATGATTCATGAATCTGACACCGGGCCGATGTTTTCGAGGCGGTGAAAGGTGATACTGTCGTTAAAGTTAAATGGCATTCGATTAACAGTTGCGATAGAGCAACTTTGGTGTTTATGGGTTGGCGAAAAAAATGTATCTCTCGTTTAAATGCTTCAAGCTCTTTAAATACCGCAGCATGGGAAAATGAGTTAGACTTTTAGGAACTTCCTTATATAGCTTTAGGCAGCGCAACAGAAGGCTATCGAAATAAAGTGTTTATCAAAATATCACATTAAGCATTATGCATGTCGCGTGATAAATTTGCAAACCGGCTTGTCTGTAGGTCGCTAATATTTAGAAGTGAAAAAATTAAAGGTTTCATAATTGTGCATGACACCAAAATAATAGAGATAAAACCCAGCAATTTTTTTTTCCCCTTAACAGTGATCAGAAATGTTATTCGGCACTAAGAGTGACTTTTAAAACATGTTTAAATTAATGCTACTGGGTTCATAAAGCGTTCTCAAAATTAATTCACCGACATTCAAAATGTAAACAAAAGTTTTTTTTTGCAATTCTGTGCTTAAACGTGAGCTTATTGACCCTGAAACACTATCAAAATAATAATTTATGCAACAAGTTGCAAAATATGGATTTTTTCAACACCAGTCGTAATTTTATCCAACGAGGCTTGTCGAATTTGATAATTAAGTCGAATGCTGAAAAAATGTAAGGCTATGATCATTTAGTATCCGGGCACTTTATTTCGGTGAAAGCTACGTTAATAGAGCTCGGACATGCACAACTTTAGAAGCGTTGTGTTGGTTATGAAAAGGACTATCTTGCCTATTTTTGATAGATTTTTAAGTTAACGTGTGTTTGAGATATTTACGATGCAAAAAGACATGGTAAAAATAATTTTGCACAAATTTGCTCCTTTTACGCATTTTGCGCCTCTAAAATTCTTCATTTTTGACTGGAAAGCTCATGAACTGTTGATTTTTTCTGATTTTTTTTTCTGACCAAATGGTTAAGAAGTATAAGGAGCCACTCTAGGATCCACACGAAGTTCAAACCAACCATCGGAGTGGAATCCTTGATCTTAAATATGGTAAAAAGTCTATGGTTATTGGGGATAACTAAATGTAGACTCCTTAAATAATGCAAAACATCCATTTCCGGCAGGCAAAAAGTGTCCTGACTAGTAGACACCAAGTAAATAACTAATAATGATCAGTTCCAAAGATCGCAATCTCGTTGCTTCCGGCTTTTACGCAATATGAGAGATGTGTTCTGATTGACAAAAAAAATTATTTTTAAACCGGATTTCAGTAATCAAATTTATAACTTTTAACTTGAAACTCATCTGAAGACACCAAAATGGGCCGGTAACTGCTTTAAGAGTTATGGAAGAAATAATGACAATAAATCTCTTTTTTTGCATCGAAAACAAACAATGGTCGAACAACTTTACTCACGAATGCAGATAGCGCGCGCTTCTGACAACATGGGAACAAAAGTACTTATCAAAGCAGGAAAAAATAACTGTTTTTAGTGATTTGCAGAAAAACTGACTTTAAGTTTCATTCAAGACTTTCAAGTTTTGGGGAAGATCTCGATCTTTTATCAAAGTTCGATCTTTTCAGTAGGGGAACATGCCCTATTATGCGCCACCTAAGCGAATCGCTGATTTTCTATGAATTCCACGTACAAATTGTGTTAAAAATGAGTGCAATCGTTGAAGAAAATTGTTTTCTACAAATGCCTATGATTTTTTATTACTCAAATTGCTATAGTTGCTTCAAAAACTTGATTTTTAAAAACCTTATTCAAAGCCACAGAACAAAACTGTGTTGCAAATACGCGCCGCCGTGTATTCAATATGCGCCTAGCAGCCGAACACACCCGAAAGCAGCCGAAGACCGAAAACACACCAATACTTACAGACACTTTGGATGAAAATAAAATCAAAATGGACTAATCAAAAATTTAAAAAAAAATAAAAGTATATTTTTTGGGCTGAATTAAGGCTCAAAATAAGGTTTTAGACTTTTTGTTCATTTTCAATGAAAATTGGCCTTTTTGAAAAATTAATGCTATTTTCAGCCTACTACGATTGGCGCGTTATAACGAGCGCATGGGCCGTGATAGAACATACCCATAAAAAACATACCATAGCGAGTTCGGTATAATTTTTTAGCATTAAATCATAGTTTAGATTCTCCTCTATCGATGTGTCAGAAAATATTGTCTTATTCTTTTTTCTCTGCTTGGTGACACCTTATTGAAAGTGCTTTAAAATTTAGATCGAAATGAAGAAAAACCTAAATTGTGAAATTATCACGACACAGGAGCATTTTAAGGAAAAAATCATACTTGCCATGACCAATCAAAGCATTTAGAACATATTGGTAATATTTTGCAGGCTTAAAATGTTTCAGATTCTTCAAAACAAGGGTGGCGCGTATTAGCCACATGGGGCGTTATATGAACTTTTCCCCTACTCAACGTAGTTATCCAACTCATCAAATCTCGATGATTAAATTTACGACTTGTGCTGAGAAAATATACTTTATGCAACTTGTTGCAGGTGACAAAATCAGTATTCATGTATCAATAGTTGCTTTTTTCAAGATGAGATTGAGTTACATTTTTCACATTAAATTCTACACTCTAATTCTGCTTGACTCAGAATTGATGGAAAACACTTCATAATGCGCCAAAACTGGGAAAGCTCAAATTTTGAAAACTGAATAGTAGGGGTTTCGTGAATTGTGAGTAGTGTTCAATCAGGCATGCGATTTAAAAATTGTGATAGCCGTCGGGGAATTTAAATGGGAGATTAGAAAATTTAACGTGCATTATCTGGAAAAAACGAAATCCAACGCTTGAAACTATTAAGCAGATAAGCCTGCGGTTTTTAGTTTTGTAGAATTAAATTTCATTGCTCAATTTCTAACTTTTGAGATATTTTTGATCATCAATGTGTGCAATTTTACCATCTTGTTATGAGAAAACTAAATCCGCTTAGGACTGCGAATTCAACTGAATGATATCTGAGATTTTTTGACATTGATCACTCTTTACCATAGCTAAGGAGTGTATTCGAAAAATAATGCACAACTTTGTTTTGTAAATAACTTTTGAATGCATGGATGGAAATTGATGAAAAGTTCAGTGAAGCTGCCAAATTTTCACATGTGCAAGTTTTTGTGACATAGAGGCCGGAACAAATTTGAATTTATTCTTTTTTCACCCCCCTCCCCCCCCTTCGATTTTTTCGAAAACATTTTTTTTCGAAAATTCAAACAATTGGTAGAACGAAAGTAAAATTGTAGAGAAAAGGGAATTCTATCACCTTTTGTATTCGAGATTTTTCCAAATTTTTGATTTCAAATAACTAGATATTTCAATGTTGTGCGATGTAGGTTGTATGCAAGTTAATTGCATGCAAGCTTTAGTCCAATTTGTTCCAATTTATTGAAAATTTTGATTATTTTTTACTATCCCGCCAACCACCCACCTCCCCTCGTGATGTTTCAACTCCAAGTGACAAAAGAAGGATTTCAAATTTGTTCCAGCCTAAGTGGTTTTTGAAATAGCTTCCAATGAAGAAGTTCATCGACTTTTTTTTTGGGCGCCTCGTGCGCCATCTATAATGCATACCTACTAAGAACTACCCTTTTTCTAAATCAAGGCTACATTTGATTATTTTTTCTGTTTCCTGGAGCTTGGCTGCCAAAACTACTCCTAATTTTCAATTTGATCGAAGTTTTGGCAAATTTAGTCCATTGTTCCCCTTCTGCACAAAAACAACATATTTGACTTGTTATCACTCAATCTCTGTTTTCGAGTTATTGCACCTTTCCAGATTCAACCAAAACAGAGTATCAACTTTATAGGACCCATGGAAGTGTTATTCAGGGGAAAAGGCCGAATTCGGAGGCAGCCTTCTTTGAATATATTGCCATTCTGTGGGTTAATAGTTATGTAATATTGATTGATTTGCTGTTTTCACAGATCATCAGCCACTTCAAGTGCAAGATATCAAATTTTTCTTTTTTTTTCTCCTTGTTTATCTCCGGAACATCCAGGCTAAACTTGTCAATAAAAATTTCTTGGCTTGAAACCTGCCAGGTGCCCGCTAAGAGTTCTTTTTGCTGTACATAACGTAATTTTTCAAAATATCTCCCCGCTAGCGGTTCCAATATTTTGCGCACGATTTGATCACCTTATTTTGTTTATTTCAAAGGTGAAAAGTCTTTTTTACCTAGTAGAAACGTATTTCTTTCAATTTTGCATTTGAAAAACCTAAACACCCCTCATTTTGTGTGTGTGTGTGTGTGTGTGTGTGTGTGTGTGTGTGTGTGTGTGTGTGTGTGTGTGTGTGTGTGTGTGTGTGTGTGTGTGTGTGTGTGTGTGTGTGTGTGTGTGTGTGTGTGTGTGTGTGTGTGTGTGTGTGTGTGGGTGTGTGTGTGTGTGTGTGGGTGTGTGTAGAATGTTGCTCCTATTCTGATTTTGGAATTCACTTTTCAGTTGTCAAAATGAAGTCCAAGGAAGAAGAACAGCGTATCAAAATTTTGCTCGCGCATCGCGAAAATCCGAGCTACTCGCACGCAAAGCTGGCAAAATCGCCAAAAGTTGCCAAATCAACCGTTACAAATGTAATTAAAGTGTTTGGGGAACGTTTTTCGACAGCCAGGAAGTCTGGATTGGGGGGAAATCGAAAACCGGAAGCCGCTGAGACGACAAAGAGAGTTGCGGGTAGTTTCAAGCGAAACCCTAACCTCTCTCTCCGAGATGCCGCAAATAAGCTGGGTGTATCGCCTACAACCGTGCATCGAGCCATAAAACGAGCCGGACTATCGACTTACAAGAAGGTAGTGACTCCAAATCGCGATGATAAACAAAATACCACGGCCAAAGCGCGATCCCGGAGGCTGTACACGATGATGCTGACGAAGTTTGACTGCGTGGTACTGGACGACGAAACCTATGTCAAAGCCGACTACAAGCAGCTTCCGGGACAGGAGTTTTATGCGGCAAAAGGAAGGGGAAAGGTAGCAGATATTTTCAAGCACATGAAACTGTCAAAGTTCGCGAAGAAATATCTGGTTTGGCAAACCATATGCACCTGTGGCTTGGAAAGCAGCATTTTCATAGCTTCCGGGACTGTCAACCAAGAAATTTACGTGAAAGAGTGTTTGAATAAACGTCTGCTGCCTTTCCTGAAGAAACACGGTTGTTCCGTACTGTTTTGACCGGATTTGGCATCTTGCCAATACGGTAAAAAGGCCATGGAGTGGTACGCCGCCAACAACGTGCAGGTGGTTCCCAAGGACAAGAACCCACCCAATTGAGAAATACTGGGCTATTGTCAAGCGGAACCTAAAGAAGACAAAAAAACTGCTAAGGACGAGCAGCAGTTCAAGGCAAACTGGCTTTCTGTGGCGAAGAATTTTTTATTTTTTTTTTGTTTCGATTATAGTCGTTTTACCATCTTTATGGCATTCGCGACTTTATCAACGTTACAGTTGGCGGATCGTTATTGAAAAACTTATCCTGTACAACTGTGTTCGATGTTTGCTCTTGGGCTCAAACTCGTGGACATCGGCTAAGGAGACAACAGACTTGCCAACTGAGCTATATCAAGCCCAAAACTCTGCGGCGAAGAAGGTGGACAAGGTGGCTGTACAAAATCTGATGGCAGGGGTTAAGCGTAAGGCCCGGCAATTGGGATTTGAAAAAGCGGAAGCCTAACTAAATATTTTTCCTGAATTTTATACTAATTAAACTTGAAAAAGAAATTTAATTTGATTTTTTAAATAAACGATTTCACCGATTTACACGCGTTTTCCCTTGACAAAATTTTGACCGTATCACCCTTTAGGATAATTGTGTCCAATAATTGAAAAATTGAAATACAACTCGAATTAAACTTTTAAAAGAAAATTAAAATGAATGGCTTCGGTTCCAAGATGATTGTTTCGATAGCTTAAAAAAACTATTAGTGGAACTTTCAACATCTAAGAAAAACGAATCATAAAACCATGTGAAATCAAACAAGAACACATACAATTGAAAACATGCAAATTGAGTCTTTAACACAAGGTTAATTTCTTAAGTAAATAAAACTTGAATATACCATTGTACATGGATCATCCATCTTGAAAAGTGGGATGAACTCAGAAAGAGATTTTCATTAGATGGGGGATGGTAAAAATAAAAAGAATATTTCATTTGAAGATGAAAAATAGGGCCAAATAGATTCAAGCAGTCTTCCGAAAATCAATCAAAACAAACACTCAGGATGCGTTTCCTGTTGGAAACATTCTGATTGTATAATGGGATAGCGCCTCTCGCAACTGCTTCGCCTGGCTGGTATGCAAGCTCGATCAGCGCTCCTATCAGCTATGCAAACCGAGTCGCATCATTCAGAATCATCGGTTTAGCAAACATCGCATATCGGAGATGAGTGAGATACAAACTGATCCTTTCTGAATGTAGCTCACTCAGTATCTGCCTGAATTATATGAAATTCAAAATTATTTTTTGCAGGACGAGAAAAATCAAACAGTTGTGCGGGACACCATAAATTCTCAGTAGTTTTAACGTGACGGACGACAGTTTAATAAGAGAACTTATAAAATTTGAAAAACATGGCGAAAGTGAACATCTTTCCCTCACAAACACAACTTCAATTTGATTTTGATCATACTGATGTTTAAAAACGTTATAACAACAAATAAATTTATTAATTTGCTATATATCAAATCAAACAAAATACGCTAATGATCGGCTTCATGTATCACTCACTCACTGCCTGATCCATTCACTCCTGATCGAAGACCAACAAGATTCGCCATATGCATTGCGCATTGGTGGGATTCCAATTTGATGATGGTGCTGCACTGTTTTGACAGCAAGCATCTTACGAGGTGATCTGTATTTAGCGATGAATTGAACGATCGATGATCGGGTAGGTCCAGTAGCAATCAATAACGAAACCCGACCGTTGTACGTTCAGGTGCGAAGTGCAATCAGAAACATTCATTGAAAATGAGTGATATTCGGAACACTGGATTCAAGCTTCCTAGAGAAATGATGGGTATAGAATCTTTTGTGAAAGGATGAATAAGCATTCAAAGGAAATTATTTTTAATTTCTATTAATATAAACCCCATAACTAAATATGAGTTTTGCAATAATATGAAAACGATAAACACAGTAAATAATCTCAATCAAAACTTAAAAAAGACTAACAAACTTACAATGCATACATGGCAAAACATGGGCAAAATTTGTTTTAATAATGAATACAAAGTTTCTAAAATTAATAAAAGTGGAACAACTCATTCTGTTTTGTATTTCATGTGAACTCGAGCAAGGCTGGGTAGAATCAGCTAGAAAGAAAATAATTTCAACAACTCTTCTTGCTGATTGCAAGCGACTTAATGCATAAAGGATCACGAAAAAAATATAAGCTCGAAAATACCAAAATTTGGCATTCCCTATCTCAGAAACGACTGGAACAATTTTTTTAAAAAAAAATTGCGTCTTTGAGTTATCGAAAGTATTGCACACAATTTAGCAGAATACAGTTTCTGTATAAAATGCATCACCTTTGAGTTATGCCCCTCAGTAAAGCGCACTTGCATCAAGCAAAAAATGTTTGTTTCAGAGATGCATGGCTATGAAAAAATTAAATCTTCAATTTTTGGAAATTTGAATAGATCAGATACCAACTTTTCCTGACAACTTCAAGAAAGGCTTTGAATATTTGATATTGAAGGTTTTATCTCATTTAACAATTTGGTTTAAATTTTCGAAATGATGTTTAATTTTTTTTTTGCCAAATTAATTGGAACCATGTCCCAGAACAGTCTGAAAATTTGTACCTTCAAGAATTTATGTCTTTTATTATTGATATCTTGGGAAATAAGGTGATTTGCCAATCGTTGCACAGCTAAGCCCATGATTTTGGTTTTTATGCTGTATTTTAGTCATTTCAACCAAATTCACTCGATTTTTTTTGTCGATTGCTCTCATACAGGATTGGTCAACAAGATCCAAAAGTTCAAATGTCTGAAAAAAGTGACTTAAAAATTTAAAAAAAAAATTAACACAGCTTGTCTGTGCCCAATAGTTGCACAGGCAAACTTTATGTCGAGCCTAATATTTATGGTCCGATTTTTTCCAATGGTTGCACATTTTAAAAACCTTCTTAAGGCTCATCCACTATGTGGTCAAAGAGGCTGATATTTGTTATGGAAGCTTATTATGAACTTCTAGTTCAAATGAAATCCAATTCGGAGACGGACCCTTTTGAGAGGGGAGGGGGTCTTCCATATAAACCGTCCAATGTACAATGGGAAAATTCAGACACAAATTCAAAAAAATCATGAAGCCGCCGGTTTGAGAGTCTGGAATGGCATTTATCACACGTTATTTTCTCAGAAGCTCAAATCTGCCGCTGAATTTAACTGGAGCCATCAGAGTGAAGTGTTTTTTTACCTCATTTGCCCAGTATTGAGCGGCTCAGGAAACAACACGAGCCCCTATTTATACATAATGAACATCAATTTATAGCTTAACAATGGACTCAACCTCAACCAAGTTTCAGATCGTTCATCTGGTTTATTGAATGTATCTTCTTGAAAAGTTTTTTAATTTTGAATAGCTTTTTCATGAAAGTGGGATTGTTTGTGATATGAATATAACTTCTGTAGCATTTCATCAATCTTCAAGAAAAATTCATATCACATTGAAATCTTTCCCAACCATTTTCCCGCTTAAAACTGTTTTGATCATATTAAATTTCACGAAGTTATGGCTGTTTATTTTTTCTGAATAATAGGAGTCGAACAAAGCTTCACTCAGCCAGCAGATTTGAATTTCTGAGAAAATTGCACATGATAAGTAATATTATCAAAAGCAAGCGATTGGCTGTTGACATGAAATACAGTTCTTTAAGATTCATCGTCTCAAATTTTGAGAAAAAGGGTTTTTCAAGAACAATCTTTAGATTCTTTGCATAAAATGTTGAGTGAATGGTCAGGAAAAATGATTTCAAAATAAGTCTGATAAAAAAGTAGTCTCTAAAAGCCAAAAAAGTTTAAGTGATTTTGACACTTTTCAGACATTGCAAGTTGCTCAAATTTGTAATACATAGATAACGAGTGTTAAATAAAAAATGAGAATGTTTTCAATACCTTTCAGTAACTCAAATAAAGAGCGTAATATTTTCTTTCTCCAAGAAAATTGCTCTTTGGGCTCCCTAGAAACAGTAGGCGTGTTTGGTTTTGCTAGTTTGAATTTAGTCAAAGCAAAGATGGCGTCGAAACAGCACGTGCTCCGTGAACGCATTGTACGGTTCTACGAAACGCATTTCCAGCAAGGAAAAAAGTTCACGGTGGCACATTTTAAGGAAGAAAATGTACCTGTCAGTACGGTATATCGTATCCTGGGTTCCCTGAACATAGTGCGGAAGGTCGGAAGTGGTCGTCCGGTGACGATAATGACAAAGCAGAGGAAGACATCGTTAAAGAAGCTGTTTGACAACAAGGACGCAACCAGCCTGCGTGACGCCGGTCGGAAATATGGCTGCTCCCACGTATTGATCCATCGTACCCTCAAGATGGAAGGAAGCGTCTGCAGTAAGAAGACGAGGTCGCCGGAGTACACGGAGGAGCAGATTGAGACGGTTAAATCACAGTGTCGGTGGATGACCAAAAAATACCGCGGGACGTCATTCGTTCTGGATGACGAAAGCTATTTTCCGCTGTCCAAAACGCATATTCCAGGAAATGATAATTACTACTCCAGCTCACTCAGTGCCCTAGTGTATAAACACAATTGGAGGGCCAAGGACACGAAGCAACTGACTACAAGAATCCGGAATTGTATCCGGAAAATGGACGTAAGTGCCGTACAACGTTCTTGTGAAACATTCACTGACATTTTTTGAAGAAAATACATTATGTTATTAATAAAAAATACTGAAATCGATGAAAAAAAATTACAATTTTTTTATATGTGATTGAAAAAATTCTCATTTTTTATTTAACACCCGTTATGTTATTCAACGAGTTGCAATTTTTATATTTGAAGATAGAAAAACATATTTATGGAAATAAGAAGTGTCATTGAATAAATGTTGAATTATTGAAAACCAACATTGAGTGCATAAAATATGACAAATTTGATGGGAAATCAGTTAATTAGAGCACAGAAATTACTAAAATTGATAGTTAAACATAAATATCCACTTATTGCATGATATTAATCAACGTCTTCATTTTTGTATCGAAGAAAAAACATTTACATATGGAATCATCCTTTGTCTTGGTTTAGATATTAATTTTATCTATTCATATTATTTTCATGCATAATAAAATCATAACTCAATATTTACAAATTCTTGGTAGAACATATCTAATACAATTTTCGACAAAAATTCACTTTTTCACTAAAGTTCCTAGCGTACGCTGGAAACTTACTCACATGAGCTCAAATTTGGCCAGAGTACTTAAAAATTAATGAGTATAAGTCCCGTTGAGATCAGCAAAAAACGCGAAAAACTATCTAGTCTTATCTACATGGAGTAAGAGTACTAATTTCCTTTTTTTATCCATTACAGGTAACGTCACTTCGCCAGCTGCATGAAATTATGTTAAAGAAACAGGTAATTGAAACAGAAAATTTCGCAACACTCCACATGATTCACACTTCCGAAAATTGAACACATCGGATGGCACCTTGATGCAACCTGTCCGCCCAGAAAATCACTTCCGATTGTGTAGGTACATTTTATTTTTTTCAACTCATATTATTTATTACTTTCAACCCTCACTCCCGATCGTTATTACCATCCAACACGTTAGTTGACAAAAATGGTTCCAATTGATGATCGTTATTGATCGACTGGCTTGAGAAGCAGCAAGAAGGCAGTCACTAGTTCGACGACAAGTTCCATTGTCGCAGGTGAACGAGGCCGTTAAATCTGTTTAACGACAATTTTAACGACTTCTTCCAGATACGGTACGGAAAGGAAAAGCAATTTTGTGTGTCATAGGGTGGAAGCTATTCTTGATCATTTCCGTTGAAAGCTATCGAAAACAAGTCGAAGAGTTCCAAGGATTTTAATCTCAAGCTTTTTTGTATAACATTGACAAATAGTCTTCCGTGAATTCAAGTGATCCTCAATTTTTTAATGAATTTCTAAACTTACCATAACGATTCGGTCAACCCTAAGAACAAGCCAATAAAACCTTTGGTTTCATTAGTTCAAGAACAAGCGTATAGCGTCAAACTATTCTTTGTGTACATTCCTACTCAAATCCTCATCAAGAAAAACCAACTTTGGATCAACCTACCTGAAGAAGGTTCGTCACTTCTTCGGTTACCCCAAAGATAGTCTTGCATCGACAACCGCAAGTCTGGTTCCTTCCTACTGTAGGTACCTACGTATTTCAATCCATTCTTCACGGTCGATGCCAGATTGCCGCCGTTTGTGGTTTTCAGCTTGTTTAATTTATGCACGTGTCATATACGCGGTAGCAATCGTCCAAAAAACAAAAAACACAAACCGATTCCGATGAAACCTCCACTCAAACAGTTGATTGGTTTCGCCAAGCCTATATTTATTCTTTTTAAGGCAGTTTTTAATTTCATTGGAATTAAGTTTTTTATTTGCAAAGAATGTGTCGTTTTTCTTTTTCATTCCTGACCAAAACGCGGGATGCTGTAAGAAGATTGTCTTCGGTGAACTGTCTCAATATTTGTGACTGATGGCAATAGGTTTCATACACACAAAAAAAAAGCATAGTAAAACTACTAGATCCGTGGTTTAAATGAACAACACGCAACCATATTTTTGAGTCAAATATGTTTTGTTGTTTATAATACCTTACGCATAGCTATTTTACTAAATGATGCATTGTTTTACTTCGTGCCTAGTAAAATTGATATGTTTCATGATGAAACTAGTATGTGTTATGATAAAGATTAGGAGGAGCGAGGAGCTTGATTTAAATAGTAAAATTACTGTGTATGTTTGTTTGTTTATTTCCATGCATGCATTATGACATTATTTGAAACATTAAAATTCACACTTTCGACACACGTCGGTCAATGTTAGTGTGTTCTCCCGATGCTCTGGAAAGATTTTCAAAGTTATGAAACTTGAAAGCAGCTCAAAATTAGTTTTTTTTACTCACGGGTTTGATGATTAATGATCTCGAATTAGTGTAAACAACAAGAATGTTTACCATGGTAAAATTATCATACGCACTGATGTTTTTGAGTCAAATATGCTTTGTTCTCAAAAGTACCATGTGCATAGTATTTTGTTGATATGAATTGGTGCCACAATGTCTAAATTACAATGCGGGCGCTAGTTTTAATAGAAATTATGATGAAATTATCATGACCATAGTATTTTCGACAACAAACATTGAGAATTATGGAAAATTACCAGGGACATAGTAATTTCAAAATTGTTTCATGCACACTTTTACAAAATCGATGTTATACTTTTCGTGGTGGAAAATACTATAGCGCTGAAATGGAAAAATTATCATGACAGCGTCTTTGGGATAACCACTCAATTTTTTTCCGTGTACGCACTAATAGGAAGAGACTGGTCTGGTTGGTTTTAAGTTTTTAAGAATTTTTTTGGCACCATGAAGTCAACAAAAACACAGCTGAATTTAAAATTCAAAAAATGCTCAAATCTTGAGTTTCGAATGTGATATCCATGCAAAATACTAATTTATCATGATGTTGTAGAACTGTTACTCGCCCAACCCAATAATCTATAGTTAAAAAAAGACGTCCGCGCGGTAGAAAACATTCGAACTTTGATAAGAAAACAAGAAAGTATGTATCTTTTTTACCTGCAGATGCAGATGTGTCTAAACGCACTGTACCGTTCTTTAGATGAAACTTATCCGGGACCCATAGACCTTCTTGGTTGAGTTCCATTGAATAGCTTTATAACGTTTTTAACAGCCAGTTGACGTCAAGTTAGGTTAAGACTGCCACATATCTTTCCTTAGAAAACGGGATTAGCTACGACTCGGATTATTCCCAACAAAAAACTTAATCCCCCATCGAAGATGAATCGGTATCCACTGGGGAGAATGGGAAGACTTGATCCTCATTTCTTGTTTTTAATTTTTGGAAAATTTAGAAACTCGCCATCCTCGTGCTAAGCAATGATCACAATCTATTCAGATGAAAAATGTATCTTTTCAAACTCTAGGGATCAATTGAACTCATAACGGATATTTTAGAAAATTGGTATTAAGAACTTCATAATATTTGTTAAAACGGTTAGCATACTGGAATCAATATTTTAGTAGTTTTGTAATGTGAAAAACATTTTAAAGCGATGAAAAAATATCATCAAGTCACATTTTGTTAATTTGTTGAAATCTTTTTTTGCGTGCACTCAAAATATAACTTTCTAACAATTTGTAAAGCTTCACGGATAGTATTAAAATGAAACGCCATTCTTTTATGATAAAAATGTTGATGAATAAAAACCTGGAAAAGGAAAGAAAAAAGGAACTCATCTATAATTTGAAATGTTTGAAAGGAAATTTAACACATTTTTTAAATGCAAAGCGGACAATATCAGTATAAATATATCAGTGTAAATATTTGTTTTTTAAAACAGAGACATCGTTGTTCATAACAAATTTGCATAATAGTTAAACTACTTTTCATCACTTAAAAGTGTTCTGGAGCTATACTAAGCTTGCGTTGGATGTTAAACCTTTATCGAAACTTTTGGACTAATATTCTTTTTCCGTACGTCATTTTTTATAGTTTTCCCATAATTTAACTTTTCTTTGAAGACCTAATGAAAACCCTGTTATTGATTCCGTCCAAGTTCTAGTTCTCAATCTTGATTTCTTGTATCTCAGGTAAACTTCTTTGCCATTTTCCATTGAAAACCTGCCATCAGTAAATGAGTGACTGACTAATACCGTATTTGTTTTCTCCCCTCGTTCAGTGTTCCACCGTACCCGATAAAAAGAAACATAAATCGTCGCCAGTGTATTGCTACCTCACTCACTCACACGCTCTCTCGCAACACTGACAAAATTTTCGGGGCACTACCGCCCTATGGCAGTGCAACACCAGGTCAAAACCAGTGCAACACTGTTCGAATAAACAAACAGTTTGACAGCACCTAATGGTGGACCAGTGCAACACTAGTGCAACACTCGGCATAAACAAATACGGTATAAATAACGATAAGTTACTCAATCACATTTAGAAGGATTTTCCATTGAATCAAAAGCTTATCCATATTTTCCCTCTCGGGATAGCCATTATTTGGTTCGCTTTTAATTTCAAAACAAATGGTTCTTTCCATCATCATTTCCATTTTAAAGCTGAAGCTCAGCGATAAATAAAAGCGTAAAAATATATTTTTGGTTTTTAGGGAAATCGCTGTCTCCTCGGCATAGCGCGTTGAATAGTAATTGAAATTTATGTATGTATGTATGTATGTATGGTTCCCCCATCGGTAGCAAGGTCCAGCCTATGTCTGTGTGGCTTGGCCTTCGAATTGCTTCTCAGGCTTCCACGGCCGATGGTTCGTCGGGAGAAGGCATCCAACCTTCAGAGACCTACAATGGTTGGCAATCCACTCCGCTTGCAATAGTCTCTTCAGATTTACCCCAGATGCATTCCCTCTGAAATATATAATTATTTATACAATGAAACACATCTTACCTGTCGGCAAACTTATGGGAATCGAACCCAGTACGCCTGGGTTACCAGACTCGCGCCAGCCTATCCACTAGACCACATCAGCGCTCTTTGAATAGTAATTGAAATTTATTCACATAAATTCAACTTTTCTGTGCGTATCTCCAAGAAATTTTTCCACAGTTTCATTCTGCCCTAAAAGCCCTGATTTTTTACAAACGGTGAAAAAACTGTTTTCAACTGCGAAATTGGGTATAAGATTATTGCAATGAGATTTTGAACAAAGTTGTTGCCACAATTTATCTATGTTTGGCATGAGAAAAAAGTGTACAATCTGAATCACTGTGAGACAAATGCATATTTGATGAAGTTTAACCACAAAAAAAAACGATATGTATACTGACATATTAATTTTTAATGGTTTAGCATGGACTAGTATTTAATAACGATTCATAATCCATCAAACAAAGTCGAAAAATCAATAAAATTTGAAATAACGGCTTCGTGGGCCGCACCAGGACACTTCGGGGCCGTTCACATACCACGTGGACAATTTAGAGGGGGAGGGGGATATGAAAATGTCCACGCTTGTCCACGGAGAGGGGGGTAGGGGTTTGGGTCATGTCCACGTGGACATACTAACTTAAGAATATTTTCTAAAGGTGAATAAAATATTAAGATGTTCAAAATCAGATGTTAAGATCAAAATCCTAAAATGGCATACCTTTCCAGTTGAAGTTTAAACAATAAGTAGCTACTTGAAAGCAAGTAATAAATATGATAATTAAGAAATTTTAAATTTTAATTTTTTTTTTTACATCAGGAAATTCTTATTCAGTTTTACAAAATCAGCCATTTCTGTAACAAAAAGGCAAACAGTGGTGTTTTCTAACTGTCAAATTATAGGTATATAAAATAAAAACTTATTCAAATTTGTCCACGTGGACATCCGGGGAGGGGGGTAGGGGTTTGCCAAATGTCCACGCTTGTCCACGGAGGGTTAGGAGGGGGTCAAAAATCTCATTTTTCTGTCCACGTGGTATCTGAACGGCCCCTTCGAGGGCCGCGCATTGCTCACTCCTGATCTAGAACATTTTGATTTGTTTCAGTTTCGAGGTAAGGAATCAAGTCATCCCAGGGATCAAGTGTCCTCATTCTTATCAATGCTTTAGTCATATATAGTGAATGTCACTTCTTGGAAACGCCCCAAATTTCGGGAATTCTACCTCGCAACAACTGGTGTATTTGGTCACCTATTTTTGGCGGTAGGTTATTTGGAGCTTCACTTCTGCTGTATATATACCTACTCTCAATACGGATACTTTAGTTGAATCTTATACTTGTACATCGCATTCTAGCTAAGATGTGTATCCCTGGGGAACGCTGCAAGTTAATTTAGAATCCTAGCCTGTTTTTGGATCCATAGGTAGCAATCTATCGATTTCAAAATATTTAACTCGCGCCCGTCACAACAACCACTCCCGTAGAATTTTCAACAACTCATGGCCAATTGGAAAACTGCCAAGCTAGAATCCTGTCACGACCACACACGGATAGTTTCTCCGCTTCCTCTTGCTGTAAGAAGACCGTAGCTGAGTACCTGAGTAGAACGCGCCCCTTCACGAAGGAAGCTCCGGGGATAAGACAATAAGTGAGAGAGGATAAGCTGCTCTTGATTCGGCACACTGACGGGCAAAGGGGAAGGTCTTGATCCAACACAAGCGGAAACAAGACCTCGAATCAGAGGAGAGGTCCTGTATCTGACAGTGGATTCGAAAAAAAGGCAAAGCACACGGTAGCTGTGGTAGAGAAACGGGAATCGATTCACGAGTAAAGGCCGGCCTAAAGTCGTTAGACGAGAGGTCCTTGAATTGAAAACGAGTAAGCCGATGAGCCCACAAGCGAGGACTTAGTTTCCCATCACGGTTATTACCTAGTTGCAGCCTGCAAATACTGTATTACGACCAGAGGCCCCAGGTGGACTTCTTGGCATAGGGGTACATAGTATCGAGAGTAGTCCAGTTACACCCATGGACTCAGAGTAGCATACTGAGGGACGCGGTGACTCACCGTGCCTTCGAATGCAATCCTTAAAAGGAATTTACCACCCGAGATCCAACTAATAAAAAAACATTAAAGTCCAGTTTTAGGTTATACCGCGCCTTAAGATCGCTTTGCTTTTGATCAGTGGAGTGATACGAGGCACAAGACCTTAGTTTCACTTGTTAAGTAAGGTTGACTATCTCTTTCTCTCCGTTCATCTTCTCTCCGAGATCTCTATTGTCGATTATCGTCATGAAAGTTCGTCGCTACACATTTCATTCACAAAATTCTCGGCGTTCAAGGTTAGAAGTTGCCTTGATTGCATTTCTGGCGATTCCTCCGTATCTACGCGGTCCGGGACACATGGCGAGCAATGTGCTTCAACCGATAAAGGAATTGCCTTAAGCACCCATATCCTAAAATGAACTGCGCCAGGTAAAAGTAGGCCTCTCCATACTTGATTCACCCAGTCGCGGGATTGACCAATGGATTATGTTGAACTGCCATGGTATAAAGAGTAGCAAATGACGTCTTCTTGCAATCGTTGCACTATCGAAATTATGATACGGAGGAGCGGCCTGGAGCTCTGCCCTAGAAGTAGAGCGCAACAAATCGTAATTACGGAATACATATCGGCTGATAGACATGTAAGTTTGCTGTGCTGATGGTTTATTTCATCCAGCATGATGTTTAGCTTCCAGATCGTCTATCTTTGCGAAGCGTTGCAGCTGCAAAAAGGTTCGTCGATCTTTGTAATCAAAGACCCCAGGACGTAGGCAGCAGCTAAGCGTGATTTGTTTGCTTTTGGCAATCTCGGGAGAAGTCCTCTTCATCGCTCTGCGACAGCTTTGTGATCGATCAGGTCCCTAGCAAACATTTTTGTAGGTATATTTCTTAACAACTTCGTTAGACGTTTCATATCTCGTATTGATCGTGAAAAACTCACCATTCTTTCAAATACATCATCCGATTCTAAGCTGGACGCTGAGAAAACAACAAACCGATTTTCTCATTATAAGCCCGCGCAGGCGAACAAATCGAGCGAAATCGTCTTCAGAATCTGCAAATATGGCGGACTTTTAATCAACGCAGTTACGTTGTCTACGACTTGAGCTATCATTTCATATGCGATTTTTAGTGTCCTAGGTCATTAACTGAATACTCCTGCAAAATCATTAGCGGTCGAAAATAATGATGAAACAAAGAACCCGAAATTTAAAAGATCGGATGGTTTGAGTTTTCAGAGGATCAAAGTTGCCAGAGGTTCGAATGACCGAAAATTCACATTAATCTATAGGCCGAAACGACATGATAGTAAATTATCAGATGGGTAAAATGACCGAAACATAGAATTGGACAGAAGTCGTGAATCTCAAAAAGTCATGAACCCACAAAGGTCACTAGATTAAAAATGTGAAATCCGTGAGCCTAGAAGCTTGTAATGCTGGAAGGTCGTAAGCACGTAATGTCGAAAAGAAATATGATTCAAGAGATAACAAAGCGGAAAACATGTTAATCGTCGAAAAAGTGAAAAATAAGAACTTGGCTCATATGTACAGTCCCCCCACAATCATTAGTCACTTAACGTATCCCTCCACCACAAAATGTTCGTTTATTCGGGTGTTAGTAGACCAAATATCAAGCATTGCATGAATTTCAGTCATTAAATGCTTCCTCTTTGAGATCATATATGTTTTTCATTGAAATCTTGTTTAAAAATAACATAATTTACCGAAACAGTCAACGTTTTTCAAAACCACAATTATTGGTCAATATTGAAGACCGTAACAATTATTAGTCAAATTGCTCACATTTATTAGTCACATAGAAGTCCATGGCAACACCCGAAAATCAACATGGAAATCATCATGTTTCTGGCAAACATTCAGGGGCATTCTTTGATAGTATAAATTCCAGGGGCATTTGGGTAGAGCTATAGCAACCAAGAAATGTTTTGCTTTGCTAGCAAAAAAGTGACCCATGATTGTGTGAAATTTGGTAGATGCCGTAACAATTATGGGTCAATTTTATTTTGCAAATATTATTTAAATTTCACATTTTATTCGCTCTGTTTCATTTGTAAAATGTTAACTCGTCCTTTGTGCTTATATGAGACCCATTTATTTTGTTGGAATTTTTTAAATACCCGCCTAAGGGGCTTAACGGTTTAAGATGTCAACCTTATAACATTAAAAATTTGTGCGATAGTTCAACAGGAAATAGTTAACGTATGACAAAAACTATTCAAACAGCAATTTTCTGTTATCAAGCGCACACTTAATATTTTTAATGCATTTTGATGATACTATCGATAAAGTAAAAAAATATAATATGAAATAATTTCATTCAGTTCAGCAGC
This sequence comes from Uranotaenia lowii, assembly GCF_029784155.1. Lineage (NCBI taxonomy): Eukaryota > Metazoa > Arthropoda > Insecta > Diptera > Culicidae > Uranotaenia > Uranotaenia lowii. Next base: position 149,731,130 of record NC_073693.1, read on the forward strand.
AACCAGCTGTTCAAAAACTCGGTGACTAATGATTGTGTGTGACCCATGATTGTGGGGGGACTGTATATCGTTAAGTTTTCTAGATCGATTCTTACGAATGATGTCAAAAGCCATACAAATTAGAACATCTTTGATCGACCTCCAAGAGTTACCCAATTAATATGATTCCGGAATACCTACAATCTTTTGGACCACCCTGACATATACATTCAAAACACACATGACCGGATGTTTAAGTTTCAACCGTTACCCATTAACAACTGTCGCAAAAAGTCACTAGAACGAAGATTAACTCCTAAACGCCAACTAGCCATAAAAGGTACTGCGGAGGTCTTTCAAATGCATTCTCGAATCTAACTCGGCTCAATTCTACTTGATCGATCGGAGATGACGGTTTTTTGCTGCTACGCGGCGGCGGCGAACGTTGCACTGACTTATTTGAGTTACTGCTTCTCAGCCGAATATTAAGCATGCACTACGCGATCTTCCATAGGAGTTTGGCTTTTTTGCATAGAATTTTAGAAGGCAAAACAGCAGCAGGTGGTACAGATCATTTGAACCCTTCCTCCGAAGAACGTAGGTTTCGTGGGAATGCAAAACAGAAATACAAACCCTTCCAAAAGATGCAGCATTGTCGCGTGTTGCAGCCAGCTCGCGGATGGGAAAAACGCCTACACTTTGGCGCTGACCTTGCGAAATTCAGCAAACTTTTTTGTTTCAACTCTGCAAAGGTTCATTTTAGAATGGCTGAAGGAGCGGAATTCGCTTGCCTATAGTGTCACTAACTTGTGTTTTTGAGAGGGGAAAAACAACAAACAGTTGAATCGTGGTTGACCTCATTAGGCGTTGACATCGCAATGAATGAATATTGAATAACATTTGAAGGTTCGGAAAATCGCTTGTATAATTTTCAGCTTGTTATGCTGTAGCGATTTATTTTTGCTTCCTAACATATTTTTTTCTATTTTCTAATTATGAATTCAACTAATAAGGGTGATTTTTCCTGGATTCAGATTTTTATCTAATTTTATAATTTTCTGGGTTTCTTTCTTTATTAACAGATCATATGCAAGATCTTTTGTACTTTTTCATTTTTTTCCCTCATGTGAATGAATTCTCTCTCCATGGCCTAGGGACTGCGAGGTTAATGTTCTCGATCAATTTCAAACAGGAAATACCACTTCAGCAGCGCTCATTCACACGCATTTGTGCCATCACCAAGTATCGCTGTCCATGTCATTCTGCAACCAAATTTATTGGGATTATCCCTGAGGGCAATTCGAGATATTTCCACACCTTCGCGTCTCGATCAGGCTCCACTAAGCCGATGTGGGCTGAATCGTTCCAACTCTCTGGGACAAGATTTAAATTGCTTTTTTATCTGGAATGTTGATGCAATTCGACCATTTCGTTCAGGGCGTTCGAAAACTATGATCTCAGAACACTGAGCAATGTTATAGGACACCTGCACTTCAAAATAAATGATACCTACCTTAAGTCATGAATATGGATGAAAGTTTAACTCAATCTATGTCAATGACCACTTCATTTATATTGATCCATTGGAGTTTATCTATTCAATAAACAGTTGACAATGAAAATTGGTTGTTAGGCCAAAAAATTATGCTACCTGAGACAAACTCCATCAAACGTGTTACGAAACAGAGAAAAATCAACCCTGTAACGTCGCGACGATATCTGTCCATTGACAGTAATTGCGTCCGGAAGTAATCTTCGTTTCGTGCGCTGCACACCGTTTTTTTTCGTGTCCCAATCGCCAAAGGCTTTGGAATAAAATGCGTACATTTGCACCCTCGCAGTCGCAAGCCGGTTCCAATTTGGAGTAAAGATCTCTAGTAAAACATAACCGCTAGCACTGCACAGCACCGCACTATTGCCAATCAATTGCTAAGTGTGTTTAAATCTTTATGCTTTATCTGGCGATGCAGTTTGATGTGGTAATGTTGCTTCCCCAAGTTTGCGAAACCACTAGGTAGGTACCTACTATAGCAAGTATCTCTACGACGAAGTTTGACTGATTCATGGCTGTGGCCAACGAAGGATTAATTCACAGCAAGTAATCGTGTCTGCCGATTAAGTGTGATCATTATGGCGTGTAATGTAATAACAGTTAGTTCAATGGGCGTAACATTAGTTTTACGCGATTATTGTTTCTGTAAAATCAAGAAAAAATTATATTCGAAATAAAGCTATGTATTACGTTATCTTTTAATGAAACTTTTAAAGGTTATAAAATTCTCTACAAAGTGAAAACGTTTCACGCACAGTTGAACTTTATCCAAATTTACATATATCGGAGCATTTTCGTAACTTATCAAAATAGTATAAAAGTAGAAAAATCCAGCTGGCTGAAGACCAGCCCGAGACCAGAGATTTTGAAACATTAAGGGCGAACTCTCTATTTAGAATTTTTATCACATTTATTTTGCTATACTGTGATAATCTAACGCAACTTTATTGAGCTTCAGTCGAGTTTAATAAACTTTAAACATGAAGTACACCCCATCACTTCCGTTATGAAATAGTTTGTACTGATTGATTTAGTATCATAGCTAAGGGGTTGGTAAGAATACTCCAACCATATCTTGAAATCGTGTCTAACTAAATGCTGCAACTTAAATGAGCGTGTCAAAGGCGTTCGTCTGTAACGGTACCTATACAATAAAGTCATAAACTTAATGCATTAGACTATAAAAATCAAACAATTTTATGATCTGGGTGCTGTATTAGTTTTAGTTTCATTTGACGGATAAGTAAAATAAGTTGAGGTCTAATTGATCCAGATTTTATTACAGACTTGCATTGCGAAAGCAAAAAGCTTTGTCGCTCAGCTGATTGACCATATTGAAGCATCATTTTTATTATTCATTGATACGGTTCTTCATCCTCTTGGCAATTTAATGATATAGACATAATCTTCTATTCTCTAGAGTTCTGATCTACCCATCAAACCCATATTGTTAGTTACTAGACCTTTGATCGAAAAAGTTTATTTCATTGTTCAGGAATCCTATTTTTAAATATATTCTGGATGCCTTTTACGCATTTTAATTTGATCCCTGGGTTACCTTATTACGCGGAAAAAAAGACGACATGTGTTCTAATTATTTCAGCTTGTTATACTAATCTTCAAAGCGTTGTTGATTTTTTCGCATCTATAAAATTAACCGACTCGTCTACAAAATGGTGGTTGAACTAATGCAATCAACTATGAATATAACCGATTCAGGTGTAATGATATAATAGATTCAACTGTAAATGAGATAAATTCAACTACAATTGTAGGATTTATTTTAAGCATTCACCTATAAATGTATTTGATTCAACTACAAACTGCTGATTGGCCTAACACAACAAATATGAATAAAATAGATTGAACAGTAATTGTATAATTAATTCATTGTTAGTATGATAAACTCAACTTCAGTTGTATGATTGATTTTATGCATTCAACTATAAATATACAGATTCAACTATACATTCCTGATTGACCTTTAACATTTAACTATAAATATGAAATATTATATATAAATAGATTCAACTATATATTTCTGGTTGATCTCTATCATTCAACTATAAATATGATATATTCAACTTTAGTGGTATGATTGATGCAGCTGTAAATATGATAAATTCAACGACATATGTATGATTGATTCTAGGTATGAACTATAAATATAGTAACTTCAACTATATTTTAATGATTTATTGTACGATACGAATACATACACATCCAAACACTACATATATTTACATAAGTGAACGTAGTGTGCCTTCAGCAGTAGTCAACTGGTGTTTACCAATGGCAAAAACAGAAGGTAATTAGCAAAGGTGTAATTGAAAATCATACATTTGCTTTTTAAAATAATCTTGTTACAAAATTTTTCCTCCCTTTCGGTCAATGCAAGCCAGATGTGGCAGCAATTCAATTCCAAACGAAGGAATCGATGCTGCTGGAAGAATCGTTGGACATTCCGGTTGGGTAGCACCGATTGGCGTTTCATCGGAAAGCAGAAATGGCTGGGCAATGCCAACACCATTGATCTGCTGATTGCTTACAAAATCATATTATCCTTTGTTACTATAATCTTTTTTGAAAAAAATTCAAATATAATGAATGCAGCAAAAATGTATAAAAAAAAACAACTGTAAATATGTATTTGAACGTACAAATGCATCATAGATTTCTAAATGATTCAATAATAATTATAGTTAAATCAACCATAGCACTATCGTTGAATCTCCAATATATAAAGTTTAATGCCTTACATCAATTAAAATATTATAGTTGAATTTATTATTCAATGATAAAATTAATCATGCAATTGTAGTTAATCATCAATATGATTGAATATATGCGAAATATTGTTGATGAAACTATACTTTTTTCTCCGTTTATTGACATAATCTAATAACACCTATGATGATGATGAGATAATTTATTAATTGTTCATGCATTAATTATTTATGTTTAATATATCTGGGCAATCAAAAGGCTTTCGGTGATCAGTTAGTTTTGTTTCCAATCGATACGAAATTTTAAAAAGGAATGGAAATCCAACACATAGCCTTATACTTCGGATACTTGATGTGCCTTGCCAAAATTTCATCTCTTATTTCTGACTTCTGTTAGTGTTCTAGTTAAGAAATGTCAGTTCAGATGAGCTTCGATTAGTTATCAGAGATTTTTCGAAACAAAGTGACTTAGTTGAAGCAGCTACAGCAGTCAAGACTACGAGGTGAGTTTGAGGTGAGTGACTCGCAGAATAAGGTTTAAACTTTAGGAGAGGGGATAAATATGATTTTTTTTTTATTTCATCGAATCTTCTAGAAATATTTCCAAAATTAACCAACTTTTACAGCTGTGTTTGAAAAGATCAATTGGATGTTTGGTTTTGCTTCTTTTTTGTCAGGTTTTGTCAGCAGACATTCCAGTAACAATTTTTTTATGGCCTAAAAATAATCAAGTTTTGTTAATTTCGAAACGACTGAACCCAGCAAATTGCCCTCAGTTTCTTTCAAAAGAGAAGTATTGGGCCAAAAAGTAGCGGAAATTAATAGAGGAGGAAGCATCCACCAAAAATACAGATTTGACGAAGTATAAGTATGAAAAACTGATCAATAACATGTCTGAAAGAAGTTGCATCGGCCGATTGGAGAAACCAAGAATAAAGTAGAAATATTTCTTTCAAAAAACGATGAATTTTGTTTTCATTTTTTTTCAAAAGTTATAATTTGATTATCTTTTTTCCTCCATAGAAAGTATTTCAAACAAACGAATGATTTTTTAGATACACATTTGGTGAGTTTGTTCCATTTATCTCTATGTCTCAGAAAAATATTTCGGAAGTTCAACGAAGTTTTTGTCTTGAGAAGGAAAAGAATTTCAAAAGTCCACTGAATCTACCGGCAGCGAATCATCCAAGACATTCTTTCTTCATTCAAAGTTTTGAATCGAGGTACAATCGCAAAGGTGAATACAATCGTGCAAAATACTTTTGAGCATAAGATAAATATCACGAGAATTGAACGATTGTTGAAAGCGGCGTCCGAAATTCTGGTTGTTGCTGTTTCCGAATTTAAATTAACACAAGCTGCCCTCCCAAATCTTAGAAGCCAATGTCCAATTCATTCCTTCAGCTAACCCGCCTTTTTAACTATTTTGAACTTTTACATTGTATAAGTTGCGTTTCAGTTCTTAAATCATCAAAATATATTTATTTATAATCGATATGAAGCGTTAGGCAGGGAACTCCACGCTTTATTTTTCCCTTTTTTTCCAGTTTATTTTGCGGTATTTACCACATGATTGGCCTGGCCGTAGTAGTATCTACAAAGCATGTTCTATGTAACAGATACTACGTTGAAAAGAAAAATGAAGAACGCAAGTTTTTCATTTTCCAGGATGCTTACATGTTTTGGCTATGTTGGTAAAAGAAGAAGAAGAAGAAGAAAACGTATTCGTAACTGTCCTATTTCTAAATGAACAAAGCTTCGATGAACAAAATATACATCAAAAGAAATTATAAGATTCTGATTTCGTTGAATAACCCCAAACAAGAAGTTATAAATTACTTCATTAAAATCGGAGAGAGCTTTTAAGAAAAGAAAAGCATAGCCATGTGCAAGTCCGGCCCGGCCCGGTTGCTCGAATTTCGCTTGGATTTATTCACTTATTTTGGCAAATGAAACAAAGGCCTCCAAAACAAAAATTTTTTCAGAAAATTTTATTAAAATAAGCATGAAAAGTTTTTTGAAAGTCTAAAACACAATTCAAAAGCTGTCGATGCGTTTTTATGAAAAATTTTTTTTTCGATTTTTTTTCTTAAACTTCTGGGTTTTGCGAAAATTTGCCCGGATATTACCCGGGTTTATGGTCGTCACTATTGGAATGAAATACCCGAATTAGCCAGGTTTTTATATAAAATTGCTCTGTTTGTCCGACTCGGATACGTGCTGAAAAATTTCTAGCAACCTTTAAAATAGAGCCCGTGGCAGAATGACTTTCACAACTACATAACCCTCGTTCTCCAACTGACCCAGATAGAACACATGGCAAAGTGGTGCAACTGGCTAGGTTGGTTTAGACCAGGGTTGGCATCATTCATCGTCATTAGTCAAATGAATGTGACTGTTGAGCCTCTTGGTCCGTCAAACTCAATTGACTGTTCCTTATACGCCAGTCACTTCGTTCGCCAGTCACTCAACCCCCAGTCGTTTGAAGCTAAAAAAATTTCATAGTCAAGTATTCACCAATCGCATTCGAACGAGTCGTCGACCGAACTGAAGACGAAAAAGAAACGCATTTATTATTATTGTAACTCTTGCCAGCAAGCCGAAGACGAAAAAGAAACGCATTTATTATTATTGTTGCTCCTGCCAGCAAGCCCGTTTTCAGTTTTTTACTGCTATTGTTGCTCTCTGCCAGCAAGTCGTTCCATTAGTTGTACCTGCCGCCAGCAGCCGATCGAAGTGTGAAGAGCTTTGCCAGTCACTAAAGGAGAAATTTGACCATGTGCAGGAGCTTCGCCAGTCGCATGACGGAGAAATGTTGATTGTTGTCCTGCTTTATCCGTCATGCGAGTAGTGAGGCTCCGTCAATTGAATTGAGTAAGGTGCCGGTCGTTTGATGAAACAAAACTAATCGGGTCAAGCGTGACGGGCGAATTTTACCAACCCTGGTTTAGACAGTTGTTGTGAGTTCGATGTACACTCTTCGACTGTATTTTTTTATTTTCTTGTTTCTGGGATGAATTAACCAATAGGATAAAAAAAACTTCCTTAACATAATTTTTTGTTTCGCTTGAATGGTTGTTCGAGAGCTGGAGTCTTTATGCCAATAGTCACAAAAACAGTCATGTCATCTTTGGCGCAACCTCTTCTTTGGGTGTACTACTTTTAAACTGCCGATGGAATCCGAATTCAAGAAGAAATCAGCAAACATTGTTTGAACTTCAATCGCATGTGTGTGACTGCACGTTTTTCCACATGGGACAATCTTTAATGGTGTTTCAGATTGAATTAATCCTTCCACACACAAAAAAAGGTTCAACATCGATTTAATTTTAACGGCAACTGTAAAAATCCTGAAAATCACCTGATGTGATTGATCTATTGAAAACCAACCTGTCCAAATATTTTGAATTAAGGAAAGCATTTCATCAATAAAACCAAATTGTGATCGTTTTTTTTTTTTTTCAATTTTAAACAAAATTAAAAAGAACAACTTACAGAAAAGCACATCAAATGTTTGAAAACAAACACAGCATCCGGGTTTGTTGAGTTCCTGTGTTCCTCGAATAAAACAACCAGAAACCAATCATTGCGGCTGTGGCGATTTTCCATTTGCAGTAATAACTAGCATCTTAAAGAATTGGAAAATATGATCTGGTAAAAAGCATTCCAATCGCTTTTAACGGGGTATGTGTTTTTTCTCCTTTTCTCTATCTCCTATCGCCCTTTACAGCAGCATCAGATGAGATTGTATCGGGGAGGGATATTTATGAAGTGATTATGCGGCACTGGAGCAATAATTAAGCCAAATACGTCCATCAGCTGGCTGGAAATTGTCCGTTTGGTCCATGTTTAACCAGCTAAAAAGTACCTAGCAGCTCGACTAATGCCTCTGTCGATAAAACAATGTTTTACTTACTTATCTGCAATGCGTATGGGTGCATAACTTATAATCTCGTTGAGCACATGGAGCTCGGGACCGGAAAAATGCTTTTGGGTGCGACCGCTAAATAAAACTGCACGTTTTTTCCTCCTCCTAGAGATTTTGAATATTTTTTTTTTATTATTTTGATACTTCTCATTTAAACGTTCACGATATTCGGAACACGATATGTACCTATCACAAAAAAAATAAACCAAAATTCATTTATTACCACTTTTTCCGGCTGTTATCCAAAGGGAGCGTGATCTTCATTCGCCGGATAAACCGAATTATGTTACCTACCACCATCATTTTCGACCGATTTGTTTCGCATCATTTTTTTTTTTTTCGTACGCTTATTTCCCTCGGATTGAAGCGAGTTTTGATTGGATTATGATTTGTTTATTTGTTTGTTTACTATATGTTTCTTCCTCATTTTCGTGCCGCGGAACAACTCGACTTGTAACCGCTTAGCCTCTCATCTCAAATCGGTGCTGTTAATGATCATGATGATGTAATTAGGAAATTATTCATTTAAGCTGGACGTCGGCATCGGTAATGGCAAATTATTGAAAGTAATTTTGAATATTTTGGCTTATAGTCGAATGGTGCGTCGAAAAAGGTTCTACAACAATAAGCCAGTTGTTCGTTGCGTTGCGAGTAAAGTTTATGAATCGATGGTTTTGTTTTATTGTCGCTTCATGAGTCATCAGCTTTTATTGGTGAACGTTTTGCCAATTTCTGCAAATATTGGTTATTCATGAGGGACACGTACTGAATACCGGTGTGTAGATTATGGTCGAAAAAAATTTACTGCGTCTGAAAAGTAAGGAACTGTTCAATGAGTTATATTGTTTCCTTAACTCCTAACCGTGTTAAGAATTCCACACAAAACAAAAACATTCTTAAATCGAACATTCGCGTCGGTTTAACAAGGAACTTATCTAGGTAGATAAAGAATTGCTTGACCTCAAAAAAAGATATGGTATGTTCAGCTAGACTAAAGACATCGATCACCCTCAGTTCAGAAATACTTAATAACAGGATCTAGTTTTTAAATCACGGAAAAAAATCACTACAAGTCGCGTTCTCCACTACGTGCTAAATTATAGGCTGGTACTGTGTACAATCAACCATAAGAAGTTAAGCTAAATCTTTTTTGACCCAAGTCAACCCATCGAAGACTTCAGTTGGTAAATATTTTCAGATTTTAAAAGCTTCCCACAGGTCAAGTGTCGGAATTATGAAAATAAACTGGCTGTTCTCATGGGCGGTATGTTGGTGTCGAAACGAGCAAGCCCGACAAAATTCTGTCTGTCGAGACCAGTAGAGTTTCTTATAATCCCTTAAAGCCACTGATTCGTATGCAAATGTCAATACATAAAACGGTATTAGCAGCTAGGCTTCGCCACGTTGCCAAACACGGTTCGTTCAGCGAAAAAGATTATCGATTCCGGAATAAAATATTATTTTTTCAATCACTCATAGCCATAATTGATCAGTGTCTAGCACTCGTATAGCTCAAATTGTATAGAATTTTATAGTATTAGCATATTAGGTATCATCGTAATACGTACAATGTATTTGTAAATTGTTTTGCAACATTTTAGAACAAGTGACGTCTTTTCAATTAATGGCAGAGTCAATATGGCGGGAACTTGTAAGAGCAGCGTGTTTGTTTCTCCTTTTCTAGCCTTATGGATAATTTCATTACCCTACTGTAGGCACAGATTGACTGTGAGTCAACGTTATGCTAATATTGCTTATTTACTTCCAAACTGAACGTTTGCTCGTCGCGTAAACCGCAAAGTACAAAAACAAACCAATATCTTGAAAAGACCTACCTAATTGATTTGAAGTTTCAAGAGCTACAAGCTACAGTATGACCGATAAAAAATGAAAAATTCTTTCTCTTACATGATTTAAAAACCTTTTATTTATTCAGGCATGTAGATAATCATATTAAGAAATATTCACTCGATATGTTCACATTCGTGTTCAACTTTTATATCCAGGAGAGATCTAAATCGGGAGCATACCTTCGGAATATAAGCCCCTGACATCCCTGACATTGAAGCCCAGGCCTCGGAGATGGACGCCTTCAGAGATTCGACACTTTAGCGAGCGAATCCACACGCTAGTGGAACGCCAATGAAAGTGCGTGAGAAATGTCCAAAACAACTCTATACTTTATCAAGGTTATTAGAACACAAGTTTCTCTGGCTTTGCCAGTAAGTAGGCGAGGAGATCACAGTGAGGTTCAATGAGTTTGTTAGTAAACATTGTTAAATTTTTAACCCACCAGATTCAAATTCAAAATGAGGGTGTTGATGGGGGTTGAACAAGTCCCACACCCATATTCCACACTTTTCTTTACCCTCTGTCAATTTTCTTTAGTTCCACGTGTGTATTCTGTAAAGTGTGTTAACGATTTTTGAACCGGATATCCCTAACTTAATACAATTAGTCAAACTAAACCAATGACTATTTTTAACGAACTAACTGACAAAATTTGAACGTTCAATTAATGATTTAAACGGCACCAACAAAACAACGTAAAGATTTTGTAACAAACGGTTACAATTGAGGCCTTTGTTGGTAAACAAACTCCAAGGAGTCCGCAGTAGCAAACCAAAATGGCTGAATCGGGAATTTGATATATCGTTACATCTCCTATATATACACACCTTGTACTGTATCACTGCATTGTTTAATTCACAGATGAAGGTTAGAGCTAATACACCCTCAAAAATATCGTCAAAAAGAACTCAAAACAGACTGCTTAAAATTTTCGCATTTTCATAAATCATACTGTAAGTAAAAACGTTGCAATAGGGCGCTATTTCAAGGGTTAATTATGGTTTATAAAAATAGATTGGAAATATTGTCACATTCAAAATGGATTGGCTAAACAAGAACTTTTTGGTAAATTTACTTTCTCCACCTTCTAAGAAAGCATATTATTTTGATAACATTCAATTCATGTCATAGAAAATCGTCAGTATCCATCTGGCTGAATAGAATCAACATTCTGTACACATTTGATTGCAAATTTCCAGGTTTTTAAGAGTCACGTACGCGTCCTGCATATGCAAAAACGTCATTTCAGTAGATAAAGAAAAATGTAAAATTTCGAAACATGGTATCGTTTGAAATTTTGGGTGTTTAGGCAGTAGAGAGTAATGAGAAACTGAAAACGTTTCATATTACGGTTCAATCACTACAAATTACATGAAGTATGTACATTAGACCGCTGCAAAAAATGACCTTTTGCTCCCATATTTTTTTTGCATTTTGGATCACCAAGCACCAGGGTAAATTTGAAATAATTTGGTTTATTCCTGAGTTAGCGCAAAGCGTTTCAATTTCGCATGTAAATTTGCATGGAAGAAGAAATTGTTGCACATAAAATCATCCAGAAAATCCAAAAAAGCTTGAAATGAAGCCGGTCTTTGAATTTTGGTTTTGACTATTCTTAAGTTTAATTTTTTACTAGCATGATAAGCAGCAAAGAATTTCATGAAAAAAGTTATAACCATCTATATATATAAAAATGAATTTCTGTCTGTCTGTCTGTCTGTCTGTCTGTCTTTCTGTCTGTTCCCTATAGACTCAGAAACTACTGAACCGATTTACGTGAAACTTGGTAGGTGGGGGTACTGGAGGCCGGGGAAGGTTCCTATTATGGTTTGGGACCCCTCCCCCTAACAGGAAGGGGGGGAGGGGCTTCCCAAACAAAAGACAATTTTTTGCATAACTCGAGAACGAATCAAGCAAATGGTATCAAATTTGGCATGGGGTGGTATTTGGGAACGGGGAATATTTCAATGAATATTAGGTATCCCTCCCTCCTTTCAGTAGGGTGATAGGAAGGGGGGAGGGGGGCTACCTTACAATTTTTCATATAACTCGAAAACTAATCAAGATATTGAAACCAAATTTGCCATGGGAAGGTATTTTGATAGAGTAATATTTCGATTATTATTTTAGACCCCTTCCTCTTTGCAGTTGAAAGGGGGAGGGGCCTCTTTCATATTTTTTTACATAACTCAAAAACTAATAAAGCAAATGGAACCAAATTTGGAATGGGAGGGTATTTGGATACGAAAAATATTTCTATGATTATTTGAGACCCCTCGCTCTTTTCAGTAGGGAGATGTAAAGGGGGGAGGGGGCCTCTTTTATAATTTTTTACATAATTCAAAAACTTATTAAGGAAATGAAACCAAATTTGGCATAGGCGGGTATTTGGGAACGTGACATGTTCTAATGATTGTTTGAGACCCCTCCCTCTTCCCAGCGGGGAGAAAGGAAAGAAGAAGGGGTTTCATACATTTTTTACTGCATAGCTCAAGAACTGCAACAGCAAATGGAATTAAATTTGGCATGGGACAATAATATTTGGGTACAAGAAATGCTTCTATGAATATTTGGTATCTCTCACTCCTTCAAAGAGGTGGATGAAAAGGGGGAGCAGTAGAATGATAGAATTGGGAATATAGGAAGGGAAGAGGAGGATTACATAAAACTTTTTTTTACAAAATTCGAGAAATGGACAAAACTTAACATTGATAATCATTTCGGCATGATTCTTTGATTATCTGACACACCATCCTCCTTTCAGCGAGTAGATACATAGGAGGAGGGAAGTGAGCCCAATACAATTTTGTAAGCATAGGTTCTCAATTTATGCTAACGAAGCCAACAAATGGTAACAAATATGGCATGGAAAGCTACTTGGTTACGAGATATGTTTCTACGATTGTCATAGACCCTTGAGATTTACAGTGTAGAGAGGGGAAGAAAGGAGGAGACTTTATGTACATTTGTTGAGGAGCTTAAAAATTTATCAACCAATGGAACTATATTTCATATAAAAGGATTTTTGGGAACGAAAATAAAAATGGATATGATTATTAAAGATCACGATCTCCATTCAGCAAAGGGATGAAGGGAAGGACAGGGGATGGGGCTCTCTTATCAGTTTTTTGAGATAAATCCTGAACATATCAAGTAAAAACAACCTTATTTTATAAGTTAGATTGTTTGCGTACGATTAATTTAAGACACTCCAGACAAATTAAAATTATTAGATTCTTAACACAAATTTATAGAGCAAGATTCAGAATATTAGTTTAAGTCATCTTTGTGTTGCAATTCGAAACTCCAGCTGCAGTTCTCATTGTATAGCGGTTGCTTATGAATAATGTTATAATTTGATTTAAAATAATGCCAATAAAACAATAAAAATTTGAATAATTTTTGAAAATATCATATGGTTTTTAAAGGTGTAGCAAAGCACACCGGGTCAGCTAGTTTTAAAATAAAAGAAATGTGAAGAGTATTTAAAAATGGTAGACTTTGCTAGCTAGAGCTGTTAATAATTGCACGAAATTTTTTTGCAAAGGTTTTATAAATCAATAAATTCTCTGGCAATGCAAAGCAGTTTTTTGGGGTTTTTTATTTCCATCCTACGGTTACCCAGCTTTCAAATAAGCAGATCAAAACGCAAAAATAAAAAAAAATATTTTGAAAAAAAAATTTCAACATTTTATAACTTTTCTGGACTTTGTTCACATGAATTGTACTGCAAGAATCAAGGAATATTTTTCATCCAAAGTTGAATTTTTGGAACCTTCAGTACATCTCTGTCGATTTTCAAATGAAAAATTTTGTTTTCCCATACAAATTTGCATTCAAAATGAAAACTTGTTGCGCTGATTCAGGACTGAATGTATCGTTTCCAAAATTTTTATTGCTATTTTTGGCAGCAAAAACAATCAAAAAAAAGTTATGAGAGGAGTAAAAATTTAAGAATTTGAAATTTCCGTACAAAGCTTGCAGCGGTCTAATGTGCATATTTCAAATCAATTGCTACAGATTTTTTTCAATCAAGTGAAAATTACAAAACTGAACAAATTGAATTCGGGCTTGATGAATGAAATCACTACTGAACATGTAGGGTAAATGTACCCTATCTTGGCTCCTAAGGCATGGTTGACTAGATTTCCCATGATTGTAGTCTTCCTGTTATGTGTACCTTCAAAGGTCCTTCGACAAATATGATTGCTTACTAGCCTGAAATGCAGTAATAATATGTCCTTGATTGAAAGCGGTTGATAATTTGAGATAAACCTGATCAAACTTTTGATTGAAATGCTCCTTATTGTAGCCCCCGCGCCGAATTTTGGCCCTTTATGAGTTCCTTAAATTGGCCGTCTCTAGAATAAACTTGCCTCACTAATACAACAACAGCCCCCACGAATTCATTGAAACTATCCCGGAAGGAATGTTCTGTATTGTTTTCAAAAAGTCGGAAGTACGAAATGTCAATCAACTTTGAGAATTGATATTTGCATGTAGAATGATAATCTTAGGTAAAAAAGTTTTACTTGATTATTTCAGTTTTTGTGTATTTAAAATTTCTATTATAAGAATGATAATCTAAAACAAACAGGTTCCAAACTATTGCACTGGTTAACATAAATATGTTTATTAATGAAGCAAACAAATCGTTCGCTCAATTTTTAACATGCAATCATGAAAGATCTGTTTCCATTGAAGTTAACAGGTTAACATAAGATAGTAAATGTTCATATTTTTTTTTATTCCACTCCCTTAAAAGGAGGACCGACATTTTAAAAACCATTATGACCGAGGCAAGAAGCAAACTAAAGCTTAATCTAAAGTAAGCGAACGATTCTTTGAATCATAAATGTTTAAAATGTCGCCCTTAGGAATTTTCTAGCAATCGTATGCGTACACTCGGATAGCAAAACAAGAGCCAGCCTGATAGGAATATATTGCATCTCACTCGTTCGTTTGGGAACTATAGGCAATGGAAGCGAATAGCAAATTCAAAAGCTGGATGAAATAAAGGCTGCATCCCTCTCGCACTCATGCAAAATCATTACCCGAACTAGGCAGCGCTTCCTTCGCATATTCCTTTCCTACAGAGAACAACGTCATCACCTCCTGCTGATGCACAGTGATGTATAATAAAAAACTATCTTGGTCAAAATATTATTTTTGATTTCACATGAAATTGAAAACAATATAAAGCTCGTTACAACATAGTATTTCAACATTGCATTCCAGTTATTTTTAATATTAATATGTCATAATTTGAACTTTAAAACAATTCCTTTCAAAGCGACACATATGCAGCAAATGTGTCAATACAAATTAAATGAAATCAAAATACGTTAAACCGTATTTCCAAATGTCGATTTTTTTAGGTATGAACATAGTAACAACATTGAGATCCAAGATATCAATTCGGATCCGGAACCGGTAAATTAATTTATTGAGAGGTAAATTTTATTGAGAATAAAAGTTCTCGAAATTTACCATGAAAGAGCAGCTCAAATTGTAGTATTATAATTCTAACTAAGTTGCCAAATACGCTTGAGTCGGCTTGAGAGATAAATAAATTGATTATAGTCCAAAATACATTCATAATATTTTTAAATTATTTCAATCATTAATTTAACTTTTGACCGGCTTTTTAATTTCCATACCACTGTGCACCGTCGGCCGACGAACGGCCGCCGGCTGCCGGCTGCCTGTTATGTCGCTTTCACACATACATACGTACTTCTATTTGTGGAATTGCATGCCAAGATTAGGCAACAAAATGTTTATATTTTCTTCAATTCTACATAGAAAATGTAATTTGTTTGGAGTAAGTTATAATTTTATATTTTTTGCCATGTTTTGCTGTAACCAGTGGTAATTTTTAGTGATTTTTCCATAAGGAAATGTGTTTTTTAAATCAATCGAAGACGGCAGATGCACTAGCAAGGTACACAGCAAAAAAAGTGTTGCGTTATTACATCAAAAACGTGCACATAACTTGAGTCGCCAATGCTATCTAATATTACACTGTTTTGATGTATAAGTTTGTTATGTAGAATATTACACTAAATGTATGTATCGCATACATCGCAGTAGACAATCGAGAAAAATGGATATAATTTAAAAAGCGATAATATTATCAATCTTTGCTCAAGAACCTTATAATTTGTAAAAAATATTCGTGTTTTAACTCGATTCATTGCCAAGAATCAACTGTTATGCTTTAATTAAGTTTCAAATTCAATATAGATTAGAAAAATATAGATAAGAAATTGAATTCATTACATAAGATAGACTCAAGTGATGGCTTGCGATTTATTTTCGTTATCATAATAAAAAGATGGACTCAAATGATGATTTAGGATTTATTTTCATATTTTTATTGAAACCTTCAACTGTCTGATGTGTTCAAATTTTTGAAAATTACATTTAAGAAAACTTTTTTTTCCTACACAACTTTGTAACAAGTCGTTTAGTTTTATTTCTGATATCTAGGGAACTTTTAAATTAGCAATTAGCCATTTTTCCTTGTCACAGTTTTTTGCAACTCCCTGCCGCACTAAAACTATTTCACTATTTTGCACAATAACTCAATCGCAAGGTGAGGAAGCTTTCCTAATGGATCCATTTACTTCAGATGCCATGGTAAGAAGTTACACGAAGCTGCGCTCATATTTTCACAATTAGAATAAAACGCTTCCTTTCCGAATGAGCCTCTAGTTTTTGTAATCACCCTCGGACTGTAACTGCATCACTGAGGTCGTATACTGGTTATTCCTGGAATAGTAATATTTGGACACAAATCGCTTTTAGGATAAAGAATTGATTACATTAAAACTGACCTTTGCATCTGGTTGTTTTGAAAACATCGAACCTTTTTTCTTCAGGCATGTTATCGGTTAAAATATCCCTAAAAATGACAAGAAAAAGATATTTAAATATAACAAAGATTTTGCTTACCTAAAATATTAATTTTAGTAGTACTTACCGATAAAACGAATCCTTTTTAACTTCACAATCCGTTTATAACTTTTCAATATGAGAAATATTTTAAATGTCAAAAAAATCAAAAGCGACTACTTTGCTAGAATAATACATAGCGGATTGTGAAATTACACTGGACGACATGTTCGCTTTGTGTACGTCGATTGGATGTAATTTAATAACCAAAATCATATCCGTCGCCTAAATTACATCGTCCAGCCTTACATTTTTTTTTGCTGTGTAGGTTCATTTAAGATTTTTTCCGAAGATTATAATCTCATTTGCAGTTTGCCATGCGAAAAAAAAATTATTACGCAGTCATTTGGATTTAATAGTGGACAAATGCTATGCAGAATGTTGCCACATGCGATTTTCTTTTATGTTTAATTTTTATTCCATTTTCAGGCGTATGTTTGACATGAAAATCACCAAAATGCATTTTGGCATGCCAAGATAAGGAGCATGCCAAGTTAAGGCTCACTTACCCTATACCTTTTACGATTAATTTATTACTTGAACTATGCTTAAACTTTTCAAAACATTGTTAAATTTGCTTATTAAATTGTGATGATTTTCAGATTTAAAAACATCAGTGCGAATATTGAAAAATTATTTCACCTGACTCCACTGGGTAGCATTTAAAATCGAAACATTGAAAACTCAACCGGTTCCTCGAAGAGGCGAAGACGGTCTTAGGAAAATCGCGTTTTTAGTACGTCCTTTTGATTAAATTAATCGTTTCATTCTTGTTTAGAAGGTTATGGCTGAGGCCTTTCGGTAAGATAATTAGAAGCACGAAATTTCACTTCGTCCCTAATAAATTCAATAAGTCCAAATAAGCGACTTTTATCAAGTGAATCCGAAATTGAGCTTAGTAACTAGTGGCAAATCAGCGGGCGAGCAGCTGTTGATGACTTACCTGGAGTTTCTGCTGCTGGTGGATGCCGTTCGCCTTAGAGACGGGAAGAAAATCCTCGAATACCGAACCCCCCCATCGGCCGTGCCCGAACATGTGGAAGAGCGAAACGCCAAAAGTAGCTCGAAACGTTAGGACCGAATGGCAAGTATTTTCGTTTTAATTTTCGCCGAAAGAGTCGATGAAAACAACAAACAATTTATCGCGGCGATTAACCAGTTAATCAATTCGGTATGATAGTGTTCGTGAAGAACTGTCAATATATTCTAACACAGCTTGAGACTTGATGTGGTATATTAAATTTAAAATAATTTTTTTTTTAAGTTGCTGTACTTTTTAAAACAATTTTTGAAAATGCTACACTTGCATAAATATTTTTCTAAAAACTGGAAAATACATATTGCAAATTCCTTCCAGACAATAAAGTTCAGAGCTCTTAGACAAATGTATTGCCACATTAATCAAAATATGCGTCTATGGTTGTTTGATTCTGACCCTTAAATGCAATTGAATCAGCCAAAAGGTGAAATACTAAACGGAAATAATACATAGCTGATTTGACATTCCTTGCATATTTAATTCCAATACAGTTTTTATTATTCGACCGTTTTCTGCGTAGTTGATTTGAAACGTGGAAAACGGTAGATAAAGTTAATCAAAAATGAAATTAGAATTGCTGCTATGTTTAATCAACCTCACATTATATCTGATTCATTATATTAAGGTTGATTGAACAAAATGGTTGGCTAGTCAAGCCATAAACGAACGATCTGAACCTGAACCAATTGAAATGTGTCTGACTTTAGATCGTTCCATATCACGTTTTAAAAGTTTATAAAATCGTTTTGGTGGGTACCGTAAACTGGGGGAACATTGATCACTATTTTAATTCATTTTCACATATTTTGGAAGGGTTACTTTTTAGTAACACTAAAAAGTTTTAAAATACTTATTGAGGTAAGGAGTATAAAGCCTGATCATTGATAGCAGTATATTCAAATGACATTAGTGGCTATAACTAAATGTTTGTTACAAAACCAGATTTCATGTTTCGGAATAACTTTGATCACTTTGGTTTTAATGTATCTCAACATCTACAAAATTATTGTTTTGATGCCAATTAGCATAGAAGGCTTAAAACATCAATAACAGTTATTTTATATTTGGACTCATGAATTTTTAAACGTTTTCACAAACAAATATACTCAAAAGATGGACAATGTTGCTGCATACATTTAAGGGCAAAAATTATAAACATTTCTCAATATTTTCTGGCCTCAAAAACATATTAAATTTTACCTTCATGCAATTCCCTAGGTCCGTCCACTGTTCCTATGTTCTTTTTTTCATTCAAACTTGAACCATTTGATAAGGTTTTAAGCCATTTGTTCTAAACAGGCTTTCTCATAGAAAATGTCCGTTTTTTTAATATCTAAAAATTATCATAGAATGACCATAAAAATAACTATAAAACTATACCCATACAAAGGAAAAAAGTTAAACTTTCATATAAAATTACCCATTTGCTTCTTAATGCTATCATGTCATCAGGAGAGGTGTTTGTTTGTGAGTCTTCGTAAAAAACAGATATTTTAAAACTTTAAAACTACATTTTAAGTATTTAAAAAAATCCAATTACAAACCAAGTGTAGCCTATTTGAAACTTAATTTATAGGCTTTCAAATGAAGAAAACAGTTTTCAGATATTTTAACACTAGAAAGACCGTACCAGTCAAAATGACTGGTTGGACACTTTGTTTGTTGAATATCTTTTAAATACTTAGCTTTAAAAAAATGCAAAAAATACGGCTTTTCATGAATTTTGATTCTCTACAAAACTTTGTATTTTTTATTCCACTAGCTCTTTTAATAAGCGAGACAAATTTTGCCATGGACACTCGGACCGTGACCAGTCAAAATGACTGGTAAAATTCACAACCATATAACTCAAACAAGATAAATTTTTTCACTTGCTTTTGGTTTCATTTGCAGTCTACATTCAAGACAATGAGCCCTAGTTGATTTATGGTGGGTAGAAGTGTGTCATTCGTTATGAAATTATTGATTTTCGATGCGAAGTCATGAAGATTTGTAGAAAAAGTTCTCAGTAATCGAGTAGTTTTAGGTAATAAATATTTTTTTATTCTAAACTAGAATAAGTAAAATAATAATGAATTGTGTACTCATTTATTCAAATTTGAAGACATCAGCTATAAAAACTGAATAATTTAAATGATATTTCAACATGGGTGCACGGAATATTTTTTATATGTTGGTTATCCACCATGGTTGCACGGATTCACCGCAGTTTCTGCCCAAGTATGTATTCACATGCATTCTCAGATTATTAGGTTCGACAAATTTCCAATGCAAGTTCACTTACAGGTAGGTATTCCGGCACCCGTGTTTATACCTGGCCAGCTGGCAACTGATTGAACATTCTTATTATAAGAGAAACCACATCTAACCTGTCGGCAACTTATGGGGTTTGAACCCAAGAGTTTTCTTGCCGATACCGGAAATCGAACCCAGTACACCTGGCATACCAACACCAGACTCGCGCCAGACTATCTTATAGACCACATCGGCGCTAAGATATTTCAACATGGGTGCACGGATTGGCTGTAAATTCGCCGTTGTAAATTATATGTAAATACATAGTTTTCAACTTGCTTCAGAGCACAAAATATTTTTGAGTTAGATATGATAGGTATTTGAAATGCAATATTGGTTAATCGAAAAACTTTTAAGGAAAGACAAATCATCGTGTACATTTGACAATGTTGATTAATTATTTTTATTTTTACTGTTTTCCGTCGCACGACATAACTTGATGCATATAATTCCTAAAATTCACTCGGTCCATGGTAACCGTTTTCCAATTTCTTGGATGTTGATCAGATCTTATCAGATAAATATACGATTGCTAAAACCTGTTTTTGAATAATAAATAAATAAATTTATTATCTAAAGATATAATTCGAATATTTCTTTTCCAGGAATGAAAAAAACGGATTTTAAAATAAAAATCGTTATTTAAATCATTATGTCTCAACATGAAAGACATGGTTTCGACTTTGGTTTAGTTAAGATTTGTAAAAATGCTTTTTAAAAATTTGCAAAAATTCCAATATTTGATTAAAACGCGTTAAATCCGTGCACCCATAGTGAAAAACCATGTATATAACACAAATTTTCATTTGAATCTATGAAAGTCTTCATTCTTTACCTTTAGCATGCAAACAAATGGATTTTGGATGAATGGCGGTGAATCCGTGCACCCATGGTAAATTGCTCTACTTATAGAAAAAAATATGTTTCAAAACCTACAATATCAGGTATAGTTTATAGGCAACGTGTTGAAAAAATTTAGAGCGATGGATGCTAGAGAATATCTACTAAAATAAAATGAAGTGAAACCGTGCACCCATGGTCTATACCCATAGCCATCTAACATGATTTTATAATTAAATTGATAATGTGTTTTAATTTTTTGATTATTATTTGAAATATTTATTTTATGACATACACGCGTTCGCCAACTATGCCAAAATGAGGTGATTCCGTGCACCCATGGTGAAAAAATATTTCCATTTTATAGCAAAAATGTTATCGAGTAAAAAACAAAATAATTTCAAAAGAAAAAAGTTAAAAATATGATGATATAAAAAAAAATCCTGTTTACCAGTCATTTTGACTGGTTACGGTCCGAATAGGTATATGTATTCAATTTGCCGGTCCTTCTAGTGTTAACTTCAGACTTAGTTAATGATGATTATCTGCAAATATTTCATGTTGATCAAAATTATCTCATTGATCAAAGTTCCCTCAGTTTATATGTGGATTCAAAACAGTCCTGATAAAATATACTGTTTCATTGAAATTTTGATCAAAAGATTAGCAAAGGGGAAGAAAGCCTTCAGTTCACAACCCGTTCCTTAGAAAATGTTGATATGGATGAGCATTTGTTTATCTAACTGTCTCAGTACCGATGACGGCTATTAGTTCTATAAAATTGAGTTTTATAATATAGCACTTGACCATTCTAAGTTTTCTAGAAGTGCGAACAGTCGAAAACAGCTTGCTGACTAGATAAATGTTTGCCAAATCATTTAGTCATTCTCTGAGAGCTCTGTTGTGCTAGAGAAGAACAAATTTAAGAGTCTATAGACTCTAGCAGCTATAGCTATCAACACCCCATCGTCCTCGGTCTGAGAACTGAGGAGAAGACATCCGCGTTTCTGGTCTAAATGTTGACTCAAATACCCAATGGCTATCGCCAATCACCAAATTCGTTGCGTCATGCTCAATCGGTATGTTATCGAAAGTTTGAAATCTAATGTTTGGCTTTAAGGAAGCGAGAAACCGTTTGCCAAAAAACTCGAACCTTTTTCAAGTTTTTATCTGTCTATCTTCTCAAGATTGGCGGCAAATTGTTCTCACAAGCTCGCACAGGAGGTGAATTTCCAGCTTCTCGGCCAAGGCAGCGTTTCGGAGAAAAGAATTCAAACTTTTTCGTGAGCAGTTTTCGACAACGTTCGGTCGTGATCGGTCGTGTGGCATTTGGTTTGATTAAATTTCGTTGTCTAGTTTTCGGGATTCACCTTTTCTGTGAAGGTAAAGTCAAAGCGTATTCATCTCATCGATTTTGAACCAAGGAATTCGTTACCGGTAACAATAATCAAGTTAGTAAAAAGTGCTCGAAAAGTCTAAGCATGATCTTTAAGAAACATGTTATGTAAACAATGCATCATTTGTAGTGAATAATCGGCTGTTTTTGGTCGTAAATATATTCTCCAATTTCAACGCACACGTATTTTCCACCATTAATATCTTGTAGACAAAAATCAATTCAAATATGTTTCAAGACCTCATTTAATATAGAAAGTGTTTAAAAAGATTTCAAAAATAATCATGTATTTAAGCTTATTAAAATAACATTCAAAACATACGAGAAAAGGCTAAATCTACCTATTCTCAGTCGAATTCTCACGGTAATTTAATTTTCGCGCATCACCTGCGCTCTTGATGATGATTGGATAAATGTATGACCGTGAACGAACGAACATGACTCGACTCGCGTGCCCATAAAATTAATACCGAGCCGAGGCGCAGCTGTTCGAAAGCTATTGGTTTGATTTGAGGAACCGAAGAAATGAGAGAAAAGAATTGATACCGACCGAACCAAGCAAAACTAAATCAATTTGATGGAAACTGGAAGCGAATACATACAGTTGCGTTCAAAAAAGAATGAAATCGCGTGAAGCTGCGCACCCACTTCCAACTTTGACAAGTTGCCATTTCTCTCTCGGCTGATATTTTTTCATGAAAATTTCACACAATTTAGTTCAACTATCCAACAAACACTCCACAAAATTTGAAGTCTTTACAATGACGGAAAACAAAGAAACAGCTATTCCCGTAAAAAAGGAAAATTTGGAGTTGCTTCACTAAATTTGCTGTACCTTTGACAATTTTCATTGAAAAATCTTGAAATTTGATCCAAAGATGTAAAAATGTTTGATCTAATACCAGGCCAAGTTTCGTCAAATTCGATGAACGTGATAAAAAATGGTGCCGGATTGAAAATGAGGTTCATTATCGCCCAGCAGACGATTTCATTCTTTTTTGGACGGAT
This sequence comes from Uranotaenia lowii, assembly GCF_029784155.1. Classification (NCBI taxonomy): domain Eukaryota; kingdom Metazoa; phylum Arthropoda; class Insecta; order Diptera; family Culicidae; genus Uranotaenia; species Uranotaenia lowii. The sequence goes on from NC_073693.1 coordinate 149,754,701, forward strand.
GTTTATATGGAAAACAACGTAATCCATGTATTCTTGGTATTTTCTTTCACAAAACCAAAATTTATCACAAAGAATGTTGTAAATTGATAGGAACTTTATTCTCGCTTTGTTTAGAAACAGAAATTGTTCCAACAGAACTGGTATTGAAACACAAGAGCGAATAGAATATTCGCTTTAATTGTGGATCAAATTTGTTTATCAGTATAATTTGCAGGTCATTTCTGAAACTCTGTTCTTCTTATTTTGAACTCGGTTGAAACATTTTCTCTTTCGAAACAAAGTACGAATGAAGTTTTTAGCAATTTACAACATTCTTTGTGATAAATTTTCGTTTTGTGAAAGAAAATTCCAAGAATACATGGATTACGTTGTTTTCCATATAAACATCCGTCCAAAAAAGAATGATATCGTCTGCTGGGCGATAATGAACCTCATTTTCAACCCGGCACCATTTTTGATCACGTTCATCGATTTTGACAAAACTTGGCCTGGTATTGGATCAAACATTTTTAAATCTTTGGATCAAATTTCAAGATTTTTCAATGAAAATTGTCAAAGATACAGCAAACTTAGTGAAGCAACTCCAAATTTTCCTTTTTTACGGAAATAGCTGTATCTTTGTTTTCCGTCATTGTAAAGACTTCAAATTTTGTGGAGTGTTTGTTGGATAGTTGAACTAGATTGTGTGAAATTTTCATGGAAAAATATCAACCGAGAGAGAAATGGCAGCTTGTCAAAGTTGGAAGTGGGTGCGCAGCTTCACGCGATTTCATTCTTTTTTGAACGCAACTGTACATAGTCGGAAAAGCAGTTAACAGACTATTGTTGCTAATATGAATTGGTTTGCTCCACTTGTTGAATGTTGTTCAACAATGTTGCACAAGTGTTAAAAATGCATTCAGTTATTATGGAAATAAATAGTAGTTTTGATCATTAATGTACTGATCAGCGATATTGCAAAGAATTGAAAAATTAACAAAAAATAACACGTTAAATATACATAATTTAAACTTAAAAAAAAATATTCCGAAATATATCAAGTTCATTTTCAAAAATGATAAAACCACATCACTGACTTGACTTAGAGTTTAACCAAAATACATACTACTAAAGCTTAAAACCATTCGGTTGATCGAAATGCATTCTAAAAAAATAATTAAAGTCATCTTATGATCATTCATGAAAAATATGAAATAGTCGAATGCCCGGCTTCGATCTAATTGATCGGATATGCTGCAGACAAAATCATGTTATGATTTAAAAAAAACATTAAAAAAGTGACTAAACTTACCGTATTACCGTGGGTGCCTGCAATGGTTCTGAGCGCCGATTGCCGGTTCCGTTTTTTATCAGGGTCTCAAGGCTAAGAAACCTCCTCTCAGGTCCCGGATTGTGTTGCATAGTTTGGTTTCGGTACTAACTACACTTAGATATATATGTATATACATGTAGTGTTAGATGTGTATGTATTTATTCAAGTATCACACAATCAATCATAAAAACAAAGTTGAATTTATTATATTTATAGTTCAAAGCCTAGAATCAATCATAAATGTGTAGTTGAATCAATAATTTTTACAGTTGAATCAATTATACCATTACAGTTGAATATTCCATATTTATAGTTAAATGTGAGAGTTTTTTAAAAACGAACACACACATATAGGATCTCAGTGAAACTTCATGTTTTTTGAAGATATCTAAATTTTACAGACTAAAGCGTACATCTTTCAAGGATATAATGGCTAGCATCTTAATGCTAACACCACCAGCCCACCCAGCATTTTTGTAGGTATATTTTTCAACAAACTTTGCTATACGTATCATATACATTATGAAATCATCTTATATAACTCGAAAAAACAGCATTTACGTACTAAAGTGGAGGCAATATACATACATATTTTTAACTTCTGGCTTAAGCGATAAGAGTTGTAAAAATTGGACGATATACAACACCTTTTACCGTACATCCTGACAGTATGCGAGAGAGCGCAAGTTTTGCTCTCAATGCATGCAAACCGTTGCCAGTGACAATATTTGCTGCTTCTCTTATTGGCCAGTTTATCCAAATGGACCCTTTGATTTTTAGAAATCTGGTTGCACTGCTTATCGCAAAGAGAACAACAAGGTTGTTTTCTCATTTGAAACCCGCACGCGGGAGACAAATTTGCAAACATGGCGGACTTTTGTCATATACGAGTCGGTAGACTTTAACTAACCATTTTTACGATCATTTACTTGGTTTGGTAGGAATAACGATTCGCATTAACATTGTTAACGAGTTGAGCTGACACTTCTAATGCGATGTTATGTTTGCTGGGCCACAGAAAGAGTACTATGTCTGCCATGACCGAGACTCGATCTCATGACCTCTGCCTTAGAGAATTCAACGCTATCATCTAGGTCCTCTTGGCCACGGTCGGCGGCAACCAGGAATGTATAGTTGAATCTATCATATTCATAATTGAATCTATCAAAGCCTAAAGTTAATCGTACAATTGTAGTGGAATCTATTACTATTACTGAACTGTAAAGTTGAATAAATTATATTATTACAGTGAAATCTATGATATGCATAGTTGATTGCGTTAAGTCAATCAGCAGGTTGTAGTTGGATTTATTTAATTATAGTGTATGTATGTATGTATTTCTACCACCCAGCTAGCAAGGCACAGCCGATAGCAGCGAGCAATTTTTGCTTTATATCTTGTTCAAGATTCATCAACTGTATAAATCCAATATGTCTTTGAGTGGACTATTTCAAGGGAAAAGAAGTGTAGGCAGAGGCACTTACATTTCTAGTTGGGTATAGGGAAAAATGGTCTCCACCGAAAGGACATATCAAATTTATACAGCTTTTGATTCGAGCCGTTATAAAGCGAAGCGCTCCACTGGATGGGGATTTATTTAATTATAGTGTAAAGCCTAAAATCAATTTTACAATTGTAGTTGAATCTATGATTTGTTTTAAGTTGAATCAATTATACCATTACGGCTGATTCCATTATATTTATAGTTGATTGAGTAAGGTCAATCTACGGTTTGTAGTAGAGTGTATTTTATTTATAGTTATCTGTTTTTTCTACGTAAAGAAAGTACGTTATTCTGTAGAAAAAAAAAGGGTGTGCTTACTATGCAACGAGTGCTCGTTATGCCCTACTTCGTCTAATTTGTATCGTTTTTAGATGACAGCTTCACCCTTCTACAATTTCCGATACAGTTTGGCAAAATACATCTATTTTGACAGAAATTTAGGAAATTTTTTTGGATCTAGCTGTTCGGTATCTAACAAGAATTGATTATTTATGTTCCACTGAACAATAAAGTGTTTCCATTTATTTTCAAATAATCGATTATGGGATTATATATTTGTTATGCTATATTGAAGTTAAGCACTTTTTGGTCATTCACCCCTTTAGTACTAGTAGAAGGAAGGGTTTCTTAATGCACATAAAGGGTGGTTCGGATCAAAAAGTGGTCAAACTAAATTGCGTACAAATCGATTGTTTCTTTATTAGAAAAATAAAAGTATTTTTCTTTTTGAAGTTCAATTTGTCTAAAGGACGGAGGAAATACTCAGTTAAGATTCCGGTCGACCTAGTCCGGATTAACGAACCTTATCCATTTATCCACTTTACTTTGAATTGCTTCTCGCTGCTATCAGTTTTACGGGTCTGCTTGAGGTTCTGCTTAACTATCGCTCAATATTTTTCGATTGGATAAAATTCTAGGAGGGTTCTTATCCTTAGGCACAACCTGTATGTTGTTAGGCAACCCACTCTATGGGTTTTTTTCCATAATGGCAGGGCAGGTTGCAAAATCCGACCAAAACAGTACAGACAAGTCGTGTTTCTAAAGGAAAGGCAGCAAACGCTTTTCAAGACATTCTTTCATGGAAGTTTCCAGGTTGAGGTTCCCCGTTGCAACGAAAATGTCGCTTTCAAGCCACAGGTACAGATAGGCGTTGTTGGGACGACCCATGTACAAAGTTTTGATTCGTAGCTCCTCTTGCACGGACCCCATTTTGATGATTATAGATATAATGTCAAAACCCAAATAGAAGCATCATTGTACACACACACACACACCTACAAAATGAGGGGTATTCAGATTTTTTTTAACATGAATCAGCATGAAAAAGCGAATTCAAGTTGACCACCCAAGTAACCATAAGCACTAAAGATTTGCATTTTTATAGCTTCATAGCTTTATACCAGCATTCAAGTGCTAAATTACACTATATCAGCACATCAAGTGCATTTTTGCATTATATCAGCACATCAAGTGCATTTTTGCATTATATCAGCCCTTCGAGTGTAGAATTATTAGAATTAAACTACTCTTTTAAAATGCAACTAACATTTTATCAGCTTTACACAAATACTTTTGAAATGCAACATAGCAACATCTAAATCAAAATAACGAATGCTATATTCTCTAAGCATTAAATTGACATCACACAAGCTTGCTTTTTATAACTATATGAGCACTACAGTGGCATGAGGCCAAAGCACATGAGCATTGATTGATGCGGAATTAATGCAAATTTAAAGAACCTTTTGCCAAAAATTTGATTCAAATAGCGTTTTTTTTTAGTTTTAGCGCGGACTTGATAGGTCCACAGGCAGAGTTACTAAAAAATGTCCGAGCCATAGATGTCATGAGTCCGATTCCAGGTCATCTTCAGCCGAAAAATCAAAATATAGATCCCCTTAATATGTATTAGCGAATATCAATATAAGCCAAATTCAGTATCATGGCAGAAATAAGAAGCCAAACAATAATCGAAAAAATATTTTTTCCCGCATAGGTGTACCTACTTCACTTGAACGCAATTTGCATTTTTCCAGCATTTTACAAGCCAATGCTATAGCATCAACCAATGCGAATACAATGCTTTTATAGGGTTATGTCAGTTTCTGCACTAAAGCAGCAGTTAGAGCAGAATTGGTGCAAGTTTTAAGTGCTTATGGTTACTTGGGCACTTTTTGACACAGAGAACAGACATCGGGCCCCGAACAAAAATTTGTTGAAATCGTGTGTGAGAATACCCACCTAAGTTTCAAACCAAATTCGTAAGTGGACTAACATCCATAAGATGTCGCTACCAGTACACATATTTTTCCATTTTTTCGACACGCTTAGAAATTAATACTCATAGCTTATCTCAAATGAGGCCATTGCAATGTATGAGAGTAACACAACTTTTTGTGTGATAAATTTTAAGAACATCTTGATTTAAAAAAAAATGCAAATCATATTTCAATCATACTTTAATCGCTGTCATATGTCCCAGCATATGCCCCATATTGTTCAATCAATATTGGCGCTGAATTGAAAGTTGAATTCCAAGTTTTAAAGTATGTCTGTCATTAAATAGTTTTCTATAACAGAGAATGTGAACATAAATGTTATAATTGTTAATTATGGGTTGGTATTCCGGTTGATGGTATATTGTAACTCATGTTTATAAATAACTTAAATCATTTCTACTGATTACTAACCCTGAGTTACAAGTCCTCATATATCGATCTCAGGTAACATCAACCAGAATATCGAGTCATAGTTTACAATTATAACATTTATGTTCACATTTTCTGTTCTAGAAAACTGATAGTAAAATCCCAACACATGCTTTAACACTTGGAATTCAACTTTCAATTCAGCGCCAAAATTGTTTGAACAATATTTGGCATCTGACAGCATTCAATTGTGATTGAAATATGATTTGCATTTTTTTTAAATCATGATGTTTTAAAATTTATTACACCGAAATTTGTGTTACTGTCATACATTGCCCTGGCCTTCTTTGAGATAAGCGATGAGTATTAATTTCTAAGCGTGTCGAAAAAATGAAAACAAAAATAGGTGTACCGGTAGCGACATCTTATGTATGTTAGTCCACTTACGCATTTGGTTTGAAACTTAGGTTGGTATTCAAACACACGTGTTGAGCTCCAGCTCGAACTCTGTTCTCTGTGTTTTTGATTCGAACACCCTTTAGAATCCTTATTCCATACTCATTAAAACACATTCGTTGTACTTTGTGCAGAAAATTTCCAGTTTTTCCATGAGGCAATAATGTGCAAAATTGGTTATTGGTATTGGTTTATTTTGTTAGGTTTTTATCGAATTTATAGAGAAAAATACGAGATAATTTTTGTTTGGCTATTTTGATGAATTTTCGAACTTTCCGTCGAATAACATCGCCCGTGGCGTAGAACCATTTTTTAATACAAGGTGGAAAATATCAGTCTAAATGGAATAGGTTTATCACTAAATCTTGATAATTTTAACATAATTGATTTTTTTACAATTTATTTTTTTTATGATTCATTCTTACAAACAGAAAGATTATTTTATTCCCTTTTGATATTTTTTAAAGGTCTTTCTAGGATGAAGGATTTGAACCGTTTTTTGGAAAACTCCTTGTTTGTTCGAACTGATGGTACTATTCGTCATCACTTCAATTTAAAAATCTTATGGAACTAAATCACAGCAAGAACTTATATAGTGAAAAAAATATATGTCTAGGAAATCAGCGTTTGACCGTTGAATCGTTATTGAAATTTATGGACTGTGGATCCGTTATTCTGTGCAAATTTTTCAAAAGATTTCTAACAATTTTAATTTTGTTCTCGAAGGCCTGATTTTTTTTCTTACAACGAAGAAAAATCTGTTTTTTTTTAATTGAAGTTGTTGCAGTGTTGCATGTTTAGAAAGTTTTTCAAAATTATAGAAAAAATAATTATTTTACAGATTTTTCCAAGTTATAATTTACATTCTTGATTCTAGAAAACTTCTACAGGTTTCAAAGATTTTCTTAATTAGATTTAGATTCTACTGGGATAAGCTTTCTGAAGCTGATTCATGAAAGTTTAATAACTGTGGCAATGTGGATTGTTTATTTTTAAGTGAAATGAGTCAATTTATCGATGTTTGACATGATTTTTCGATTAAATTTCTGAAAATATTGTCACAAACTTTTTCGGTAGATTCAATTACAGATATTGATTCTGTCGAGAATTCATATTTCTGTCGAAGACTTTGATGCCTAGTCATGTCGATAAGAGAACTAAAATCGTTCACCCAGTTTTTGTTATTCAGCTGTTCTCATTTCCGTCAATTCTCAAGAACGATCATTAGAATGCCCCAAAACCTGTAAAATGTTATGCGCTGCAAGCTAAAATAGATCCTACACAGAAAAAAATCTGAGCTTTACATTTCATGTAAAGTTTGATTTCATGTATAAAATTCAGTCATATGTGTTGTATATTATAAAGCAGCCCTGAAAAAAAACCACGCGTTTCTCATTCGGATCAATTTGTTGCATTTTTACATGACTTTTGCTTGAAACGATGTTTGAAATCAAAAACGTTGCAGTCGCAAACAGGGTGTGTCTAAATGTTTGCCGATTTTTATAAAAATAAAAAGGGAAATTCTTTTAAAACTGTTCACAACATATATAAATTATTCTGTATTGCCTTTTTGAAAAAAAAATTGTATATTACTCGATAAAATTTCATAAACTTTATTGGATAGAAGTGATATTTTGTTCTAAGCTAAAGTTCACCTCCAGAATTCAATTTTTTTAATATAATAGTAACTCTAACCGATATGGTTGATATGAAATCCTACAATTAAAAATGAATGGCACAAAAATAAGTCATACTCATGGTTTAAATAAAATATTGCAGAATAAGGTCAACAATATTCTCAATTTGTTGTTACCAAAATTTCAGCACAAGAAAGCTTTTTTTCTTTTTATTATTGAATTTAAGTATTAACTTTTAATTCAAATAAAATCAGGATTATATATTTTTGAACAAGTGAATCTTTGGGAATTGTTTAGTATTCAAACAATTTGGCATGAGATCTTGCACTAAGCCTAGGATTAATTTTAGCCTGCAGCGCATAATTTTTTAAAAAGTCGGGTTATTTAGGGCACTCTAACGATCATTTGTTTATGGTTTTAGTTTTGTTTTTCTAGTATTTGAGTGCAAACAGTACTTGTTTTTTTCCGAATTTGACGAAATAATGTCTGAAATAAATCTGCTGAGCACATTCATCATACAACTTTATCTTTGCTTGAAACGAAAAAAATATGATCTCGCTAACGGTTTAGAAAGGCCTGGGATCATCTACAGCCTTCATATTTTTTGTTTGCTCTCTCGATCTGATTTGAATTTCAAAGTGGTAGTTAAACAATTGGAAATAATGTAATCTGAACACAAAACTCTAATATCCAATCCAATGCCTCTACAAGAGCTTTAAATTCTAAGCATTAAATTTTAGAAAAAGAGAACAATGTGAATAATTATGGGGCAAATGCAACTGCAAATTAGTGAGATTTGGTTATTTACTGACTTATCATTTAGATAAATACATACATTTCATACAAGGCTCAAAATTTGTTTAGTATTTGATGAATTGAGATACTTGAATTTTTAGAAGGGGGTCTCATATGAATGAAAGCATAGTTTTGGAAGAGCGATTGTGAGTATTGCAAACTACTTTTCATGCAATACTTCGCGAGGCACCAGTAGTGATGCCAATTGAATTTATTGTTTTTCAACGCCAAAAGACATACTCCTGTTAAACAGCTAATAATTTTTTTGCCTAATAAAATACAAAGTTACGGTCTTCGACAAAGTTGTTCAACTTAAAATTTCCTTTGGTAAATTTATAAAATGGCACAAAAACTATTAGCAGGTTCGGTTCCACAGAAGAATAAAAAATTATGTTTATTTTTCAGTACAAAATATTCATTTTTCCCAAACAAATTTAAAAGTTCAAATTTACTCATGTAAATGTTACTTAAAAATTGTGCAAAAAATTTTTCATTGGTATGGACCAGTAGACTGAATCTATTTGGGATCATTTTTTAATTTCTCAAACTCTGGGGTAGAAAAAGCTATGTTTTGGTTTAAAACTCATTCATGATTATTGCAGAATTTTTAAGTAACGTTTTCATGAGTAAATTTGAACTTTTAGGTTTTTTTTTGTACTGAAAAATAAACATCATGTTTTATTCTTCTGTGGAACCGAACCTGCTAATAGTTTTTGTGCCAATTTATAAATTTACCAAATGAAATTTTAAGTTGAACAACTTTGTTGGAGACCGTAACTTTGTATCTTATTAGGCAAACAAGTTATGAGCTGTTTAACAGGGGTATGTCTTTTGGCATTGAATAACAATAAATTCAATTGGCATCACTACTGGTGCCTCACGAAGTATTGCATGAAAAGTAGTATGCAATACTCACAATCGCTCTTCCAAAACTATGCCTTCATTCATATGAGACCCCCTTCTAAAAATTCAAGTATCTTAATTCATCAAATATTAAACAAATTTTGAGCCTTGTATGAAATATATGTATTTATCTAATTCAATATTTGATCCAATGAGAAATTTAAAAATAGTTTGATTAAAATTGTATGGGAGAGTGGGGAATCATGGGCCACTTTTTTTCGTTGTTCCATAACTTCTTTATTATAAAAGATAAATTTAAAATAAAAATTGGTATGGTTTTCTACATTTTCAAGGTATCATAAGGTATTTTTTTTTATTTTTAATTAGTTATTTTTCCCAAATTCTGACTGTTTGAAAAAAAGCAACATTTTTTGGATTTTGAAAAATGGTGGGGAATCGTGGGCCACCAAACCCAAATTGACCAAATAACATGCAAAGTTTATGAGTTAACCCAAAACTGTGATTTCCTAATTCATTTCGTTATTTAAAAGCAATTTCAGATGGTGAAATAAAAAAGAGAGCTGTGTATGATCGCATAGATTCCAAAACCTGGCTCGCGAACGTTTTGGCAAAATTTCTTATATAGGATGGACAAAATATTTTTCATAACTCTTCATTTGGCATAAGAAAACTTTACAAATAGTAATAACGTATTTTAAGTTCTGAATGTGTATAAAAACATAAAAATATAGGTGATTCAAGATGTGTGGCCCACGATTCCCCACAAGCTATGATTTGCAAATTGGTTGCGTTTGTGTGACTTATTGATGTTTCATCAAAAATTTCTTTTCCACGTGAAAGATCATGAGAAAACTAAGATCATAAGCGTATGAGCATATTTTCGTAATGCAATTTAGGTTCCCCATCGATGAAATTAGCGGGTGTTTTTTTAATTATGTAAGTAAATTTTTCTTACTTTTTTTAGCTTGATAAATAAAAGAAGCATTTGATGCGTATTTCAGTCAACAACATACAGGAATATATGCTCACGCAAAGCGACGACGATGACAGTTGGTTTGAGATTTTTATCTCAACACACATCTGAGATATTAAAAGTGGCCCACGTTTCCCCATGGCCCACGATACCCCACTCTCCCCTATATATTTCAAAAATAAATTATGAAGGTTTCTTTCACTTATAGATAGAATTTATTTAAAAATAGGTAAACATCTTAAAATAAGAAACATTTGTAGTTCCATGTAATGTCCAGCTCTAAATTGGTATATTCTAATGTCCATTAACCATCATAGAACAAACAACCTTATTTGGTATTAGGGAGTGTAGTGCGATTTCAGACGCATACTAAAACTAGTTTTGATCAAAATGAGAACCACAATTTAAGAGAATTTACTCTAGCCCTTACTCGCCCTTTAATCAAAAAGTAACTACAGCAAAATACCAGGCTAATAAACTTGATCGTAGATAACCGATGAACCATGAAAGGTAATCACATTATCAGCCCAGCCCCCACTGTAATTGACCCACATTTTGCAAAACCCCGTGAGCAACTCTGAACCGTGTCGCGTCGCGTCTGACCATTCGAGAAACCATGCCAATACCTATAGATACCTACTGTCGCGTCTCTCATCCGCTCTTATATCCGATCTTTGTTATGGTTAAGAACCTTTGACTACCTATAGGAGGTACCTTCAGCTCGACTATCAATTGAAAACCTGCCTATGGCTACACCACCCCGTAACTCTCCAGCTCTCTCATTCAAGTCACTATCACGTTAGCTCCGTAATGGAGCTTCTATGACCTACTGAAAGAGAGTTAGCAAAAGCTCAGAACTAAAACATCCCCGTGTTTACCCTCGGCTTAAAAAACATTAATACTGACTGTAATTACCGATTGGCGTGAGGTTCGTAATTGAGGGCTACAAGCCACAACGTTTGAATTAGCATCGTAAAATGCGTAAAACTTTTACACAATTAATTCCAACTGAGGAGCTTTTACACGCGAATTATTTCAAATCTTCAAGGATAATTCAGTTGCCTAGATGCTTAAGTCTTTCAATTATCTACAATTCCAGTTCAAATCGATTTACCATAGCGAGGGATAATTAGCAATCAACTAACTGCTGGTGTCATTTTCTCTCCCTTTCGATTCCAGAAAAAAGGCGATACATCGAGAGCCGGACGCAGCAATTAACCTGGCCGTTCCCGTGGGGGGCTGGATTCACGACAAATACGCGTTGAATCTGAGCCGACTCGTCGCGTAATTGTGCTCGCTGCATGCCTACGACGAATACTGCTGTCGATGATGACGATGATGATGCACATGCGCTAGTGAGCCGGTATCGCTATCGCAAAGAGAAAGAGAGATAGCGAATAAAAAAAGTGCATCGAAAGCAAAACGTTGCAGCTGTAATAACAGTGCCACTCCGAGGGCACGAGCAACAGCACCTGGAAGCCTTCCGGAGTTGCAGGTTATTTTACGGCGTCGATCCTATCGCTCGGTACTACACGAAAGAAGTCTTATTAAAGCTTATTATTTACCAAGAGGCAGCTACCGCCTGTATTCCGCCCTCTCGGTCCGCGTCGTGTTCTCGCTTCAAACCCGTGAAAGTATACGCCCGGCACGTAGAGTGAAATCGAACGTTCCAAGTAATTGGGTGACCTAGAAAGCCCCAGCTACGATCCCCATTAATCATCTCTTAACCAGGGGGCCTTGATAAGTGTTGACTGAGCTGAGCAGCTACTGAGCCTCTCTCGTCCGTCAGCTGTTCTTATGTTGGTTCCTCGAGGACGTGTCTGCTGCCTCCTCGGGACCGGTTGTTTCAACAAATCCGTACCTTCGTCTGCTGCCACCGTGCGAGGCTTGCCTTTGATTGAGGGTGGCCAAGATGAGTACGATGTCTCCGGGAACGCCGAAAAAATGTCGACTGATCCTGCAGCAGTGCCTGGCCATACAGCTGACCAAGCCGGGCAATCCGCCAGAGGACTTTTGGATGTACGATAGCGGCTACACGATATTTCAGGTGAGTTTCAAGAACATTTTAGCAATTCTCACTGTTGATTCATAAAGTAAAAAAAAATGCAATAATATATGTACAAAAGATTAAAATTCAGTTTATGTTTTGAAATATTTTGCCTCAACTTACACATTATGCAATGCTTAGATTTTTGTTCATAGAGAAATGAAAAAAAAATTAATCAAGAGTAAATATGAAGAGGTTCTAAATATCCACACACAGGAACAGAATTTGGAATTCGTCATCTAGCAAAAAAATATTTTTATTCTCATAATCCGATAGTTAGCCCTAATACGCTCTTGAGTGTCAATATGAAACTATTGGAAGCTTGGCGACTTGCAACTTTATTCGGGTGCATCCAAATAATACAATTTCTTCGGGACCCTCAATGAATTTTAGAAATCTTTTATTTAGCCTCATTACTTTTTTTTGACGCACCATTAAACCCAGGAAAAAAAACTCCCTATTCGGACTTTGGGTGTCAATTTGACACTCCTCGCTTAAAACCGCTATATCTCTCTAGTTTCTCAACCGATTTTTACAACGTTTATAGATTTCGAAACCTCGTGATGTAACTTTTCCAGACATTATTCACCTACAACACTTCAATTTTTCGTTATTTAAAGTCTGAGAAAAAATCCGAAAAACATGCTTCGAAAAAAGACTGTAGATCAGCTACGAAATAATCAAAAAAATCACTTAGTGTCCAAGAAAGCTGAATTTTAAAGCTGTACGTTGCACATAAGTATATATTTTTTTGATTTTATTATAAGACTAGCTGACCCGTTGTGCTTTGCTACACCTTCCGGAAATAAATGTTATTTGTAAAAATTTATTCAAATTTAGATTTTAGAGAGCATTTTTTTAAATCAAACCTCATCATACTTCAGAACCAACAACTTTGAAATAAGAGCTGCAACTGCAGTTCTGAATTGCAATTCAAAGATGGTATATATTTTTTACTGAAACTTGATCTTTTTTTTTAAAATAAATTTATTACGGTAAACATATAAATATTTAAAAAATATCAGTTGCATCTCTAAATAAGTTCTCTTTTTTTTTTTCTCTTTGAAAGTCAAATATTCAAAAATGTAGGCAAAAACAAATTTCTAAGTTTACATTTGTCCCGTATATTGGGGCAAGTGTCCATGCAAAGCTTATTAACAGATGCGTCAGAGTAATGGCTTTAAAATCGAATGCTGTTTAAAGGGAATGACCTTTATTTACAAAGACATTTAAGAATTTTCAATATCCGCTGCAGTTTCAACATTCGGAATACCCCTTCTGGTCTTTCCAACATATTGAATCATTTTGAAGATGAATTTCTTAAAAGTTCGACGTTTGCCCTTGCCCCACCGTGTAAGTTGACAGAAGGGAATATTGTTTTTAACACTTTAAGGGTAAACTAAAAATTTCTCTTAAAAATTTTACGTCCAGTTGAATATTAGTTCTAAAGTCTCGCTTTTCAAAAACGAAGCGGATCAAAAGTCTCTTTTATGCAGCCATGTAACACAAAAACACTTTTCATGTTAAGTACGTACTTGAATTGGTATGTAAGCAAAAAGTACGATGGTTTTTTCAGAATTATTTTAAATAAAAAGCTCCCAGCTTCATTCCTTATTCGTTTCAGTTGTGTATTTGGGCCGAAGTAACAATTTCTAGAAGAAAACATAGTTTTTAATTTTTTTTTAACAGAAAAAGTTGAACGTTTGAACATGTTCTAATGTTCCTTGAGTGAAAAGTCGAATGCTACCTACATTATCACGAACTAAATATGGAAGTATTTTTGCAAATCTTTCAATTGGTTTTGATTCGATTGATAAAATACCAATCCGTGTCACATCTAGGCGTCATTTATTACCACGTGCTGTGTACAAATAAAATAAGCAAGAAAAAAACACATGGAGACGAAAAACAAACCCCTCAAAGAAAATATGCTTGGTTGAGAAATACGCGCCAAAATATTCCTACTGATCAGTATGCTATGCCTGGGTTACTTTCCTTTTGCGACGCCTCGACCATAGAGATGAAAAACAAACCGCCCAAAGGAAAAAAAAGTCTCAAGAAAATGGATGTCATGACTTTAATTTGTTTCGAAAAACTACAAATTTTGTATGGAAGCCTCTCCTTCCTTAAGTCGGATGGAGTTTTGACTATTACAGAAACCATCCCCGGCCTCAAAAACCCTCAGATGCCATTTTTGACGATGATCGGTTCAGTAGTTTCCGAGTCTATAGGGAACAGACAGACAGACAAACATTCATTTTTATATATATAGATCATGACAAAAAATGTAAAAGTTGTGTGAAAACCGAACAAACAACAATGAAACCAACAATGACCGACCGTGGCCAAGAGGATAGCGTTTAAGTCTTCTAAGCCAGAGGTCATGCGATCGATTCTCGGACACGGCATACATAGTACTCTTTCTGTGGGCTGATGGTGTTAGCATTAGTAAGATGCTAGCCATTATATTCTTGAAAGATATACGATTTACTGTTAACCCTTCGTTTCATAAAGTTGCAATTTGAAACAATTAATGTATGGAAAAAGTGAAAAATCGTATTTAATTTAATTTTTTTTTCTTAATGTACACGTCATTTCCGACTGTTTAAAATTATTTTTCAGGAAAAATAAAAAATCATGTAATGAAGGGTTAAGTAGGATTTAGATCTCTTCAAAGAAACATGAAATTTCACTGAGATCCTATATATGTGTTTAAGTTTAACCAGATAAATTACAAAAGGATTGCAAAGTTTTCATAATTTGAAACACAGAATGCTTGACGAATTTTCAAAGATAGCTGTTTTTTGAACTTGTTGTCAGTTTGCAATTTTTCTCAGATTTTCTTGCACTAAAATAAAACGTTGCTCTGGATTTGAATATATGAACGCAAGATTTTCGCTATGAATTTATATTCACCAGAAATCCAATTTCATACCGGGTTTCTAATGGTGTAATTCCATAAGCGCTGCGATACTTTACATCCAATTTCGTGCCAGATGTTTATTATGCCCTTATTTCCTCTACATGTGCTGTGCATTTTAATAAGGTTAAATTATGCTAAAATTTTTCGTACTATGAAACTTTTCTTTCTTGATAGAATCACATTGGTATTTTGAAGTCAATTTTCAGTGCTTGAACATAGAGCCCCGATTGCCCGGCGCTGTTCAATCCAATCTAATTTTTCCGTGGGATTAATAAACACACAGTTCAACTGTTGGCATCAATTTAGTCTTTTTCAACATTTAATTTTGTAATATTTCTTTCAATTTTGTTGGTTTGGTAATTTTATAAAAAAATTTAGAAACATAATTCACCTGTGTTTTTTTGTAATTTCGGAAGATAGAATTAGAATAATAGTAGAAAGTTTTTTTTTCTGAATACCCTGGACATCAGAACTATTTTTATAGAAATTACGAAACTAGCAATAAAAAAAACTTAATAGGAAAAAGTACTAGTTGTTGAACAGATACCACTTATTGAACACTAGAAAAACATAAACCGGTTTGAATTGGTTTAAATAAACAGTTTAAAAATCAAACAAAAAAATTGGTGCTGTTGTAAAGAATTTTAGAACATTTTTTTCCTTTTTAAAAAATTCTTGAAAAATCTCTGGCTTCAAAAGCCACAATCAGAGAAATAAAAATTATGTTCAAATATTATGTGCTTTTTCCACCGGATGAAGAAAAAAGATTTTTTGTTATTGTGGGAAAAATAGGATGACTAATAGAAGTCCATGATAACGTCATAATTGCTATCAAATAGGTTCCTTTTAATGATTTCCTAAAAAGAGGTATCGTTCATTATCTATTCTTTGTATTTTTTTAAATAAATTTTACATTTTTTTTTCTGTCAAAAATGTTTTTAAAGAAAAAGCATACATTTGGGGGTAAAAATTACTACAAAAAATTCTACTGGTTGAAATCATACGAAATAATGTTGCGTGGATAAAATTTTAAAATTAACAAACGCGCGATGCAAAACAATCATATTCATTCCTAAAACCCTTCCGCTATTTTTTGCTGTTACAAATCCGCAAACTCCCAAACATGGTGTTGAATATCTATCGCTTTTACCCAAGCTGGGATGTGTTTGTCTGGAATAAAATACAAAACCACCAAGCCCGCAGCCAATGGGTTAGATGATAGCCTTCAATTCTCCTAAGCAAGCGGGCATGACATCTAATCCCGGTCACGGCATACATAGTGTTCGCACTAAAAACGTCTTTACTGGTCACTGGTCGAGGAAGAAGAGAGCTATGAGACCAAACATGAGCAATGAACAACGTTGGCATTATAGTTTGTATGATTCCATGGGTTACTATGATTGATATCTATATATATAAAAATGAATTTCTGTCTGTCTGTCTGTCTGTCTGTCTGTCTGTCTGTCTGTTCCCTATAGACTCGAAAACTACAAAAGCGATTTGCGTGAATTTTGGCATATGAGGGTATTAAAGTCCGGGGAAGGTTCCTGTAATAGTTTGGGACCCCTCCCTCTTTCTGGGAGGGGGGAGGGGGTCTCTCATATAAAAGTAATAAGTTTTCATAACTCGAGAACTCATTAAGCAAATCAAACCAAACTGGGAATGGGTGGGCACTTGGGTACGAGGAATGTTTCTAAGAATATTAGGTACCCCTCCCTCCTTTTAGTGGAGAGATAGAAGGGAGGGAGGGGGCCTAAATAACAATTTTTAACATAACTGGAGAACTAATCAAGCTAATGGAACCAAATTTGGCATGGGAGGGTAATGGAATACGAGAAATGATTCTATGATTATTTCAGACTCCTCCCTCCTTCCAGTGAAGATACACTAAGGAGGGAGGGGGGCTTTCATATTTTTTTTTTATTACATAACTTGAAAACCATCCGAGCAAATGCAACCAAACTTGGCTTGGAAGGGTGTTTGGGTACGATAAACAGTTCTATAAATATTTTGTATCCCTCCCTCCTTCATATGAAAGGGTAGAAAGGGGGGAGGGAGCTTCTCTACAATTTTTCACATAATTGGAAATTAATCAAGCAAATGGCATAGGAAGTTATTTGATTACGAGAAATATTTCTATGATATTTTGAGAACCCTTCTTTCTTCCAGTCGGAAAATCTTAAGGAAGGAGGGTGCTCCCGTACAATTTTTTACATCACTCGGGAACTTACCCATCAAATTTGAGCACAAGGAATGTTTCTGTGAATACCACTGCCTCCTTCCAGTGGGGTGATAGGAATGAGAGAGGGATGCTTCTTTACTCGAGAGCTAATAAAGCAAATGGAAACAATTTTGGCATAGGAAAGGATTTGAATAAATAAAATGGTTTCTTTTTCCTTCAACTGGGGATACAGTTAGGGAAGAGCTGTTTTGCATAAAGCAAGAACAAATGGTACCAAAGATGACATGGGAACCATCATTCAATCGGGCAAATGGAACTGATTTTTGCATGGGACTGTATTTGTATACACGAATGTTTGATCTTGACCCCCTCCTTCCAGGCAGGGGATAGATAAGAAGAGGGGCTCCGATACTAATGTTGTAGCATAACTCGACAACTAATAGAGCAAACGAATCCAAATTTGGCATGAGAGGGTACTCGAGCACAAGAGGTGCTTTTAACAAGTGATTCAGTGGAATGATAAAAAATGGAAAAAGGGTCACTCATACAATTTTTTAAATATTTCGATAACTAATCGAGAAAATGGAATTAAATTTGCATGGGACCATATTTGTGCACGGGCAATGTTTCTTCGATGGTTTGAGAACTCCTTCTTCTGCCAGAGTGGAAATATAAAATGGGGAGAGGGTTGCCCATTTTTTAAATAACTCGAGATCTTATCGAGAATGGAGCCATATATGACAATGGATCGTTTTTGTATACAAGAAGTGTTTTTCTGATGCTATGAGACCCCTCTTACTTCTGATATGGATAAATTTATGGGGGAGGGAGTCACTTTCACAATTTGTATAATAAACGAATATGTAAAAAAAAATGTCCCGTGACTTTATTTTGATACAAAAAAAAAAATCAGGATAGTTTTAGTCCTCTCCACATTGAGACAGCAAAGATTCCATTTATAAAACAATATTTTGGCATAAGTTATAAACTTATGAAGCAAAAAAATTCAGAGTCATAAAAAGGTTTAAAATACGGATTAAAAAAAAATAATAAAGATTTTAAATTGAAAAAATTGTAATTTTATTTTGGAATTTTTTTAATGATTTTGAAAATTAATTTAGATTTTTTGCAAATAAATGTAATGTTAAAAAACTAGGTATCCCAGTATTAAATAATTGTTGAAAGGTGTAGCAAAGCACACCGGGTCAGCTAGTTAAATATAAAACTTAACATACTCCCCTGCCAGAATGAATCGTTTGATTGAACTCTTGATTGTAGTTAACGCTATCAGACAGATCTTCTACAATTAAAATGTCTGTAATCCAACATGTTGGAGAATTCTTTTGCATACATAAATGGATTTAATTTTCGATAATGTAATCGTCTTACGAGACTTTCTTGAACAAGTGATTTTACTATTTTCTTGGCTGATCAAAAAGAATTTAACTTTGTACATATATATTTTTTCGTTGATCGATAACTCTGTTATTGTTTCAAAAACTGGGTAATAACATGGAGTACCCTGAATCAAGTAGCGTGGTTCTGTTGATATCGTTTGCGAGGTTAAATGTTCTTTGTTTTGCCAAAACTTTGTCAGTGGATTAAATATCTAAAGGCTAACTACATTTTAACCATTTTAAGGATGTCCGACTGCCTCTGTTATTGAAAATTATTGTCGCAGGGGGTTTCAGATCAGCTTGAATTCATTTAAGTCGATGAAGTTTGAGCAGAACACTCGATATCGCCCAAATGCAGAAGAACTTCAATGTGGTTACCGAATATCGATCTCTTACCCGAAACAGGGTAACATGTTGAACGCAAAACGCATCTCATCTCTAGTTGTCACAATTTAATAAAAGTATCTATTGGATATGAATATTCCAGCAAATTCGGTATTTTTACTACACTTTACCTAAACATTCAAAACCCGAAAAATTTCATCTACACTATCAAGCAGAAATTGTGAGGATTATTTTCAACTCCTGCCTTGGCCACAAAAAGTTATTTTCACAAAGTCATCAACATTCGAATTGCAAATCGTGGCGCTTTTCTGAGTACGCGCGCTGAAAATGAAGTCGAAAGTAAAGTTTAGCGACATAGTGTTGAATCGACACGTCTGAACTGCCTGAGCTGTGAAGAAATGTCCCTATACAAACTGCAGTCAATTAAAACATTTTTAAATACTACCAGCAATAACGCATACGATAAATTTCTTGTTTTCCAGATGCCATCAACTGCTCTTCTTGTGAAATGTGGTTTTGTTTTTCTCTTCGACCTTGACACTAAATTGTGATTAGCAATAATCTTTGCTTGTTGTAGGTTATAAGTTGCTAGGCAACGGCGGACCTTGCTTTGATACCTACATTTTTCTTAGAAGTTTATGCGGAGAAATTCCATCAGCATGAATTTCGGATGGAAGCGAAACCCCTTATTTTCACTTCTAAAAAGAAACTCGTTTGTCAAACGTTGAGGGCACTATCGCCTTAACATGTTATCGCTTTTCTCGCCAGTTCTGTATTACGTGTACCATCCTTTTAGCTAACGTCTAGCTTTTTTGTTGCACAGCTCACAAACATATTATGCGACACTTTTATGTAAGTGCATAGTTTGATGTCAGTTTTCACTTCATGAAACCGAAGAGATTTCATTCCAGGCTGAGCCAGATCATCGCTACACTGGAAGCGCTCAGGCCAAGCCAACCCAATATCGGCTTTTGAGAGTCCATATTTGAAAAAGATTGTTTCACACAATTTTTCAAAGCCACAACCAAAAGAATTGACCCAATATCGATTCCATCCGACCCAATGTCGAATTTTTTTTTTTAAATGTACCACCAAAAGAATTGACCCAGTATCAATTCCATCCGACCCAATGTCGAATTTTTCAAATGTACCACCAAAAGAATTGACCCAATATCAATTCCATCCGACCCAATGTCGAATTAGGATAGTTTTTCGTTTTTCATGCTTTGACCCAATATCAAAGGCTTCCATCATCATCAGCCCAATGCCAATGTTTGTCTTTTAGCAATCCAATATTGCAATTTTCAATCCTTATCCGGAAACGCTGTAACAAAAATCTAATTCTTATTAATAAATTTACCAAAATCCAAAACCTATCCGGTTCGAAGGACCACTAAATATGTTCGCACTAAAAACGTCTTTACTGGTCACTGGTCGAGGAAGAAGAGAGCTATGAGACCAAACATGAGCAATGAACAACGTTGGCATTATAGTTTGTATGATTCCATGGGTTACTATGATTGATATTAAATACAAAACTTAACACATAGTACACTTTCTGTAGGTTGGTGATTTTAGCATTTATAAGATGCTAGCCATCATATCCTCGATAGATGCACGCTTAGAGCATGTTCACTGGAGTTGGGAAAAAGTGGTAGACATTTTAACATTTTGAAAATTTTACCATGCAAAAATGTTTTCAAGATCTTTGGGCGTTGTATTTTTTTTACAGCACTGATTCTATTTCAGCCGTATGTGATAGAAATATTGCTATTTTTGCATCACAACATGCGAAACTACAACACGTGTTGTTAAAAAACTTGAAGGCCACAGAACTTGAAAATGTTTTTGCTTGGCAAAATTTTCAAAATGTGCAAAAAGTGACTGAATTTCTACCACTTTTTCCCAACACCAGTGAACTTGCTCTTAGAGCTATGAAAAATGAATATTGTATGTGTTTGTGTTCGTTTAAAAAAAAACATTTTATTCAATTCCACTTGATTTACTTGAGATCCAAGGACCTAAAACTGAAGTGGGGAACGATCGGTAGGAATACCAACATTTGATGAAGACTCAATTCCCTATGAAGAAATTCAAAGAGATTGAAATAACAGATTTTAAGAAATTGAACTTTCTTGTATTGAAAAAGAATTTTAATTGGCCTAGTTTCAAGCAGTCTGAGAACATTTATTAAGAGCCGCATTGATAATTTCGTAATGAGCTTTACACATAATTTCATAAAAGTTTCGTTCAAGTCTTCAACAAATTATAGTCGAAACTCGATAGCTTGTTGTACACAGGCATATTTCAAAAATGCATGACGATAACTTGTTTTTTAAACGTTATTCGAAATAATTTGATCAATTAGATAAAAAAAAAGAAAAGATTAAGATAAAAAGGATTATTGGAGCATGGAGATAGTTACACAATAGATACACAATACCTATTCGTAGACAGTTACGCTCAGACAAAGGAAAATAAAAATATACAAATCATATTTTGAAATAAGTTGAACAGAACGATGATCCAATTTACGTCTTGTTTAAGCAATACAAAAAAGAAGCAGCGTAAAAATTTAAGCTAGGTTCGTTTCTAGTTCTCAATCAAGATGTTTAAATTGTTATGTAAATTTAATTATTTTTTGAGTTTTTTTGAAATAATTCTCCGATAGTTATTAGAAAATAGTATTCGGAAGGATTAAAATAAAATTTTTAAGGAGTTTTCAAACACTAAGTTCGGTTCGAAATTCATCTTTTGACTATCCCCCAACCACTCTACTATGTCACAAAACCTAGTTATATATCTTTCCCTAGTTTTTACGGAACAAAGTTTTTCATTTTTATTTTGATCTTAGGTGTGCCGGGAAATTCACAAAAACTAGTATGTCAAATATCTTTGATTTTTATTTACTTTGAAAAAGTCGAACAACTTTCAAAGTTATTTGAATTGAACGCCAAAAAGCTAAAAGTTTTTGATTTAGGAATATGTCGTTAAGAAATTTTTAATTCAATCATAGTCCAACATGAAAAGCAAGAACTGATTTTGAATCTTATCCTCCATTAAATCAAGGATTCATGTTTCACCAAGGTATTTCAGGGTGTCTTATAAAATATGTTTCAAAAGTTTACATTAAACAAAAAAATGCTTTTTAGACTTGTGTTATTCAAGTTCAAATGTAATTGTAGGCTCTAACTCAACGGTGCTTTCCATTTCCCGATTATTCAATGATAGCTGAATACTGACTTTCAACTTCATGATTCGAACAATGAAGTTCTCAGAAAATGAGAAAAAACGTGTAGCAAAAAAAAACTTTCTAGAATCGCAATTAAAATGTCTACATGCGGCGCCTAAACATGCATACTTACATACAATTTACTAACTAGGTACGATTAATAACGGATGTAGCAAGAAAAATAGATCCCCCTTAACTGTTTTCTAGTCAACGAAAAAATCTAACGTAGACATAAGTTCAATCGAAAAAAAGCGTCGATCCGTTTAAAACACACAGCATTGCATAATTTATTCTGTCGTCAAACTGTCTCTCTCACGAGACCAAGACGCGCGATAACAATAAATATTCCACCCCCCGGGTGGCAATCACTTTCCTGCGATCGTTTTCATAGGTTAGTATAGGAGGGAAAACTTGCATTGAAAAGAAAACGATCAAGTATCCCCTGAACCAGACTAGACTAGACTACAGTTTTAATACCAAGTTGTGCATGACATGGCGCTGTTTTCCCACCCCACACTCTGGAGGAAATCTAAGACGTCGACGGCATGCAAAGACGATGGATGACGACCACGAATTCTCAGTTTCGCAGCAGCAGCTAAAGGAAGCAAAAACGAAAGTTTTCACGATCAACTTAAGCTGATAAGCAATTCTCGACACCTTAACGACTTTCTTGTTTTGCAATTTCTTTCACCCATATGTACCTACCTATTAATGCTGCATCGCGCCAATGAGTGTATTCACTTTTCTTTCAATTTGCCTTGAATGAGTTATTTGCAAATTTCTGGAATTTTGAGGACATTTTACATGAATCTCTGAATGTCAAAACAAACATTTTAATTTTAAAAAAAACATAAACCCTTATAACAACAGCTTGATTCAAACACAAAATTTATCAGTCAATGAAATATAATCGGAGTCTAACAAATGCTACATTAAGTCAAATTAAATTGTATTGTTTCGTCAATAAAGAAAACTCTTGTCTAGAACCAAGTAACCTTTTGGTCTTGTGAGGACCACCTTATCGCCAGACCGAACTTAATAGACTCCCTTCGGGCCCGAGGGAAACCACCTAACGTTCCAGTGAGGGATGTGTTGGCTGTGGTGGACCTAGATTACATGTTCGAATTATACCTTTTTCTTTAAATCTATAGATCTTCGTGTATAAATTCGTTTTCCCTTTTTCTTTATTCTTTTTTCTTCAACTATACAATGTATGAATTGTAAACACAAAAACAAGGGTTTGGCTCTTTAAAACCTTCGGTATGAACCGTTTCAAATAAACAAAGTTAAAAAAAAAACAAGTAACCTAGCCCGATCAGAAGGGAAAAACTAAAACATATCAAGATGAGATATTTTGATACTAAATTTTTCCTATCTAAATGAGTTATTATTCAGTACTCGTAGGATGTTAAAATATCTCAAATTATATCAAAAATTCTATGCGATCATAGCTAAATCATATCAATTTTAGATATGCTCCTTTCAAGATTATATCTCATTCAGATAGCATAGTTTGATATTAGACAGAACAAAACCTATCAAAATTATAACTTATCAAGATATGAGTGCTTCGAGAAAAATTTCTTGTGGAATGTCAATAAACCACATTATATGCTAAAACCATGCTCCATTTTTGGGTTCCCAAAAATTGGATTCAATTTTATGAATCTATTGAGCGAAACTCATTGATGCACGGTTTGGGCCGTTAACTTCGATGTCCGTGTTTCAGAAAATGTTGCACGTATATCACAATATGATATAATCATTTTATTTTACGACAATCCGAAAAAAATCTTTATCATTGAAAATGAACTCAACTTCATTCAAGTCTGTCAATCAGAATAAGATATAATTCAGATTGGAGAAACTTTAAATCGAAAATTTAGAGTACTTAATTATAACTGAATCAGATGTAAATATCTTGATGAGATACGTTTGAGTTATTATTTTGATATGCTCTCCTGATCGGGCTGCGAAACATAACTCTTGTTAAAAAATAAGGTTTAATCTCGACAGCAAGTCTGTATTTGCAAAATTCTTTAAATTTTGTACTTATCTAGTTCTATTGTGTTTAGAATGCATTTTTTTTAATTTCAACTATTTAAATAAGAATAAATTCATGTACAGTACATGAAAATTTACAAGCTTACTTTTTTAACCGCTGTATCGCAAATTTCGTGCATTAAAAAAAATCATAAACTTTATTTGTAAACATCCTTTTTACAGATATACTCATTATGCATCGGGGAAGGAAGTAATCGATTACCTTCATTCGTAGATTCATTCAGCAAAGATGTTCTTCGAACCTCCTTTTTGCATATTAGTGACGGTAAAGAGATGTTTTAACTTCTGGCAGCATTCCCTACAGTTGGAGGTTCGTAATCATCATTAGCCAATAACGTAACCCAAAGCCAAAAAAATTGAAACAGTTGAAAAAATCGCTACAAAGATTCTGTTTTCACTGTGTTTGTTTTTTTTTTGTATGAACATTCTTACATACACAGAAACAAATCTAAGCTTTACATTTCATGTAAAATTCGGTCAAATGTATTGTATAACTTGCCATGTTATAACGCAGCTCTGGAAAAAAAACCATGCGTTTCTTCATTTGGGTAAATTTGCTATAATTTTACATGATTTTACAGGTCTGACTTCATGCTCCTAGGAAAATATTGTTTCAAATCTGGAGCTCGTTGATTTCAAGAAAAACATAACATTATGAATCATTTTTTATCATTAACATGCATGATTACTTATAAGGCTGATAGCTAGAAATTGATAATATAGTGATTCAAAAACTTAAAAGAAATAATAAGCCGGAACGGTTTTATTGTTATGGTCATGTAAATTTATAATGGCATTTTTTTTCTTTTCGGAAATTTACTTAAGTCATGTAAAGGAGATTCGGGAAGAATATATGAAAGTTGTTCTTCCGGTGTATACGGTTGTACGATGCACGGTTCAACAGATCTTGACGAGACGAGAAAAAACACCCAAAAAAAATCTACTGTAAGAAAAAAAATTTATGTAAAAAAGAAGTTGTTTTCAGTATAACATCAATACAAATTCAGTAAATGATTTGGAAATTGGTCAGAATGGGCAATTGGGTTTTCGGATGTACACGGATGAATAATATACGGTTCAAAAGATCTTGACGAGATAAGAAAAAGTTACTTAGGGATCATGAAAATCTACCGTGGCAGAAAAAAGTAATGGAGTGGCAAACACGCTAGCTAAACATTTTTGCCACTCTTTTCTTCGTAAAAATACAACTACTTCAATGCATAACTTTTTTAGCCTACGGTAGATTTTGTTGACCCCTTAGCAACCTTTTCTTTTGGTCGGGTTTTTTGAACCGTAAATTACGCATCTGTGTACATCCGCAAACCAAATCACCAATTCTTCTTTAGTACCTATAAAAAACATCCAATAACAAGTATTTGCTGGCTATAACATGTAAAAGTACAAGATTATTTAATACCCCAGCAAACATGAAATCGTATCAGCAATGATAACTTAAATTGTTTACAATGGTGTTGCAAATCGCAATTCCAACTGCATAGTGAAAAGATCGAATAAAATATTTTCTGAAGTCAGTTTTAACCGGAAATGATAGAAAGTCCTTCATGTTTGTAATTTTGAAACAATTTTGCTACCGCGCGGGGCTTCAAGTGAGTAAATCATCGTCATGTTCTTTCTGCAAACAGCAGTGCATCCAGATAGCCAAAAACCAAATGGAAATGGCCTAATATTGACCTATGAGAGAATTGGAAAATATTATCGCTGGCAACGATTTGAGCAAAATCTCGCACTCTCTTGCATTCTTCCGATAGGTACGAATAAAGGGCGAACACGAAATTATTGCGACACCGAAAATGTCATGCCAATTTCCATATAATGTTTAGTAGAATCAAACCAAAATTTTAGGGTAGCTTTATACATATAAATATTTACTTTAAAAATCAAAAGAAAAGTTAATCGATGAAGCCTTTAGTGTAAAATTGAACGCATTTTCGCAGCCCTCTATCAAAGTCTTTACAGTGTCATCCGGTACCAGTTTCTCAGTTTTTTTTTCATTTTCTTAACATGTCCTTCTCGTTTTTGACTGTCTTCTTGTCTTGTCTCTATTCTGGCCAAAATAGCTGAGCTTCGTCGTGCTGCTGCAAGAACGGCAAAATACGCTTCTCGAGGCACTCAGATTTGTAGATCTCGCTATTTACTGTGCCCTTTGTAACGAAAGGCTCACTCCTCAGTCCGCAAGAGCAGATGGCCTGCCAAACGAGACATTTGGAGGCGAACTTCGACATTTTCTTCTTCTAAAATTTGTCGTCCACATCGAACATGCGCTTGTCGGTGAAAAACTCCAACCCCGGAATTTGCTTGAATTCGGCATTTATATACGTTTCGTCGTCCAAAACCCAACAGCCATATTTTGTCAGCATCTTCTCTTAGAGCTTCCGTGGTCGAGTTTTAGCCGTCGATTGTTGCCACTCATCGTAGTTTGAGGAGTTCTGTACCTTGTATGTGTGTAGTCAAGTTCTCTTCTTTGCATTTTGGACGTAGCTTTGCGACATGCTGATCCTTTTAGCCAAATCACGGCTTGAGACGTTGGGATTAGCTTTAATCATCCGCTTCACCTTTCTCTCCGTCTTTTTGTTCTCCGGTTCCGGTTTTTTCCAGCTCCTTTGCTGTGGTCCAACGTTAACCGCTCCTGGAATTACTTCAACACTCTAGAGACGGTTGAATGGTGAATGTTCAATATTTTTCCCAACTGGCGTTGCGAACTGTCAGGAAATTCCAGGTGTTTGGAAAGAATTTGTTTTCTCAACTAGCGTTGGTTCACCTCCATTTTCGTTGAATCGAAAAACACGGCTGCGAATTTGACAGCATGTAAACAATACGCATCAATGAGAAAGTCGGCAAAATTTGGTTGATTTTTACCCAATGGTAAAAAAGTTATGCCCTTTAAGGTGTCGGATAACGCCCAATTGGTGTATTTTAAGTCGCTCTAGGAAGAAATGTAATTTATGTATGTATATTGCCTCCACCTTGGTAGGTAAATGCTGCAAAAAAGAAATTTCCAAAAAACCTGAAGGGGAGAATAAATGAACTTTAAAGTATTTCATGTGAAGTTCGGGAAAAAATCGATTATCCGAAAGATTACAAGACCAAAAAACAAATATAAGAGGATGTAAGTTATTTCACCTTTATATTTTTGATTGTATTGATTTTGTCGATAAAAAATTACTTGATTTAGGAGTTTTGTGCAATGGTATACACAGAAAAAAAAATTGACTATTACGTGTCACTGAAAACTACAACCTTTAAAATAAATCACCTGTAATTAACAAAACCTGTAATTTTAAATTGTTTTCCTTGAAAGTTAACGAAGATTCATTTATTATTAGAGCAAATGTCCAGTTAAAAAATTGTACACTGAAAATTAAATGTCACGTAATCATGTTTTCGACCTGTAAAATTAAGGTAAATGTCCTGCTCCTTTTTGTTACAGGACATTTACGTAATTTTACAGGAAATAATTTTTGCTGTGTAGTATGCAATTTCGTTGCATACAAGTTTCGAGCAATTTATTCCAATTTATTTGTTTTTCACATTATCTTTTATCATTTTATTTTGACCCTGTGTCTTCTACGGTATGTTAAAATATGCTATGAGTTTCCAAAAAAAAATGTTATTTCAACGTTGATTTTAAAAATCACTCGCACCCCTCTGATCGTAAGCATCCCAATTCGAACGTGAGTGTTAATCGAGCAACACCAACAAAATTCTTTGTCGATATAGCCAACCTCATTACTGTGGAATCATAAATCACAGGCAAACATTGATAAATCACAGATTTAACTTGACGTTTATACAAATGTATGGGACAAGTCAGCTTCAAGCATTTCGTCATCTAGACTCTCTTCTCATATCGTGACTACGACGGTAAGCGAAGCAATGTCTACAATCTGCGAATCTCTTTCCGGTTAACTATTTTTCACATAAGTCTACCGAACTGATTTGTACCCGTAGGTACCTACATGTTCCTTAAAATGCTTCTACCTTCTGCAACATAATTATGCTCATGATGATGCACCTTCCATTTCATACGCTGTGGCAGGAAAATAAGCGTGAAGATTTTTCGGAGCGCGCTTTGCTCATTATCTGCACGCCAACGTTTAACACGTCCGATGATGATTGTTAATTAGCCCAGTTACGTGTGAAAATACATAAAATTCGTCCAGCTGGCTGGCAGACAAACGCTTGCGCGATATGAGGCGTTTGGGTCCTAATTTTCTCACAAAAGGCGTCGAGGCGGGACGGAAAACACTAAAAAAAATTACGCTCGCTCTCGTTAGAAGAAAAATGTATGCTTGTTGAGGTTTTCTTGGATGCTTTACAGAAGTGAGACAAACAGGGAAAAATCACAACGCAGAACCACCCAACCAGAAGAATTCCTGCGCACGGTTGTTATGTTTTTGCAAGAAACAAAAGACAAATACGCGAAGTCGTGTGTTGTAAAACGTGCATCTCTGATGAGTCCGTTGGTAACTGGAGAGTGTCATACGCCACTGCTGCTCTTAGCCATCAGTCAGTCAGTCAGTTCACCAGGTAGTACTTGGTCACGGATCGCAGAGCACGCCTCTGGGTGACTGGTTGTATGGGCCAGTATAAATTCTCCAGTCCTACACATGTCCGAATCTTGAATGTTCACAAGAGAGGGAAAAAAAACAAACAAAATATATGATGTGTGCCAAAATGAAATATGATCTCCTAATTAGAGCTTGATATCAAAACAATATGAATTATTCAACCAGAAGAGTCGTGTGCCTCACGTGTCATGTTTTGTTGGTCTTGTTTTTAGATTGGAATTTATGGTTTTTTGTTTTGCACATGTAGCACACTTTTAATACATTATTTCGAAAATAAATGCATGAAACCTTAATCTCATTTTAAACGTTTTGAATTTTTGAAAATCAAAACACATTTTGAAATCAAAAGTAACTCAAGGGATACTCAACACATGCATTTTAATCGGAAATCGTTCTAATTTTCGACTGAAAGTAATTTATGGCATTTCACCTTCTGCTTACCGTGGCTCAAAAATTGGGCTGCGCCACTGCATAGCTGTTTTTCTAAATTCTTCAACAAACAATTTTTCCTGACTTCACCAGAAATCGACCACTAAGCACTTTTTTATATCGGAAAATACGCTTGAGAATAACAATCGTTAAATTAGGCACTGCGTAAGAGAAAACAGCCATTTCTCTTTCCTTTCCTTTCAAGCGCTATTTTCAAAATCACAATTAATAATAAATTTAAATCCTAATAAATCCTGGTAGCTACTTTTCAAACTTCACATATCACTACACTTTAAATCAACGTTATCCTATTCAATGTAAAGAAATTTTAAGCATCTACAATCCATAATTAAATATTTG
Source organism: Uranotaenia lowii (assembly GCF_029784155.1). Taxonomy (NCBI): domain Eukaryota; kingdom Metazoa; phylum Arthropoda; class Insecta; order Diptera; family Culicidae; genus Uranotaenia; species Uranotaenia lowii. The sequence goes on from NC_073693.1 coordinate 149,784,459, forward strand.
AAGTATTTATGAGAATGTAGACGGACGCTACTGAAAAAAAAACACAACTGTACTCGTTCAAGGCCAACTGCGAATCCTTGAACTAGAGCAAATAACTTGAGGCTACAAATCAGTATAAACTATTCTATCGAATACAGCATCCTGATTTGAAAAGCACTATCCTACATTATGAATAAGTAAAAATTAATTCTTTATCTCGGAACGTATAAAACAGATACTGATGTCAGACTATTGTTCTCGTATGAAAAAAAACTAATGAAACGCAATTCCGAACCGATCGAAAACAAATTTTTGAAGCGTGCCATCATACGACTTCTATGTACTCAGTACAAAATGATGCTGATTGAGGAAATACACAAACAGTAAAAGCAAACAAGAGCAGCCGTTCGAAAACTACGTTTCCAAAATAAACGGTGAATTTGTTCAAGCACCATATGTGAAATTGGTCCTCTTGAAGGTCTAGCATCGAACTCACATTGGCCAAATAAAACACACCGTGGCGGAACAGTCAACAAATGACAAATTCAAGACCTAGTAGGTATTGCCAAAAGAAAGACAAACTAATCCCATCTAACGTCATCCCATCTCCGAGTCGAGAGCGAGGGAGCATCCGAAATGCGGAAAGCACTTTAAACGATATATGTAAGGTTCGTTACCTTGCCATCTCCAGCCGACTTGTGGAGTGTTGAAATTTATTGATTTTTTGGTCAAGTCCATCTTTTTCTCCTTATTTGTAGACAAATGGCACAACAGCCCCAAATGCGGCTTTAAACATGGGCAGAATATCAAGATCGATTGTTGCAGGCAGTGAGATTTTCTACTAGGGGTGCCATTTTTCTGTTCACAAGGTGAAAGAATTAATTCGTTGGCCAAATCTCCAATTTATCAAAAGATTTTTTGCTGAAGAAGGTTTGAAAAAGCGTGTGCTGAAATCTTGAGTCCATATTCGAATGTGGAATCGAAAATTTAAATATCACAATTTAAAATTCTTTATTACAATCATAATATCAACTTGCATAATTCTTAATTCTAATATAGACATCCTGAATTCTAATTATAATCAGCGACAGCTGACTAAATAAATAAAAAAAAAGAATGTAATTTTAACTTTATACGATTCTGGACATCCCGAAAAGTCAAACACGAGACTGCTTTCTGTCTTGTCGGGATTTACTCGACATAATCGGATTTTCTTTCATCCTTCTTGCATCTCTATTGCCAGTGGGATGAGGAAACAGCATTATCATCTGCATCGTCGTCTGGGGAGAATCCCGCAAAGTGCTAACTAGGTATCAAATTTAGGATTTCTTCAAAGAAAATCACGCTTTTAGAACAATAGTCAACGAAAATTTCATTTTTTTTTTTTTTTTCGGCTAAAATCCCGAGTCGATGGGTGGGGTTAGAGAAACAAGAGAGATCAATAGAGGGAAAGATCACATGCGGGATATAGGGGAACATGCCCTATTATGCGCCACCTAAGCGAATCGCTGATTTTCTTTGTGTTCCACGTACAAATTGCGCTAAAAATGGGTGCAATCGTAGAAGGAAATTGTTTTCTACAAATGCCTATGATTTTTTATTACTCAAATCGCTATAGTTGCTTCAAAAACTTGATTTTCAAAAACCTTATTCAAAGCCACAGAACAAAACTGTATTGCAAATACGCGCCGCCGTGTATTCAATACGCGCCAAGCAGCCGAACACACCCGAAAGCAGCCGAAGACCGAAAACACACCAATACTTACACCAACTTTGAATGAAAATAAAACCAAAATGGACTAATCAAAATTTAAAAAAAAATAAAAGTAGATTTTTTGGGCTGAATTAACGCTCAAAATAAGGTTTTAGACTTTTTGTTCATTTTCAATAAAAATTGGCCCTTTTGAAAAATTAATGCTATTTTCAGCCTACTATGATTGGCGCGTTATAACGAGCGCATGGGCCGTGATAAAACATACCCATAAAAAGCATACCATAGCGAGTTCGGTATAATTTTTTAGCATTAAATCGTAGTTTAGATTCTCCTCTATTGATGTGTCAGAAAATATTGTCTTATTCGTTTTTCTCTGCTTGGTGACACCTTATTGAAAGTGTTTTAAAATTTAGATCTAAATGAAGAAAAACCTAAATTGTGAAATTATCACGACACAGGAGCATTTTAAGGAATAATTCATACTTGCCATGACCAACCACAGCATTTAGAACAAATTGGTGATATTTTGCAGGCTTAAAATGCTTCAGATTCTTCAAAACAAGGGTGGCGCGTATTAGCCACATGGGGCGTTATATGAACTTTTCCCCTACATGGTGTTTCGATAGAAGGTCCAGCAGTTGATCGGCAGAGCTCGATTGCTCGTGTTCGCCGGTTCCATCACGTTCACCGTGGTGAAATTGGCTAACGCGCCGTTGTACCGAAGCGGAGATTGCAGGTTCAAGTCCTGTCGGTGAGCCGTTGTATCTTTTTCGAAATTTTCATGATATTTACGGCTTATGTTCTTTCGTTCTTTGATAGTTCATGTTTCTCTAATTTCTTTCATCACATATGAAAATGTGATCATTTTCAGGTACAAAGATGTACCAAGCGATTTCATAACATCAGTATTGAACGAAAATTTGCTAATTTCATAACGAAAATTAAAACACTTTGAAAATGTTACAATAGTATATCAAACTAACATTTGTACAGAGTATTTTTTCTAAATATTGTAGCTTTTATTTTATTCAGCCACCTTGGTGAAGAAACGGTTATGTTAGATTTATGCTTTATGCTTTTTAACAATCCACATTTTGCTTTTTAGTTGACGTATTTATCCAAACGAGGAAAAAGTAACAAAAATAAATTTTGTCTATCTTTATTTTCTAAAGCCAAAATCTACTCACGATCATGCAGAGAGTTTAATATAATTTTTTTTTTTTTTTGCTTCGATTATAGTCGTTTTACCATCATTATGGCATTCGCGACTTTATCAGCGTTGCAGTTGGCGGATTGTTATTGAAAAACTTATCCGGTACAACTGTGTTCGATGTTTACTCTTGGGCTCGAATAAAATATAAATTTTGAATTACTAAGTTAAATATATTTTACGCTGTTGTCAAAAATATGTTGAATTATCCAAATGGTGTTTTTAATTTAAAACGTAAATTTTAAAAACTACAGCTATTAGAGAAAAGCTTACAACGCATTTGGATTCGAAGGCTTCAAATTAGTATTAAAAAAAATATAAAATTCTAGACACGAACTAATTGTTAAACTTTGATGTAAATTCTTAACCGTTATGTAACAGCTACCAATTTGCATCTTCTACAGATTGTCGACCAAATTTAGTAACTACAAGATTATTTTTTTCTTATTTTCTTCTCGTTCTTCTCCGGAACACTCAGGACAGGCTAGTCAAGTTAAAAATTTCAGATAGGAGATCCGCCAGGTGCCTGCTAGAAAGTTCATTTAAATTTCTTTCACAAAATTTCACCCCGCTAACGATTCCACCATTTTGCGCCCGATTTATGCACCGTATTTTGATTATTTTATCGGGGGACAGTTTGTTTTGATCATTAAAACTCGATTTCCGTTTTTTTTCTGCTGGGCTAATCGTACGGAGAAATCGGCCTTCTTAACCACTTTTTCAGTTGGAATGTTCGGATTGCGCTTAGTTAAGCCCCTCACGTCCTCTACTTTCATGGAATTCATCATTCTTACCCCACCACACTCCCCCACACCGAAAGGCCCCACACCAATCTTAGCACGTTTGGCAGCAAAACAAAGAAACTTCAACTCAAGCAAAATTTTAATCATGCTGATAACACAATAGTTTATTAATAAGTGCTATAATTAAACAAGGATAAGCATCTCACAAGAAGAAAATTTCTTTAAAAGAGATCCATTTCTTTTTTTTAATGTTAAAATCAAATATTATACTGGATTTACATAAGTTTACTTTTTAATGGTGAAAAATATGATAAAAGAAAACTACGATGCTACAAAACAATCAAAACTTGATTAAAAAACTGGTAGTTAATCGACTTTTTTAACGATTCAATTTTTCTTTCAATAACTGTACTACTTTGACTTTAAACATGGAACGGTTATTGATGGTCTTTATTTCAATAGGTAAGGCGTTGTATATTGTTAATTCTATCAAAGAAATTCTTTTTTGCCCTAAAGATGTTGTTCTACTATTTGTTAAGTGTTTAGAATAAATTATAATATAAGTCGTTAAAGTCTTTTAAAGTTTAAAATAAAGTGTGTTAATATTGTGCAATAAATTGTTTGAACTGTAGTGTACAAAATTGTGTCATCATTGGACCATAAGAAAGTCGCAAAAGTGAATAGAAAATCTCACCCGAAAATTTGGGAGCTAGTGTCCGCATCATTTAATGTCTGGGAATCACCCACTGCAACCCTGAGCTCTCGACAGATGTCATGGATAAGCTTCGTTGCAAGTACCGTAATCCGGGGTAATATTGATCCCTTTTTTTCAATATTCTTCGATTATTTTTTTCTGTAAGGGGAATGTGGCATGTTTTACATTTTAGAAACCAGCACTGGCCTAGCAACATTTCAGGTTTTATAACCGACTACAAGACCAACTTTAAGCTTCATAAGAGACCTGGAGAATCTTAAAAAACAATCAGTGTTACTTGGGCTGGACTCCTATGAACGTAAAACATGAATGCAGAAATTTATTAGACCTCTTAAATTTGTTTTAAAAATCGTTTTCGTCTCTGTTAAGATTTTGATGCTTTGGGATGACATTGATCAGTCTCTATTCTGACGGTTTTAACGAGTTTTCTTGATCATACAGGATACAAAACACCTTCATAATATTTACAAATGTTAGTATATCAATTAAACTTTGATTTTTAACGTTTTATTTTATAAATATTTATAATCGAAAAAATAACTATGATACTGCCTACATTTAGGGGCAAAAATAATTATAATTGCTAAATAGTTCGAGCTTCAAAATACAAATGAAATTTGACCTGGAGACTGAATAAATGCACAGTAAATCTTTAAAAGTACGTGTTAGGGCACTAAGTTTCTTAATTTCCACAAAACACCGCAAAGAGGAGAATTTTTTTACTAGGTTCTCTGTGTGACAACTCCAAGAAAGTGTTTCATCCAAGTAAATTTTTAAGTAGGTGCACGCTCTTTTTTTTTAACTCAAAATTAAGTATGACCGAGGTTCAAAACATAGTTCGATTCTATGAACTTAAAGTTAAGTACCCTTTTTTCCTTCTTGCGATGGATCAAAACGGAGTTCGAACTGCGAACTCAAAATTGATCCCTTTTTTTCCTTCGGCGAGGGAGCAAAGCTGAGTTCGACCTTATGAACTAAAAATTGAACTCTCTTTGTTGGACTGAAAACACTTAGCGAGTTCAGTCCGAACCGGAACAGCAACCAACGAACACGTCGCAAAATTTTGTCGCTCCGGAACAATTACCGGAAGACTATGAAGGAACTTCATAATGAAATGCATGTTCACCGTGTCAGCGTAAAATTCTGTCCGTCATTGTCATCATATGGTGAGCGGATTGGAATGGCCGGAAATTTGCGGGTGTTGTTTACTTCCCGTGGGAAGTAACATCCGGAAGTTTTGTTTGACCGGGAATGTCAAAACTTTCCACCGCTCTGTAATTGCAATGCAATGTACCGGAACAGCAACATCCGGGAAATACAAATTTTAATAATCCTTTAATTCCCTGAAAATCAGCTACCCTCGAAAAAAAAGGATAAATCGAGTTCGGCTGCCGAACTTAGTATTGAGTATGCCTATCAGAACTTAGTTTTGCTATTGCCCAGTCAAACTCAAAGTTGAGGGAAGCCACCGAAATGCTGTTTTGAACCAAAACTACTGAATTTTGAGTTTAAAAAAAAGAGCGTGTGCTTAATGCAATTTACTCTCTCAATAACAATTCCATCCATAATTGGGTCATTATTTGATAGTATTTTTCTATGTGAAGAATGAAACAACAAATATTTAGTTTTTGTATAGTAAAGAAAGCAAGTTACAGTTAAAATATTTTGATAGTAATTTCAAATCATTTTCAGTTTGTTTAGTGATAACATTCGTTGATGCAGCTGAAATAAAAAATAGCTGTATCATCAGCAAGTAATCGAGCTGTGCCTTTAAGTGATAAATTACAATGATCGTTTACATACAAAAGGAAAAGTAACGGACCAATATTGCTTCCTTGGGGTACACCAATATCGATCGCTACGAATTGTTTCCTTTCCGATAAATAACTGCGAAGGATGTCGTTAGCAGCACCTCATATTATGTATTCATTCAATTTAGACAATAATATGTCGTGGTTTAGTGTGTCGAAGGCTTTTTTAAGATCCAAGAACAAAGCACCAACGATATTCTTAGAATAATTTTTTTAATAGAATCAACTACTGTGTCAACTGTGATAGCAATTAGCATACTTTTATTCTATTTTAATATCATGGCTAGATCCTCTAAGACTTCTAGAACGATTCACCTCATGAATTTTGGTCGCATAGTTGATTTCAAATTATTTTGAGGTCTCTCAATGGGACATCCCTAGACTTCTCACGATCCATCCCAAAGTGTTAGTCAATGAACTTTTTAATTAGACGCTATCTCAAAAACCCCTTGACCACATTTAAAAGTTAATCCCAAATGAAAGTGTTGCATTTTTTTTTTAGAATACAGTCCTTCCTTACTAAAGCTCGGAAGTATGTATGTGTACACAAGCATTTGTGTTTGAGTTGAGTTTTATAAAAATTTCGAAATGTTTTTATTCTTGACCGATAACTTGAACATTCGAGCATGTGTTGTTTGTGTAACAAAGCTGAAAATCAAAACGCTTAAAGCTTCGACTGCAGCTGTTAGAGCAAAATTAAAGGTTATTGGTAATCTTGTAATTTTTGGGTATTATAGTGAACCTTTTCGCAAAAAACCTTGATTTTACAAAATTAAAATGACATACAATTTAGAACGACTTCCTATAAATTGTTAAGAAAATAGATTGAAAGGAGTCAAAGAGAAATCGGTTAATCGATGAGTACCTCTTCGAGAATTTCTCCATGTGTTTTTTGAACTTTATGTATCAAGAGCAATTTTTCCAAACACTAAATGAAAACATACGCCTTTTGAAGTAATCCTTCGAACAGATATTATCATTTATGTCATTTATGTCATTTTTATGTAACCAGAAAACGCTGCCTGGTCGATAAATAGGGTGAAACTGATTAGTTATGCAAACCACGATTGTTATATTTCCCCTGTGTTGAATTCTGAACCATATTGCAATGTACTGGAACTCTCGACTGTTCCTTTTCCTAGAGTTCCCCCTCGAAAAGATTCGTTTTAAACACCATCCAAATATGTACCAAAGCCCTGACAGGGACAAAGCGTAGCAACGCAAAATTACACACATTTGATAAATATCTTCACTGCCCTGTTTTTCTTTTTCCTTTCTCATTCCAGAACTTCCTCTCGGCCAATCTGCAGTGCTGGTGGAATGCCCCACTGGCCGCGGCAACGAAAGTGCTGCGCTATCTCGGTCACATCTCGCCCGGAATGCTGCTGATAACGGCCGAACCGTGTGCCTTGGAGATCATTCGCAGTGCCTACGCTCGAAGCGTTCTCAAACCACCCGCCACCTATCTGATCAACTCCGTAGGTAAGCATTCGAGCCCAATACGTTCCAGGGACGATGACCATATTCCTAGCAACTATCGTCTTCCGGCTAGAGGAAAATTCTCTCGTTTTATTGTTATAGGACAACATATAAAAATGGGGTTCCCCTCAACTTCTTTAAAAATTTCTTCTTTTTTTTAATAAAATGGCAGTAGGGAAAATCTTTTTCTTTTTTTTTTCAAAATGAAATGGCAGAAGGGAAAATCTATGTCTCTCTATAGCTTCAAATTGAACTGTGAACTGTACGTCTGTATAATAAAATATGGTTTCCAACTGCAAGGGTTAAATACCATATTATTTCGCAATGTAGGGGCACCCTATTATTTAGGAAGAAAGCATTGGAATAAATCCTCCTACGCCTACTGCATAAATCAGATCTTTATTTTGATAGAACGGTCAACTAAATTTATTGCGAAGTAAGCAATAGGAGTTCGACCACATAAGGTTTTGACTTTATCAAACCAAGGTTGCTAATCTCTGATTGCTCAAGCAAAATATATTATGTAGAAAAATTTAGACATTTAAACTTCTATTAAAGCTGTTTGGCTTTCATTGATAATTTTTATTTTTAAAAAATTCATTTTTTTATACATATTAATATGCTTACAATTTCTATGTATTTCTATATACATAATAACTATTAGAATTTGAAATGTTAAATTACTCAAATGGAATGTACAATTCTAGACCTACGAAAAGGAGAAGGCGTGGTTAGATTTTAATCATAAAGCTAGCTTCAAATGGAATTGGACCAAAATTAACTGCCTGTATTTATTTATTATTGAATTCAGGATATTATTTAATACAAATGTATCGTTTTATTTATAATTTTAAGTAAAAATACAAATGAAATTATCTGTCACGGTTTCGAAGGAATTATCGAATTTTTCCTTTAACGCGGCTTATTAGGCGGCGCACACCTTCTTCGTCCATCGTTTTAGCAATCTTATTCCGCCAGGTCTTCATCTGATTGATGTCATTTCCAACCTTTCCCTTCGCTTTGAGTCTCCTTTTCATGATCGCCCAGTATTTCTCAACAGGGCGGAACTGCTCACTTAAGAGAAATGCTTAACCATATTTCAAAGAAATTTGAAGTTACCAAGAGGAAATGTAAAAAGAACTATTACGGAAATATTTCGAACAACACACCTCATTCAAAAATCAGGAAAACATTAATTCAATACTAGGTAGATTTCATACTAACTCTGAGATAAACTAAAGTTAATAATATGATTGTATAAGATCGAAACGAAGTATGTCAGGCATTTAATCACTATTTCGCCAACGTCGGGAAATCTCTTGTAAATAACATAATCGTACATTTAATTATAATAAATTCACAGTTTAGAAAAATACAATACAAATAATAAATAACTTCAAAATAGTGGTTGGATGTTCAACGGCTTAAATTTTCTTTGAAATAATGTATAAGTTTGGTTTTGAAACAGTTTCTATTTGTTGATTTTTTTATATCTTCAGGAAGAACGTTAAATTTGGTTGGACCAATAAAAGAAATTCGACGTTGGCCACGAGAAGTTGAAGGTGTGCAGCGTACTGAGTGATGAGAATAGCGGGTGTTATGGATTCTAACTCCTGTTGTAAATCTCAGGCTTTGACTACTGTTTGACGAGTGCAATTTATCAAATACATAAATAATTGTTTGTAAATCGCAAAATTGAGTTAGAGATAATATGTTGTGTGACCTGTTAGAATAGATTAGATTAGTTGGATAGAGTAGAGATTGTAGAGATCGTAGACGTGACAAAATGGGACAAAGATGCCCTTCCCCATATGGCGATCAAATAATATAAATGAGAATGTATGAAGCCAACATAGAATTTAAGCAGGACGTGGCGTGGAACGAATGCTTTGACCCTCCATAAGATGCCGCTATAAGATGAGATCTTTTTTTGTAAACTTTCAATGTGATTGCTCCACGAAAGAGTTTCATCCTGAGGGATGCCCAAATATTTGAAGTTCTTCACTCTTTCGATCGCGATTTCAGTGATTTTATGATAATTATGAGGTTCAATTTTTTTTCCATAAGAGTGGAAGATCATATACTTTGTTTTGGTGAGGTTAAGTGTCAGAAGGTTTGTGGAAAAATATTTATGGAGAACTTCTAAATCTTCTTCCATTAGTATGGTAACACTATTTGGACAGGTGCCGGGGTAAAAAAGAGCTGTATCATCAGCAAATAGGCGGAGAACACCATGCAGACGTAGTTTGCTGAGATCGTTTAAGTACAATAAAAATAAGAGAGGCTCTATGTTGGTGTCCTGCGGGACACCGATATCTAAAGAGCTCCTTGCAGTTCCTAAACAAACAAATTGTTTACGGTTGGCCAGATAACTTCGTATCAAGTTGTTCGCAGTGCCTCTGATACCATATCACTCTAGTTTTTTAAGAAGAATTTCATGGTTGAGAGTGTCGAAGGCTTTTTGTAAGTCGAGAACAAATACACGTACAAGTTTTTTAGAGTAAATTTTTTGAATTAGGGAGTCCAATAACTCGCAGATAGCTGTTAGTGTACTCGACCCAGATTTAAATCCATATTGGAGATTATACAATAGACTGAGTCGATTTGGGGTCATTTTTGAATTTCTCAAACCCTGGGGTCTTAAAAGCTTCGTTTTGGTCCAAAACTCATTCATGATTTTATGCAGAATTTTCAAGTAACGTTTACATGAGTAAATTTGAACTTTTACTTTTGTATGGGAAAATTTAATATTTTGTATTGAAAAATCAACATCATTTTTGTTTCTTCTTTGGAACCGAGCCAGCTGATGATTTTTATTTATTTATTTATTTATTTATTTATTTATTTATTTATTTGTGTTGTCAATTGAATTTATTGTTTATCAATGCGAAAAGACATACCCCTGTTAAACAGCTAATAACTTTTTTGATACAAAGTTACGGTCTTCAACAAAGTTGTTTAGAGGAAAATTTTCTTTCAAGAATTTATAAATTGGCACAAAAAGCATCAGCTGGCTCGGTTCCATAGAAGAAGCAAAAATGATGTTAATTTTTCAGTACAAAATATACAATTTTCCCATACAAACCTAAAAGCTCAAATTTACTCATGTAAACGTTTATTAAAAATTCTACAAAAAATCATGGATGAGTTTTGTACCAAAACAAAGCTTTTAAGACCACAGGGTTCGAGGAAGAATGACCTTTATGGGTTAATCTATATATATAAAAATGAATTTCTGTCTGTCTGTCTGTCTGTCTGTCTGTCTGTTCCCTATAGACTCGGAAACTACTGAACCGATTTGCGTGAAACTTGGCAGATGGGGGTATTGGAGGCAGGGGAAGGTTCCTATTGTGGTTTGAGACCCCTCCCTCTCTCATGAAGGCGGGAGGGGCCTCCCAAACATAATTCAATTTTTTACATAACTCGAGAACCAATCAAGCAAATGGTATCATATTTGGCATGGGGTAGCATTTGGGAACGAGGAATATTTGTATGAATATAAGGTACCCCTCCTTCCTCTCAGTGGGGTAATAGGAAGGGGGGAGGGGGGCTACCTTACAATTTCTCATATAACTCGAAAACTAATCAAGATATTGGATCCAAATTTGACATGGGAAGGGATTTGGATACGAAAAATATTTTAATGATTATTTGAGATCCCTTTCTCTTTCCAGTAGAAAGGGGGGAGGGGGCTTCTTTCATATTTGTTACATAATTCAAAAACTAATAAAGCAAATGGAACAAAATTTGGCATGGGAGGGTATTTGGATACGAAACATATTTCTATGGTTATTTGAGACCCCTCCCTCTTTTCATTAGGGCGATATAAAGGGGGGAGGGGGCCTCTTTTATAGTTTTTACATAACTCAAAAACTTATTTAGCAAGTGGAACTAATCTTGGCATGGGCGTGTATTTGGGAACGTGACATGTTCTAATGATTGTTTGAGACTCCTTCCTTCTTCCAGCGGGGAGATAGGAAAGAGGGAGGAGAGTTTCAAACAAGTTTGACTGCATAACTCAAGAACTACAACAGCAAATGGAACGAATTTTGGCACGGAACGATATTTGGGTACGAGAAATGCTTCTATAAATATTTGAAACCCCTCACTCCTTCAAGTTGGTGGATGAAAAGGGGGAGGAGAGGTTTCCCTTACAATTTTCAGTATAACTGGAGAGCTGATCAATCAATTTGAACCATATTTGGTATGTGAGGGTATTTGGATACGAGAAATGTTTCTATTGTAAATTGAAGCCCCACCTTTTTTTCAGCGGAAAGATATAAAGTGGGAAAGGGGGGTTTCCATACAATTTTTTGCATAACTCTAGAATTAATCGAGCAAATGAAACCAAATTTGGCATCAAAAAGTATTTGAGTACGAAAAATACTTTGATGAATATTAAGTTCTCACACCTCCATTCAATGGAGAGAACGGAAGGGGGTACTCCCTTCCAAATTTATGCATAACTCAAGAATTTACTACGCAAATAAAACCAAATTTGGCATGATATGGTATTTCAAAACGAGAAATTTTTCTATGTGAAACAATTCCTTTCTTGCAGTAGGATGATAAAATTGGGAACATAGGAAGGGAAGAGGAAAGTTTACATTTATCTTTTTTTTACAAAATCCGAGAAATGGACAAAACTGAACATAGAAAATCATTTTGGTATGATTCTATGATAATTTGACACAACATCTTTCAGTGAGTAGGTACATGGGAGGAGGGAGGTGAGCCCAATACAATTTTGTTAGCATAAGTTCTCAATTTAACGAATAACGAAGCCAACAAATGGAAACAAATATGGCATGGAAAGGTACTTGGTAACGAGATATGTTTTTTACGAATGTTATAGAACCTTACGCTTCACAGTGTAGAGAGGGGAAGAAAGGAAGGGGCTCCATATAATTTTTTTTCGTTAAGCTTAAAAACTTATCAACCAATGAAACTATATTTGATATAAAAGGATTTTGGGGATCGAAAAAAATGGGTATGATTATTAAAGATCACGATCTTCATTCAGCAGAGGGTGAAGGAAAAAACAGAGGGGGGGCTCTCTTATCAGTTTTTTAGCATAAATCTAGAACATATCAAACAAAAACAACCATATTTCATAAGTTAGATTGTTAGCGAACAATTAATTTGGAACCCTTTTTTTAGGGCTAAGCTTAAGGAAACAGATTAAAATTATCAGATCTTAAACACAAATTTATAGATCAAGATTCAGAAAACAAATTTTGTGTCTTTGTGTTGCAAATTCGAAACTTTCTGAAAATATCATTTGATTTTGAAAGGTGTAGCTAAGCACACCGGGTCAGCTAGTTTCCTATAAAAAAGGAAAAAAAAATAGGACCCCAGGGTTTGAAAAATTCAAAAATGACCCCAAATCAACTCAGTCTATTATACAACACATTGTTGCAGTTCAATAAACAAATCAATAACACTAGTTTACAACCTATATATTTAATGTAAAATTGGGCGCTGAATCCAAAAATAAAATTCCAAAAAATCTCAGTAGAGCAGTTTTTGAGTTATGCTCCGAATATGAAATTTTGGAAAAATAAAAAAAAAGTACTTGAACTCAGATTTAAACATCTCGAGCTGCTTAACATTATTTGAAATCTCTTTTTTGCATATTAGATGTATATATACCTGCTATTGATCACTGGAACTTTATTTTTAGGTATGATCAAGAGTATTGTTGATATTAGTTACTTTATGATAGAAAAAATTATAAAAACGCATTTTTTAGAGAAAAGAGAACCACAGTGTACTAATCATAGTACTCGAAGGTCACATGCAAAATTTCAGAAAGGTCTGACCATGGGAAGGGGTGGCTGGAGCTTCAAACGTGAATAGGATTTTGAGGTATTTTGCTCGAAAGGAACAACAAATATTGGTTTTTCATGAAAAACGTTTTTCTTCACAAGCCGATCGTTTTTTTATAAATTTTTTTCTCAAAGTCTAAATTGAGACAAATATTTCACTCGAAGATTGCAATCCGATTGGACTTGAAACAAAAAAAATATTGCGGTTCAAAGAATGTGTTTTGGCCGAAAATTCTCGTACAAAACGCAATGCGTAAAAAGTACTCAATGCGTGTTAGACGACAGTTTGCAGCCGAAATACAATGTTTTAACCGTCATAACTTTTTCCTTTTTTTTGAGTTGACATTTAAGGATAATAGAAAATCAGATTTTTTAAATGTTTTTATCGAACTTTCGCTGAAACAAAATTTTCTCTAAAAAATGCGTTTTTTTATAATCTTTTCTATCATAAAGTAACTAATATCAAGAGTACTCTTGATCATTAGTAAAAATAAAGTTCCAGTGATCGATAGCAAATATATTTACCTCTAATATGCAAAAAAAAAGCATTTAAGCATAACTCAAAAACTGTTCTACTAAGATTTGAATTTCATTTTCGGATTCAGCGCCCGATTTCACATAAAAAACGATCTTCAGTTTACTTAGTTAAAAAAATACTGTAAACTAGTGTAATTTTTCAAATACCTTGCTCAAGACGCTAAGTGTTGATATGGGGCGGTAATTGTTAACCTCAAGGATGTCATCTGATTTAAAAATTAAAGTAACTTTAGCTGTTTTTAGGCATTTTGGATAGATGCCAGACTCTGACATTTTGTAAAAACATTTTGCAAGAATGCATGAAAATATCAAATGGTGATTATTAAGTAAAAGCGTAGGTTTGTTATCGGGACCATTGTTTTTTTTTTTTTTTGAGAGAGATTTTATAACTGTGACAACCTCATTAGCAGTTGCTGGGAGTAAATATAGAGAGTGCGTCACACGGTCAATATTCGCTAAACTTATGTTGGATCCAAGTTTATTTTATTTTTTCTAGTACATATTTCAAATTAAATTTTCACTGCATGCCTAATAAATATCAAATATTTACATGGATCTCTTAAAAGGAAATATTCTTTCCACTGAGATTCATGTTTCAATTAAGTTTTTGTAACGTAAAATCATCCCGCACTAAGTAACTATATTATTTAAGTTCTCAGCATGAGCAAGTCAGACATGCTGAGAACCGTTAGCGTCCATTACCAGGGGGCTCATATGAGCTTCTTGGTGTGGGGGAGTGTGGCGGACCGCTAAGAAAAAAAAACTGTGGTCAGTTGGGTGGGTTAAGGTATTTCGGAACAAACTGGACCCCTTCCTCTGCATACCATTCTTGAAGGACCTTGCTGTAATGACAGCTTGCCAAATCTGGCCAAAACGTTACGGGATGGCCGTGGGATCGCCAAATGCCAAATCATAAATTATTTTAATTTAAATTTGGCTGGAATATTCCCCCGAGCCGTTGCCAAGTAAAATTTTAAACCTGGGATCTGCCCGAAGTCAACTTTGACATAGCCCGGATTTTGACCACATTATTCTGTTTTATGGTCCGATTTGGCTATTTGCTAGCCCGATTCGACTTGATTCCTTCCTGGAGTCGAATTCTCCTCACGGTATTTTGGGTAGCACCTGATTTTCTGACTAAATCACGGCCCGAAAAATTGGAATTCCTCTTAATCATCTTCATAAACTTTCCACGCAGTTTCCGATCGACAGTTCCACTCCGACGATTGGCTTGAGGCTTCCGAATCGTCGTCAGTGCTTCTTTATACCGTTTAATAACGCGCCATACTGTATTTCTGGGCAATTTCAGCTGTTTAGGTAGCCTAGATGCGGATCACAATGGAGTTTCCCAACACATAACTGTGCACAATTTTACCCTTCTTTCGGCTTCCATGTTGATTGTTTACAAAGTACTGTCGATTTTCGGAATGGCAAAAATACATACGTAAAGCTGACAAAATTCACGACACGTGATCGCCAAGAACTTCCAAATCCATCCACCAGGAGCGCCATAATATGAGTAAAAGTTTTAAATGAAGCAAGTTTTATTTTTTAAAATTTTCATACTGTCAAACTGAAAATACTCATTACATACAGGTTCCAAAAGGATGCGATGATATTTTTTAGTCAGAGGGGTGCAAGTGTCATTCTTACGACCAGCTGGGTGCAAGTGAAAAATATAAAAAAAAGTAGTCCGCCGTTTTAACATAAATATCGCAAAAACTTTAGTTTTTGGTTTTTCTTTCAGAATCATTCATTTTAGACCTCTTGAGACAGACACCATCGAAAATTGAGTAGAAAAAGTGATACGATAATTTTGATTTAGAAAAAAAATTTTGAGGCTCGTTTTCTCGAAATTATTATTTCGGCACTTGCACCCCTCTGATCCTAAACGCCTCAATAAAAAACAGCTTGGATTGGATTTTGTTTCATACTCGCAAAAAGGTTAACTTGCAACGCTTCCAACAAGCTATTGTTGTAATGAAAAATTGAATGAAAACTCATAGAAATGTTACTATACAGGCCATTAGAAATAATAACAGTAGGGAAGAATAAGGAGACTTGATCCCTGGGGCTATCTCGAAACTTGAATGATCTACAAAGATCTAATGCTCTAGGAAAGAGTGTCAAATGGAGCAAACCAACTGAGCTGTCAGCAGTTGGTCGAATGCTTTTTCAAAGTTAACGAACACCCGCAGAAGAAAGTCCTGGAATTTGTTGATTTGTTCCAGTATGAAAGCTTTCAAGGTTTTAAAGATTTTATGAATGTAAAGTAGAAAATGAAAATTTAGATATTCTATCAAACTAATTAGGCACATTAAATCAATGATTCAGGCATCCAAATCAGAGACAAGTAATCTATTTTACAATCACGTCAAACAACAGATCAGTAATTGAACCACTTGAATTGGGAAATCTTAATTGAGAGTAATCGGTCGAAATGAAGTGTGAGGGTACTTTTCTAATCAATTTGGTACTGATTGAAAGGAAATTAAAGCCAATCTCACCAAACATCAAAGTGATGCAATCCGTCCAACAACTTCTTCATCAAGCCAAAAATGCATAGTTCAGAAAAAAAACATCAAAGTGGAATCTGTCGGTTGAGGAACCTTCAGATTCAATTATCTTTGAACAGGGAAAACTCCAATCAACTGCAAAAAAACTGCCAATCTATACAGTCTCGATCAAATTGACTGGACCCGACTTAAATCACTGCTGAAACAAAAACCTAACAGAAAAGATCGAACCTTTTTAGTAATCTATAATTGCTGCCATCGAGCTAGACAGAGGTAATTAACTGGAAAACTTTTTGCCATTATTCTACTCCAAATCAACTCTCCTCGCAGGTGACATTGACGATTGCATCGTGACGCCGATCGTGCAAACTCAATTCACACCGCTCACCGAGGCACTTTGTGACGTCATCATGGAGCTCACCACCCAGGGTCAGTCGGCCACGATCGAGAACATCCGGACCCGGCTTCGAACGAGGTGCGTAATTGCGTATCAACATGAACGGTGTAAAGAAAAACAAGTTAAAACTTCCGTCAACGATCTGTGCCCATCATATGTGTCGCCATTATCGAATATGGATTCACCTGGTTACCTGTTTTTTATCATCTGCCCTTTTTATTCCCTCCGCAAATTACAGGTTTACACATATGCAGCAACCTTCGGTGGAGGTCATCTACGATACGCTTGTGCAGCTGATGCAGGAATTTAAGATCTATCAAACCTCGAAGGGCTACTTCATCGTCACACCAGAGTAAGTGAACATAAAACCATTCAAAAACATTTTCAGCGAATAACTGTTAAGGTTCCTCATAGTTAGGATTTGTTTTGCAAAAAAAATCCCAGCCTTTATGGTTGAGCAAATCAGATATTCCCTCATAATTGAAAATCAATCCATAGTAGATAATCATCTGAATCAGCTGACATAGTGACTAGATTTAATTATTCGAATTTAATCATGAACCTGGTTTGGTAAGTTGAAATCATTTTAAAAAAATAACGTCACGTGGTACAAGTGATAGTTTGACTAAGCTTTTTAAGAAAAAAATATATTAAAACTTCACAATAAAATTTCACAAGGCAGGAGAGTTTACGTTTTTCCGTGGTGCATTTCATAACTAGCTTTGACTGATTTAGGGTGGCTACATCCAAATATGCAATTTGAATGAAAATTTTGGGAAATACGGGGGGTGATACGCTTTGAACAAAATGCCTCTATTCCAAAAAAAAAACTTGTTAAATAGAATAAATTAATGATTTATATCATGGAAACTTTGAATCTAAGCTCTAACAACATTCTACTAGTGAATTAAAAATTCCGAAACAGATTTGATGAAATTTTTTATGGATAAACCGTTATTTATATGGAAGTTTTTAAAAGTCAACATTGCACTGCTCCCACCCCCTTACATTGATCCTTTTATCAAGATAACAAACCGTGCAAAATTTAATTTTAATTGAACCACTTTTAGGCGGCCCTCAAACGCCCAGAAGTTAAAAAAATTATTAAAAAAGGTGAAAATTTTCACTGAACAGATTATAATTAATTCTGGCAACACTGTAAAAATCTTAAAACATAATTAAAGTGTAGATTTTAAGACATAGAATATTATTAGAAGACAACAAGTAGTTTTGGAATAAGCAAAAAAAGTTGTGGACCTTTTTGTTTATATTTTTCAATATCTTTTCTATGGGGATATGTGAGAAATCAAAAATTAAACAAAAGTATCTGCAACTTTATTTTCTAAGTTTTAATTTTTTTAAACTTTGAACCATTGTCTCCTAAACTTAGAGTTTTGAAAAAAAAAATTCAGAAATATTTTAGTTCGTGAAAATTTCGAAAATGAAAATGAATTGACTAAAGCCTTATAAAGACTTACTGCTACATTTCAATGATTTATACAAGATGGAGCCATAATCACCAGAATAAAATAATCTCTTTCAAAATGCCTAATTATAGTATAATTATTATATAAACGATTGATAGTTTAATTGTTGAATAGTTGAGCTGATTGGTTTTGCACTTTGCGTTTTTTTTTCTTATTTAACAACGATCTGCGCACTGTTTTTCCTGTGTATTTTTTGTAAAAATTATGGCTATTTTTTACTGAATGAATTCAAACCCTGTTTGTGTTATGTTTGTTAAGATAAAAAAAATCCTGCTGATGTTTCCACTTTCATTGATTTTCCGTTCATCATTACTAATTTGTAGCTTTCTGATCATAATTTGGCCTTTCATTTCAACTGTGTTTGTTGTTGGAACATGATCCAAGAGCAGTATCAAGAGTATCAGGAGTCAAATATCGCAAAGCAACTCCAACAGCAGTTTCATTATTTTTTGGGTAAGCCTAATGAGTTTCGGATTTCAGAAGTCACCTTGTCAAGTTTGCTAGTTTTCAATTTATTTATAATGATTTGAGCTACCACATGTTGTGTCATGACCAACATTGTAATATTGTTAAAATATTTGTGATTTAATGTAAATCTTTACTTTTAATATGTGATTTAACAGAAATGTTCAATATATGGCAGCCCGGAGAATTGAAGTTATTAATTTAAAAAGATCGACGAATATCATAAGGAAAAGTAGGCGTATGCCAAAATATCATCACGCGTTTTTTCAGCTCCGCAAATATTTTACAAATTTCATAGAGAACAAAAAAATAACAACCAAATACAATTTAGGTGTTAAGAGATTTCCAAAGATGGTACCGTTCATGTGATAGTTAAGAGCAGGAAGTCCACAAGAAACTCTTGAAGAAGTTCCTTTTACAGTGAAAGTTTAGAAAAAATAGGCTGGAATTGAGAAAACCTGAAAAAGGAGTTTTGTGAAGACAATTGTAAAGGGGATTCTTATTTATTTATTGTTAATAAATCAACGGATCACGTATTGATCCTAATGATTAGACTTAAAAGTAACATTAATGTAAAATTAACAAAAAACTATGTACATACTACAGACTACACAGTTCTTAACATAGCTAGAATTCTTCGTCTAAACATATTCCTGGAGGTATCAAAGTCGAAAAGCTCTGAGAAACGGTTGAATGCCATTGCATTGTAATACCGATCAGGGCACTATTGGCTCCATAGTTGTTCTGACGAAGAGGAATGTGAAGCTGAAGGTTCCGATTTCTTAGTCCTGGAGGTCGAACGCACAGGTTGATAGTTTCCAGCAGCATGGGGCAGTCTATATTCGAAGCCAGCAGATCGGAGACAAATAATGCTCGAATGGTAGCTCGCCGGGCTTGAAGCGTGTCCAAAGATATAAGGTAGCAACAATTCTCGTATCGTGGAAGGCGGAATGGATCTTGCCAATTCAAGTGTCTTAGAGCGTAACGCAAAAAGCGTCTTTGGATGGCCTCGATTCGATCAACACCATTCTGATAATAGGGACTCCATACAGCAGATGCATACTCCAAGGTTGAGCGAACAAGGCTACAATAGAGACTTTTCAGGCAGTAAATGTCTTGAAAGTCTTTAGTGACGCGAAAGGTAGACAAATTAAATTAATATCACCACGGTGAAGTTGTAGTCAACAAAATTCCTAAATTTGCTGAAGTTAATAGCAAATTACATCGTAGCTGGAAAATAGTCGCAGATGGCATCAATTAAAAATCATATTTTCATCTGCGTCAATAGACTGAGTCGATTTGGAGACATTTCAGAATTTCTCAAACTCTAGGGTCTTGAACCCTACATTTCATGATTTTTTTTTTCTGAAAAATAATTTTAAACAGTCGGAAATGATATGAGCATTAAGGAAAAAAAATTAAAATTAAAAACGATTTTTCAGCTTCGTTTTGGTTCAAAACTCATCCATGATTCTTTGCAAAAAAAAAAATCAGTAACGTTTACATGACCAAATTGGAACTTTTAGATTTGTATGGGAAAATTGAATATTTTGTTCTGGAAAATCAACACTGATGTAAAATGAATTGATTGTTTTTCAATGCCAAAAGACATAGATACTTCTATTCAACAGTTAATAACTTTTTTGCCTGATAAGATACGAAGTTACGGTATTTGTACGGTACGGTTGTTCACCCCAAATCCAACTCCACGCTTCAGTCCTCCCCTTGATGCTGTATCTTTCGCGGTTTTGAATGAAAATTATTCTGGAAAAACATATAAAAAATTACCTACACCTCCATTAGGACTCAAACTCCCCTGAATCGAGTACTGTACATCGCTCACCGTTGACAATAAAAATCCCAATCGCCCCAATTTCCTCGATATTTTCAACGTATGCATTTTTACAAACAAGAATGCCACAGAATACATATGTACAAAAATCATGTAGAAAACTAAATTTGAAATATTCTGCCGACGGGAAGAGCCTGATTGCCCAACTTATCCTAAGTCCATAAAAAAAAATTCAGTGAATTCACTCAAACAAACGAGAATGCATCAAAGCAAGAACGTTTACCCTCGTATTTATTAGAATGAGTATTTTCGTTCAGTTAACCGTTCAATGCACCGTTCAATTTTCTATCAATTCCACAAATATTTTGAATGTCAATCTACATTCACTCTTTCTATTCCCAACTTTCTAATTTGTAATCAGTTTTGCATTCATGCATTCTAAACATTTGGACAAATTTAAATTGCAATTCAATGCTGACGGTAATCATACTTAGCTTTCATGGCAACTGCAAACAAAATTTGAATAATTTCACCTTGTGTTGCAGATTTCGGTAACCTCTCCAGGCAAGAAAATGTGTTGCAATCAGTTTTCGGTCGAAGCTCTTAACGAAGTGAAATTTGGCAAGTCACGTTACATGACTCGCCCCATTGACATCAATCCAATCTCAAAAAAAGACTAATGATACTAATAAATTTAACATTTATGGACAATACTGTTATAAATTTTTCTCATCTGAGGTAAAAATGTTAATAATTTGTAACATCTTCGCAGGAAACGACGTAGCAAATCAAAAACTCCCAACGAATATGGTTTCGCAAGCGACGAACCCTCGCCTCCACAGAAGGAATCGAAGACGATGTTGATGAGCAGTCACGAAGCCCTGAGCAGCCTGTACGGTGAGATTACAACCGAACGTGATGGCGATCAAACGCACCAGTGCATCCAGACGAATTTGGCCGATGTCATCTGCGGTGGAAATCCCAACGACAAGATCCTTTACCCTCGAACCAGCATGGGTGGCAAACAGCGAAGTTCTTCCTTAGCCGGAAGTCACAAAACGCTCGAACGACGCCACAGTTTGCGAATATTCGGTTCATCCAAACGACTGCAACGGTCCGCTTCGACCAGAAGCCTGTCCAAAAACTACTCTCAATCGGTAGCCAAGGACAACGCCTCGTCGGTGGTCACCAGCTCCAGCTCCGAAAATCAATCCAATTGTGATACGAGTATGTTGTTTGAATGTATTCCTGTATTCTAACAAAGAATTGTGAGTGAATCATGCCTGCTCTATTCCACAGAAAAACAAGCTTCTTCCCAATCCCTACTTTCGAGGATCTTCAGGCGAAGCACACGATCGAAAAGTAAATCGAAGCAGATCGAAACCTACTCTGCACAGTTCCCACCACCGGAATGGTTCAACTCTAAAACCACACATCTGCACAGTGTCGGAACACAAACGATGGACTATATGGTAAGATATGATTCAAAATCGTTTTCCATTTGAACTACAGGACACATAACTCATAAAATCGAAAAAGAGAAAAACATAATCAATTATTGGAAATGCTCTCATAAAATTAAAGGACATCGAATAACCGTATATGAAGCCTTATATGTTACTGAGGAGAATCAGATGCCCTAACGTTTTTTTATATCACCCTTATACTTTCACCTTGATTACGTTTGCATTAAAAAGTGAACTTTTTTTCGAATGGTGTATTGAAATGATCCAAAAGTAGTCCGTTACCCTACTTTTTCACTAATTGGACGGGTGCACCGACCTTACGTAGCCGCTGAAACCACTGTAGCCGCTCTTTAGGTCTTCCTCTTCATCATCCTTTGGAATTTTTTGTCACTCCAAGATAGATATCCGTACCGGAACCAGCCTTTTATACGATGCTCTTATTGTTATCTAAATGTCGCAGGCACACCTCAGGTGGAAATGAAAATGAAAAAAAAACTTATTTTATCAAAAACTACAAAAAAGCGACACATATTGGCTTTGTAACATGGGGGAATCGTTGAGGAATAGTTTAAAGCTGAATTTTGAACTGGTCTCGGTGTTAACTTTTTTTTTTATTTTTTTTTTCTCGATTCACCCAATATAAGAACATTTTCGGATTAAAAATCTGGCGATTCGAAATTAAACATTTTTATGGCGTTTTGAGCATTGAGACTAGTTTAAAATTCATATTTCAACTATTTCTCATCCATGTTAAAAAACCAACTTAGCTTTTTTGAGTTATTGGTGAAATAAGATTTTTCAGTTTCATTTTCACCAGAGGTGTATCGCGACCTTAAGAGTACCAAGGCGTCGTAGAGTCCAATACGGACGTATCCAGCTATCACTAAGTGCCGCAAGGTGTCCGTTTTCGACGCAGCGGGCTATCGCTATTTATCTATTTACATGGTGTTCCGATTCACGACATAACCTGATGAACAATATTCCTCCAATTCATTCGGTCCATAGGAACCGTTCTCCAACTTCTCTGCTTTTTTCTGCTGACTCATCAGTTACTATGACTCATGCTGGATAGGTAGGTAGTTCCCTCAGTGCGTTTTAAGGTACAACCTTCCCATGAAAAATCGGCAATCTTTGTACATCTGCTTTAATGCCTACGTTATAACATTCAAAGTAGAAAAATTCCGGTTGAATTCGTACCTATAGTTAATGAATCATTTTATTCTAGCCTCTTTGATTTCAATAATAGAAGACCCTTACTGAAATTTTAACCGATTATTGTCATAGGAAAATTTCACAACGTCTTTTTTGAACTTCATAATAATATTATATTTTTCACTCCAACTTTAGGACATTCCTATCAAATCGCGCCTTATGAACTCCACCTTCTACGATAGTTCGGACGTCAGTCAACGCTCGCTATCGTTGCCAAGGCGAAGGCACCACCGGCGAAATCTGTCCAGCGAATCGACCTTCTTCATATCCTCCCGGGACTGTTCTCCCATTCGCCGAGGCAAATCCCCGTCCTACTATTGTGGCAGTTTGCCGCGATCAATTCACTCAACCCCGGCCAGCTCAGGATACTACAAGTCTTCCCGCAGCAAACAGCTTTCGTCTACCGATAAATTGCACAGCAACAGTCAGAACAAGATCGAAAGCAAAACTAGTCGAGTAGGTAGTGGTCCGTCCAGTATCGACAGTGGTAAAATGACCTACATAACCTCGGGACCCTCGAGCTTTGACAGTGAAAAGCTGTCCTCAACCAGGACCAGTACTCATTCAAGTTTGGAATCACACGTATCAGCATCGACAGTTACCACCACGATACAGCAAACTACTTCGTCCAGTTACTTCATAGCCAACGATACGAGACCAGCTTACGTGAGCTCGGGTACTTCGAAGGACAAACCTCCAACCACAGTGACCACCACAACGACAAACGGTGGTACATCGAAGAGCAATAACTACAAAGGGTTCGAAACCACGTTCAGTTACAACAATCAAGCCATCAACGCAAGCCCAAACCACCATAGCAATAGTAACACTAGTAATAGTAGTAGTAGCAGCAGCAGCAGCAGCAGTAATGGTAGTAATACCAACAACAGTAATAGTCTAGTTAAAAATTCACTTAATGCACTATGTAACGAAGCCATCACGAATCACGGACTGATGGGCAGTCCCAATAACCCCAATATTTATAGGCTGGAATCGGAGGCGCCACTAGCCACCCATGAGATCGATTTTTGTTCGCGAACCAACGATCATTTAACTGTCTTGAATGATACACTTTTAAATTTTAAACTTAACTCGGAAGCCCCAAGCGAGCTTAACGAACTGAACAGGTACAATAAGAATATCAACAAACAGGAAAATACACCCATGAACAATAGCAAAACGTTGCCATCGACGCCTCCAGTACAACCGGCCAATTTTTTCTATAAAAACGTCCTCAAAAACATTCAGCACGACTCTAAGAACATCTGCGGCGATCTCGCCACCGATAAAGACCTAACGCAATCGCTCAGTGCCAACGATCATCACCAATCAAATCTGCGCCGCTCAAGTTCGGAAATCAAGAAGCTCAATTCGAACGCAGAACACAAACATCAACCTTCTTCACCGGAAAAGATCAGCGGCCTTATCGTCATGAAAAAGAGTCTATCGGTGTCCAGCGAGCCCAATCTCGCTAATCAACTGCAACAGGAAACCAACAGCAAAATAACAATTGTTGTAAAAGATTCGGACAAGCCGAACAACTCCGATCGTCGATTCTCGTTTCAGAACAAGGATGATCAGATGATTGAAGAAATGTACGACTTTCCCAGTTTAACCGATCTGAGCTTCAACTTTACCTCGCTGGCAGCCCAAAAGATACTCCAGGGCGATGCCAGTCTGAACAGTATCGACACATTGGTTGAACTCAACATCAACCAGGAAAAGCAGCAAACCATCATGAAGCTGAAGAATGACGCCTCCAGGATCATGGCGACACAGGATGTTTCGGATTCGAGCAAGGTTGTGACTGAATTCGGAATTGTGTAATTTTGAGGACGGTACAGCGTAAATCCACATTGAGAAAATTGTACATTAAACAAAAGCATAAGTGCCAATATTTTAATGATTGCAAGTACGTTGTATTTGTAGCTCTTGCTACCTAATAAGTATTATATGCTGCTATTATATAGTTTAATTTGTTAAATAATTGTAAAATAAACAACCAAGTAACGGACTAAACTGTAGAGCTTTTATCTATAGGGAAAACACCAAACGGATTCTCTATTGAAAATTTTAAATATTTTTTTTTTTGTAAAACAAATACCGAAACATACAAATCATACGAACGCAAGTATACTCTACTGTGGTATCATTCAAATAAATATTACAAGTTAGCAAACCAATTGTAACTTTCACAAATTTGTACAATCCAATTCCACAACCTATTATGGAATAATATACAATAAGAAAATAAAAGAAAATAGTTTTTTTTTATATATATCACCCTCCCTTCCACCTTGATCAGACGTATCGGTTTCAAAATGATCATCACCATGGTCTTTCAAAATATTTTTAAAATATGTAGGTATCTTGTCGTGGGCATTGATTATTTGTCTCGTGATTTATTCATCAGGTTTCAAAATAGGTAGGTACTTATATCCAGGTTTTACAAAATACCTATAAGGCACTTGCATTATCCGTGAGTATGAATTTTGAATCGCAAATTATCAGTGATATAACCGTATTTTTAGAATTTTGAAAATATGATTGAAAAGTTGACGTAATTTGGCACATTTTCGCATCTTTAGAATTAAAAAATAAGAAACATAGAATTTTTGACGAATTTTCAAAGGTAGAGGCAGAAACACAATACAGCGTCGGTCGTCGCGTCACGTCAGCGGTCAACGCTGTCGATAAGTACTAAAACGCGGACGCGACGCACCCGAGGATTTTTGCATCACAATTCAGCGTCAAGAGACATCTTAGATGTCTCTTGACGCTGAATTGTGATGCAAAAATCGTCGGGTGCGTCGCGTCCGCGTTTTAGTACTTATCGACAGCGTTGACCGCTGACGTGACGCGACGACCGACGCTGTATTGTGTTTCTGCCTTAGCTGTTTTTCGAATCTTTTGTCCATTTGCAATTTTGCAGAGTTTCTTAGGCTTAGATTCAACTTTGCAGTGGATTTTTAAGTATATTAACGAGAGATTTCCGTAATAAATTTACATTCACCAGAAAGGTAACTTCATTCCGATTCTAATGGTGTAATTACTTTAGCGCTGTGATACTTTACAAAAATATGATACGGTTTTATTAGACTCCTTCAAAGTATTGGTACACAATTTGAATTGTGATGTTTTCGCTTTATGCGAAACTTGGCTCTCTCCTAACACAGATTTCAACTTCCATAGCCACAATATCATTCGGCTGAATCGTGATGGTCAACGAGGGGGTGGCGTTGTTTTGGGGATCAAGAAATGCCACTCTTTCTATCGTATTTCACATCAACCATCTCCGGGTATTGAAGTTTTTTTCTTGCCAAGCCAGAATTAAATAAATGCAAAGACTTTGCCAACCTCAGTATTTATTCCGACCAATTCAAGCATGAGCCGGAACCAATTGGCGAATATTAGGTGGTATGAATAAGAAAATAGCAATTGCTTCGATAGCTTTTACTTAGCTCGAACTTTAGAATGGCAAAATTTGAAAGCATTTGCTCAACTAGATATGAAAAAGCAGAGTAGAACATTTACTTTCAACCTGCTCCGGATAAAAAATATGCATGCAATTCGAAGAATTTGACTCACAAAACTGCTCGAAAATAGCAAAAGCAATTACTAGAGCTTTATTCATATCAGCCATTGTTTCACTTCTCCCAGAACCCTGGTTAATTCTGGGAGACTTCAACTCCCATGGCGTGAGCTGGGGTAGCTCACGTGATGGTGATCGTGCGAACATTATTTATGAGCTGTGCGACGACTTCAACATGACTGTCTTAAACAATGGGGAATCACAGCATAGCATGTTGGACCTTTCTTAAGCTTCGTCCTCTCTGAGCTAGGATTGTACGTAGAAGGTAATTCAAGACCCCCTGGGAATATTTCTATCATCAGTGGTCGAAACCAATATTCCTTATGACCTCACAAAGAATATAGATTGGAAAAAGTGCGCATCGGGTGTCATTGAAGCCATCGACTCAACGGAAGACCTGCCTCCGGAGGCAGTTTACAGTTTTATTTACGGGCAATTGTGGACTATGCAATCAAGGCACAGATCAGATGAAATGGCAATTCGACGATACAGAAACGGCCTCCCACTCCGTGGTGGGATGGAGACTGCTCACGTGCGAAAGGAGAAAAGTGCAAGGCGTTAGTTGAGATTCGCAGAACCGGATTGCCAGAGAAGATCCACCGTTACTTGGCCTTGGAACGCAAGTTCAAGAACTTGATCGGAATACAGAGAATAGTTCCGACACGGAGGATCAATTCTCGATGGTCGAACCTTCTCTTGCGCTCTGGCCTTATAACAATTCTGCTCTCGGACCGGACAGAATTTATTCAATGAATGTAGAGATGAACATTGTTCCGCATGAATGGAGACAAGTGAAAGTCATCGCCGTCCAAAAACCGGGAAACCAGTTTCTGATTACAACTCGTATAGGCCGATTGGAATGCTCTCGTGTCTCCGGAAATTGCTCAAAAGTTATTCTCTTTCGACTGGACAAATGGGTTGAATAAAACAATCTGTTATGAAGTAGGCGGCATCCATAAATTACGTAACGCAAAAAATGCACTTTTTTGACCCCCTCCCCCCCGTATGTCACAAATCGTAACGCTTTGACGTACACCCCTATGAAAATTACGTTACGCTGATAATTACCCCCCCCCCCCATCTTCTCTCGTTTTTAAAGTAGCGCCCTCGGACATAATCTGAACTTTGGGAATTGTGACATCGAGCGTGTTGAAGAAGCAATAGGAGAGATTGACTGGCAATCAGCTTTTATAAACTTATCTGTCGATGCAGCAGTATCGGCATTCTACGAACGTCTCTGGGATACATTACGCCAACACACGCCACCTAGAAGATTCAACCGTCATCAGCCTTATAAGCTCCCTTGGTGGAACTCCGAGCTAAGAAGAAGCCGTAATTTAGTTCGTAAAGCGCGAAAACGCTACTTCCAAGATAAGACGGATCAAACCAAAGCCTACTTATCGAGACTAGAAGCCGACTATGAAGCTCTTCGTAATACCGCCTTTGAACTATACATCTTAAAAATTGAACGCAACGTAAAACAAGATCCTTCTACATTCTGGAGATATGTTAAAAGTCGCCGTCTTACCAACACCGTACCGTCGTCTGTATCGTTTCGTGACCGCACGTCGGAAACTGTTAAAGAGTCCGCTGATTTGTATGCCGAGTTCTTTAGCAGCGTGTATAGTTTTCAATCTCCAAACTGTTCTGATATCTACTTTGATGCTCTACCAAACTATGACATTAGACTGCCACAGCCTCATTTAACTGCCCAGGAGATTTTCAATGTTTTAAGTAACCTAGACCCGTCGAAAGGGCCCGGTCCGGATGGAATTCCATCGTCGTTGGCATCAAAACTCGCTGCTTCTCTTGCCACACCGCTCAGTATGATATTTAACCGATCGATTTCTGAATGTGTTTTTCCAAGCTTTTGGAAAATGGCTGCAATATCTCCAATTCATAAGTCTGGAAACACTCACCGTGTTGAGAACTACCGACCAATATCAATTCTTTGCTGTTTTTCCAAAGTTCTTGAAGTTTTGATATATGAAAGGTTTTATTCTGCAGCTACTCCGATAATTACCGAATTCCAGCACGGTTTCGTTAAGAAAAGATCGACTGTGACAAACCTGATGTGTTATGTTAATGAATTACACACCGCAACCGATAAAAAACTTCAAGTGGATTCAGTATATATCGACTTCGCCAAGGCCTTCGACACAGTACCCCACAGCATTGCAGTGATGAAACTAGAGCGCTATGGTTTTCCTACATGGGCAACCAGGTGGCTGCACTCGTACCTGATAAATCGCCAAGGATTCATAAACATCCGTGGAACACATTCCTCAGTGTTCGATATGCCGTCTGGAGTCCCACAAGGAAGTCATTTAGGCCCGCTTATCTTTGTGCTTTTTGTAAATGGCAGCGCTGGTTTTTGATCGACCGTCTCGTTTTATTGTCCCGCAGTTTTATTGAAATTTATAGTAGTAATACGTATTTTTTAATCCGTGATGAGTTTAAGTGGCGTTATTTAGTGTTCAGTGTGCAAAACCGTACTATGATTTTCTACTTTGGATTGTCCTAAATGTGTTAAAATTGAATTTTCCTCTGTGCTAAAATACATAAAAAAAACATACCCCAAGCGTTCGTGTGGTGAGCTGTGTATTGAAAGTCACTTCTCTAGGTTGGTGAGTAAAGTGAACTTTTCTTTCTTATTACTTTTCACAACTAACATTCTCAAGAGTATATTGCACAGCAGCAAATCGTTGACCAAGCATATATCTCAACCATATCTGCATGCGTCCACCGTTTGTCGGTCTATCTGAGTGAAAAAAAACTGCCGCTGTTCAACTTCTTGTGGTTCTATCATTTGCTCAGCTGTTAGTAAATCTCGTCGCTGAGCGGTGTAGTATTTGGCCAACCTCGGGGCACTTGCAAGTAGTGCGAAAGTGTGTGTCTCTGTTATTAGCGCACTTCAAAGGGTTGTGTTTCTTGCACTTGCTAGCTTGTTAGTGAATCTCGATCGCTAGCGGTGAAGATTAGGCAAACGCAGCCAGCGCACATGAGTAGGTACGAAAGTATTGTTGCTTCCGTTAGTAGCACACATTGTTGGAACTATGCGTTTGCTGGTTTTCATGGTGACTCGTCACTTGTATTCTTGATAGTCGTACACAGTGCAACATAAACTTGAAAATTGTTCTTTTTGGAAAGCAATGATTTTAACTTTCGATTTTATTAGATTTTTTTTTTTATTGTGCGTTTAATATGTAATCAATTTTCTTTTATTTCAACGCTTTTAAATTGAATTATCTTCATCTCCGTACACACACATAATTTAGGTTTGTCTTTGTCCTTAAAATTTTATTTGTTTTGCGATTTTGACATTGAACCCTTTTGAAAAACGCTTTTTAATTAAATATTTCTCATCTCCGTACATACAAATAATTTAAGATAGCTTATGATTTTTTTTTTAATTTAATTTTTTTTTCCTCTTTTCATAACACTTTTTCTTTGAAATATTTATTTGTATTGTTTTCTTAAATAATCTTAGTTTGTGCGTTTGTTAAAATAAACTTATAAGTCTTTTATTTCTTAACTTTAATAATTTCTAGCTTTAGTTGTGCGTTTCATCAAAAGAGTTAGTTCCTTTTTAGCTTTTAATTGTTGTATTATGGCGATGGCGAACATGGAATGTGATGATGAAGTTATTTGTATTGAATGTAATAATGTTGAAAATAATCTTGATAAAATACTTACTTGTGCATATTGTTTCAAGAGCGTTCATCTTCGCTGCAAAAATCTGATTGGAAGTGCAGCTCGCAAAATGAAAGCGCAGCAATACTTTTGCGATGCCAACTGTGCATGTATTTACGCCAAAATAATAAGTTTACGGAAAGATCATGAAACAATTATCGAAAATATCCATACTAAAATTGAAACGACCGTACATAATGTGGTTTCACATGAATTGACCTCAATCAAAACGGATATGAGATCAGTTACTACTGCGATAGAGGCTTCGCAGGAATTTTTGTCCACGAAATTCGATGAAATTCAGACTGATTTCAAAGACATAAAATTCCGAAACGATGCTCTTGAAAAAGAAGTAACTGATCTCAAATCTAAGCATTCAAATCTTACCAATCAGGTCCATAAATTGGAAATAAACCTCGACCGATTTAACCGGGAGGCTGTTTCAAAAAACCTCTTGATCTTCGGATTGCCATACAATAATAGAGAAAATACACAAGAACTTGTACGCAAAACATGTGGCACTTTTGGCTACGACCTTAAAACTGAATCCATTTTAAACGCTGTTAGATTAATATCATCCAATAAACCCAATGAAAAGTCTCCACCAATTAAAGTTCTATTAAAAGATACAGTAATAAAAGAAGAAATTTTCAGTAAAAAAAGAATTTTTGGGAAACTTGCCTCTTCTTCAATAGATCCTTCATTAGTAGTTGATGGTAAACCACTAAACGTCACAATAAGGGATGAATTGACGCCCTTATCCATGGAAATTTTAACTGAATTGCGCGAATATCAAGACTTAATTGGAGCCAAATACATTTGGCCCGGAAGAAATGGTGCCATTTTGGTCAAACAAACAGATAATTCAAAACCTGATATAATCAAAACTAAATTTGAAATGAATCGCTTCATGAGCATGCATGTCACTCAGCAAAGAAATAACACATCCACGATTCCAAATGAAAGTCCTTCACCCAAACGAAAAAGGAACAATGCTGATCCACGATCAAAATAAGATCTTAGATCTACAAATGTTTAAAACTGAAATATATTTTATTCAATGGATAGTTTAATGAATAGATACCATGAAAATGTAGAAGATTTTAATTTAAGTACTTTTAATAATGATTCAAGATCCTTTAGAATTTTGCAATGGAACGTACGTAGTATGAATAATTTAGATAAATTTGATTGCATATTACAGACCATTGATCATTTTAATGTTTGTATCGATGTTATTGTTGTTTGTGAAACCTGGCTTGGTAAAGATAACTGTTGTATTTACAACATTCCGGGATATACATCGATTTTCTCTTGCCGCGACCAACCATATGGAGGCCTAGCTATGTATATAAAGACAAATTTGAAATTTAAAACTACTGAAAATATAACTTTTGATGGCTTTCACCGAATTAGTGTCGAAATTTGTACAAGTGGTCAAGTAATTTGTGTTCATGGCGTATATAGACCCCCTTCATTCCCGTTTAACATGTTTTGTGATCAAATTGAATCTCTTCTAACGTCTGTTGCTGATAATCACTCCTGCTTCATTGTCGGTGACCTAAACGTTCCTGTGAATTTGATTAACCTGAATACCGTAGCAAAATATAGATCTATCTTAGAATCTTTTGGATACGCTTGTACAAACACCTTTCCTACTAGGCCAACAACTCAGAATATTCTAGATCACGTTATATCGAAGCAAATTGACTTAGATCGATTGAAAAATGATACAATCTTTTCTGATGTTAGTGACCATTTACAAATACTCACATCATTCAATTTATTATGTGATAAAAATGTAACAATTCTTAGGAAAGAGATAGTTGATAACGCTAAACTAAACAGCTTATTTGTGAATTATTTAAACAGTATTCAACTACCAGAAAATGTTGATGAAGGCCTACAAGAAATCACATCAACTTACAATCGCTTTGTGAAAATTTCTTCTCGAACACTTAATAAAAGGGTAAAACTTAAAGGAAATTGCTGTCCGTGGATGACATTTGACCTCTGGACACTCATCAAAATAAAAGAGAATTATTTAAAACGATCGAAAAAGCATCCAAATGATATCAATTTAAAAGAGATGCTAATTCACATAAATAAAAAATTGAGTTCAAAAAAACAAGAATGTAAAAGGCTCTATTACGAGCGCTTATTAAATAATTCACCACATTCAAAGCTCTGGAGAAACATTAATACGCTCTTAGGTAAATCTAAAACGACTTCCTCAATTAACCTTTCAGATGAAAGAGGTGTTATAACCAATAGTACACAGATTTGTGAGAAATTTAACAAACACTTTTCCACAATTGGAAAGAACCTGGCTGAAAAGATTCCAGTAAATACTGAAAATGATCATTTGACTCAAATCGAACAGGTAGAAAATACAATATTCTTACGGCCCGCTAGTGTAAACGAGGTTCGACTTGTAATTTTTTCACTTAAAAATAAAAAGGGTCATGGACCAGATGGTTTCCCTGTTAATGTCTTGAAAAATAACCACGAAACATTCTCGCACATACTTACACAATACTTTAATAAAATTTTGGAGTCAGGAGTTTTCCCGAACTGTCTAAAAATTGCGAAAGTCATCCCTGTTTTTAAGGCTGGCGATTTGCTTGACGTCAATAACTATCGCCCTATCTCGACTTTAAGCGTTTTTAGTAAAGTGTTCGAGAAGCTTCTTGTTAATAGAATTGTAGACTTTCTAAATCAGAACAATATACTTTATAAACTGCAATATGGATTTAGATCAGGTTCGAGCACTCAAATTGCCATCTCAGAATTAGTTGACTCCATCATATGTAAAATAGAGTCAAAAAATATTGTTGGGGCACTATTTTTGGATCTCAAAAAAGCCTTCGATACTCTAAATCATGACATATTATTGTCCAAACTGTATAAATACGGGATAAGAGGAACAGCAAATAATATCCTTCGTAGCTACTTAGAAGGTCGCAAGCAGTTTGTGGCTATTGAAAACACAAGAAGCGAATTAAGAAATATTGATATCGGTGTACCACAAGGGAGTAATATCGGGCCATTACTTTTCCTTTTATATGTCAATGATTTATGTAACCTTCAACTTAAAGGCACAGCACGTTTATTTGCCGATGATACAGCAATTTTTTATTCTGAAACTTCACCTGATATTATAATTCAGCACATTGAAGACGACCTAAAACTGCTTTCAAAATATTTCAATTCAAACCTACTTTCACTAAATTATACTAAAACAAAATACATGTTGTTTCGTTCTTCGCATAAAAAGCTACTTCGTACTAATGACCCAGCTATGAATGGAAATACTATTGAGAGAGTTAGTTATTTTAAATACTTGGGAATTTACTTAGATGAAACTCTCTCATGGAATCGTCACATTGAACACTTGGAAAAAAAAATTACTCCTCTTTGCGGTGTTCTTTGGAAACTGAGAAATTTTGTTCCACAACATGTTCTCTTTAAATTTTATTTTGCGTTTATCCACTCTCAATTGAACTACCTTATTATGATATGGGGAAGAGCCTCCTTGTCCCACTTACAGAAACTTCAAACGCTCCAGAATAGATGCTTGAAAAACATCTTAAAGCTCCCTTTGTTATTCCCTACCCTTCAGCTTTACTCTTTAAGAACGCATAACGTTCTTCCAATATCTGAACTCTGTGATTTGCAAACTGTTGTATATGTCTATGATAATCTACACTCAATTGAAAATATTCAAAACCTCCATTTTACTACGGGGTTGCGAACTCATAACACTCGCCAGTCAGATTTCTTGCAACGAAGCCGATCCACAACATCATTAGGGCAAAAAAGAATTTCATT
This sequence comes from Uranotaenia lowii, assembly GCF_029784155.1. Classification (NCBI taxonomy): domain Eukaryota; kingdom Metazoa; phylum Arthropoda; class Insecta; order Diptera; family Culicidae; genus Uranotaenia; species Uranotaenia lowii. The sequence continues at coordinate 149,818,926 of NC_073693.1, forward strand.
TATTGGACCTACTAAATACAACACCTTACCAACGGATATTAAAAACATAACCAATCGTTCCATGTTCAAAACCAAAGTGATACAGCTTTTGAAAGAAAAATTGAACCATTAAAACAGTCGATCATCAACCAGTCTTTGTTTTGTTTACCTTTTGTACTTTTGTAGCGTTAATATCTAATATTATTTTTCTTAAAAATCTTGTAGTTTGTATTTTATCTTATAAAATTATTGAACATAACATAATAAAATTAGCAATAAATAAATAGTATATTAGTAAATATCGAATAATGAATCTCTTCAAAGGAAATTATTTTCCATTGAGATTTCATATTGTAGTCAATTTAGTTAAATAATACATTTCCTCGCACGACATTATAAATATTTGTGTTCTCAGCATGATTAAAATTTGCTCGCGTTTACTCTTATTATCATTTTGCTGCCAGACATGCTGAGAACAGTAGCGTCCATTACCAGGGGGCTCAATTGAGCCTTTTGGTGTGGGGGAGTGTGGTGGGCCGCTACAAAAAAAAAAAAAAAAAAAAAAAATGACTTGGCAACCTGTCTTAAGTCGTCTAAGCTTCTGTATGCTGATGACCTAAAATTCTACAGAGTAATCGATTCAATTGTGGATTGCGCAGCGCTTCAAGAGGATATAGAAAGGTTATTGCTCTGGTGTGAAACAAATGGAATGAAAGTGAATGCTGAAAAGTGTAAATGCATAAGCTTTTTTAGAACCAGAGCTTCAGTTACCTTCGACTACTCGTTCCGCGACACTACACTAGAAAGAACAACCGTGATAAAAGATCTTGGAGTAACATTCGATCAAAAACTCTCTTTCGCTCAGCATATGGCAACAACTACAGCAAAGGCTTTCGCTTTGTTCGGTTTCCTTCGCAGAAATACTTCGAGTTTTAAAGACCCTTATGCTCTAAAGACTGTGTTCTGCTCGCTCGTACGCAGTGTCTTGGAATACGCCGCACCAGTTTGGACACCTTATCATTCCGTTCACATAGACAGAATTGAGAGGGTCCAGAAAAGATTTCTTCGTTTCGCATTGTGTCATCTGCCTTGGCGAGATCCCGTTCGATTGCCACCGTACTCCGATAGATGTGGTCTATTATCATTGACGTCGCTGAGCCAAAGGAGAATTTATCTACAACGAATGTTTGTCTATGATATCATTACGAATGCTATTGATTGTCCGCAACTGCTTTACTCTTTGAACCTACACGCTCCATCTCGACAACTTCGTTACCAGACTCTTTTCTGGCTACCAAGAAGCAGGACAGTATTCGGCCAAAATCATCCACTACAACGATGCTGCCAAGTGTTTAATGATGTTTCTTATTTGTTCGACTTCAATGTATCCAAAGCAAAATTTAAATGTTTGATTCGTGATGTAACCTAATTTTAAGCCAACTATATAACCTAATTTAAGATACTCATGGTCTGTATGACAACATAGTCAAAGACATCAAATAAATAAAAAAATACTGATTTTCGAAGTTAAAAAAAAATTATCGTACATTTTTTTAACGTTCTTCAAAGCGTACCCGCATAATCAATTACAATATATAGAGAATATTCTATATTGTCTCTAAACGTTATCGTTTATTGTAAAGTGAACAGTATATGTACAATAACACAGACCATATTAACAATCTGTATTATGATTATCTGTTAAAGTACCATATGGGGAAAGGGCTGTTAAGCATGTTTACCATTCAAAAAGAGCGATTTTTTCGAACAAATATTTCATGCTACATTATTGGATACGGTTAAAATATCATCCACTTTTGGCGAGCAAAACAATCTACCTGAATGTTCTAGCTACGTTGGAATACAAAATCATAGATTTCATCAACTTCAATGGATATAGTTTGCTTATAGTAGTTTGTAGTAAAAATAACGCTCAATCATACGTTCCGCATATTGTAAAATATTTTTAAAAAGAGCTTCCCTGTACCATAACCAATATAGTTCCAATTCTTTCCCACAAAAAATAAAATAAAATTAAAAAATTAAAATGTTGATGTTTTTATTTTTTATTTTTGATATTGCCGAATTGTAAGTACGTTTTGTAAACCAACACGGATGGCAGTACGTTCTGCGATTTTGTCTGAAAATAGAAAGGTTGAATAAATGTAAGAACTTTATCTATTGGATTTTAGGTTAGACCCACGAATGCATCGGTTAATCCCCCGGGTACATAAAATGCATCGGTTAATCCCCCGGGTACATAAATTTAATAAAGTAATCAAACTTACTACAGATAAACTGCAACACGTTGGGGTCCAGTTTTTTTGGGGTTGGGTACAAACGAGTTCCGTCTTCTTTTTTCATATTGGCGTACCGATGGCACGCCTGACCGGCTACGCTCATCTTTATCAGGTTATCTGCACCGACCAAGCGAACAGCGAGCAACCCAGCTGTCTGTTGTCGCGCGGCCATTCAGTTCATCCAAATCTGCTACGGTCATCGGAATTCCTTCTTGCTCGGAAAAAGAAGCCTGAAAATAGATTCAAAAATAATGTAAGAAATATGTTTGCAAGGATGTATGAAATTGTTTCACCTCAGGAAACTTATTTTTGTCCTTCATCAATTGGAGTTCTTTCGACAATCGTAGTGCGTGCTCGTCCGAGGACAATTTTTCCCCCTGCACCCTCTGCAGCTTCCGCTTACTGATCTTTAATTGCTCCTTAAGCTTCTTATTTTCAGCCTCCAGAGTGAAACAATTAGTGCAGCTCACTCGATTGGTGTTTCCGACATCTTTAAGCTATAAGGAAACTTTGTCGTACACTGTTAGAGTCCTGGATAAGGTCCAGAGACAATATTCAAAGGTTGCAAATTTTTATTCTCTTATTATACTATACTTACTAAATCATATATCATATTGTCACTGTCACTGATACGATCCTGTCATAATTTATTGAGGTAATAAAATTTTGAACATGTATAATGAAATGATACTTGGGAGATATTTCATACTGGTACTGCTACCAATATATTAAGTTAATAGTTAGTACTATATCCCCAACTGTTTTTAATTATGCGGGTAATTAATATCTTTACAAATCGCTTCTTAGTACTCATTGATGACAACTCTCTCATAAAATACATTGATTGTTTTATTACGAGTTGCTCTGTGTTTGTTAACTGATGATCCACCTTGTTTACTTTATTTTGTGACAAGAGCATAGCTTGTTATGCAAGATATACTCCACTTAGTAACAGGGTTGGCATACATCAACGTCAATAGTCAAATGACTGTGACTGTTGAGTCTCTTGGTCCGTCAAACTCATTTGACTGTTCCTTAACGACCATTCACTTCGTTTGCCGGTCATTCATTCCCCAGTCATTTGAAGCTAAAATATTAACCTAGTCAAGCAATCGCATTCAACCGACCGATGACGAAAAAGAAACGCATTTATTATTATTGTTGCTCCTGCCAGCAAGCCGAAGACGACCGAAGAGGAACAAGAAAAGCATTTATTATTATTGTTGCTCCTGCCAGCAAGCTCGTTTTCAGTTTTTTATTGCTATTGTTGCTCTCTGCCAGCAAGTCTTTAAATTAGTTGTAGGGTACCTCTGTCCATAATGCCCTTGCGGGGTAAAATGCCAGCGACTATATTTTGATGAATTTTGAAGATTTGCGAAGTTCTTAGTGGATTCTTTTTACACAAATGTGTTCTTAAAATCAATACCTTGTAATTTTAATTAAAATGATTACCAGATATTCATTTAAATACGAATAACAATCTAATTAAATTTTGTGGTGGCTATCTATCACTTAAGTTGTAAAAAGTGATCAAATGAAATAAGCTTTTACCCCAAGATGATCGCTTGAAACATCCTCATTATTGATTTTATTGGTTGTTCAAATTATATATTCGAATTATCAATTGATGGAAAACTGTGGTAAATTGTTGTTTTATGGTAAACTGAAGATTTATCAAATTTTAAATAACCGATTAAAATGCCCCCATCATTTTTTGGACAAATCGCCCTCCTCTCAAGGTGCTGTTCGCTAAGATGTAAACAAAACCACGTGTTTTATTCTAAATTTTGGAGTGCAGTTTTCCATGAATACAGAGCGAATTTCGAAATGACATACCGATCATTTTCTTTGCTTAGTCCTAAATTATCATTAGGATGCATAATAATTACAACTTTCGATCGGGTTTGAGTAAAAAACGTGCACCGAAAATCGAACCGGTTCACTTAATTTGTCGCCAAAAGCAGCAGAATAATTTGGTTAACACTGACACAGTTCAAAATAAAGTCAAAAATTTCAAAGATTTTCACTGGGAAATGTAAACAAAACACTTGTTTTTATGTGTAGATAAACTTGGGAAAAAAATTTTTTTTTCAGATTTTTCCTAATTAAATAACAGAATTAATTCATTTTCACTGTGAATATTGTGATGTTTTTGAGTCGTTTTGATCCAATGTTTTGGTGCATCATCTGCCTACTCTGGGGCGTTTAACATCCAATGATTTCGAAGGTTGCTTTTAAAGGCATTTGTAAAAAATCGATTTTTTTCATAGTTTTTACAATAAAAAGTTATATTATTGTCAGAATATGAGTAGAAGATAGAAATACGAAGCACATGTTGCAATGTATTCGGGTGTTCAGGTTATGTATTCCGCATACTCGATCATTTCCCTTAGCAGGTGCATATTCCCCCGAAATACCCTACCTGCCGTCAGCAGCCGATCGAAGTGTGAAGAGATTTGCCAGTCACTGTCAGGAGAAATTTTGACCATGTGTAGGAGCTTCGCCAGTCGATGATGTAGAAATGTTGATTGTTGTCGTGCTTTATCCGTCATGCGACTAGTGAGGCTCCGTCAATTGAGAACAGTGCCAGTCGTTTGATGAAACAAAACTAGTCGGGTCAAGCGTGACGGGCGAAATTTACCATCACTGCTTAGTAATATTCGTCAGAATAAACCAAATTGCATTTTTTAAATCAATTGAGAAAAAAAATAGTGAAATTTCCGTCTTAAGGTTGAATTGAGTTCTTGGGGGTAGATGTACCTCATATTCGGTTTTGCAATGGTTATTTCACGGATATTCAAAACACATTTTAAGAAATCTATCTATGAATCTTAAAAGAGGAAAGGTTACAAACCAGTTTCAATCATGTTGAAGCTTACAAATTTTAAACTGATTTTGGTTTGCATATCATCCTCCAAAAATTGCGTGACATAAAAAAAGCTGCGATGAAACTGAAATTAAAAAAAAAATCGTTACGTAACGATGAGCATACCTCCCCCCCTCCCCTATGTCACAATTCGTAACGCTCGAGCTTACCCCCTCCCCCCCCCCTAGGAGCGTTACGTAATTTATGGATGCCCCCGTACACAATTTGGATTCCGTAGAGGGGGTACGAACGACTGTCTAGCATTACTTTCATCAGACATTCAATTGGCGTTTCCCCAAAAGCAGCAGATGGGACAGTATTTCTGGACATCAAAGGGATATTCGATTCGGTGTACATAGAAGTGCTTTCTAGTAATCTTAACTAATACGGACTTTCACCAATATTGAATACTTTTTTATTTAACCTGTTGTCTAGGCTTGCCAGATGGTTTTGAAAAAAAGCGGGACATTTTGAGGGAAAAAAGCGGGACATAGCCGAAAAAAGCGGGACATTTTAAAAATATGTTTAAAAAAGTCATGAAATGTATGTAACATATGTGAATATGTTTTTTCCTACTCTGAAAGTGCGGTGATTTTTTACTTAAGTATAAAATTCTATAAATCGATAATGGAGGCATATTTCAGTTAATACAACATCTGCCTTCCGAACCAACATCTATGATTTCACATCCAGGCGTAAACAAAAGTTGAAACATTTCAGTGTTTTTGCGTTGGTAAAAAAGTGCGAACGACACAAAGACGTTAAAACAACATTGATTGAAACAAAAATTAAATAAATGGTGAAAAAATTTACAGCATTACAAGCGTTTTTTTTTTTGTTTTACAAAATGTCTAGATATTTTCTTGATAATTACCATACTTGCAATTGAATGTCATGACTAAACAAATGCTTTGGTAAGGCTCTTATTAGGTAGGCAATTCAGCTTACATTTTATATAAAGAAATCAATTTTTGTATTTGTAAAATGTAGGCATTCACTGATTGATTATGGAATGTTCATAAGCTTGAAATTTGTGGTTTGTGAAAAGAGTTCCACTATATTTATTAGCATAATTTATTTTCACTTTGAAAGTCACATCAGCTTTGTTTCAAGATTGAGAAGATTTCAAAAATATAAAAATCAAATGAATTCTCCAGAATCGGGTTTTAGTGCGAAATCAGTGTGTCATTTTTCAGTAATCTATCACTAGCATTACCCAAAATGAGATCTTTTTGGAAATTTGTCTAAATACTGAAGTGGTTTTTCAGCACGAGTCGTAAATTTATCCCACGAGGATTACTGAGTCGGATAATTACGTCGAGTGCTAAAAAAACGAGTTTTGCAATGAGTTGCATACACAATTTTATGCAAATTCGCAACAATCTCTTGAAAATTCATTTATTGACTAACAACTCAAAATAAATTTGGTCGTGCTGAAATGTAGCACTTTTCGATACTGTTTTCAGTGTCCAAATTTTCAATTTTGAACACTGAACTGCATAAATGTTATTTTGAATAAAGAAAATGCATTTTTACATTGATTTACATGTGATTATCACCAGTTTCAAAAAAAGAAAAATAGTATGAATCATAAGGCGTGTCACAATGTGTCACTGTCATATACTCAAATGAGCTTGACAAAGAAAAAATGCAAAGCAAATGACATATTTTTAATTGAAAACCAGTTCTTCTTACAAATTTAAATTCAATGTCTTGTTTGATAGATAGAAATCTGACAAAAAAAGGACTTGCGTAAAAAATTTTAAAAGATCATTCCCAAAGAAATAAGGGATCAAAAAAAAGCAAGCATTTTATGTGTGACGAACAATTTTGATAAAGCAAAATTAATCAAACGTAGGCAAACTCGTTTTTTATTTATTTGAAAATTTAGTTTAAAAAAAAGCGGGACATTTCGAGTAAAAAGCGGGACGGCGGGACATTTTCCAAAAAAGCGAGACATGTCCCGCTTTTGCGGGACGGATGGCAACCCTACTGTTGTCTGAAAAAAAAACATGCATCTAAGTCAACGTTGAACGAATAAGTTGCATGGGTCTACCTCAAGGTTCATATTTAAGCCCCCTGCTATACAACTTTTATGTCCGAGAAATCGATGCTTGTATGGCACAAAATTGCACGCTAAGACAGCTTGACGGATGACTGAGGGCACCTGCAACGGTTCAGGCGTAAATATTGGTTTTAAGTATACCAGTTTTAGCAAAATTTGAAATTTTAGAATCGGCTAAAACACCCACTCCCCACCGGTGTAAGAGCAAATTTAAAACGGAAACACTTTCATTGCAGACACTCAATAATTGAGAAGAAAAAACCCATTTTATTAGAAAAATTGCATAAGTTTTGAGTTTCACGGTTAATTGTCTTAAAATTAACTCTACGAATATTCTTTTTGACAGAACAATGATTTCAACTATACTACACAACGAGGAAACTACAATAAATGTCATTGGTTGATAAAAATTCGTTCAGCTAGTTTTATATTTCGTAAGATTATTTTATTTAGCTCTTGTTATCGAGATACCTTTTGAAAATAGGTGAAAAATCATTATACAAAATTTTCACTTGTTTGGGAAAACTATAAAACATTGTCGATATTTTGAAAATAAAGATCAACTTAATGATTAACTTTCCCGAAGACCGCTAGACATTTTGACTACTTAAAAAAAGTATGAAAATTTTCTTTTCGTATATTTTTTTTTCAAATTTTAGAACGCTGGCTGGATTCACTAATTCGTCGAGCCCAAATGAAAAGCTTTTTAATTTAATTTTATTAAATCGAGAATAATGTGACATCTATTATTTATACTTGATATGGTTTTTATTAACATCTATTCTCAATTTATGTTACGTATAGGCTGGTTGAAGCGAAAAAAAAATTCAAATAATATCTCAAAAAGAAACTATTATCACACCCAATGTTACTCAAACATGTGTGAAAGAAATCATTGTTGGCTAAAATTTTCTCACCGTGAACTAAATCGGTCTGTCGGGTCTGTCGTATATTTTGAAATCCTGTTCCAAATTTGCATGAATTTGGAACAAAGGCGTATAACTGTTGGGAATTTTGAAATCGATAACTGTGCTAAAACAGCAATATACGCCACCGGTGCCAGCCGAAATGTTTTAGCGTGGTCGAAAACCGTGTTTTGCATCTACCGTTGGGACAGCCCTGAGTTGTTCATATCACAGGTAAAGCAGACACTCAAATAAAACCTCCGTTACAAGAAACTCCAAACAACTTATCATATTGGGCCAGGAATCTAGGTATCGAGTTTTCACCTAGTAAAACCGAGTTAGTAGTTTTTTCAAGGAAGCATTCCCCTCCTCAAATAGAGCTCCTTATGATGGGTAGAACTCTAACTCAATCACTTAGTTTTAAATATTTGGGTGTCTGGTTCGACTCTAAATGCCTCTAGGGAAAACAGGGGAAGACATATTAGGTACTTGACTCAAAAATGCCAAAAATCAATTTTCTTCGAACGATTACTGGAACCTGGTGGGGTGCTCGTTCACCGAACCTCATCAGGTTATACCAAACACAATACTGTCGGTCATAACATACGGAAGCTTTTGCTTTAGGTCTGCCGCGAAAACCCACTTGATTAAACTAGAACGAATACAGTATCGTTGTTTGCGTATTGCCATGGGTTGTATGCAGTTTACTCATACGATGAGTTTCGGAGTACTGGCAGGAGTAATGCCGTTGAAAAATTGGTTCTTCGATTTATCGCTTCGTTTCCTGATTCGAAGTGTAACCACTTGTAACTATGAATCCTTTGGTGATGGAAAATTTGGAAAGACTTGTGAATACTAATCCGCAAGTCAAATATGTTTGTAAAAAATTATCATACTTTCGGTCAATAAGAAATAAATCCTTCTTTATTAAATTCGGACACGAGTCACTTTCGATCTGTCCATGACCGATGACATCCGTACACTCAGGCAAATTCTTATTATAATTTTCATAAGATGCATCTTATGAACCGATTTTTAGAGTGTAAAATAATGTTTCATAAGAGTCTTATGAAATTCTTTCAATTTTCATACGATGTTCTTATGAAAAATAGAAGAAATGGCATTGTGAAAAGATAATGAACACATTCATTCATTGCATCAGTTTTTTTTTTCATCATCACAGTACGAAGCAATCGCCAGTTCATAGTTTTTCATAGTTTTCCTTCAATGTTAAATGTTATTTTTATCTCCGGAATGGTAAGTTTGATTGATTGGTGTGGACGTTTAATATATTAGTAAACTAATATACATTAATTGTTTACTTTTCAGCAAGCTGATCGGCAAAAAAACGAAAGGACGAAGATTAAGATGCGGCAAAAAAAAAACTTTGATGGAGCCGTCTGTTGATGCGCTGCTGATGGTGACCATCAATGATTTAATTTTAAACAAATTTGGCAAACAATAAAGTAAAGTAATGCTTTCAGCGTGAAATATCTAGAGTTTTTCTTATTAGAAAGTGATTCACTGTTTCCATAGGAATCTCTTATGAAAAGCAACAATCTCTTATTGAAGTAGGCGTTCATCTTCAGAATTCATTCGCGTCATAAGACAATCTTATGAATTTCATAAATTTTTCTTATGGCGCCACTTCATAAGAGAATCTTATGGCATACATAATAGTATTTTTCTGAGTGTAGAATTCCAGATCTCGTCCGACCCATCGCCATTCCTTTTATCTTCCCATCGAAAGTACGGGAATTGATCCTACAGATGGTTCTAGCATCGAGCGCTTTGAAGCTTCTTTCAAGCTTATATTCCGTTTACGTTCCGAACCAGCCGCAATTTATTGTATGAACACATTCGCACACTGCCCATAGACCACTATTTCATCTATTCGGATAATCTTCAGATTCGATCAATGAAACTGATGGAGCGCTCTTCCCATTTCTTGCTGGAAGTTTCAGGAATATTAGGCGCTCTGAAGCTAAGGATTACCTTAGCTTGGATCCCGTTACATTGTCTTATTCAAGGCAATGAGAATGCGGACTCGTTGGCTAAGGTGGGCGCGTTACAAGGTGATTTCTTTGAGAAGATAATAACTGAATACAATGAATATTTTTCAATACCTCGCACTTTAGCGATTAACGCTTGGCAGTCTAGCTGGGATAATGGCACACTGGGCTCCATACGATTATCCCTAAGGTTCTGACGAAGACATGGTGTATATAAGCGATTTCATTCGCGTGGTTTCTCGGCTCATGTCAAATCACTACCGGCGTGACGCGCATTTGTTTCGTATACAACTATAGTTAACTATAGTTACAACCAATTTTTGTGTTTGTGGGGATGGCTACCACCAGGCTTGCAATTTCTCTGACGAGAATCACCGACGTGCTCGGTTTTCGATTCTCGGTAGAGATTCTCTGAAACGCACCGCAGAGATTTTTAGCCAAACCTCTGTAGAGAATCTGTAAGTCAACACGACAGAGCTAACACACACTACAGTGAAACAATGTTTTCACCACGGAGAGCGACAGCGACGGCAGCTGGCTTGGCTTGTTGCGTTTACCAACACATACGAAGCTGAACCACTCGCCCGAAACATTCATCGTTTGTTGATGCTATTATTATGCACACCGTCGTGTTTGTTTTTGTCTTTGCTTTTTGGTGGCTTCAACTAGTCGGTTCTGTGTTTTCACCGGGGTGCTCTACAGTGACAAATCGTCGCACGCCGGAGCTATTGAAATTAGGTGTGTGTGGCTTTCGAAACCGGGGTGCGAATAATGTGTGGAGAGGATCAAAAAATCTCACCCGGGTGATTTGCAACTATCGCACGGGGGTGTTTTTTTCTCCGTTCTCCGTTTTTCTCGGTAGAGAATGGCATCTCTGGCTACCACGACATTGATCATGTTGTGTGGACGTGTGAACAGTTTGATCGATCGAGGGCTTGGCTACTGGATACCCTTAGAGCCCGAAATAAACTACCTGGTGTTCCAATTCGAGACATCTTGGCAAACTTTGATTTAGAATATTTGTACCCCATCTACAAATATCTCAAACTGTCTGACTTGGGTCGTTTAGCCCACGTCCCCTCGGAAATTCTCTCTGTTTGTACTTTATCTAATGTTCGTTTCGTCTTTTTACTAGAACAACCTGCAGTAAAAAAAAGTGCAGTGAACCCCTGTAATCCCTAGGGTCGGCACGCTTACCTCTCAATAGACTATGTTGCAGAGAAATTCGGGAAGGCTAAGGTAAGATTCCTAGGCTAATAAGTTGGTACCCTTTATTCAAGGTTTGCAGTTTCCACCCCCTTTTTCTTATAGCTATCTATCTAACCTTTATACTGCGCTGCGAGCTGCGAGAACGTTGTGGGAACGTACTCCTCCTTCCTCTTTAGGCGTTGAGCTCGAGTTAGTTGAGAACAGCTGGGAGGTCGACAACTTCTCGCTGGATGTACCCGGCCCTACCTTGGGTGCTGAACCGGGCACGGTTGTGGCTTCGAAGGTAAGTGAAGTGGTGTACCTGACCCCACCTTGGGTGCTGAACAGCTACCGGTGTAGGTCAAACCGACGGCGTAAAGCTTAGCGTACGGCGCTCACGAGTTGAGTTTAAATAGCTTTAAAACTCGGAACAGCGGGGTCCTGTTGTTGTTCAGGGCAAATTAGGGAACGGTTTTTTGGGGCAACGAACGAAAATCGGATGGTTACCTGATGTTCCGTCAGCTAAGTATCCTTTTCAGCAAACAAATATCACAGGCAGGGACCAAAACAGCACCAACACAGTAAGTGCAACACAGTTTCTGACACGACACATCCGAAACGAAGCTGTGTTGTGTCTGTGTTGATCTACTTTTGTTGCGTGTCGGCCGCAACACAGCACAGTTATGTGTGCGACTCAAAAAACCGACACAGTGTTTTCCTGTGCCAGTCCTGAAACGATGTGATCATCATTGCTCCTGCCAGCATGCTTTTCTTCAATTCGCCTACCCGCCAGCAGCCGAACTGGAAAGAATTTTTTTTTTCTTTTGCTTTCAAGTTTCCTCAACACAATGTGAGTGAAGAGCTTCGCCAATTAAAATACGAAGAAATGCTGTCCATTCAAGCCAGGCGCGGTCCTATGGGGGGGGGGTGATCGGGGTGATCACCCCCCCCCCCCCCCCCAAGCGGCAAAAAACCGTTACAAAGTACTCGCAAATGCTGGATTTTATATAAAATCTAAGAAATTTTCTTAGTAGGTGTACTTTTGAGATCTCAAATTTTTCCACTCCGTGGGGGGTTTGTTCAATTTATTAATCACTTATTAGCTTAAAATTTAAAAAAATGTCTTTCCGCCAAACTAAAACAGCTGAAACTTGCAATTCCCTGGACCGAATTTCATCAAATAACTTTTGTTGAGGTAAATACAGCGTTGAATTCGAATTTGCAGACCAGATACGCTGCTGGCCATAAGTTTGGGATCACCCCCTCAAAAAAAGCTAATTTGTTTGGGCATATCTCAGTCATTTTATGACATATTGCATTTCTTTTCATCTCATTCTAAAGTCGATGAGCAAAACCTCCTTCTTATGTTTTTAGCAAAATGTATATGTTAACTTTTTTTATGTCTTTATTTGAGAGGTTTTCAGACGCAGGCTGATTCGCCTCTGGAAATCGCCCTTTATATTTAAATCCGATCAGTTCAGGGTTGCATTTGCATTTGAATCCTTTTTCATAAATATTGAGCAAATATTTAAAAAAAAATAATTTTGTGCTTGAAATTTGCATAGTGTTTTAAATAGATAAAATAGCTACTTAAGTTATCGATCAAAAGTTTGGGCTCACTTCTCAGTATGGTGTATCGGCCAAAAGCTTGGGATCATGCGAAACATGCAATTTAATTTCATGCGTATCTCTGTCATCAAACAACGTTTCGCTAATTTGATAATTTATCTTCAATGCTGATGAGTTTTTTTCGCTTTTTAGATATTCACACGGAAAATAAAAAAAAAGGTAAAATTTACCTTTTTGCGAGATGAATTTTCTCCACCCCTCTTTCGAGGTAAATTTTACCTTTTTTTCGTTCACCTAGCAAAAAGGTTAATTTTACCTTTTTTCAATTTACCTAGCAAAAAGATAAATTTTACCTTTTTCGCATTCACCTAGCAAAATAGTAAATAATACCGTTTTCCCATTTACTGATTTAATAGGTTTGCTGGTTGGTTTGATTGTTTTCTTCAATAAGAATTAAAAAAATACAAAATTCTTTCAAAAATGATATTTATTGGAGATAAATAGGGACTGGTAATTCGGCTTCGCGTTCTTCTGAGCCGCTATGGCCGCTGAATCCACCTGCGTTGCGTACATTCATGGCCTCCTCCGTTCGACTAATCCGGTCAGGTTCGGCTTTTCCGGCTGGAGGATGACGTGGAATACACCTCAAAGCTCTATGGGCCGATCTGAAACAAAATCAATAGTATTATGACGAGAACCAGCACAACTAAATGATATTTAAGATCACTTACCATTCTATTCCGATTTTCACATATTAGGCACGAAGCAAAACTTGTTCCTAGAATGACAAAACAGCTTAACCTCAATGAACGGGTTCGGCGAATAGTTACTTTTTTTTAGAAGAATTGTACCGTTTTGTTTAGCTCAATCCAGGTCAATTACACCTCGCTACGAGGTAAGTTTTACCTTATTTGGATTTACCCTTTTTTCTAGGTGAATTATACTTTTTTATCGAGCTCAATTCAGGTGAACTTCACCTCGCTACGAGGTAAGATTTACCTTTTTTGGATTCACCTTTTTTCTCGGTGAATTGTACCTTTTTTCCAACTTCGATTCAGGTAAATTTTACCTCACTGTGAGGTGAGTTTCACCTCGAAGAGGTAGAAGTTACCTTTTTGGCTTTCACCAGCGTTCACCTTTGCTAACTCGGTAAATTTTACCTTTTTATTATTTTCCGTGCAGTGAAAATGTTTTTTCAGACTAACTTCGTTAAACATTTTAAGACAATGTTCACCAAATAGTCGGTATGTTCAATAAATACCTGCAAACTTGTTTCGACCATAACTTTGTTATCTTACAAGTTATTGCAGATCTGTTTGGCTCCATGTTTGATGGATCAACATATCCCGATCTTTTTTAGAAGTAAAAAAAACTTGATCCTTTAAGTGTTAAATTGCCTTTGGGGCCGTTCAGATAGCACGTGGACAAAAAAAATGAGATTTTCCCCCCTTCTCCCTCTCCGTGCACAAGTGTTTATATTTGGCAACCCCTACCTCCTTTCCCCAGATGTCCACCTGTACAGATTCGATTTTTGTTGCCTACATCTAATACTACATTTCCATTTCTTGGTTTATTTTTCATTGCAAGCTCCGATTTGCCTCGACGTTGCAAAAATGATCGATTTTGATTTATTGATATAAAACAATTCTTCATAAATAGAAAATCTTTCAGATTTTTTGAATTTACATTCTTTTACGATTGAAAAAGAAATACAAATTTCAGATAAATATATGGAAAATGGTCAAACACATCAAATTAAAAAATGTGTTTTCTTGAAACAAGTTCTATTTAAATAAATCATTTATTTTTCTTTCGAAAGCTCGTTTACTGTGATATCTTACGTCTTTCATTAGCTTTTATGCGCTTTGGCTCCAAGAACCTTATATATATTTTGAGTCGTTACCATAATTAAAAAAAATTATAATTATCCATAGTTTTTATAAAAAAAATCCATTCTTTAATTTATAACTTTTAAAATTAAGTTAATTAAGTAAGAAATGGTTACGATAAAGTTGTCCTGAGACCAAACTTTGATTAAAATTATGAAAATAAATTTCAATCATGGGTTTTTTTTTGTTAATAAAAAATTACATTAAAAATATGAAACTTAGATTATTGGTTGAAATTTGATACCAGTTATGCTTCGAATTCCATACAAAGCTAAAACAAATAGTGTTTTTCACTTGCTTTGATTAGTAGTTTTACTCCAAAGCTGTAAGAGGCGTTTCCTGCGTATCTGAGTGCAGTTGTTCGCGCATTGTTTGTTTTCTATGCAAAAAGTGAAATTAATTTTCATCATTTTCATCTATCATCTCTTTTAAAATATTACTCACAATGGTATTTTTCGCGGAATATTCGGTAATTCAGACGGTACTTTTGAACACATTTTAAGCTTATTTACGATTTTTCATGTTCATGCTATTTATTTTAAGAATATTCGTTTCACCGAATACTTGAAAAGGTCTAATAGTCGGTATTCGGCCGTTTGCACTACATCTGTAATGATATCTATTCAATTTTCTTATAATACTAAAAATACTACTTCTGAAACTAGAGGTAATGGATAAAATCTGATAAAAAACCGAGTTCAGAAATTTATTTCCTTTTTCGAAACTAGAGGTAATGGATAAAATCTGATAAAAAACCGAGTTCAGAAATTTATTTCCTTTTCCAATGTAATTTTACGACTGGATTTGAACTTTTCCTTTGTTTGTTGGCTTTTCAGTCTTATAATATATATATATATATATATATATATATATATATATATATATATATATATATATATATATATATATATATATATATATATATATATATATATATATATATATATATATATATATATATATATATATATATATATATATATATATATATATATATATATAGTTACGGTAGAACCCGACCAAGTATAGATCACCTGACGTGGAGACATGCCAGCCATCAGCAGCGCACCTGCGAGACTGCAAGCTCAGCAGTTAATCACCATAAAAGGCCTTGCCGTCCACATGCTCGCTCTCTTGGACCTCGACCTTCATAGTGAAAACATTGTGTAGTGATTATTGTTAAGGTAAAAGTGTGTAATGGACAAATAAAGCTTTTTAAAAAAAGCAAACCAGGACTCCATCCTGTAATTGGCGCAGCCTACGGTAGGTGCGCCCCGGGCAAACATTAATGCCGAAAGAGCGAAAAATAAAAAACGCACTAGAGAAAGCCCGCAGTGAGTTACTGAATTCTGCTAACATAACAGAATCAGATTATAGCACCGATTCGGATTCGTCTGGAGATTTTGCACACGTTCCGGTGAAAAATCTACCAAACCTGACGAACCTTTCAATAGACGGATTTCCTTCTCAAGAAAAAACTACCATGGAGGAGATTATAGATCAATTGAACTCCATGCGTCTGATGATGGAGACGTTTAGAAATAAACAACTGGAACAGGACCAAAGGTTCCAAAGTTTAAGTTTTCCCACCATGAATGTGGAAAACTTATTCAAAATTCCGGATCCTATAAAAATGATCCCGAATTTTGACGGTAACCGCAAGCAGTTATCGTCATGGCTCGCTACTGCTGAGCAAATATTAGACAATTTTGAGCCACTAGTGACTCAAAATCAATTTAAACTCTACGTTACAGCAATAGCAAATAAAATTACGGGACGAGCAAAAGACATTTTGTGCCTCGCTGGCAACCCCGAAAGCTTTGCTGAAATAAAAGAAATACTGATAAGTGCACTAGGTGACAGACAAGAACTTTCAACCTATAAAAGCCAACTATGGCAGTGCAAAATGGCAGAGGGAACATCAATCTCCAATTATCACCAAAAAATAAAGGAGATTGTGCAAAATATCAAAACATTAGCCAAACAAAAACCTTTATACAAGGAAAATTGGGCGGCTATAAACGCTTTTATTGAAGAGGACGCGCTTGCGGCGTTTATCGCAGGCCTATGTGAACCCTATTTCGGATATGCTCAGGCAGCCCGACCTGCAGACATAGAAGATGCTTACGCATTCCTATGCAAATTCAAATCAAGGGAGGTTGCAGCCCTTAACATTAGAAGTCAGGACTTCAGAAAAAATCCTAAAAAAGATTTTGAACAAAGAAACCAAGGCACACATTCAAAATCGTTCAACACACAAAAACAAAGCACACCCCCACCCATGACCGACGGATTTAGACAACCACCTCCACAACCGATGGACATAGACCCATCTATCAGAAGTAGATTGACATTGAATAAAAAATTAATAAACAATCAAGAAATCGAAAACGAGGATAGAGACTTAAACGAACAATCCGACGAGGATGATGCAGATTTAAATTTTTGCACAGTCCAACTTCAACCAAAAGTACCCTAAACTATTTACCCTATTTAAAATGCAAATTCAAACATTCAAATTTGAATATCCTATTAGACACTGGAGCAAATAAAAACATAATTCGACCAGGTATTTTCCTAAACACCATAAAAATTACAGACACTAGTATCAGGAACATGATGGGAAGAAAAACTATTAACAAAAAGGTGACCGAAAATGTTTTGAGCCCAAAACTTCCAACTCAAACGTTTTACGAATCAGAATTTCATAGTTTTTTTGATGGCATCATTGGTTCGCAATACATGGCCCAATGCAACGCCAAAATCGACTATCCAAAAGGAACCATCACTTTCCTAAATATTACTTTCCCCTTTTCAAAATACTTCCCCAAGCAAAAGGAAACCCACCACACGATCACCGTAAATACAACTAAGAACGGCGATTGGTTAGTTCCCACATTTC
Source organism: Uranotaenia lowii (assembly GCF_029784155.1). Taxonomy (NCBI): domain Eukaryota; kingdom Metazoa; phylum Arthropoda; class Insecta; order Diptera; family Culicidae; genus Uranotaenia; species Uranotaenia lowii. The sequence goes on from NC_073693.1 coordinate 149,836,601, forward strand.
AACAATTAGATGAAAATATTTGCATTCAGCCGGGTTTGTACAGATCTGAAAATTTGAAGTCAACGATTAATGTAACGACAAAATCTAAAAAATTACCTCAATGTTTCCCTAAACTGAATTTAAATGTAAATAATTTTGACACAATTACACCGATACTAACAAATAATCGGAAAGATCTAACCGAACAGGACATAGAAAACCTGATAAGAACATCCCATTTATCAGCATTCGAAAAAAAGAAACTGATTAACATCATTTACAAAAATCAAGCTGTACTTTTAAAACAGGGAGAAAAACTTTCTGCGACTACAGCAATTACTCACAGAATAAATACAATAGACGATCGACCGGTATATACAAAAAGCTATCGTTACCCTTACCATTTCAAAAAGGATGTCGAGGAGCAAATTCAAGAATTGCTCGATAATGGGGTAATCAAACCATCCGCCAGTCCGTATTCATCACCAATTTGGGTAGTCCCCAAAAAAGTAGATGCATCAGGAAAAAGGAAAGTGAGAATAGTTATCGACTATAGGAAACTTAACGAAAAGACTATAGACGATAAATTCCCAATGCCACAGATCGAAGAAATCCTAGACAGTCTTGGTAAATCTGTCTATTTTTCAACAATCGACTTAAAATCTGGATTTCATCAAATTCCGATGGATCCTGCACATATGGAGAAGACTGCTTTCTCTACTGATAAAGCAGTATATCAATTTACAAGGATGCCTTTTGGTCTCAAAGGGGCACCAGGGACATTCCAAAAATGTATGAATAGCATTTTGGCAGAATACATAGGCTCAATTTGTTTTGTATATCTTGACGATATCATAACAATCGGTTATAACTTAGAAAACCATTTGGGAAATCTTGAAAAAGTTTTGAAACGTTTGACTGACTTCAACCTCAAAATTCAGCTGGACAAATGCGAATTCCTAAAGAAAGAAACGGAATTTTTGGGACATATTATTTCCAGCGACGGAATAAAACCCAATCCTGAGAAAATTAGTAAAATTATCGGCTGGCCTTTGCCAAAAAACGCGAAGGAAATTAAACAATTTTTAGGCCTGGCAGGTTATTATAGAAGATTCATTAAAGATTTCTCTAAAATCACCAGACCAATGACGAAGTACCTAAAACAAGACACAGTCATAGATAAAAATGATAAGAAATTTTCTTCGGCTTTTAATACGCTAAAACAAACTATAGCCACCGATCAAGTTCTTACTTACCCTCAGTTTGAACTACCGTTTATTCTTACAACGGATGCCTCAGGATTCGCATTAGGCGCTGTGCTTTCGCAAACTCAAGACAATATAGAAAGACCTATTGCATTTGCATCAAGAACGCTTAATGACACAGAAACTCGGTATGCCACAATAGAGAAAGAGGCTCTAGCTATAATCTGGGCCATTAATAAATTCAAACCTTACCTATACGGAGCTAAATTTACTCTAGTAACTGACCATAAACCTTTGACATTCATAAAAACATCTGAAAAAAATGCTAAAATTTTGCGCTGGCGCTTAGAACTCGAAAATTATGACTTCACTGTCAAATACAGAGAAGGAAAATCGAATGTGGTTGCTGATGCTTTAAGCAGACTACCAATTGACATTAACCTGAATTCAAATGAAGACGCAACTGAATCAGAAGAGGACGACGATGAAACCGTCCATTCGGCTAACACTTCGGATGATTATTTCATAAATTCAACTGAGCGTCCACTGAACTATTATAGAAATCAAGTAATTTTTAGATATGGTACTCATAACATAGAGTCTATCACATACCCATTCGTAAATTATCGCAGAACGATAATAGCCATGCAAAACTACGATGAAGCATCTATAACAGAGTTTATAAAAAAATACCATAATGGCAAACAGATGGCAATTCTCGCCCCAGAAAACCTTATTAACCTTATCCAAATTTGCTATAAGAATCATTTCAGCCAATCCGGATACTTCGTTTTAGCCCATCATCAAGTAGAAGATGTCACCATAGAAGCAAGGCAATGCACAATCATCTCCCAAGAACACGACCGTGCACACCGAGGAGTAACTGAAGTAGTTAACCAGCTACAGCGAGCATACTTTTTCCCACGTATGCATAGCAAGGTTAAAGCTATCATCAACTCATGTGTCATATGTAATCGACACAAATATGAAAGAAAGCCTTTTAATATCAAAGTCAGCCCTAGACCAATAACAAACAAACCCTTTCAAAGAATCCATATGGATATTTTTATTATCGACAGGTGTAGTTTTCTCTCATTAGTAGATTCTTTTTCAAAACACTTGCAAATGATCTACCTCAAGTCAAAAAACCTAACAGACGTTCAAAAAGCCTTAGGAAAATACATATCTTTGTTTGGCGTTCCAGAAACAATTATCACAGATCATGAAACAACATTTTTGTCAATTCAATTTAAAAACTTTTTAGCTAGCCTCGGCACAAGATTAGAATACGCTTCTTGTTCAGAGACCAACGGCCAAGTAGAAAGAACGCACTCCACAATAATCGAAATTTTCAATACAAATAAACACAAATACTCAGGAATGAATACAAAATCAATAACCAAACTTTCCGTTGCTTTGTATAATGACTCTGTCCACTCAACAACAAAATTCAAACCCAATGAATTAATCTTCAATCAAAATAATATCAGTGAACCCGCACGAATTATAGCAGATGCTCAAAGATTGTTTCTAGAAGCTAGGAAGAACATTCAAAACTCTCAAGAGAAAATCTTAAGGAGAAATTCTAACAAAGAAGAACCCCCTATTTTAACAGAAGGTGACAACGTTTACGTTATTCCAAATATTAGAACGAAAACCCAACCTAGAGCAAAAGAAACTAAAGCATTACATATTTCAGAAAAAACGTTTAAAAATCCTAAAGGTATAAAAAGACATAAGAGAAAAATCAAACGCCCAAAAAAGCAGCAATAACAGTAATTCATTCTAAATTTTCTTCTTTTCAATCTTTTCCTCTCTCCCTCAGTGCAAAATGTTGATTCACCTTATATATTGCATTACATTGCTAAAAATTATACACACGCAAGAATTAGAAATTACAAATCTGTATGAAAATCCTATCCTTTTAATAAAAACCGACAAATGTAAAATTCAAACAGGGGTAATAAAAATTGTGCACCCCATTAATCTAACAGATATTGAAATAACAATTCAACTACTATCGAACATTGCATATAAAAAAATACAAGACTCTGATCCATTAACGGTAATAATTAAACAAAAAGTTAAACAACTATACAATAACTTTTATCAAATTAAGCCGTCGAAAAGAGTGAAGCGATGGGACATCATCGGAACAACCTGGAAATGGATTTCGGGCAGCCCGGACGCGGAGGACCTCAGGATCATCAACGGATCGCTGAACCACCTTGTCAGCGAAAACAATCAACAAGTCAAAATCAACAATCAGATCAACGATCGCATTCTCCAATTAACGAACTCGATCAACACAATTGCAGTCAACTCCCAGGTCAACAAAATACTCCTTAATGAAATCGACATCATAACCACCATCGTGAACATAGACACTTTGAACAAACTACTAACTGATATCCAGGATGCAATACTTCTATCGAAAACTCTCACGGCGAATAGCAGAATTCTGTCAATGGCAGAATTACATCTCATCTATACACTACTTGAAGAACAAGGAGTCTACTCTGATCTACCAGAAGAAGCGATGAACTACGTCACTCCAAAGATAGCAACCACTCAAGACACCCTTCTGTACATCCTACAGGTACCACAACTATCACCAAAAGAGTCATCGATTTTTCGGTTGTTCCCGCTAAACAATTTCAATACGGTAATCAAAAATTGTCCCAACTACATCATCAAACACGGGAAAGAGTTATTTCTTACAACAGAACCATTGCAGTACGTACAGCAATCATCATTCATCCAGCCCTTCTCCGATGAATGCATTTTACCTATGATCATGGGCACCAAAACCCATTGCGAAACCATCAGTGATAACAAAACAAAGACAACATTTGTCTCAGAAAACTCCGTTCTCATTACCAACGCCAAAAATGACCTATTGTCAACAAATTGTGGTCCCGACAACAGAACTGTGAGCGGAAATTTATTGGTTTCATTCATCAACTGTACGATCAGCTTCAACCAACAAAACTTTACATCCAAAGAATTGAGGATGAAAGCAGAAATTTTGCAAGGATCTTTTCATAACCTAATCGTGGAGAGAAAACTTGCAAATGTTCCCGATATAAAGATAATCAACAACAACACAATCCAGAATCGACAGAAACTGGATCACATCTACCTCAAACAGTACAAAAATGATGTTTGGAACTGGAGCTTATTCGGAGGCCTTTCGCTATCGACCATTTCAGCTATCATCATTTTCACGTTCATGTTAACTTTCTACAAAGACTTATCCAACAGACTCTCTGAAAGGACACGCCATAGAAGAAGAATTCAAGTGTCGAGGACGCCACTTTTTCACCCCCCGGAGGAGTTACGGTAGAACCCGACCAAGTATAGATCACCTGACGTGGAGACATGCCAGCCATCAGCAGCGCACCTGCGAGACTGCAAGCTCAGCAGTTAATCACCATAAAAGGCCTTGCCGTCCACACGCTCGCTCTCTTGGACCTCGACCTTCATAGTGAAAACATTGTGTAGTGATTATTGTTAAGGTAAAAGTGTGTAATGGACAAATAAAGCTTTTTAAAAAAAGCAAACCAGGACTCCATCCTGTAATTATATATATATATATATATATATATATATATATATATATATATATATATATATATATATATATATATATATATATATATATATATATATATATATATATATATATATATATATATATATATATATATATATATATATATATATATATATATATATATATATATATATATATATATATATATATATATATATATATATATATATATATATATATATATATATATATATATATATATATATATATATATATATATATATATATATATATATATATATATATATATATATATATATATATATATATATATATATATATATATATATATATATATATATATATATATATATATATATATATATATATATATATATATATATATAAATATATAAATATATATATATATATATATATATAATATTTTTATGAGACCGAGTCTCCGAGGATGTTTTTAAAAAAGTTTTATTTTCACATTCCTCTTACTTATTCACTAATCACTATCACTAAACTAACTGCTAACTGCACTTCCTGCTGCTGAACCACTTACTGCTGCCGGGTCGGGAACCAAAGAGAACGAGTGATCATATTTGCTTACGATGCAATTATGATCACCGCGTGGTTGCGCGTGGCTTGGGAGCGCCACGTTTATACATCCTGTCTCGGGTTCTGGGAGAGGGATGTATGTAACTCCTCCGGGGGGTGAAAAAGTGTCGTCCTCGACACTTAGCCGTCTGTTGATTTCTTGGTTTCTGCTGCTTCCCGTGGTTTATTCCTTATTTTGATAGTTACTCTTTTCTTAAAGATACAAAGAAAGGTTAGAGTTATCAAAATGATTATGCTAGTGGATATTCCACCGAAAGCTGTAAGCGAAAATTTTCGGAATCCAGAGTGTTCAAGTTTGATCAAGTCTAACTTCAGTCTATTCTGGATCGTCTCGTTGTGGATTAATGAGATGTTGTGATCCTGAATAGTATTCCACTTCATCGTAAGATTTGGAAAGGCTCCTTGTATTTCTTCGGTATTACTAACACGTTCTTCTGAAGAAAATTTCTGCCCGTCTATGGTAATGCTACAGTTAGAAATTTTAAGCATGAAATTGCCATGCAACTCACGATTATGTGGCCCACAATCTGTTTCTAATCTGGAGCCTCTTGCGTTCTTGATCAGAATCTTGTTATTGTCGACTAATGAGATTCTTGTGGCATCTTCTAAAACAGATTTGCATTGTCCTTCTATTCCAAATATAATTGAATTAGTACAGCTATCTTTCAGGGGATTAAGAAAGACATCGCGTTGAATCAATTTTTCTGGGTATTCGGTTTGAAAAAGTTGTTCTTTGTATTTCACTATGTGATTTGGAATGTTGGTAATCACATGATTGTTGACTGTTAATGGGATGAGTTGGATTATGTCACAGTCTCCTTTGATTTTAGGGACTTCGAGTATGTATAGCATTGTATCGTGTTTTGATGCTATTTTTGGCTTAGCATAATTTAGAGCTTCCTCGGGAAATTTCGTATCGATACCTTGTTCGTTGAGAATTGCTTCGATTGAGAGGATTTCTTGGAGAGATAGTAGCTTACTGTTTGGCAGTTCAATTTTTGTCTTCAGGATTGTGTTTTCTAGTTGCTCTAGAATCTGATTCGTCGTGTCCATGTATAGGAGGAGGGTTACTGCATCCATTTCTTCCATTATTAATTTGTTTTCCATGGATTCATGTTCCAATAGCTTGTTGATCGTCCCTGTTATTTCCGAAATTCGAGAATCAATGAGAGAATTGATCCTGACTTGCTGGTTGTTCTGTTCTATGAGTTCGTTCATAGTTTTGTTGATGATGTCCAAATCGTGTGCATCCGGGGTTCCGGCTATCCATTTCCAGGCGGTTCCAATCTGGTCCCATCGTTTGCTTCTTCTTGGTTTCAGTGGTTTCAACAGGTGTAAGTTATTTACTAGCTGTCTGCTTTTCTGAATAACTAAACTTGTTATCGGATGGTTTGTATCTAGTTTCCTTGATATTTTTACAAAATTGTATACGTTTGATTCCAAATTGGTTATGTTAATCGGATGTATAATTTTGACAATCCCTGATTGGATTTTACAATTTCCGGTTTTTAACAAAAGCATCGGGTCGTTTGATAGGTTTCTAATTCCTAAATAGTTACATTTTGTTGACCCGGTGATTGAAGAGACAAATAGTAGGATCGCAAGTGATTTCATCTGAAAAATAAAAGATATTAGAAAAGGTTGGCTATTCTTTTATAATCTAGAAAACATGATTTTCATGTCATGTAAGTCTTTTTATGTTTTTCTTGTGCCTTTTAACGCGCCTTTTATTTTTGAACGTTTTATCTGTAATTTCTTGAGCGTTTGTCGGTTTTGCCCTTGGATCTAATTTTTTCCTAATGTAAGGAATGACGAATACTTCTTTGCCTTCCTCTATGATTGGTGGTTCAATTCTGTTCTTATTCTGTTTATCTTGTTTGTTTTTAGCTTTTTCTAAATTAATTTTTATTTTATTGAAAATTTGAGTAGATTCTTCGTTTATTTGTTGAGGGTTTTGAATATTATTTTGTCTAAAAATGACCTCGTTAGGCGAGTAATGTGTCGCTGAGTGTATTGAATTGTTGTAAAGTGCTGTAGCTAATAGAACCATTGATGTTATGTTCAAGTGTTGGTGCTTGTGTTTATTAGTGTTTATGATCTCGATCATTGTCGAATGTGTTTTTTCTACTTGTCCATTCGATTCTGAACACGATGCATATTTGAGGTCAACATTTAAATTGTCGAGATAGTTTTTCAAGTGAATTGAACAAAATGTAGTTTCGTGATCAGTTATGATTTGCCTTGGGGTTCCGAAAGTCATAAAATATTGTGCTAAGGTATTTTTGACGTCTGTTAAATTTTTAGTATCCATAGGGATCAATTGCGCATGCTTTGAAAATGCGTCAACTAAAGATAAAAAATTTTGTTTGTTAATTTGGAAAATATCCATGTGAACTCTTTCAAAAGGTCTGTCTGTCGTGGGTCTTGATGAAATTTTTATGTTGTAAGGTTTACGTTCATATTTATGCATATTGCAAATCTTACACATTTTTGTAACCATTTTAATTTTTCAATCATTTTGGGCCAAAAATAACTTCTTCTAATTTGACTTTCTACTTCTGTGACTCCTCTGTGGGCTCTGTCATGTTCTTTGCTCACAATGGCGTCTTGACGGGCGTCCGAGTTAACGTCTTCTACCAAGTTTTGAGTCATTACAAAGTGTCCGTGTTCATTAAAGTGTTCCTTGTATACATCTTGGATAAGTTGGGTAATATTTTCTGGTGCTAATATAGCCGTTTGCTTGTAATCATGAAATTTCTTTATGCAGTCACGTATTATGTCGTGATTAAATTCTTTTCTAGCTATAGTCACTCTTCGAAATTTTGGAAAGGGGTTGAAAATTAAGTCGCTCGTAAAGCTTGCTTTTTTAAATATGATTTGGTTTCTATAAAAGTTTATTGGTCTTTCTGTGAAATGAATAAAGTGATCGTCGGAAGTTTGCGCTGAATGAATCGTTTCAGTGTCATCGTCATCTTCGTCATTGTCTTTTAAAATGTTATCCGTTGCTGCAGGAAGAACATTGTTAGATTGTGATGGATTTTCTTCTGGTTGGCCATCATCGGTTTGATTGTGTTCCTCTTCTGGTGGGTTGCTGGTTGATGCCTCTCCTTGACTCGACCAATTTTCTGAAAATGTATCTTGGGAGACTTCTGAAATTGAAGAATTTGTGTTATTAAAGTTTAACTCGACTTCGTTTTCTATTTTTCTACTCAACGCATCTGCGACTACGTTGGTTTTAGCCGGTTTGTAAATAGGGGTATAGTCATAGCTTTCTAGCTCCATTCTCCATTTTAGGATTTTCTGATTTTTATTGCAATTTTTGATAAATTGAAGGGGTTTGTGATCTGTTAATAACGTAAATTTGTTACAAAAAAGATATGGTTTGAGTAAGACACCTTGATTTTTTAATACTGTGTCAAATAATTTTTCTTTTTCCAGATGTAAGAGGTGATCTGTACTAATTATGCTCTCTAGAATTGTTTGATTAATTACAGATCCTTGTTTTAATGGGATTGGTGTAATTGTTTCAAAGTTGTTTACCGTGAGGTTGATTGGGTCATTGATGACTGGTTTTTCAGCTTTGGTTGTCTGGACGAAGCAAAAATTTAGGTCTAAATCGTCTATTTCATCATCTATTTCTTCGTTTTTAATTTCGTTATTATTTATGGTTCGGTTCAGCGTTAACCTACTTTTAACTGAGCCTATCTCCATTGGTTGGGGACTATTGTAGGTATTTTTCTGATCGTTAGATTTTTCCTTATCATTGGTGTCATTTACTGGATATTTGAAATTTTTCTTTTGGAATGGGGGTTGTTGTGCAATACTTTCTCTGCTTTTAAATTTGCAGACGAAAGCGTAAGCTTCCTCGATGTTCTCCGGTTTTGCGGCCTGCACATACCCAAAATAGGGCTCTTTAAGGCCAGAAATAAATGCAGCAAGGATGTCCTCGTCAATAAATGAGCTTATTGCATCCCAATTAAGTTTGTATTTAGTTTTTTGTTTGGCCAAACTTTTTATGTTTTGCCCAATTTCAGTTATTATTTGGTAATATTTATGAAGGGACATGTTATCCTTCATTTTCGTTTGCCATAGTTGGCTTTTGTAAAAGGTCAGCTCCTGCTTGTCGCCTAATGCGTTCCTGAGGACTTCGCTTGTTTCTTCGAAGGTTCGCGGGTTGCCCGCCAGACCCGCCAGACAAATGATGTCCCGTGCTTTCCCTTCGATTTTATTTATGACGGCTGTAACATAAATTTCGTACTGGCATGTTGTGACCAGCGGTTTGAAAACGTTAAGTGTTCTCTCAGCGTTATCCAGCCAAGCTGGAAGTTGCTTCCTGTTTCCGTCGTATTTAGGAATTGATTTGATGGGGTCTGGTATAGCAAATAAATTTTCTAATCTCCCTGTTGGTTCATTTACTGAATTTGGATTATTGTTTGCAAGTGCGTTTATTGCCAACTGTTGTTGGTCTTGGGTTGAATGAATTTGGCTGACCATAGTGGTTAGGTGCGTGATTTGCGCCACGAGGTCTTCCATTTTTTTTTGTTCTAATTTCAGTGCTCCTAAATCGGGGGGATTTTTTATAGGAACGTGTGAAAATTCACCAGATTCTTCCGAAATTTCTGAATCCGAAATATCACTAAAGATAATTTCCGAACTGAATAATTGTCTTGCCTTTTTCAAAGCGCTTAGCTTTTTTTCTTTTGGCATTAATTTATTTGATGTAACCCCTTTAGTTTGCTCAGTCAGTATGAACGAGCAGAGGGAATCTTATTTCAGTCTCCTTTTATAAACACTTGGCGTGAACTAGCAGCGCGAGCTTTTTGCTTAGTCCGCCTTATGCGCGTTTCAAATGGTGACTATGTGGTTTACTTTAACTTTTGTAGAGATCTGCCTATCTGGTAGTACAGATCAATACCAACAAAATTTTAGCAATTTTCTTAATTTCAGGGCCTATCTGGTAGTACTCTGGGAAAAAATAAAACGCTAGCACTTTGTTTTAACTGGGAGCACACAAAATGTGTCGCCTCACTCCCTGTCGCGAAAGCTGTCTATCTGGTAGTGCAGTTTCCGGACGCAAAAAGATAAGCGATTAGCTTAGTTTTCGAGCCTATCTGGTAGTACTCGAGTGAAAAGAGGCCTATCTGGTAGTACCAAATTTCACTAAGATAAACACTAATCTTTTTGATTTGAGGTGAAAAGTAATAAAAAATCACTTACCTCGGTTTGCTGTCGTGACGGTAGGTTGCTATAGTGGTCCTGACGGGGGGATCCTCAACTCGAAACGATGACAGGTCATCCGCGTTGTTCCGATGCTTTATTCGCGAGATCACTTTTTTAAGTCGGTTATTAATCGACTTTTATCCACTTTTTTATCATCAGAATTCACTAAAGCTGCTTCCGTCGGCTGCGCCAATTATGAGACCGAGTCTCCGAGGATGTTTTTAAAAAAGTTTTATTTTCACATTCCTCTTACTTATTCACTAATCACAATCACTAAACTAACTGCTAACTGCACTTCCTGCTGCTGAACCACTTACTGCTGCCGGGTCGGGAACCAAAGAGAACGAGCATGCCTTCGCTATCGGTATTTAAGTGATCATATTTGCTTACGATGCAATTATGATCACCGCGTGGTTGCGCGTGGCTTGGGAGCGCCACGTTTATACATCCTGTCTCGGGTTCTGGGAGAGGGATGTATGTAACTATATATATACATATATATATATATATATATATATATATATATATATATATATATATATATATATATATATATATATATATATATATATATATATATATATATATATATATACATATATATATATATATATATATATATATATATATATATATATATATATATATATTATATATATATATATATATATATATATATATATATATATATATATACATATATATATATATATATATATATATATATATATATATATATATATATATATATATATATTATATATATATATATATATATATATATATATATATATATATATATATATATATATATTATATATATATATATATATATATATATATATATATATATATATATATATATATATATATATATATATATATATATATATATATATATATATATATATTATAATATATATATATATATATATATATATATATATATATATATATATATTATATATATATATATATATATATATATATATATATATATATATATATATATATATATATATATATACATATATGCCAGATATTTTCAGAAAAAAGCGGGACATTTCACGATAAAAAAGCGGGACACAGCCGAAAAAAGCGGGACATTTGAAAAACTCTTAAAAACATCTTTTATTCCTTAAAAAAATAAAAACAGCATAATTGTATAACCAAGCATCATCTAAAGTTGTTCATTGTACACTGAGGTTTTTTTTACGCGGATTGATTTTGTTCAGTTTTTTCTTACATGACTTCTGTTTTTCCTGGTTTTTGTCATAAACACGTTTAATTTTTACGTTTTCTCGCGAATTAACACGTTATTTGAGAGAAAATATATATAAAATATAAGCCCTACAAGTCAATGGACACAATCGCGTATAAAAAAATCTCAAACTTGTCTATAATTTTGATAATTCAAATCACATGTCTTACATGATTTTGAAAATCAATTTTTTTTTGTAGGAAAAAGTGGTTATTTTGACAACTTTTACAAAATAATTTATTAAAATAAATGGATGAATTTGTTTTGGAAGCCAAAAAAACACTGCTTCATTATGCAAAAAAAAGAATTTGTTTATATCCAATGTAGTTGTTTTGAAAAGCGAACAAAAACAGCCGCAAATGGTTGAATTTACGTCAAGAAAAGGGAATTTTTTATTTTACGAGAAAACTTTGACATTTTCTGACATAAAAAAATGAGATCTTCTTTGAAAATCATAAGGCGATTCTAAAACACTAAATTTTATAGAAATCGGTTGGAATCCAGCTGAGTTACAACAGCGCGAATGAGTGAATGAACGTCACAAAACTGATATTTTGTATAATTTTATATGGAAAATATGCTCTGAAAGCTTTTTTGACCCTCCAGATGGTCGGATTTTCACAAATCGAGCATAATTTAGTTGATTTTTTAATAAGTTCAAAAATGATTTCAAAATAGTCGAAGATTCCTTTGAATTCAGCTACAGTATTTGAAAGACCCATCGACGTCGATAACCCACTGAGGATGCTAGCACGTAGCTAGTGAAATACTAGTATTTGGGTCTTTCAAATACTGTAGCTGAATTCAAAGGAATCTTCGACTACTTTGAAATCATAGTTCCATTCAGCTAAGAGGTTCTTCAAACCTTTGATTATTAGTGAAGTTCAAAAAGATTGAAAAAAATATTTTTTTTGTGAATTTTTATATGAAGACAATAGTCATTTTAAAGTATGATCCCTTAATATGTTGCGCTATTCAAGTGACAATCAAAATAAGGAAAAAGTTAGATGCAGGTACTGAAAATTTATGTTTGTAATAGTCGGAACAACAAAATATTGTATTTGAAAGTGCACATAAAATTTGAAGGCTTTAAAGAATGGTTCGGTATAACTTTATATTTTGTGACGTGAATGCAGTCATCTACCCTGTTCTGTTTAAACTGAGTGAATTCCCGTCACAACTTCAAATAAGCAAAACTTCGTTCGTTGTTGTTGTATTCAAAAGCTACGTGCATCAAATTGTGGGAAATTGTTTTTTCTACAACTCATTCGAAGACATCGATATTCTATTTCCACAGAGAGAATAGGAAATCAAAGTTGTATGTACTAAAGTCAAAAATGATCAGTTCTAGCGTTAATTCACGTCACAAAAGTAATCGATCACAACAAAAACAACTTACATTTTATAATGACTAAATTATATTCATTTGGAAGGAAATTTAATTTGCGACCGTTTGCTACAATTTTCTTCATTTTCAAATAAATTGGTTGACTTCTAGAATGATAACAGTGCAAAGTCTGGACAAAGCGATTTCACGTCACGGTGGAATGTGTCAATGGCGTATTTGATACCATGTATAAAACCATTGTGTAATTACAAAAATATTTCAAATTAGTTTTAAACATTTAAAAACTCAAGAAAACTTCCATCATTGTATACTAATTAAGATTCCGGCGAAAAATTAGGATCTTCAATCATTTGAAAGCAACCTACACAATAATTTCTCCATACTGAATCAGAATATTTCTGTAATGCTAAGATTTATTCAGTAATGCCTTGTATGAAATAGAAAAATGCTGCCTATTTTGAGAAAAAAAAGTTTTTGAAACCTTTTCTGTGTTGAACCAATGAATTAAAATTTAGGCAAAGTTTGATTTTTTTCAAGTGTAAGTTAGTGAACTTTGTAAAAGTTTTGCAAGAAAAAAAAGCGGGACATTTTGAGGAAAAAGCGGGACAGCGGGACATTCAACAAAAAAGCGGGACATTTCCCGCTTTTGCGGGACGGATGGCAACCCTATATATATATATATATATATATATAATATATATATATATATATATATATATATATATATATATATATATATATATATATATTATATATATATATATATATATATATATATATATATATATATATATATATATATATATATATATACAGTGGTGTTCGAAATAATAGCAGCGCAAGTGAAGCGCATCGAATTATACTGCGTACTTGTATGAGTGTTGTCCTCCGCTAACAAATGTTACGCACGTTAGTGTATTGATGAGTGATGAGTGCAACGCTCGACTATTTCGATGCACAACGCACTTGTTTACTTTATTCGGTTGCCATTTGAAAACATATCGTTCTTGGGCTGTTCGAAAAAATAGCAGCACAGGTAACAAAGTGCACTAAATCGCTGAAGTTTTGAAGAAATTCATAGTTTTCGATGTGAATTTGTTGTGGTAAGAGACATAAAGGTTCCATGATGAGTTTTGGTTGATTATACATTACCGAAAATCTGCAATATTTCAGCAAAATGGGTCGCTCGAAGCATTGTACGTTCGAAGAACGAAATCACATCAAACGACTGATTGCAAGCGGAAAAACATATCGAGAAGTTCAGGAACTGCTTAACTGTTCTGCGAAAAAGATATACAATGCATTGCACTGGAAGGAAAAGGGTGAAACTCGTGGCAGAAAGCGAGCAACAGCTTCACGAACTGACCGGAAGATGATTCGGTTGGTGAAAATGCAACCACACATCTCATCAAGAGCACTGAAACAAGAGTTGGATCTTCCCATCAGTACCTCAACAGTAAGAAAACGTCTGATTGAAGCTGAATTGCAAGCTAGAAGCCCGAGGAAAGTGCCCCTACTAACTTCACGACATATTCATAACCGCTTGAACTTCGCCAACTCTCACGTCAATTGGCCCATCCAAAAATGGCGTAACATTTTGTGGACTGATGAAAGCAAAGTAGAGTTGTTTGGTTCCAGCGGTAGGCGAATGTTCGTCAGACGTCCTCCAGGTGCAGAATTCCAACCCCAGTACACCGTGAAAACGGTTAAACATGGTGGTGCCAAAATCATGGTGTGGGGATGTTTTTCGTACCACGGTGTTGGGCCCATCCATCGTATAGACGGTATCATGGACGCAGTTGGTTACGTGGAAATTCTTCAGAATATCATGCTACCATACGCAGAAGAGGAAATGCCCTTGAAATGGATCTTCCAACAGGACAATGACCCGAAACATACCAGCAGACGAGCAAAAGCGTGGTTCCGGGACAATAACGTTGATGTGATGGATTGGCCGGCTCAATCGCCGGACCTCAATCCTATCGAAAATTTGTGGGGAGACATCAAAAAGGCCGTTTTCGAGGCAAAGCCGACAAATGCAGAGCAACTATGGGTTGTAGTTCGCCGTGCATGGTCAGAAATACCTGTCGTACGGTGCCAAAAGCTTGTGGACTCTATGTCACGCCGTTGCGCTGCAGTGATCAGAAATAACGGGTACACTACGAAGTATTGATGTCATAAATGACTTTCACATAGAGAAAGACTTGGTATTAATTCATTATTTGTTTTTAAAAAATATTTAATTTCTTGCTGCTATTATTTCGAACAGGGCAAAAATCATTTTTTTATTATTCTCAGCCTGCAATTGATATTCTGATCCTCAATCTTTTGTATTTCTAATGTACCACTAATATGCTTACTAAACCAAGAGAGAATTGAAATTAAAGTGACAATACAGAAAAATGCCTAAATTATTTTATCAATTTTCGAGCCGCTGCTATTATTTCGAACACCACTGTATATATATATATATATATATATATATATATATATATATATATATATATATATATATATATATATATATATATATATATATATATATATATATATATATATATATATATATATATATATATATATATATATATATATATATATATATATATATATATATATATATATATATATATATATATATATATATATATATATATATATATATATATATATATATATATATATATATATATATATATATATATATATATATATATATATATATATATATATATATATATATATATATATATATATATATATATATATATATATATATATATAAATGTAACAAAATTGTGTACATTACGTCCTACGTTTCGGCCTTGGGTCTTGGCCTTCTTCAAAGGAAATCTATAATTTATTTTCAAAACATTTTAAATCTTTTTTACAAATTGTTTATCCTAAATGTTGTACTTACTATGTATCATACTGTACTGTACTAGGTGGTATCGTCTGTGCTTAAAAGCTTCTGGATGGGTTGACCTAGGTGAAAATATACTGTGATTGTTTTCTGTGTTGACTTTGTTATAGGGTACGTTACCATCTTGATCGGTGATGAGAAACTGATTTTTAGAAAACTGCATCCACTTAAAAATTTTTGATAATTTGCGAGAAACCTACTCTGAACTATTTTTATTTTTATTGTGATGGTTAGATAATGTTTCCGTGTGTTTTTTAACGTATAATATAAGTAATATAAGTACAAATATTCGTAGTGTGTCATTCTGTTGGTTGCAGCTGCCCGGGGGATGATGGTGTTGAAATTACACTATGATACATAGTAAGTACAACAAGATCCTTCTTATTGACTGATTTTAGACAATTTTGAAAATCACAATCTGATCACATGCAGGTCCACAAGTTTGACCAATATCAGACTTATATCTGATAAGACTACAATTTTGCTTTTAAATGTAGGTAGTGTTCAATTGGACGTGTCTTTAAAAAACGGGACACTTTATGAACATATTTTGGTGCTTGATCTTTCTGCGTTCGCGAACTATCGGAAAATGCCTTGGTCATTTCATTCTCGACCGGGCTTGAACCATCTCCGATCATTGCCCTTGTTTTTTGCTCATATATTTCGCCCGATTGTAGATTTCACCTCTTTGCTCTACATTAGCGGCTCACATCTCCTGGTTGCCGAACGAACTTTTTCGTCATGTCGTTTGCCGAGTTAGGGTGGCTGGGTGAACTACCTCGTCAAGGAAATACTCGTAACCCCCACGAACAACACTGCAACATTATTTCACCAATCTACAGCAAGATCACTGCGACCTCCTTCGAATGAATTGCAACGCTTACAGTTTGTTATAACAATACTATAGTTTTATGGCCATATCTGTGATTTTTGTTCTTATAAAGTATTTGATTGAATAAAAACCTTGGCGTACTATCATTTTTAATAACCAATTTGATGATTGATTTTATTTCACGAAGATTATTTAAGATGATTAAGACGAAAAAATGAAACCCCAGAGCGTTATTGTTGATCAAAAAAACACTTTTTTTATTGATATCATATATTTATTCGCTGAAAACTCTTTCAGTAGACATATCGTTCTATTAAACGATAATTCTTGATTTATAGAGGTTCTAATTCAATCAGGTGAAATGTCTAGACAGTACGTAAAATGTTTACCAACGGCGTCCTTCACCTCCTCGACCACGTCCATATCCCCCGCGGAATCCGCCACCGCCACCTCCGCCAAATCGGTTACCTCCACCGAATCCTCGATTACCTCCAAATCCACCGCCACCACCGCTATTAAAACCACTTCCACCGCTATTGAAGCCACTTCCACCACTGTTGAAGCCACTTCCACCACCGAAGCCTCCACCAGAGCGAGGTCCAAACCGATCGCCACCTCCTCCTCGCGGGAATTTGTTAGAATTAGCCCGTGCTTGATCAAGCGGAGTGAGTCCTACGTCGCGCTTGACATCATAATCTCCTGCAGTGAATGTGCACAACTCTTTAACTACGTCGATTAGATTGCGGAATTTGTCTTCCAATTGGTTAACATCTTCGGGGCTTTCCGAAATTCTGATTAGGAGTTCCTGAAGAACCGGCCGCACAGTCACTATTAACGAAGCTTGATAGGGATCCATTTCAAAATTCATCCAATCATCAATACGAACCGCATTTTCAACCCATTCAACCTTTTTACAAGCGAATAGCAGAATGTGGATGGGCGAAACCATAGACATCTGTTTACAGCTAACTGCTCTGGTTCGAATTTTTTCGCCAAACACGAAGAATGGGTAAGGGAATGTTACTTGTAAATTGCTGCAATTGATCGAAGTCTTATGGATGAGTGCCGCCTTCGATTCAGTGGTCAGCACCTTACGCTTTTCTTTGTGAAAGCAAACGTTCGGATACAGTCCTACACAGAGCAATCCCATTACCATATCCAGGTTGGGTTCGTTGTCATCATCCTGGTTGAAGTAATGTTCGATCATAGATTCTTCGGGAAAACCTGTCTGTGCCAGCAAATCCAATAACTGCCGCTTGGCTTCTGAAATCACACGTAGTGTCGGCATCTGGAGACCCTTCCATTCACAGAATGAAATTTCTGCTTCTTCACCCCGTTGGCGTTTTTCAGACCACATCTGCAAAACATGCGTTATGTTAGAGAATAATACAATTATGTACATACTGTGTTTGATAACTTACCCTGAAAGCAGTCAACATGGCCACATAGTCAGAATTTTTCTTTCCACTGAGTGCTTTTTGATGCGTCATCAGGCGACGTTGACCGACGTCCAACTGGAAAATTTCCGAAAATGTACCGGAATATGCAGCTACAGCTGCTACAGGATCGGTAACGCTGAATAGCGTACTTAAGATTAACATTTTACCCAGCCGGGGTTCAATCGGCAAACGAGCAAGAATGCGACCAAACGGTGTCAACTCCTCGCCCGGTGTTAGACATTTCATTTCCTTCAGCAACACCTCTGCTTCAATGACGGCATCCAACGGTGGAGGTTCGATGGCCTTGGACAAGAACTGTCCAATCGAGCCCAATCGAAGCAATTTTATGCTAAGGGCCAATTCGTGTAAGGGTGTGCGGAACATTTCCGGAATCATGTGTTCGTCGAGTTTTTCGAAACGTGCCCGAGAGCAAAGAGTAAAACATTTGCCCGGCCTGACACGACCTGCACGACCCTTTCCTGAAAAAAAATCATGGATTGTGCTAAGTGGAAAACTACTCCTCAAGTAAAAATGTTGTAATACTAACTTTGTTCAAGATTTGTGCGCGCCGCCCAGACAGTAGCATAGCTAGTCATATTGTTGTGACTCGTAAACAGTTTCATACGCGCTTTGCAAATATCGATCACATAAACAATATCGTCAATGGTGATCGATGTTTCCGCGATGTTAGTGGCAAGGATAACCTTACGAGCATTGCCAAAATGATGGAACACTTTCCTCTGATCTTCTCGTGGAAGCTGAGAGTGCAATGGTAGAATCATCCAATTCTGCCCGCTAAATTGAGGTTTACTTTGAAGATATTTCATCAAAGCAAAAATAAGATTCCATCCCGGAAGGAATACAAGCACCGCTCCTGGGACATTTTGTTGATCAATGTAACCGAGTAATGATTCGATAAGTTCGAACGATACTTCGGCTTCCGGCATTCGTGCCATTGCATTTTTGGTCTGAACAGAATATCTGCGCTCATCGATGACGGCATTCATGTTCGAAGTGTCGGTTTCACCGCTCAGTTTGATCATAGCATCTCCCTCTCCTTCACCGTCATCATCATCTTTGCCGCTGCGCTTACGTTTCTTGCTGTCCATTGCAGGTACGAACCCCAACATTTCAATGCAATCTTCTAGGAAGAGCTGTTCTACGGGAAATGCTCTGCCTTCGATTTGAATTACTGGGCAGTTACCAAAATATTCGGAAAAAAGTGTAGTATCTATGGTTGCAGACATAAGAATAACCCTCAGATCTGGATAAGTATGCAACATATCTCTTAGAACAACCAGAATAAAGTCACTGTTAACATCGCGCTCGTGGATCTCGTCAACAATAACGTGGGAAACGCCACGTAATCCGGCCTCAAGCTTCCTCAGGAGAACACCAATCGTACAGAACATTATTGAGCCAAAAGCTCTCGGAAGCACGGATTCAAATCGAACGGAATATCCGACAGCCTCACCCAAATTCTCGCACCTTTCGTTTGCAATGCGTTCTGCAACACTGACGGCGCTTATTCTTCTGGGTTGTGTAACGCAAATATTGCAATAGGCACCCTGCCCGGAGTTAATGTAATCTTCCAATATAAACTGAGCGATTTGGGTCGTCTTACCGCAGCCCGTATTCCCTCTAATCAATACCACCGGGTTGTCATTAATGGCTTCCATAATTTGGCTTCGCATAGCAGCAATCGGTAATTTTTCCCGATCCCTCATACGCTCTTGTAGCTCAGAATCCTGCTGCAAGCGGTCCCGAGAAGCTTTCAACAAATCATCACTCAATTGTTCTAGCGAAGCCGTGGCTAAGTAACCTTCGTCAATGTTACAGGCAATCCACGGATTCCAATTGGGTTGCGGCGGAGACCACGAGATAACCGAAGCCTGCTGCTTAAGGTTCATAGTTTGGGGTTTGTAGTGCACATCGTCGTCCGAATGTAACAAACTAATTGGATCAGGCCCATTCGCTCGTTGGTATTCATTGTTCGGTTGAATACCGATTTCCTGCAGACTTTGTGCAATTTTTTGTTCAAGCTCTGGCGATATACGAACTTTGAACGGTTTCAGCTGCTCTTGATTCCTAAGTTTAAAACAAAAAATTATCATTGTATGCTGATAAAAAAAGAACTGGAAACATACTTTGCCGATTTCATGGAACCAGTGAAAGCCTCAATGATTCCCAGATGAAACAGTTGTCGAACTAACGAAAGCGAGCAGGATTTGCTAGCCGATTGTTTATTCGAGCCAGACTCACGTCCAGTTATGTTACGACGTAGCTGTTTGACGTAGAAAGACATTTCCGCAATGAAACTCCTGTAAGATTTTAGAAAAAATGCGATAAATATGTTATCGATTATCGATTTGCTGGAATGATTTAAAATGCTGCTTACCGGCTTAATATAAAAGAAAGGCATTCCGGAAACCTCGAAAGTGCATCTTCCGGGAAGAAGTAATTGGATTTTCCATCTCCAAAAACCTGATTGAATGAGAAAAATCGAATCAAACATTTGCCTTGATCTCCAGTATAAACTGTAAGGCTAGAGTATCGATTCAGAAACATCCTTCCTTAGAATATTTCCGACGATTTTAAACTCATCAACCATACTGTGTTTCCATTAGGGTAAATATTTGATTCGATCTAAGCTCAATTCCTCCGTATCACTTTTTATTCAACAATTTTTTTCCCGAAAGCTGCAACCTCGAGGTCTCAATAACGGAAAGTTGCAAAATAGAATACTCTTTTCTGTTAGAGTAAACGAATTTGCAAGTAACGGAAAAATCAACAGAAGTCCATTTCTATATATTTCGATTTTTACGAAATGAGTAGAAATGTGTTTCAGAAGCAGATTCATTCTGTTTAGAACGTTTGAATGTTCAAAACATTCATAGCATCTAAAAATAAATTAAGCATCTCCAATCCTATTTTGTTACCTGTTATGATCGGGCCCGACGGACGTGTATTTGAACTCCGGACTCAACTTATTCATCTGTAACCACTGATTGAGTTTTCCTTTAGCATTTTCAATAGTCCAGTTTCCGTGGATGCGAGCGTTGACATCCAACGATTCAGCCGACTCCATATTAGCTTCCTGTTCGGCCAACTCCTCCTTTGATGGAACGTATTCGTTTCGATCCTGGCGGACGTACGGCCTGTAAGCCTGACCCAGATCGGACGGACCCATTCCTTGTTGGAAAACGTTGGCCGGATTGACGCTCATCAAATTAGGAGGTCCTGCATTGTTACCACCCATTGCTGGACCGCTTGAATCGGGACCCTCAGAGGGAACATCCGATGCGGCCAGCTTTCCCGTCCGTACCAAATAGTTGAGAAAATCACGAGCAGCGTTCCGCTCGGCGTCTTTCTTGTTGGTAGAATTACCGGCACCGACATACGGTATGTCAGTTACGCGAACTTCGCACAAGAATCTAGCACGGTTCTTGGGGCCTGTAAACAGTTGAGTAATAAATAATTACAAAATGAAGATTTTTTATAAGCGTCTTTAATTTTAGCTTACCAGTCGGCCGAACCTCGAAAGCAGGTTCAATATTATTCCTTTGACACCACTCGTAGAAGAAAGACTTCACATCTTTGGTCGCCATGATGCGTCAGTAAAATTTGTCAAACTTTTAACCTGTTTTTTGTAGTTTTCTTAAAAGCGTTGCTTGTTACAAACAGTAACACTAGAAACTATGTGGGTAGAGATTAAATTTTTTGGTAAATTGGAATCGTAAACTTTACAACTTCAATCACAGTCGCAATTTAAAAATTTCACTTCGCCCGGCTACCTCAGCAGA
Organism: Uranotaenia lowii; assembly: GCF_029784155.1. NCBI lineage: Eukaryota > Metazoa > Arthropoda > Insecta > Diptera > Culicidae > Uranotaenia > Uranotaenia lowii. Next base: position 149,858,794 of record NC_073693.1, read on the forward strand.
AAAATCAATGATGAATTTGCGGCCTGAACGTCGGATTGGAAGAGCGCTTTGCATTACTCCGACAAATTGGTCCGACAATTCATACATTGCATGCAAGCTTGCAACATACACGGTAAAATGAAACTACTCAATGTGTTTTGGCAATGTGTAAACCAAATCGGGTTACTGAAGGTATCAGTATTCCATTAAATCTAAACTTCTATATAGCTCGTTTGCCTTAATAGATTTTACTCATATATCTGCTTTGATTCACGTTTCACATTGCTATTTGTTCATTTATCTGCGTACCAGTACATCTCGCTTGTTGTTCAGGCTAGCAGATTTTTTTTTAAATTCAATAATAATTGTTTATTAGGCCACTTAACTTTTTACAAGTTTTAGTGAGCCGAGGGTCTGATGGTTTTTTTAAAACTAAGAGGAGGCTGGAAGGCAGAAATTGTACCACACTTAAATGTGTAAATAAAATACAAAATTGCTTACCATGCTTACCATGCACCTTTAAACCTGTTTCATGAGTACTATTTCCGTTTCGCGTGAATCAAGAGTTACGCAACACTCTAATTTAAGTAGTGAGAAATTATCGTGCAAGATTTGTTTATGTTTCTCGGCAAACAAAAAAGTGACTTGTTTACATATTTCTGCTTGCCTTTCTCAGATTTTTAATAAACGATTATCGTTTTTTAACTGAACAGCAAAAATCTTATTCTATTTACTTAGCTAATTAAAAGTTACGTATCTGTTCTACGTGATGTCGAAAAGAAACATTACATATATCAAACCAGATGAACCGGATTTCCTCAAGCGCATGAAAGCACAGATTGGCTACAAGGAAGGACCAACCGTCGATGATAAGGTAATAACGGTTTAAACATATTATCGAGTAGCCATTTTATCAGATTAACATTAAATATATTAAATTTATAATTATTTTGAAACTTACACATTAACAGAAGCATTTAGCGTTTAAATTCAAAACAAACGAATAATTCTGTACATAAATGTTTCAAACAAAACACGCGATTGAAATTTCTAATTCGTATAATGGATCATATAACTGACACGGCAAAAATTAAAAAAAAAAACATTGACAAAAAGGCTTGTAAAGTTACATACATAATTTGCTACAGTAAAAGGCTATTTCGAAGTTAATTATAAGACTAGACGTAAATTTAAACAAATAGTATGTTTAATTCAAATTTCTATTGCAGCGGCAGCGCGTTCAGGATCTCTCCGACGATTCTGACGACGAGGATCGAGAAGACAGAGAAGATGAAAAACCACAGGTAGTTGTGGTGAAACATGGTGATCTCACTGCGGAAGAAGCAGAAAAGGCAATCAAAGGTTTGTTGTTCTTTTTTTCTCATTTCTATAGTACAGTTACTATTTAGCATGGATAGATTTGTCATTGTTAGTTTTTAAGTTAAACAGAAAAGTTTTGGTGGTTGCATTGTCACTAAACTTGCCTTAAACATTTTTGTTATTTAAGGGGGGGTAGGGTCTAACATTTTATTTTTTTATTTTGTTATTGTAAAACATTTCAAAAATGTTGTGTCAAATTTTCAAGTCAATTGAAGCAAAACTGTAGAAATTATGGGCCTTTATCTCCTCCTATCTAATACCACTGACCATACTGACTGGACACTCGATTTCGTTTTCTGGATAATTTTTCAACAGTACGCAATGTCGATTCCAGAGTGCGCATCGATCGGTTTGAAGAAATGCTATCCCAGTTAGGAAATGCCACCCAACTTTTAAAATAAAACACTTAATTTCTACGATAAAATCGGGCTAAACAGGACCACTTTTCCTACAGGGCATTTTTTGTCAAATTTTTCAGGTTCGCCACCTGCCGTCGGTATTGCGAACCTGCAAAATCTGACAATAAAAATTTAGACAGAAAATGGTTGAATTTTTGTTCAAAGTGTCATGTCAGTGTGGTCAGTGCTAATACTGCAAGAAAGCAAGAGCAGAAACTTCAAACGCGTTTTTCTCGAAAGCACATTTTTAAAGTCCGTGGACATCGTCATTTGAAAACTACTTATCCGATTCTTTTCAAATTTGGAACATATTTTCTACATATAAAATACCAGACCCCAACATTTTTCTTTTTTTTACTTTGGGGAGATTTTACAGATAAAAAATGGCGGATTTTTTCGTAAAAAATCGTAGGCTCATTTTTCAATATTTTTCTACGAAAAAAATGCTAAATGTTCTTTTAACAATGCTTTGTATAATGCAAAAAATTTGAATACATTTGTTTGAACGATAGCTCTAGAAAAAAATCGTGAAAATGGTTTTTTTTTACCCGTTAGACCCCCCCCCCCCCTTAATGGTCTTCGATGCTGTATCTTCCATTCCAAAAGCTTATTCATGGAGATAAACTTAAAGTTTTATTAAGCCGAAGACCTAAAAATGTTTGACATGTCATTCTGCATACCAGCAGTTATACATTGCCGATTTTGGTGAATACTGGCAGAATAAACACTGTTTTACATATATATATTTTTACAGGGAGACTTGTAACCCTGATGAGGTTTTAATCAGCTTGATGTTTCCATTGCTGTTCTCATAAGTTTCTTATAAAAAAAATAAAATCTATATTGCTTCAAGGGAAAAAACATAGCTGTTTTGGAAATTCTCGATTTTGTGCAAAACTGGATGTATACCGAATATTTTATTTTGAGTTTTATTGAAGGTTTGTTAGTTTTTAGTGCAATGCATGTAATTTTTTTTTAAATTTTGATTTTGGCATTTAACTTTCATCAGATAAGTATGACATCAGCTTACTCGAACTTGATTAGAACCATTTTCTTCGAGATTAATAATTTATTCCCATTTCTAGAAGAACAAGAGAAACCTGCCGACCTGAACCAGAGGGTGGTTTTTAAATCGAAGAAATCCAAACACGCCAAAAACACAGACGATACTGATGTGCTGGATAGGAAAGCAAAAAAGAAAAAAGATAAGGAGACCAAAAGTAAGCTCTCATTTGACGACGATGAGGAAGAAAATGACGATGACTAAATAAGTGTTAAGACAAATTTTAAAACATTGATTTAATAAGACGTGTTAGATTGATTGAAGTTCTGATTAAGTATACAATTAAAATATAGCGATTTTTTTCTCTTTTTTCTTGAGATGACAAACAAACTGTAGTTTATTATCAGGATAAGCACCGAATAGTGCAATGATTTATTAAGTGAATAATAATATCATTATCGTCAACCATAACCAAATAAAAAATAAAGTCCTTTTTCGTATTCTGTTAAGTTATCTATCGTGTATTTTTATGTCAAGAAAACGGTGGCTTGTTAACAACCAAAATCGATTTTGGCTCCTTCAAGCCTAAAGGTATGAGCCGTTTCAAATAAAGAAATTGATAAAAAAAACGGTGGCTCCAGAGAATAAACATAAAATATTTAAATATCAAGAAAGGGTGGCTTCAAGGAGTTATGCTAGCTTCTAATTTTTTTTTTTTAGGTTTTATTTTTGACACTTTACCAGCATTATGGCATTCGTGTCTAACTAATTATCTTTTTACAATGTTTCGTAGATTTTACATTTCTTTAAACATTTTATGAGTGACTTTTCATTCAAGTCTTCGTTTTTCAAAATTTCATAAACTGTTCCATTTATGTTGTATTCTTCTCGAGCTTCTTTGTTCCCGTGGCAATCCGTCAAAATGTGCTGGACAGTAGTTCGTACACCGCAGAACTGGCATACTGGAGCAGGACTTCTATCAAACAAGTAAGCGTGTGTCAGCCTAGTATGCCCGATGCGTAATCTTGTGAGAACGCGCTGGTCGGAAGGACATTTTTGGTCTACGTATTTTGTTGGTGCATATTTATGTTGTCTTAGGAATGACTGGTTTAAATGCCATCGATGTTCCCAAGTCATCCATATGATAGCTTTTATGGATCGTACAGCGTCTTGAGCTGAAATTCTGGAGTCAATAGATGATGTGGAGTTGTTGCGTGCAATATTTGCACATTTGTCTGCTTCTTCATTGCCGGGTATTCCGGCATGGCCTGGCACCCAAGTAAAAGTTATGTTTTTATCTTTTAAAAGATTCTCCAGTGATTGAATCCACGGATGTTTCGAATTTCCTTTTAGAAGTGCATCTAAACAGCTTGCTGAGTCGGTTAAAATCAGAGTGTTTTGATTTCTGTTTGCTTCTTGAGCAGCAACGTTCAAAGCATACGCTTCAGCAGAGAAAATGCTGCATTCACCTGGTAGAGCTCGGCTGATTTTCCTTGGCGATGTGTAAATTCCAGCTCCCGACTTATTGGCATGTTTGGAACCGTCTGTGTAAATATGCTCGTGCTCTAAATATCTATTGGCTATGAATTCGTTAAACTTCGGGAGTACAACTGATCGATGACTACCGGCTTTGATGCTCTTTCGTAGAGTTTTGTCAATTTCCGGCTTTTTATCGTGCCATAGACGGTCAGATAGTCTTGCTACTGGATAGATGCTTGGTATAGCAGAGTTGGTGATTGACTGAAAAATCTGCCTAGATCTATCGATAACGGATGAACACCGATCGATACCTTTCTCAATCAATCGAATTCCTAATTGTGCCAATCTTTGTGTTAGTAGAAGACGAAATGGTAAGCCACCAGATTCAGCTAGTAAGGACTCAACAGGACTCGAGCGGAAAGCACCAGAAGATAGTCTTATAACTTCGTTGTAAACGGGAGAAAACATTTCATCCATAAGATCAATATTGCAACTGGTTAGACCAACCCCATACATAAGTTTGGAGGTAATCAATGAGTTGCCAACCTGAAGAAGAGTCTTTCGATGACTTCGTTTCAGCTTGTATCCAAGTATTTTCAGAATCCTGATACGATTTGCACAGCTCTGCTTAACACCTGCAAAGTGCTGGCGAAATAGCAATTTGGAATCCAGTAGCACACCCAGAATCTTTATTTTCTTTACTTGAGGTATAGGCTCATTATTAAGCTTAATGGGACAACTGCGCTTACGATGTTTAATGCCACAAATGTGTATCAGTTTTGATTTAGGAGCCTATATTGTGAAACCTACGTTTTTTGTCCACTTAATGACAGCGTTAACAGCTGCCCTCAACTGTTGGCGAATTTTGGTCTTGTCTGTACCTTTTGCAATGAGAAGCACATCATCTGCATAAAGAAGGATTTCGATATTTTCTGGAACGACGTCGAACAGCGGTTGCATGGCAACTAAAAACAGTGTTACGGATAGTGTTGATCCTTGAGGAACTCCATTTTCTGCTGTTCGCGGGCTTGAGAGCGATCCATTGGCAGATACCCTAAAAGATCTGTTTTGTAGGTAGCTACACAAAACATTTAATAGACGACCTTTAATTTTCCATTTTTTCAGAGTTTCTAGAATGTATACCCTGTTCGTTGTGTCAAATGCTTTGGAAATATCAAGTGAAAGCTAGCTTCTAATACTACGAAGGCATTGTTCACATTCTACCGTGACGTGAAGTCACTTTTCCGGACTTTTCTGTTATCATTCTTGAGGTCGCCTAATCTACTTAGAGCAAGTTCACTGGTGTTGGCAAAAAGTGGTAGAAATTTTGTCACTATAAGCATATTTTGAAAATTTTGCCATGCAAAAACATTTTCAAGATCTCTGGCCTGCAAGTTTTTTAACAACACGTGTTGTATTTTCGCATGCTGTGCAAAAATAACAATATTTCTATTACATACGGCTGAAATTTGGAACAGTGATGTAAAAAAATTCAACGCCCATAGATCTTGAAAACACTTTTGCATGGAAAAATTTTCAAAATGTCAAAATTTCTACCACTTTTTCCCAACACCAGTGAACTTGCTCTTATGAATGAAAAATAGTAGCAAACGGTCGGAAATTGAATATCCTTTGAAATGGATATGATTTGGTCATTTATAAAATTTAATTTTGTGTGGTGATCGATTACGGGAATTCACGCTAGAATTGGTCATTTTTTACTTCAGTACATATCACTTGACTTATCTGTTTTCTCTACGGAAAAAGAATATCGGTGTCTTCAAACAAGTTGTAGAGAAAACGATTACTCGAAATTAAATGTACGTAACTTCCCGATTGAACAACAACAAATACAGTTATGCCTGTTTAAAGTGGTGACGTGGCGTGAATTGACTTAGTTTGTACAAAACTTGTTTGTGAACTGAATTCACTTCACGATATTAATAAGGCGGATTGCTGCTTAAAATCCCTTAAGAAAAAAAAAGAAAAAAAATTCACTTCACGAAACTCAAGTTGTTCTGAACCATTCTTTATATATATCATCCTGCCGGTGAGCCGTTGTATCTTTTTCGAAAAATTCATAATGTTTACGGCTTATATTCTTTCGTTCTTTGATAGCTCATGTTCCACTAATTATTTCCATCACCTATGGAAATGTGATTATTTTCAGGTACAAAGATGTACCAAGCGATTTCATAATATCAGTATTGAGTTTATTTTCAAAAATCTAAAATGTTGTCTCCAAACCCTTCCTGGGGTAAGTGGGGACGGCTTTATGCATACTTGATATTTAGACATTTTTTTCAATGTTCTCTCCTTTATTCAATACATTTTAGCTTTATTTAGCATTCAGGTCATGAAAAGTTGGGAAAAGTATTTGTGTTTTCTGGAATAAGCATATATTTTTAATAAAATCGGATCTCGTTTGTTGCAACATAAATTACACACAATTATCACTACTAGAGATGTACCGAATATTCGGCCGTACCGCAAAAAACCCGTTAAGCCGAATATTCGGCTCATCGAATATTCGGCCGAATAGGCCGAATATCTACTACAGACTTGTAAAATTTTTCAAATGATTTTGGATAATTTATAAAATATTCAAAAGCCATGCTGTATTTGCGATACATCTAAGGTAGACTTGCCAGATACTTTCAGAAAAAAGCGGGACATTTCACTAAGAAAAAGCGGGACACAGCCGAAAAAAGCGGGACATTTAAGAAAATCTTTAAAAAAGCTTAATTTTGTAGCCAAACTTACACGTTTAGCATCAGCCAAAATTATTCATAGAAAGTACACTAAGGTTTTCTTCCTAACGCAAATTGATTTTGATCAGTTTTTCTTACATGACTTCTGTTTACACGTTTTTTTCCCATATTCACCTTTATTTTTAACGGTTCTCGCGAATAAACACGTTATTTGAGAGAAAATATTTAAAGTCGTACATTGAAACGGTGTATTTTAACCTGCTTAAAAAAGCCTTTGTGTAATTTGTACAAAAAATTACTTTGTTTGGTAATTTGTTTTAAAATTTGAAAACTCAAGAAAACTTCCATCCTTCTATACGTCTGACAATTGAGTCGAAAAAGGTGGTGTATAATAAAGCAATTAAAGTAGGATTCCGACGAAAAAATTAATCTCTATGATTCTATGATCTATCATTTTTTGGAATCAACTTAAACAATATTTTCTTCATACATTGATTGAAAGGGCTCCAATAAGAACACTGAATCATAATCATACTGTAATGTTAAGAGCTTTAAAGTTATTCAGTATTGTCTTATATGAACTATGGAAAATTCTGCTTATTTTGAGAAACAAACGTATTTGAAAGATTTTCTGTTTAGCACAAAATTCAAACTGAGACAAAAGTTTGATTTTTACAGTGTTAGTGAGTTACCTTTGTAAAAAATTTCCAAGGAAAAAAAGCGGGACATTTTGAGGAAAAAGCGGGACAGCGGGACATTCAACAAAAAAGCGGGACATGTCCCGCTTTTGCGGGACGGATGGCAACCCTAATCTAAGGTGTATCGGCGTATCTTTCACAGCAGATCGTACAGAAGAATGCTGACAAGTATCGCTTTATAATTTTATTATAGTTTATAGAGCCCTACAAAATGAAATTTTGGATTCTGTGCTCATTATTAATTTTTTTGTCAGCAATCAAAATAGTAATCATGACATCTGACTTTAAAATCAGAATCTGAAATAAACAATTGAAATCAGAATTTTAATCTAGATGTGATTCTGAAATTTAAATCTCACTTTTGAATTTGAAATCCGAATCTGAAATCTTAATTCGAAATCTGAATCTGAAATTAAAATCTTTAATCAGAATCTGAAATCTAAATCTGAAACCTGAATCTGTAATCTGAATCTGAATCTTAATTCTGAATCTGAATTCATTTTCGGCATATCGGTGAAAATGTGTATTCTTGGAGAAAGAAATCTCAAAAAAATTTGATATCCATGTGATTAAAAAATCTTCTAAATGAATTTCTACTCGCTCATTTTCACCGTCTTTTATTTTTTCTAACTTTCTATCCGTCTATCGAATTTCATAATCTTGGAAAATATCTTCTTAAGCCCGGTTTACAGTTCTTGTGAACTCGAACTCGAACGTGAACGTGAACTCACCACAGTGAAAAAATATTCCGCAGTGAAATGTCAAATCGGTTAAATCTTCAAAATTAGTAAGAGGTTTGTTCAACTGCGGGTAGAAATTGGTTTCGATCGGAAAATGACAGATCATTGAACGAATGTTTTGATCGATACTTGTCGAACCAATGCTCAAATTTAAATTTAAATTTCTCAAAAAAACATATTGTTCTTCTTCAAAACATATTCAGCTTTGAAAACGATTGATTTAATCAAATAATCCCAAAGTTCTTATCTTTGAATACAATGAATTTAAATTAAATTTTATGAATTTAAAGTACTCCCAAAAAGTATTTATCGATCAAGGAGTAACGAGCTTTTAGCGATTCGTTTCTTTTGAAAAACTTATTGAAAGGACGTTATGAATATAACTTCTACAAGATAGCCATTTTTTGTTCTTTTTTTTTTTTTTTTTTTGTGGCGTTTAAATAGCTGTGAGAAGCTGACGCTGAAAAGGAAATGTGGGTAGAGGGGTCAGGGAAATAAAAGTTTAGAGTAGGCAGCTTAGAATAGTAAGCGATCTTGAGACGTTGGCTATACCATCTTGCACTTCCTTAAGTCCACTTCGGATGAATATGAACTTAAAGCAGAACAAGATAGTGAACTAACCCCTCATGATACCAGTTGGAGGAAATACGTTGGCGGTTTGAGACAGGTCGCTTAATTAATCCCAACGAAACTAACTACAGTATTTATATATAATTGAAAACAATAAAATAAAATGGAACGCTCTCACCATGTTATAGAACTCTCCTTGGGATTCGAAACCATCTTAGGGGTCCAATGTTGAGAGGATATAGCTTGAAGGCTCGTTCGTCATCATCAAAAAGTCACATGAAAAGAAATATAAAAAAAAAGAAAAGAAAAAAAGAAAAATTGGATATTAGTTCATTTTATCTATCAATATATAATATGAAGCCTAGCTCAAACCAGTAATAATCTAGCTTTAGTATCTTTATCGATATCGTCTACTTATCAAAAGAACTGGAAATGCACAATGCTGTTTTTCTAAAACCTAATCACTTATTCTGGTCAGCCTCTCTGACAAACTATGCTAAGTCTACATAGGGGTTCTATTAAAATATACCGTGTGCCTACTGTAAAATGCCCGAAATCAGTGATTTGGACTATCTACTCATTGTCATTATTCAAAACCGTACATTCTATTATATACTTCCATAGATGAATTTCAAACCTAACCGAAAAACGTAAAAATCTGCTAAAAATGAATAATTAAATAAAAAGCAAAAAAAAAACTTCTAACCAAATGAAATATAACATTCTTCAAGAACAGCATTTCCATCCAATGAGCCTCTAGTTCTTGTAAAATGCTTGATTTAAGAATAAGCCAACGAAATTCATAAACCGCAAATACACACTTACTAGAGCATTGGGGAGGCGAATACCATAATCTTTACCTAACATCGTAATACTTCTAGCACGTTTTCTCTATTTTTAATTCTATAAGACTAAACCAACTAACTATCTAACCAAACGAATTATGCCCTATTGAAAGTATCAACTTTTATTATGGTAAATTGTGATACTTTCACTACCACATGTTGCGATTGTTCTGCGGAAGGGAGGGCAAGTGTTTCAACTCCCACACTGAACCAAACCTGGCTATGAAATTTAAAAGATCGATCCAATAAATCTTATAGTTCTGGTACTAATAGAAGCTATAGATAAATCCAATAAAAATTATAAGAAAGTCCAATGGATTACAAAAATTATCTGTGCCAAGCAAAGCATACAAGAATTTCCTATAAATTTCATCAGTTTGAAAAAAGGTCATTTGGCGGGATAATTCGTCCTTTCCGTGTACTTGAGTTCGTTTCAAGTTTGTTGGTTTTTCGATTGGTAAGTAAATTGTTTTCAATGTGATTATCGAAATAGAAATTGCTAAATTTCAAAATGCGCCGTGGAAATTGATGATATATGTATCCTTCTTTAGGTAAATCTTTGTATCCCAGAGGGGGAGCAGCCCAGAAGAAAAACTCCGGATTTGAGCGACTGCGAGTACGATTTTATACTACAACAGAACAGGTAATCCGTGATTTTAAAAATTAATTTATGTTGAAATTGAAATTGTGGTTTGCTTTTAGATTACATCAAATTGTCAGAATAGTCGGAAAAAAATAAAGCTAATGCAGTCTACAGACGGAAACACCAGATAGCAATACTAAATGTGGTCAGCGGCCAACACCTTAACCACAACCGATTTCAACGAAAAATTTGAGCATATCCCAGATGAACTGTCGGTACATTGCTAGTCCTCCAGAAAGCAGTGAATTGTGTGTGAAATTGGCGATCGAGTTTGTTTGGTAGACGAGAATAAAATGTATTAACCATCAATAAAAACTTCAAATAATTATTCAACTTGGAAATAAATTTGAATAAAACTAATAAACTGAACGAGCATATTTTATTACGCGATAAAATCATTCATTTCATTACATTGAACAATAAATTTTATGAATTTGGCTTGCTTTAAAATTCATTGGAATTCCTATAAATTCAATCCTTTCTCTATTGATAAAAAGTATTGGATTTTCTAGTAGTGCGAAAATACTAGAATTTCTAATAAAGCTTATAGCCCGATTTTGTTCAGTGCATTCATCTTATCAACATGGATCATGAAAAAAATAGACATCTTTGAACCTACAGCTGAATTTAAACTTAATAAAGATGTCCAGCTCCTCTTCTAATTTAGGCCATATTATGACACCATGTTTAACAAGATTGTGTGTAACGACACTGTCATGAAAATGATGGTTTGATCTATCATTTTCACAAACATGCACACCGCAGCCGTTAACCCATTGCTACTTAGGGTAGGGCAAGATAGCCATTTTTTGTTCTTGATTGACAAACAAAAATTTCAAAATTACTTTTAATTAGTGAAACAATTGAAAAGGTTTTTATTTAATTAAAATGCATCAGTACTCTTTTGTTTGTTAATTTTTCTGCTTATCAGTTTTCCTTCAAACACATTATTTTTGAATGATTTCATAATTTTTAATAATTATTTCCGTACCTTTTCTGATACACACATTTGAACAAAGCGGAATCTATATTTTTATTTCAATGGAATCTGGTCATTCGATGATCTTCATTTACATCTATTCGTTGAGAAGTTCTTCCCACAGGTACATTTATTCGTCGAGAAACTCTTCCAACAGGTGCAATTAAATGATGCCCAAGCGGGTTTTAAAGTTAAAAAAAAAATATCGTAAGCGTTTCATTTCAAACTCGTAGTATTTTAAGGCCTTAATTGCCTTCAAATGTGCTTACAAATTAAAAAACTAATTTTTTATGAAGCAAAAATTTTTCCGTCATCGGTGAAATTTTTTTCAGAATGCACATTGCCATTCGGACGTGAAAATGAACGCGGAATTTATATTCACCACTCTTGTTTGTTTTCCGTTTTCACGTTCGCTCAGTGCGTTTACACTTCGAGCGGAATGTCAGTGAACGCGGAAAAAATATTCCGCAGTGAAAATCGGGGGAATTGAAATAAAATTAAAATTAAAGGGCTTTGAACAAGGAAATCAGTTCAAAAATAATCGTTCAACCATTCCGCATCTATTCCACCTAGTTTCGCAGCCATGGAATGCAGCATAGTCGAGTTTTTGAAGAATATAAGTTTTTTCATTTTCACGTTCGAAAGAACTGTAAATGCACCTTTACTAAAAAGGACATCAGTTTCACCAATAAGACCGATAAACTAATTTACAAACAAATTAAAATTCTTTATGAATTCTTAAGTCTGAATCTGTCTCTAACATTTGAAATATGAATTTGTAAACGGAATCAGAAACCTGTAATCATCTGAAATCTAATTATAAATATGAACTTGAAATCTTAATCTAAAATCTTGAAATGAATTCTTAAATCTGGGTCTTGTGATGATCATCAAATATGATGTATTATTTTAAAATAGTTACACATGTTAAAATTAGGAGAATTTCAGTAACAAATGGAAGCAATAGAAAAACATGTCTTGATACGTTCTGAAATCTGAATCTGAAATCTGAATCTGAAATCTGAATCTGAAATCTGAATCTGAAATCTGTATCTGAAATCTGAATCTAAAATCTGAATCTGAAATCTGAATCTGAAATCTGAATCTGAAATCTGAATCTGAAATCTGAATCTGAAATCTGAATCTGAAATCTGAATCTGAAATCTGAATCTGAAATCTGAATCTGAAATCTGAATCTGAAATCTGAATCTGAAATCTGAATCTGAAATCTGAATCTGAAATCTGAATCTGAAATCTGAATCTGAAATCTGAATCTGAAATCTGAATCTGAAATCTGAATCTGAAATCTGAAATCTGAATCTGAAATCTGAAATCTGAAATCTGAATCTGAAATCTGAATCTGAAATCTGAATCTGAAATCTGAATCTGAAATCTGAATCTGAAATCTGAATCTGAAATCTGAATCTGAATCTGAAATCTGAATCTGAAATCTGAATCTGAATCTGAAATCTGAATCTGAAATCTTAATCTGAAATCTGAATCTGAAATCTTAATCTGAAATCTGAATCTGAAATCAGAATCTGAAATCTGAAATCTGAATCTAAAATCTAAATCTGAAATATGAATCTGGAATCTGAATCCGAAATCTGTATCTGAAATCTGAGTCTGAAATCTGAGCCTGAAATCTGAATCAGAAATTTCAATCTGAAATCTGAATAAAAAATCTTTATCTGAAATCTGAATCTGAAATCTGAATCTGAAATCTTTTTTTTTTTTTTTTGGTACGCTTTATTTAAAGAGGGATTAACCTGATGTTTTCACCCTCGAAAAACAATAAGTTATATCACATTGAATAGATCACACTGTTTAAAGAAACGAATGATTTGTTTTTCCTTAATTTTGTTGTTTTCGAGTTTGTCCGCCAGGCTGCCTTCGGGTAGTAGATTTCGTCTTTGGTTGTCGTATTTCCGGCATTCAAGTAGAATGTGTTTTACCGTCAGCTGGATACCACATGTTTCGCATATTGGTGTATTTTCTCCTTCCATTAGGTATTTGTGCGTTATCCAGGTGTGACCATTCCTTAGTCGGGTAAGGACTTTCTGTTCTCTTTTGCTGCTTACATCCTTCCATTTTTCTGTCGTTGCTTTTATTTTTTTTTAGTTTCACGAAATAAGAAATCTGACATTCGAAATCTGAATCTGAAATCTGAATCTGAAATCTGAAATCTGAATCTGAAATCTGAAATCTGAATCTGAAATTTGAATCTGAAATTTGAATCTGAAATCTGAATCTGAAATCTGAATCTTAAATCTGAATCTGAAATCTGAATCTGAAATCTGAATCTGAAATCTGAATCTGAAATCTGAATTTGAAATCAGAAATCTGAAATCAGAAATCTGAAATATGAATCTGAATCTGAAAACTGAATCTGAATCAGAATCTGAAATCTTAAACAAAACTGAAACTCTATCTCAATCTAAAATCTGAATCTAAAATCTAAATCTGAAATCTGAATCTGGAATCTGAATCTGAATCAGAATCTGAAATCTGAGTCTGAAATCTGAGCCTGAAATCTGAATCAGAAATCTCAATCTGAAATCTGAATAAGAAATCCTTATCTGAAATCTGAATCTGAAATCTGAATCTGAAATCTGAATCTGAAATCTGAATCTGAAATCTGAATCTGAAATCTGAATCTGAAATCTGAATCTGAAATCTTAATCTGAAATCTGAATCTGAAATCTGAATCTGAAATCTGAATCTGAAATCTGAATCTGAAATCTGAATCTGAAATCTGAATCTGAAATCTGAATCTGAAATCTGAATCTGAAATCTGAATCTGAAATCTGAATCTGAAATCTGAATCTGAAATCTGAATCTGAAATCTGAATCTGAAATCTGAATCTGAAATCTGAATCTGAAATCTGAATCTGAAATCTGAATCTGAAATCTGAATCTGAAATCTGAATCTGAAATCTGAATCTGAAATCTGAATCTGAAATCTGAATCTGAAATCTGAATCTGAAATCTGAATCTGAAATCTGAATCTGAAATCTGAATCTGAAATCTGAATCTGAAATCTGAATCTGAAATCTGAATCTGAAATCTGAATCTGAAATCTGAATCTGAAATCTGAATCTGAAATCTGAATCTGAAATCTGAATCTGAAATCTGAATCTGAAATCTGAATCTGAAATCTGAATCTGAAATCTGAATCTGAAATCTGAATCTGAAATCTGAATCTGAAATCTGAATCTGAAATCTGAATCTGAATCTGAAATCTGAATCTGAAATCTGAATCTGAAATCTGAATCTGAAATCTGAATCTGAAATCTGAATCTGAAATCTGAATCTGAAATCTGAATCTGAAATCTTAATCTGAAATCTGAATCTGAAATCTGAATCTGAAATCTGAATCTGAAATCTGAATCTGAAATCTGAACCTGAAATCTGAATCTGAAATCTGAATCTGAAATCTGAATCTGAAATCTGAATCTGAAATCTGAATCTGAAATCTGAATCTGAAATCTGAATCTGAAATCTGATTCTGAAATCTGAATCTGAAATCTGAATCTGAAATCTGAATCTGAAATCTGAATCTGAAATCTGAATCTGAAATCTGAATCTGAAATCTGAATCTGAAATCTGAATCTGAAATCTGAATCTGAAATCTGAATCTGAAATCTGAATCTGAAATCTGAATCTGAAATCTGAATCTGAAATCTGAATCTGAAATCTGAAATCTGAATCTGAAATCTGAATCTGAAATCTGAATCTGAAATCTGAATCTGAAATCTGAATCTGAAATCTGAATCTGAAATCTGAATCTGAAATCTGAATCTGAAATCTGAATCTGAAATCTGAATCTAAAATCTGAATCTGAAATCTGAATCTGAAATCTGAATCTGAAATCTGAATCTGAAATCTGAATCTGAAATCTGAATCTGAAATCTGAATCTGAAATCTGAATCAGAAATCTGAATCTGAAATCTGAATCTGAACCTGAATCAGAAATCTTAATCTGAAATCTGAATCTGAAATCTTAATCTGAAATCTGAATCTGAAATCTTAATCTGAAATCTGAATCTGAAATCTTAATTTGAAATCAAAAATCTGAAATCTGAATCTGAAATCTGTAATCAGGAATCTGAAATTTAAAAACTGAAAACTGAAATATGAATCTTAATCTGAAAACTGAATCTGAATCAGAATCTGATATCTTAAACCAATCTGAAACTGAAACTTAATCTGAATCTAAAATCTACATCTAAAATCTGAATCTAAAATCTAAATCTGAAATCTGAATCTGAAATCTGAGCCTGAAATCTGAATCAGAAACCTAAATCTGAAATCTGAATCAAAAATCATTATCTGAAATCTGAATCTGAAATCTGATATCTGAATCAGAAATGTTAAATCTGAAATCTCAAACAAATCTGAATCTTAAATCTGAATCTGAAATTGAATTTGAATCTGAATCTGAATCTGAAATCTGAATCTGAATCTGAATCTGAAATCTGAATCTGAAATCTGAATCTGAAATCTGAATCTGAAATCTGAATCTGAAATCTGAATCTGAAATCTGAATCTGAAATCTGAATCTGAAATCTGAATCTGAAATCTGAATCTGAAATCTGAATCTGAAATCTGAATCTGAAATCTGAATCTGAAATGTGAATCTGAAATCTGAATCTGAAATCTGAATCTGAAATCTGAATCTGAAATCTGAATCTGAAATCTGAATCTAAAATCTGAATCTGAAATCTGAATCTGAAATCTGAATCAGAAATCTGAATCTGAAATCTGAATCTGAAATTTGAAATCTGAAATCTGAATCTGAAATCTGAATCTGAAATCTGAATCTGAAATCTGAATCTGAAATCTGAAATCTGAATCTGAAATCTGAATCTAAAATCTGAATCGAACATTTAAATCCGAATCTGAACCTGTAAACGGAATCAGAAATTTGGGCCCGAAACCTGAATCTGATTCTGAAATCTAAATTCTAAATCTGAATTTAAATGCTTTATCAGAAATCTGAATTTTAAATCTTAAATCTGGATCTTAAAATAAAGTTGGAGATCTAAATCTCAATCTGAATCTCAATTTGACATCGCAACCATCTTTGAATCTAATTATGAACCCTAAATCTTGTTCTGAAATTCTCTGCTATCTATAGTATACTAAATCTGAGAGTATTTCGTTCCGTTAGTTAAATTCATATATGTATCCTGAGAAAAAGAAACAAATGAAGTGAAGACATGTAAAAACGGTTCAAATCGTTCAAATAGTCTCATACACGTGACGACTTAAACACGTGTGACACTAAAAACCGTTATAACCTATCAAAATGTGTTTTACGTTAACGTTGTGAATCCATGTTTGATGGTTTGTGCTGATCGAACTTGATTTTTTTCTTAAAAATTAAGGCATAGGTACTAAGTTGTTAAGTAAAAAATCATAATTAAACTACAGATTTTACGTTGCTGATGATTGATGAGCGTGTTTAAAAACCGTTAAAGCTTAGGTGAAATGTGCATTGTAGCAATTACTTTATTGAGTTATTGTGCTATTGATCATCATTAATCATTATCAATAATCAGTAACTGTTTAAGCGAACAGCTAAAAACCGCCCAAAAAGGTCGCCAGATGGCGCGCGACAACCACTTCCTGTTTTGTGGCGCGCGCGACATTCTCTTTTGCTGTTGAATGAACGCGACTTCGAGACGGCAGCGCTGCCAACAAACGTCAACCAGTTTTGTTCTGTCAGTCTCCGACCAACACTCGTGCCGTTTAGCCGTCCGTCTCTCTTCGGTCTACGCGGGATCCGGATCGCCTCTGTTGGAAAGCTGATCTCTGTTCTATATATTTACTTGCTTGTGGTGCGGCTGGCCAACACACAGGGGTGCATTGAGTTCAACACGAGCCTTCAGGTCAGTTGGAGTGAGCGAGAAGTCGACGCCATTTTATGTTTTTTGCGCTTACACACGAATTTGTGTTGTCTGAATGTGAGTTGGTTTGGTAGTCCACCACTGCGTGCAGTTTCGGTGAATACTCTTCTCTCGCGGGCGGCGAATGTCTACTTGGTCAACATAAAATATCGCGATTTTCCACAACACCGCTACAGGTGCAATGAAAAGTGCATCCAAGTGAAGTTCCAACCGAGGTACAGTGAATGGTGATAGTTTTGACGGTGGGATGATATGATTTGGGCGTGAAAATTAGGTTTTTTTTGGGGCAATTTTTCCATCACCAGCAATTGTGAAAAGTCTCGGTGAAGCATGTACAACAATGATGTCCCTCCCTCCTGGCTTCTCCGGCCTGAAAACGATGTTGGCGGCAGAATAACGCCGTTGTATGTGTGAAAAGAGGTGTTCTCACTCTCGCTCTTATGTCAATTGCGTATGAATGTATTGGTTTGTTTTTAAAAATTTGAGAGCGATTTCGCCGATGTTTGGTACTAATCAGCGTTGGCAAAATACTTAAAAGTTGCTCTAAAGTATACAGTGATTTTGTAGTTCAAATTTATTTCAGTGATAGAAGTTTTTTTTTATCTATTTCCGTTAATTGAATGAAAGTAAAGTGATCAATTTATAATTTCCAGTGCTTCACATAAGGATAACAATTGATCCCGGCATCAAAACTGCTTTGGGTAAGTATCTAAATTGTTAATAGCAATGACTTATATTTACATACAATAATCTTGATCAATTCAAGAAACCTTTAATAGCCCATTTAAATTTAAAATATCAGATTTATGGTAGTTTTTGATTTTATTAAGATACATTTAGAATTTTGGATATGTGACGCTGTGAACCGGGCAAAATTAAAAGTTGATAGCTACAGCCTTTTAGATGTTTTTTGTACGTTCAGTTAACGAGCTTGACATAAACCTAAAATTAAATTTTTGAATTTATTTGACAGATAATAGCATGCATTGAACAAAGTTAGTAACCTGTTAAAAAATCTAGTTAATTTTTTTTCTGTATTTACGCAGAATTTATCTTTAATACAACTCAAATCAAAAGTTGTCCATACTAGTCTCGAGATTATAGAAAAAAAATCTTGACAACATGAATTGGTTCTTCATATGTTCTGTATCAATGGATTGGACCGTGTGGATTTCACAGGGTAATGGACAATTTTGTAGCTTTCTTGAACGGCACCACTGTCAAGTAGCATGTGCCAAATGGGCCAAATGCCGAATAGATGACAGAGAGAAGCAAAACCAAAATCGGTAGAAGTGCTGCATACAAATGGGGTGTGTAGCGGAACGAGGTGCACCGGGTGCTTTCAATGGGAGGGGGTTGCGGAGTGTTGTATAGTTTTTTAAAAACAGCGCTCCGCAATGGGGCCTTGTGGATGTGTCTAGCAAATCCAATATGGCGGCCGGGGGCAATCAGCAGGCAGCTGGGCCCCAAACTTAGCCGGAACAGCCAAATCTGAGGCATATCCGGTATGTTTAATTCCGAAATTAACCGAAAACTTGTATGTGTTTTCGCGGATTTCCTCCGGTTGAAGTCACTGTTGTTGGTAGTCGTGTGCTTAGATTGTTGAAATCGTCTCGGTCGTCGATGCTTCCGACTCTCGCGATATATGTACCTTTAAATGCTGCTCACAGCTGATTATATACAAAATATCACCCATTTCCCATACGACTATCGAGTGCATAGTGTTTATTACTCGTTCGTTAACCTCAGGTTGTTAAATATGCGTTGTGCATATTTTGAATCAAAACAATCATTCTGACTACACAAAAATGATATGTCACCCTATAAATTTCCTCAAATCAATCCCAGAAAAAATACTGCTTTTTTTGTTACGTATCCCTGATGAAAACTTATATATAGCGGATGTTGACATTTATCGGCTTCACGTTATTCTATATCATGCTGTATCCGGAAAGTCATTTTTATAACCGTAAAGATGTTGTGAATCATCATTCAGGATCAGCTATCCAAATTATTTTGCACGAATAAGCACACAAAGAACAGTAATTCCGGAGGGCTGAGCGCTAGGTTGTGAAAATTTTCCCCAGAAGAGCCAGTGAGTTGCAGAGTTTTGAGGTTATGTTTGGAAGCACCACTACCAACAACCCATCAGCAGCAGCACCAGAGCGGTTACGAATCCTCAGTCACCGAGTCATTGAACACACGGGGCGCGCGGTTAGGACGGGGCTCGTACTACGGGGATGGAAAGGGTGGACCAGGTACAAGGGACATGAAACACGAAGTAGAGAGGAGTCACAGAAGGGTGAAGGGCGAGGGGGTGAACGAAAGCGATGAAAAAGCAGAAAACTGTACTTCGTCGTAGACTGTGGCGTTGAGGTGTTCCAGAAGAAGCGCAGCAGCAGCTGGCTCATGGCATTGTAACGCGAGGCGATGAGGTGTAAAGGGAGGGATACGGCACGTGTGCGGGGGCGACGACGTAGCACGATGTTCTTCAAGCTCCTTGATTGAAAATCACCCCAGTAATGAAAACTTTTCCGAATCGCTCCGACAATTCCAATTTTTTAAGCCGGACAAAAAATTTCATGCAAAAACATTTATGAATCATTGAAAGCCAAAAAGTGGCAAGCAGATCTTATTCCAACTTAACATTTCAAAATGTTTGGGAATAGATAAGGAGAAAACATTAGTTGGTAATCAAACACATTATCACTCAGTACCTATTGTATGACAGTAGACAATTAACCGATTAGCTAGCTGTTGTACATACATACTTCGAATTTTCGAAAAAAAAAACCTGAAGGTATTGAATTAAATAGAATACCTTTGAATTGAATTGGCATAATCGTAAGCTGCTGTAAAGCTTCTTAGATCATTCAAAGTGTTCCAAAATTATTTCTTCGCCACATATGAATCTACAAAATTACAAATACACACCCCTGTTAGTTTTCTACCTTGTCCATTGGCTCTCCGGAGACCTGGCTATTAAGGGTGAGCCTATAAAAAAACCCAAGTGAAGATATCTGAATCGTTAATAGTGTTCAATTGTTGCGCCTCGGGATGTTTCTAAAAGATCCTTGGAAACTTACAGGAACAGCCAGATCTTCGAGAGATCACATTTTCTTCGTGACTAACAAGCCAATCTTCTAAACGATAGGGGAGAGTGGGGATACTTGATCCCCTTTTCTTATTTTCACCATTTCTTTCTGGAAAAATTTAGCAACTCGCCGTCTTTGACATTTTTTGACAGCTTGTAACTTCAAGTTTCTATGCTCCAAAAATTAGATCGATACTTGAACCCGTTGATGAACTAGAAGCATTTTCATGGGAGTAAAAAAATTGCGATTTTTCTGAAGTTAGGGGAGACTTGATCCCCTATTGAAGGAGACTTGATCTTTTATTCAGGAAGCCCTAATCCTTGTATAAAAATCAAACAAAACCCCAAGATAGAATGTTAATTGACTATTTTGGTCATATTTGTTCTCAGTTCACAATTTATAGCAGACATAAGAAGAAAATTCTTTAACTTTGTCTCAACGCTATTAACATTGCATAATTAAAGACGCTATTTTTTATAATTAAGAGAAAATTAATTATTTTTGCTCTTTTCATCAGACAATTGTTTGATAAATATTAGTTTTTGGATAAATATAAGTAATTTCGTAATCAGCAATCATAACGATCAAATCAGAAGAAGAATGTGCCATTTGGAAGGGGGATTAATTGTACCCAACTCTAGGGGATCAATTGTACCCATAATCAACATTTTAGAAAACTTTTTCTGAAAAAAGTTGAGAGTTGTCTATTGCTTTGAAAATATGGCATTATGAAGTTCATTTTACGCTCGAACGATTGATAGGGGAGATGAGGGCATAACTAGCACCCGAGGCATAATGAGCACTACTCTTTTCTACGAAAGTACGTATTTTCTTAAATAAATTTTCATGAGGATTTGTTTCGTACTTCCTATAGTATTAATTTTTCACAAAAAAAGGAATCTCCTTATCATCTTTACAGAGTTATTTAAAAAAAACTAGCTTGGTTCTCAAGTTACGAAAATATTATAATTTTTGAGCACCACGAAATAAGCTCTTATGATCTTAAAATAACCTTGATCTATAATGTACGCACTGCAACATGATGTACACATTGTTTCTCAATTTTTACCATCATCAAGTTTTTGATTTTTCACATTTATCAATTTTAAAACACATTTTTACTTAAATTTGTTGACTAGGGGCATATAGAGCACCATATTATCGAGGCATAATGAGCATTTTCTGCCGTAGAATCTAGCAGCGAATTAAAATTGATTTATAGCGCCACACCTTGACTAATTTTCATCCGACGATTTAGCCTATTGGTAAGGTGTCGGAGAGGTAATCAAAAGACTAGCGTTAGATTTCTGTTCGAGATGATTTTTTTCCATTTACAATTCATGATCGATTTTTTTATTGTTACATTATACGGCTAGTAGCATCATCCTCCGAACAAAGCACATAATGTATGAGCGTGCGAGAATTGTTTGTATTCTACAAACAGACCTAGATTATTTTGTTATTGCTTTTTTTTGATGAATCTACGACTCACCTGACTTCATCGAATTGAATTTGCTGCTAGATTGCCCCACATCTTGCCCTGATTGATGGTGCTCATACTGCCTCAGGGAGATTTCTCATTATGCCTCCACAGTGGCTGGTTTTCAGCTTTTGGCAAAAATTTTTAAAAGGCATTTTTACACGTTTTCATCTAGTTTTTCACGTTTCAGCCCGTTGGGGAATAGGCTTTTCAAGTGTCTGAACACGAAACAATAATGTAGCCTCCATATTATAGCTATTTTCTATGGTTAAATAACCGTTTTCCTTAAGGTGGCCATTATGCCCCCATCTCCCCTACATTGGAACAAATATTTTTTTCATAATTTTCCCATGAAAGGAACATTTTAAAGTGATGAAAAAAGATCTTCAAGTTACATTTTGTGAAATTTTTCAAACAAAGTTCAATTACTCAAACAATTATTTTGTTAAAAATTTTTAAACTACAAGCATTGTTATTTTGCTCGTTTTGGCACATTTTTCTAGAACAAAAAAAAAGTTATTGATGAAAAACTTTTTTTTCATGTTTCTCCCGAACAAAATGTCTCAAAATCCCATACAAATTTCAGGCTCGTTGAGCGACCCCTTCCCGTGATCCGATCTGACCCAAATTTGGCATGAGATCTTGTACTAGGCCAAGGATCAATTTTAGCCTGCAGCACATAACTTTTTCAAAAGTCGGGCCATTTGGGGCACTCTAGTGCCCCTATACAGGGCTGGTAGCGAGTCACTTTTTAGTGACTTGGTCACTGTTTATAGGTCAGTCACTAAAAAGTCACTTTTTTCAACATTTGGTCACTAAAGTCACTATTTTCCGAAAAATGGTCACTTTTATCATCAAAAGTCACTTTTTTCGCCGAAAATAAACCAATGAAAGAGTAATTTGAATTGCGCGTGTTAATATTGACGGTAGTAACGGTAAATTACTTGATCAGTCAGTCAGAAATTTTTTTCGCCTCCGGCGGAATTTCGGCATGACCCTTGGATTGAGACATTTCGATCTACGACATCACGACAATTGAAACTAACTTTGATTGTAGATTTTAATTTTTAGTTCAATCAACTTTTTGTATTGAAACTCAAAACTTGATATGCAAAAACCCTATCTCGTCTTTAGAATGGGTTTTTATTAAGAAGTGTAACTAAGATTGAGATTGAAACGAACCATTTTTTTTTAATTAAAAAAATCTTTTATGTCATAACAAATGTTATGTTGATATGAAATATTCTTAAAAAAACCATTTCATACTCAATTTTATTTCGTGTTTTTTGTTCTTCTAACTATTTAAAAAAGGGTTTTAAAAATTTACACAAGGCCACAATATTTACATTTTTCTTAATTGCAATGAATTTAAACGGTAATTTCAACTTATTTGGGTTCCCCGAATCAAAATATGTATGCAATATTTCTATCAGCTTTTGTTATTGAAATGACTTTGGAAAATAATAAAAAATCTTTAGAGACGTTTCTGCACTTTTTTTTTTTTTCAAAAACTCAAATCAAAAACATATTATTTAAAAATAAAAGTTTTATAAGAATTGATGAGCTTTAAATAGAATCAATTTTTTTTTACACTTTCTGCTGTGATGTCAAAAATACTTGTAATGACATTTTTCCAGTTATCCATCAGTTATCTATCTATCAATGTTTGATTTTACTAGTAATAAACTCTTTATCACCAAAACTAAATGTGTTAGGCCGAATTTGACAAAGTTTCTAGTTTAGGACACTATTTCCAAATCAATAATTTTTAAAAAATAAGCACCAATATGGTTATAGTGAAACATGTTTATTGAAAAAACTCTTCCTGAAATGTTTTTAAAAACTAATCTTTTTTTATTTCCATATTGTTTTTTCAATTTTCAAATAAATTTACCGAATTTTATTGTACAGTTTGCCTACTTGCCGGTTTTTTTTTTCAATCAAACTTTTTAAATTTTTAAGACATATTTTTAACACTTGTTTTTAAATTATGAATTTTCGTGTTCTTCAACCATAAGCCTTTAACTCCAAATGTTTAATAATAAAACATAATTTCAACCTCCTGTTCTTTCAGGACCCAATATTTTAATCAAAAGAGACAAAATACTCAGAGCTTGTAATTTAGAGCAGTGTAGTTGAACATGAAGTTATTATTTAAGCTTCAAAAATGAAATTTTGATAACTGACGATTTTACTTCATTAAAGGTTATATAAGCCAGACAAAGCTTATATAACTGGCACTTTTATAATAATTTTAAACATATTCTTCTTTTTATCAAATTAAATTAAACCATCGAACATTGAATAAATTCTGTTCAAAATTCATTTCTTATTCAGTAATCGGTATCACATTTTAAATCGTGATTAAATATCTTTTGTTCAAATTAAAAAATTACAGCAGAATTCCTCACTAAACTTCCAGTTGAAAATGAGGAAAAGAATTCCAAATTTAGATGAATAAAAATTAACAATTATTATCATTTTCCTAACATCTATTCATGTAAGTTTTGTACAAGATTGGACATTTATTTTAGAATTCAGATTTTTTAAATTTTAAATTAGCTAAGAAATTCTTTTGAAACTAATTTATTTCTTATATTCTTGGCTTATCGAAAATTTGAAAGATTCATTGTAATATATTTCCAAAATTTTGTTTATCAGTAATTTTTTTAGTGTGTTGAACATGAGTGACAAACGGTGGAAGAAAACCTTTTCCTTTTCAATTTTTCATTTTTGGCATTGTTATTATTTTTATCTAAATTTGAATTTCGAACCCCCCCCCCCCCCCTCCTTCCTTGGACGGGTCCTTCGCACGGGCCTGATTTGGTTACATTTTTTGTACTTCAAACTTACTTTTTTCGTTCTACATAGTCACAATTTGGTCACTTTTTTCGGTCCTCAAAGTCACTATTTGGTCACTGGCTGACCGGTACCTCAAAAAAAAATCGTTTTAATGCAACACGCAGCGAAAAGATTTTTTATTTCAAGGAAAAATGCCACGAAAACAAAAGAAAATTTCCTTTGATTTTAAGAAAAATAAAAATTTCTTCGGTTCAAATCCAATTTCATTTGTTTTGTTATTTTCTTTTGCCACAATGTAATTTGGATTTAGAATTAAAGACATTTATTTATTGAACTATTTTCCAGTACTTCTAATTGGAAGAAATATTATCGAAATTCTTATTAGGAAATTCAAAAGAATTTTAATTTTATTTTCATTCAAAAACAAATGAAATACTGGGTCACAAACTGGTTCACTAGAATCAAATCATCCGGTCCTAATTTTCGTCGACTTGACCGCTGGATTTGGAGTAGTGTCATCTTGCGCAGCTTGCATCGCGATTAAGGTATCCGAGGACTTGAAAAACCTATCCGTCGGCCGTGGTCCTGTAAAAATGCAAACACTGCCATCTCTGCAAATTGACTCTTTAATTGGCATACACTTACCATACTTCATCCTGAATCCTCTTAATTAAGCTAACTCTGATTTAAAAATATCTTTTGAATCAAGGGCTGAAGATTTTATATAGAGAAATCATTTCTAGCAATAAGCAATTGAACCATTTATTTAGAATCAGAGATTATGTTTAAAATCAAAGTCCAAATATATTTAGTTCAAAGTTCAAAGAATATACTTTCCTTCAAAAAAAATATTTCTTTGAATCAAAAACATAGAGTTTGGTTCAAAAAAAAATGTTTTGAATCAAAATCAGTTTAGTTTTGTTTCAAAACCCTAGTTTTCTTTGCATGAATGTAGATTTTATGGATTTTTTTTCCGCATACCAGATTTGTCCGATAAATTCCAATTTTTTTTTTTAATTTTAACTCCGAGTAATGAGAGAAGGATGTCAAATTTGGCTTAAATAATAATTAACAAAACAATATGCCTTTTTATATATATTCTTACTCTAAGCATGATATTTTCGATAAAACAAAATCTTTTCACTTTGTTTGAAAAACCTCAATTAAAAAAACAATAAATTTACAATTACTTTTTTATAATTATTTCACTGTTGAAAATTTTTTCATAAATTACTCGAACCGGTTTCTATTCTGTTTAGTTACAAAATTTACGCTTCTTTTCAATTTGATTAAGCTAATGTTCGTATAGATTTTAAAACAAGTTAGCGAAAAATAAAATGCGAAGAATTAAAGCCGGTCACATTGAGGTTTTTAAAAAATGGAAATCTTCTGGAATAGGCTATGATTTTCGAGAAGTGAAAAAGTTCTAACTACTAATTGACAACTAATTAGAGGTGGAAAACAGTTAAAGACCATGCGGGAAATAATCGGGAAATCCAAATTTGAAATTAAGTAGCCACCCTGTGGCCACTGATTTTGTAAAACCAACAATATCTGTCCAATTCGCCAAATTTGGTTCTTAGGCGAAATGGGCACAAATCCTTCTAAGTAAGCTGCCAAAGTTTTGATTAACACAACACCCGAACTTACACCGAAAGCTTGCCAATGGATTCGTAGTCAAAGCATCTCCATGACTTTCTAGTAAACTTTTTAAAGTACTGCCCTTTCCCTCCGCACTCAAACAGAAGAGGACTGCCGTTTTCCACAAACCCCAGCGGCGGCCGCCCTTCACTGTTTTTTTTTTCCTTCACTCTACTGTTGCCATTGTTGCCACCAGCTCTAGTGCGCATTGCTTGGCTGGCTGATTTGCTGAACAGTTTTCCCAAACACACGATCAAATGGTGTGCTGGCACAAATACCATCGGCAGCTTGGGCACAACTTCACACCATTGAACGCCACACGCGCGCACACACACATCAACGCTTACGTGCACACTTCAAAATCAATTCAGCAATAACAACAATTCTTTGGTACCCCTCGAACATCCCCTCAACGCGTCACACAGAAAGCCATATGCAGCCGCCCTTAGGTTGATGTTGGCATGATTTCTGAAGCAGACACGAGTGAGTAGAGCTTGTCCCACATTACGCCGCCCCTTACTGAAACAACCCTTGTTACCTTACCGTCTACGCCTGGTCCCCGGATATCGACAGATACCTACCTAAATGCCGTTGAACCAGGATAGATAATGTTTGAAACATTAGCAACCTCTACGTGCTTTCATTTTTACTTTTTTTGCATCAATTCTACGGATGCTGCTGAGCATCCAATCTTATATACGGTTCATAATTCAGATGAGCTTTCGTTAGCAATTTGATTAATGGGTTCAATATCTGTGGCAATACAGATCGACAGAGAGAAGGTATTTTAAAAAAATCATTCAAATGTTTAATCACCCAATTTGCTGTTATTGATTATTTTAGACCACCGTATACTAGTAAAAGCTGTTTCAAAATTAAACGCAAACGAAACTTGAGCTTTTCGGATCATCATTTTCCAATTTGATGTGCCGTTTTCTTTCTTCCATCTCTCTTCTCCCTTTCTCTTCCGTTCGTTTCGTTCAAAGTTTTGCCATAGCCATTGCTTTCCAATTCTATACCGATGCTGTTGCTGCTTTACTGGACTGTACTTTTTCATTCTTTGTTTGGCTGTTTGCATCTATCATGAGGTCCTTTTTTGACCATCATTCGACGAAAAATTATCTTCAACTAATTCAATACTTTATTGCATACATTGCCCTCACAAGATGTCTATTGCTTTTGTTTTTTTTTTGCTCAATAAACATAAAACTCCCCATTCTGTTATTTTGTGCACAACTATCTTTTTTATCTTTTATGTATACGTTGTCGTTTTTTTAGAAATCAGATCCAAACGGGAATATGTATATTAAGAGAAATTTTTTAACGTTACAAATCTTCTAATATATAAAGATGAGTTGGACTATATATGTTTGTTTGTTTGTATGCACCTTATACAAATCCACACCGCTGAACCGACCAGCCTGAAATTTGATACAGAGATGTAGTTGAACCAGGGTAAGGTTTTAGTAATAGTTATGAGCCCCTCCCACCTAAGAAAAGGGACCCTCCCATACAACTTTCGGTTTTATTCACACGAACCAAAAGTCATGGCACCCGTTTTGGCAACCGCTTTTTTTTCCTTTGGCGGGGTTATTTTCGCCATCACCATGGGCCGGGCATTAGTAACGATCGTCCAGAGTTCACGTGTACTGGAAAGCAAATCAAAGCTTGCTCAGCATTAAAAATTTGAAAGGTAAAATTTTGGCAGGTGTTTTTTGTACATGCTACTGCTGAAAGCATGTGATATTGGTACGAGATTTTTGGATGCAATAATGAGCTTACATTATGGATTGATACAACTAGCCTGTTAATTACTTACTTATTGACTAGGACTTGAAGTGGTTTTCAGAGTACTGGGGGACTTCGAGAGTCTACAAGAATATACAGTGAACAGAATAGTGAACAGTGAACTGACTTCTTCAGCTGAATAACAATTTGGACTGAGTGTTGAAAAACTATTGAACAGATTTTCATAAATTCCAGCTTTTAAGAACAAACTATTTTTATATTTTTAGAAATTCCTCAGGGAGAAAGAATAAATAATAAGATTTATAGTTAACAGTTGAAGGCTTCGATTTCAACGCTTTGATAGCCGTTGGGGAATTTAAACGGGGAATTAGAAAATCGATCAAATAATTAAATCTGAGATTTTTAGTGGTAGGTATACATTTCAAATTCATTGACCAATTTATTATTTTTGAGTTATTTTTGGTTATCAATGTGTTCGATTCTACTTTCCAATTTTGAAAACACTTATTGTAAAACCATTTAGAACTGCGAATTCAAACAAATGATATTTAAAAAATTTAACATTGAATTTAACAAGAATAGAAACTTTGAAATAAAACTGAAATAAAACCTTTTTCATAACATTATAGTAGTATCCTCAGTTAAGATGATTCGTTTTCGAAAACTTCCAAAAACTATTAGTGGAACTTTCAACATTTAAGAACAAATACTCATAAAACAGTGTGAAATTAGAAAGCGGTAAAGGCAAACATAAAATTGAAAACTTGAAAAATGGGTTTTTAACATGATTCCACAAGATTCGGAAGTCTATTAAGAAATGTTTCAGTAAATAAAACTTTAATATACCATTGTACAGGGAACCATCATGAAAAGTAAGAGATTTTTTTAGAGGGGGGATGGGAAAAATAAATAACAATTTTACCATTTGAAGATAAAAAATCAGACGAAATGAAACAAATAAGCGCAGTGAAAACGATAAACACAGTCAATAACCGTAATAAAAACTTTAGAAAGACTAACAAATTTCTTATAATGATGAAGTCCTAAGTTTTGAAAACTCAAACGACTCATTTTGATTTATATTTTATGTGAACCCGAGCAAGGCCGGGTAAAATCTGCTAGTAATGTATAATCGTTGCTCGTTGTTGATGATTCTTCTTTTATCGATTACTAATTTGTAGTTTTTAAACCTTAATTTGGCCATTAGTTCCACCAACTGTATTTGGGATCGGAACATTATCATCCAAAAACAGTTTCAGAAGAGTTAGGAGCCAAATACCAGATGGGGTATGAAAATGCTTCAAGAGCAGCTTTGGGGTCGTTCACATACCACGTAGACAACTTAGGGGTAGGGGTGGGGGTGAGTTATCCCCCACGGAGAGGGGGTAGGGGGATTGGTCATGCCCACGTGGACATACAAATTATCTCATAAATATTTTCGAAAGGTGAATAAAATCTTAAAATTGATTGCAATAAAAAAATATATAAAAAACTTTAAAAAGTGATTGAACCGACATTAAGGGGGGAGTATGGTCTAATGGGTAAAAAAACAGCATTTTCACGAATTTTTTTTAGAGCTATCGTTCGAACAAATGTATTCAAATTTTTTGCATTATACAAAGCATTGTTAGAAGAACATTTAGTAATTTTTTCGTAGAAAAATATTGAAAAATGAGCCGGTGACGGAGCACTTTCGAGGATGCCTTTTAGAAAACAGGGTTTGCGGTGGACACTGTATCTCAGCACAGGATCATCTGAAGTTAAAAAATCTGAGTAAAATATTTTTAAAAGATGTATTTCTGGACCCCAACGATTATATTTAACCTAAAAAAAAAATTAATGAAATTTTTGTGGCGGTTTGAAGTAAAAACTACGATTTTTCACGAAAAAATCCGCCTTTTTTGATCTGTAAAATCTCCCCAAAGTAATCTCTCTCGCTCTCTCTTTCTCTCTTTCTCTCTCTCTCTCTCTCTCTCTCTCTCTCTCTCTCTCTCTCTCTCTCTCTCTCTCTCTCTCTTTCTCTCTTGCAGTATTAGATAACAGGAGATAAAGGCTTATAATTTGTACAGTTTTGCTTCGATTGACTTGAAAATTTGACACAACATTCTTGAAATGTTTTACAAAAAGAAAATCTATATATATAAAAATGAATTTCTGTCTGTCTGTCTGTCTGTCTGTCTGTCTGTCTGTTCCCTATAGACTCGAAAACTACTGAACCGATTTGCGTGAAACTTGGCAGATGGGAGTATTGGAGGTCGGGGAAGGTTCCTATAATAGTTTGGGATCCCTCCCTCTTTCTGGAAGGGGGGAGGGGCTCATTTAAATAAAAGTGATAAGTCTTCATAACTCGAAAACTGATCATGCAAATGGAACCAAATTTGGCGTGGGAGTGTATTTCGGTATGAGGAACGTTTCTATGATGAATTGATACCCCTAAAGAGACTACTTACAAAGAGGCGCAGTCTGATCCCTTTTGAAATAATAAGCTTGCAATCCTGCTGTGGGCTGCCTTTAAGACTGCTTGGTTTTGCTCGATTGGAATGACACTGACAGAGAATCGAAAATTCCAATCGTGACATTTCGTCTCTTTGTTTACTATAGGCTCGTTACCCCTACCTCCTTCCAGTGGGGAAATAGGAAGAGGGGAGGGGGCCTTCTTTACAATTTTTTACATAACTGGAGAACTAATGAAGCAAATGGAACCAAATTTGGCATGGGAGGGTAGTGGAATACGAGAAATGGTTCTATGATTATTTCACACCCCTCCCTTCTTCCAGTGGAGATTCATGAACGGGGGGAGGGGCCTTTAACCCCTTTTTTTTATTACATAACTTGAAAACTATTTGAGCAAATGAAACTACTAAACCGATTTTCGTGAAACTTGGCAGGTGGGGTAAGTGGAGGCCGGGGAAGGTTCCTATTATGATTTGAGACCTCTCCCCCTAACATGAAGGGGGGAGGGAGTCTCCCAAGAAAAAGACTGATGATTGTATTACTGAAAAACCGACCAAGCAAATGGTATGAAACTTGACATGGGATGGTATTTGAATACAAACAATATTTTTATGATTATTTGAAACCCCTCACTCTTTCCAGTAGGGAGATATAAAGGGGAGGAGGGGGCCTCTTTTATAATTTTTTACATAACTCGAAAACTAATTACGCAAATGGAATCAAATTTGGCATGGGAGAATATTTGAGTTCAAAAAACAATTTCTCTGATTATTCGAGTACCCTTCCTCTTTCCAGTAAAAAGAGGGAGGAGGCTTCTTACAATTTTTATTGGCCAACTCAAAAACTAACAAAGCAAATGGAACCAAATTTGGCATGGGAGGGTATTTGGATACGAAAAATATTTCTATGGTTATTTGAGAACCCTCCCTCTTTCCAGTAGTAAGACATAAAGGGGGAGGAGACCTCTTCTATAAATTTTAAAATAACTGGAAAACTAATTAACCAATGGAACCAAATTTGACATAAAGGGTATTTGGGAACGAGAAATGCCTCTATGATAAATTGAAGCACTACCTTTTTTCAGTGGAAAGATATAAAGGAGGAAAGGGGGGCTTCCATACAAATTTTTAGCATAACTCGCATGTTTTGCCTAAATTAATTGAGCAAATGTAACCAAATTTTTCATCAAATCGTATTTGAGTACGAAAAATACTTCTTTGAATATTAAGTTCCCACCCCTCCATTCAATGGGGAGAATGGAAGGGGGGATGGTACTTCCTTTCAAGTTTATGCATAACTCAAAATTTACTACGCAAATATAACCAAATTTGGCATGGGATGGTATTTCAATACGACAAATATTTCTTTGTGAAACCATTCCTTTCTTGCATTAGGAGGATAGAATTTAGAATATACACTCTTTTTTTTTACAAAATCCGAGAAATGGACAAAACAAAATGGACAATGGACAAATTTGGTATGGTTTTATGATTATTTACACAATCCTCCTTCCATTGAGTGGGTACATAGGAGAAGGAAGGTGGGCCAATACAATTTTGTTAGCAATTTATGCTAACGAAGCCAACAAATAGAAACAAATATGGCATGGAAAGGTATTTGGTTACGAGATATGTTTCTGAGATTGTTATAGACCCTCACGCTTAACAGTGTAAAGAGAGGAAGAAAGGAGGGGGCTCCATATAAATTTTGTTGTAAAGCTTGAAAACTTATAAACCAATGGAACTATATTTGATATAAGTGGATTTTTGAGTACGAAGAAAATGGGTATGATTATTATAGACCACGACCTCCGTTCAGCAGGAGGTGATGGGCAAGACACTTGGGCTCTCTTATCCGTTTTTTAGCATAAATCCAGAACATATCAAGCAAAAACAACCATGTTTCATAAGTTAGAATGTTTGCCTACGATTAATTTGAGACCCTCCTTTTTCAGGGCGAAGCTTAAAGAAACAAATTACAACAATCAGATCTTTAACCCATTCGAGACGGAGGCCTTTTCACGACATTCGAACTCATAGTACTTCACTCTTAGATAACTTTCATGTCGTTTGATTTTCATCAAAACTATTTCCCAATACATTTTGCATAACATTTGCGGATTCCATTGGTATGAGAATATTATTTTTCCGAGCAATAGTAAACTCACAATGAAAGATTGTTCTGACAAAGGTACAAAAATTCCATTGCACACACGGTGTGCAATCGGTCTCGAATGGGTTAACACAAATTTATAGATCAGGTTTTACAAAATTTGTTTAAGTTATCTTTGTATTTCAGTTCGAAACTCCAGCTGCAGCTCCCATTTCGTAGCGGTTGCTTTTTAATTATGTTATAATTTGATTTGAAATGATGCCAACAAAATATTGAAAGTTTGAATAATTTCTGTAAATATCAATTATTTTTGAAAGGTGTAGCAAAGCACACAGGGTCAGCTAGTCTATATATATAAAAATGAATTTCTGTCTGTCTGTCTGTCTGTCTGTCTGTTCCCTATAGACTCGGAAACTACTGAACCGATTTGCGTGAAAATTGGCAGGTGGGGGTATTGGAGGCAGGGGAATGTTCCTATTGTGGTTTGAGACCCCTCCCTCTCTCATGAAGGGGGGGAGGGGCCTCCCAAACAAAAGACAATTTTTTGCATAACTCGAGAACCCATCAAGCAAATGGTATCATATTTGGCATGGGGTGGTATTTGGGAACGAGGAATATTTCTATGAATATTTGGTACCCCTCCCTCCTTTAAGTGGCGTGATAGAAAGGGAGGAGGGGGGCTACCTTACAATTTTTCATATAACTCGAGAACTAATCAAGATATTGGATCCAAATTTGGCATGTGAAGGTATTTGGATACGAAAAATATTTCAATGATTATTTGAGACCCCTCCCTCTTTCCAGTTGAAAGGGGGAGGGGCCTCTTTCTTATTTTTTTATATAGCTCAAAAACTAATAAAGCAATTTGAACCAAATTTGGCATGGGAGGGTATTTGGATACGAAAAATATTTCTATGATAATTTGAGACTCCTCCCTCTTTCCAGTAGGGAGATATAAAGGGGGAGGGGCCTCTTTTATAGTTTTCAACATAACTAAGAAAGTAATTGAGCAAATGGAACCAAACTTGGCATGGGCGGGTATTTGGGAACGTGACATGTTCTAATGATTGTTTGAGACCCCTTCCTTCTTACAGCGAGGAGGAAGGAAAGAGGGAGGGGAGTTTCATACAATTTTTACTGCATAACTCAAGAACTAAAACAGCAAATGCAACCAAATTGGGCATGGAACGATATTTGGGTACGAGAAATGCTTCTATGAATATTTGGTATCCCTCACTCTTTCGAAGAGGTGGATGAAAAGGGGGAGGCAAGGTCTCCCTTACAATTTTCAGTATAACTGGAGATCTGATCAAGCAAATTGAACCATATTTGACATGTGAGTGTATTTGGATACGAGAAATGTTTCTATTATAAATTGAAGCCGTACCTTTTAAGCGGTAAGATATAAAGGAAGAAGGGTGGGTTTCCATGTTTTTTTCCATAACTCGAGAATTAATCGAGCAAATGAAACCAAATTTGGCATCAAAAAGTATTTGAGTACGAAAAATACTTTTATGAATATTAAGTTATCACCCCTCTATTGAAAGAAGAGAACGGAAAGGGGGATGGTACTCCCTTTCAAGTTTATACAAAACTCAAAAATTTACTACGTAAATAAAACCTAATTTGGCATGGCATGGAATATAGGAAGGGAAGAGGGAAGCTTACATTTAACTTTTATTTTACAAAATCCTAGAAATGGACACTACTTAACATGGAAAATCATTTTGGTATGACTCTATGATTATTAGACACATCATCCTCCTTTCAGTGAGAAGGTACATGGGAGGAGGGAGGTGAGCCCAATACAATTTGTTAGCATATATTCTCAATTTAGGCTTACGAAGCCAACAAATGGAAACAAATATGGCATGGAAAGGTACTTGGCTACGAGATATGTTTCTACGATTGTTATAGACTCTTATGCTTTACAGTGTAGAGAGGGAAAGAAAGAAAGGGGCTCCATACAATTTTTGTTGTAAAGCTTAAATACTTATCAACCAATGGAACTATATTTGATACAAGAGGATTTTTGGGAACGAAAAAAATATTTATTAAAGATTACAATCTCCATTCAGCAGGGGGTGAAGGGAAGGACAGGGGGGGCTCTCTAATCAGTTTTTTAGCATTAATCCAGAACATATCAAGCAAAAACAACCATACTTTATAAGTTAGATTATTTACGAACGATTAATTTGGGACCCTTCTTTTTTAGGGCAAAACTTAAGGAAACAGATGAAAATTATCAGATCTTTAAAACAAATTTATAAATCAAGATTCAGAATATAAGTTATGGTTTGTGTTGCAATTTGAAATTCCAGCTGAAGCTCTCATTTTATAGTGGTTGCTTATTAATTTCGTTATAATTTGATTTAAAATAATACCAAAAACAATAAAAATTTGAATGATTTCTGAAAATATCATTTGATTCTGAAAGGTGTAGCAAAGCACACCGGGTCAGCTAGTAAAAAAATAAAAAAACAATTTTTTTAAAGTGTTAGACCCTACTCCCCCCTTAAATATGAAATTTCTACTTGAATTCTGAAATCGGGATTCAGTTTTCCAACGGAGTCTTCCCGGTGCGTAATTTGTACGCTCTCGATGTACATTTCCCTGATTGTCTCGGTAGTATGAGTTCGATTCCCATCTGGGTACTGGGTGTTAAATATTAATCTTAAGTTGGTCACGTTTATTCGATCTTAAAATAGCATTAGAAATTGGAACTTCGATTCAACAGTGCTTCGAATACGGATCGATATCTGCATTTGAAGTGAAGTCAGAAAAACGTCGTTGACTTCAGAGAGATTTCTTGAATCGTTTAATCTTTATTTACACGGTTCAGAAAAAAAACCGTCGGTCAATCGGCGCCGGACCCTTAGTAGTAATAGAAAAAAAACTCCCCTATATTCCCCGCAAAATGCGGGGGATCACCTCACGTCTGTTTATAAATCAATTAACAGTATTTAAAAATTTTCCAATTTTGGGAATTCTCAGATAGAAACGCCCGGATTGGAACACTAGTCCAGAATAAATGAATAAGAAGGATCATGGAACGAACTCACCCATTTCTGAAGTAGAAAGTGTGATTCCTCTTGCAGCGGATCATTCAACGATGTCAACTGGATGAAATCAACGGAGACTCGAGTCGGGCACGTACAATGAAACATGCAATTATTGATCACTATGCTTTAACCACTAATCCCATGAAAAATCACAATTTCACAATGACAAATTACTGAAACTTCAAACATTGAATTTTTATCGCAACGGAGCGAAAAATAGAAATAATCTTGTTTTTGTTGAAAAACACAGTTGGTACTACTCTTATTTCTCAACCTTTTTCATATTTTTGATCCTCAATGCCAATTACTACGTCCAAAAAAAAACTTGTTCTTGTTTGTTTCATGTAAGGTTATAAAAAGTCCTAGAAAATATCTAATTACATCAAAACGTTCCTTGTATATCAGAGATTTGAATCCTACATAAAAAAAATTGTTGTCGCTGACTTGAAAAATGGACTTTTTCCAGCTTTTTGGGGATTTGAACCATCAATTCACATCACCTCGCTGGGCACCCAGCAGTGGTGTCAATTGAATTTATTGTTTAACAATGCGAAAAGACATACCTCTAAAGTTACGGTTTTCAACAAAGTTGTTCAGCGGGAAATTTTCTTTAGGAAATTTATAAATTTGCACAAAAACCATCAGCTGACTCGGTTCTACAGAAAGAACAAAAATGATGTTGATTTTTCAGTACAAAATATTTAATAAAAGTTCAAATTTACTCGTGTAAACGTTACTTAAAAAATCTGCAAAAAAAAATCATGGATGAGTTTTGGACCAAAACGAAGCTTTTAAGACCCCAGGGTTTGAGAAATTCAAAAATGACTCCAAATCGACTCAGTCTACCGTAACAGTCCAGCGACTCAACTGTAAGATATAGTTCAATAGAAGAAAAGAGGTTTATACAGTGAGCGAAATAAGAATAGCACCACTATGTGTTTTGCTTGTTAAAATATGAATGATTGAAAATTCCGAAAATTTTCTTCCACAGATTGTTCTGAATTTCTTATTGGCGTTGAGGACCAAAAATGTGAAAAAGGGTGCGAAATAAGAATAGCACCACTTTAGTTTTTCAACAAAAACAAGATTTTTTTTTAAATTTACTGTGTAAAAGTGAATAATAATGCTTCTACGAGTTATTTGAATAGATAACTGCATTTTAAGGAGTTTTCCAGAATTCCAAAGGTATTTAAAGGGGGTTTTAAGAGATGCTCCTCTAGCGTTAAGGAATTTGATATTTGAGCTGTAATTCTTTACCAAACTACTTACTTTTTTTTAATTTTATTAATGACCTTTTAAAAACTACTTACTTTCTTAACACTAAACGTACCGGAGGCGGTCAAATGACGGTTTTTGAACTTTGAAGGATGATTACGCCTTATATAATTTTTTTTTTCGCCAATTTAACGACAGGACTATTTTTATTTTCAAAATGCAAGTATTTTTGCGTTTTTAAATTTTTTCTAAGTGTTGTGGTTTTCGAATAACGCATGTGGTATACCTATTCATACCGCGAGCGGTCAAATGACGGTTTACACTGTTTTCGCTAAAACTTTCTTGTTTCTCAACCGATTTCTTTAAAATTTATGGTTTTGAAAAGCCTATAATATGACTCAAATATGTTTCTCAGACAATTTTCAGCTACAATCAATAATTTCAAAGTTATTTTAAGTCCAAAAATGTTTTTATGAAAAAACATGCTTCAGGAAAATTGCTATAAATCAGTTATGTAGTGCTCGAAAAAAATTTCACTTAGTGCCTGAGAAAGCTGAACTTAGAAGCTATATGCTGCACATACGGAAATTTTTATCAAAATTTTTTTAAGATCATGCCCACGAAAAATGTAAAAAAGTTGTTCAAAACCCGTACTTTCCAATCAATCAACCGCCAAAGCTGTTCCTGTTACAGTAGAGAAAATTTAAAAAGTGAATTGGAAAGGGGACGTAATTTGTCACATTTTGGCATCTTTAGATTTTGTAAAATACGAAATACATAATTTATGACGACCTTTCAAATGTAGCTGTTTTTAGAACTTTTTATCAATTTGGATTTTCTGAGACAATTCCTACACCTAAGCTCAGCTTTGCACTGGATTTTGAGTACTTTAACGTGAGGTTTAGGCGATAAAACTATATGCAAAAGAAAGCTAATTTCATACCGATTCTAGTGGTGTAACTGCATTGGCGGTGCAATGCTTAGCAAAAATATGATAAATAAAACAGTGAAGTAGTCTCTGAATTTTGAGAAGTCAGCACACATTCTTGCTTGGCAGACGGGCGCAGTGGGTGGTAATATCTCAAAGCTATTTTGGACACGAAGACGGATGAAAGGAAACGAAAAAAACAAACGAGCATTCGCTCAAATTTTCTGGTTTTACTTTCAAAAATATATTTATTATATTTTTGTCA
Organism: Uranotaenia lowii; assembly: GCF_029784155.1. Classification (NCBI taxonomy): domain Eukaryota; kingdom Metazoa; phylum Arthropoda; class Insecta; order Diptera; family Culicidae; genus Uranotaenia; species Uranotaenia lowii. The sequence continues at coordinate 149,896,934 of NC_073693.1, forward strand.
AGCATCGCACCGCCAATGTAGTTACATCACTAGAACAGGTATGAAATTTTCTTTATTTTGCATATAATTTTTTGCCTAAACCTTACGATAACATACTCAAAATCCAGTGCAAAGCTGAATTTAGGTGTAGGAATTGTATCAAAAATCCGAATTGATAAAATGTTCGAAAAACAGCTACCTTTGAAAATTCGTCATAAATTATGTATTTCGTATTTTACAAAATCTAAAGATGCCAAAATGTGACGAATTACGTCAACTTTCCAATTCATTTTTTGAAATTTTTCTACTGTAACAGGAACAGCTTTGGCGGTTGATTGATTGGAAAGTACGGGTTTTACACAACTTTTTTACATTTTTTGTGGGCATGATCTTAAAAAAATTTGATAAAAATAGGTTGGAAATGAAAAGCTTTGATTTTGTTCAGTAAACCACACTTTTTCCAGTTTCAAGTCGTAGATGGCAGCACTATCTGGCAGGCCTCTATTTAGGCCCATATTCATCATTTTGAGGTATTTTCCCATCACGCTGCAGAAAGCTTTTCCGGATTTGCAAAAGAATCACCAGCACAAAAATGTACAACCGCAAAAATTCCTGCTCATCTCAACTTCCGATTGAATTACAAATCATACCAATAATACTGCTTGCCGTCTGGTCCATCAAGCTCTACCGCAAAAAATAACTTTATTCTGATAATCGGACCAATAAATTCACTTTTAGTGACCTTGATACAATTCTATTTTTTTTGGATTAAGTGATCTTAGAATTTCCTAAGCGTTCACACGGTACATGTATTTATTTCTTGACCAAAATCATCCAGCACTCCCTAATTAATCCCGGATATTCGAAAATGGGCATGAATTTGGTTAAATTGCAAGATAGTTCTGCCATCTATGACTTAAAACTAGAGAAATAGTGTTTTTGGATTCAAACTCAGCCTCAAATCTATGTTTCATCATTTTGCATCGTACTTATGAATGTTAATTTAGAAATCAAGCAGTTTGATAAAGTTTTATAGCTCAAATATCAAATTTCTTAACGCTATAGGAGCATCTCTTAAAACCCCCTTTTAATATCTTTGAAAATCTTTGGAATTCTGGAAAACTCCTTAAAATGCAGTTATCTGTTCAAATAATTCGTAGAAGCATTATTATCCACTTTTACACAGTAAATTTTTAAAAATAATCTTGTTTTAGTTGAAAAACTCAAGTGGTGCTATTCTTATTTCGCACCCATTTTTCACATTTTTGGTCCTCAACGCCAATTGCTACGTCCAAAAAAAGTAAACTTATGCTTGATTTATCCGTTAAGCAATTCAGAACAAACTGTGGAAGAAAATTTTCGGAATTTTCAATCATTCATATTTTAACAAGCAAAACACACAGTGGTGCTATTCTTATTTCGCTCATTGTATAGCTGTAACTTCAATTTTCAAAATAATGATACCTTAATGATGCCTATTTTTTGAATAACTGAAATCAACACTCAAAAAATGCACACACTATGCCGGTAACGAACAAATTCGCAGTTAAATGAAACAATATTATTTTATTATTTTGAAGTGTGCTTATAAATTCTGGTAGTCTATATATATGCCGTGACCAGGATTCGATCTCATGTTCGTTGGATTTACAAGATTAATGCATGAACAAAAAGACTCATAATTTGGAGCACCCCCAAAATCCATTCTAAATATCAAATTATATTCATAATAAATCTGCTCTATCATAATAAATTAGACCTTTGTTGGCTTGGGAAAAACAAAACCCATTTTTTGCTTCAATTTTGGTCTCAATGCCTTTTTCAGGTATTGGTTAGGCATCATCTATCGACATATTGATGCTTCAATAAAACTTGCAATATCAAATTATGCATTTTGTGATTGGCAGCTCATTTTGGTACTGTTTGCTATCGATTCAGGCATAAAAGTTTTCTAGGGATAAGGTTTCATTACTTTTATTTCCAAGTCTTTAATGTTAAGGTAATATTTTATTTATTTTAAGGTTTCATTCCTTATTCATCAAACTCAAACTGCAATCATCAGATAGCAAGCGAAATACGTGTTGTCTCGTGGTTGATCTGCAATTAACTCAAGCAAGAGGATATTGAACAAATTTCAATATTTTTCGCGATGGGCGCTTCTTAGTAGCTCGGAGTTTTCTCCAAAGAAGTTTGAATGCAGGTATGAGTAGCAATTTGGGTTTGATAACCTCACTCATAATCCCGGCAAGAGAGAATTCATGATTAATTAATGCATTTGAACATTTATATAAAACTCATTAAATGTTGAGCTTGCATTTCGATTTTCATTTAAGAACTTGTACAGTTTCCGTACAGTGATAGATGTTATCTTTTGAAAAAAAAAAAATGTGAAGAATTTGAGATAGTTTAAGGCAAATTTTACTGGGATTTAAATAACTTTTTTATAGTTATCAATCGGAAAATTAGACGTCAATCTTTTGTTGCTAACAAAGTAAAATTTATCGGTATTTTATTAACCTTTGTGATAAACGAGAAAACGTTACCTTGAAAACAAAAGACCCGAATCTTATCTTAATAGGTTATATATCCCAGGTTAAAAAATGATGTAACTCTGAATCATCGAAAAATGGTATTGCTGAGTCCGCCATTTTGGAACATTCATAGCTGTAGGATTTCGTTTCCCCCTCGCCTCGCCACGCCACGCCAGCTAACTACAGCTCCGGACCAGAGACCTTCCTATCCTACCCAAGCCATCGCCAGCGCCGTCGGTCGTCAGCAGCAGCAGCAGCAGCAGAGCAGAGTATCAGCAAAGTGAACGAGTGAGCGAACAGCGGCAGTGGATACCCCACATGGGTTAAGCAAGCAAGCAAGCAGCTGCTGTTGCCAAGCCAGAGTCGGCAACGGTACCGGTGCTTCCATCTGGTGCCGTTATCGAGTAACTCCTGGCAGCACACCGTTGCTGTCACCGGGCTGAGCCATGTTGGCATGGGAGGGTTTTTTTTTGTTCAGCTCTTGTGTTCTACAACACCGACCGTGACCGTAACAGCAACACCATCATCATCAACATCAGCAAACGGGACACAGACAGGCACACATACAAACCGCTGCCGCTGCTACTGAGTTCGGACTGCTCGTCGTGGGCGATCCCCGGCTGGATGACGTGGAACATCATGACGGTTGTACTAACCAATTGTGAAACAGTCATCATAATCATTATCATCATCATCACCAACACCATTATCAGCGTCAGCGTCATCAAAATCAAAATCAGCAATTCCATCATCGTCATCATCGTCCGATGTGCGGGGAGGGTCCATGGTGACGGGAATGAAGATTTTATCGATTGCTATTTTTCGTTCTTTTGAATTCCTGTCGCCTTTGTTTGCATGTTCTAGGAAATCTTGCCAGGTTCATAATTACATAATCCAGGCCTCACGCGAGAATTACATTAGTTAAACAGCTTTAGCAATAATAAATCTGTTGATAAGTTTATCCCCTATATATCATGGCAATGAAAAAAGAAGATTTTTTATGAATAAAACAGCAAAGATAATTCCCAATTTAGTAAAACTACAAAAAAGATATTTCAATGTTTTCAAATTAAAGGTTATCTTTTATGCGATGGATAAGGCAGTGGGTGAATGACTCGTAGTAAAATAATTTCTTTCAACTAAGAACGGGATAAGTAAGTTTTGCTCAAAATGCTTTGCAAGTCGTTTCGAAGGAATTGAACCTATGTAGTATACTAAACAAGTGTTAACCGACAAAGATCTAGTCGAATTAAATAGCAATATTTTACAAGAGCAATTTAGAACTGAACCTGCAAGTTGGGTACTCTTAACTTGAGCTAGCAAAGTACCTTTTGGCTCAGGTTTGGAATCCTTTTGGTACTTGAAATTTTTTGATCATCCTGTTTCCAACTACCAGTGTTCGGCACAAAAGCGCTAATCCGCTATTCGCTAGTTAGTCCGCTAAATTTTCGTTAGCGGTTTAATTTTGTCGCTAAGTTTTGATTGATCTAGCGAATTAAAAAGTTTCGCTATTTTTTGGTTGCGCTAATTGAAGACCGCTAACTCCCATATATTTGTATCAATCTCCCGAATTATAAGTGACATAATAAACTTTTTGTCATTAATCATTGTGCTTCAGTCTGATTGCTTAATTGGATAAGTTGGAGGATTGTGTACTCGAGTTAGAGATAAGATGTATTTAGTGTCATTTTTCTATCTTCTAGCACTTTTTTTCGCAACAGAAGAAGATAACAATAAAAGGTGCTAAACAATATAAAACTATTTTTAACATTCCTTCATCAACATTTGTTTTCAAATGGTTGAGATATTTACTTTCACAGTTTAAGAGATTTTACAGATCAGTTCATATAAAAATAAGATAATATTACCATTGTAGCATTGGTTTTCAGGTCAAATAGAAATTGTATATATGTTTACGTTTGACAATGTTCCTGCAAGTTTGGAAAAGGGGAGAACAAATTAAAGATTTTAAGTGATGAGAATGTAAAATATTGCAAAAACAACAAATAGAAATGAATTGCACAAAAGATTGTTTGCAACGAAGTTGCATACTATCAACTTTGCACAAAACCGATAAATCGAGCAAATGTTTATCTAATATTTAAATAAAAAAAAACAGATATGTCTCATGTTCCCCTTTATGTTCTTTTGCTTTTGTAGTTGTTTGAAATTCGTTTTTTAAATAGTAGAACACCGAGAGTTGTTGAAATGCCCATCTTAGACAGTTTTTGTTTTGCTCATATAATTGTATGAAAATTCGATCAACTTATCTAATTTTAAATTAAATACTTTAAACATTATTTCCCCCCCTTAAGGAGAAGAAAAAAACAAGGGCAAAAGAAGAATTTGATATTTGTTCCGGCCTTTATGTTGTTTAACAGTTAGCGATTAGCGATTAGCGCTTTAAGCTTAAAGCGATAACTTTTTCGGTACATTTAGCGTATTTTATTAGCGTTCGCTTACTTTGAATGAGCTAGCGATCTAATTAGCGGCGCTATTTTTTCAGTTAGCGATGCCGAACACTGCCAACTACTAATATTGTCTTAGTATGTGTCGAAACAAAGTGTCAAAGGTACATTTTTAAAACTTGAATTGGTCTAATTGATCGGTAACTTTACGACTTTATCGAGAACACAGGCCGCAAGCTGCAAGAAGCGGTTTTAAATGTGGCTCAAATTTTTCGAAAATGGCCGAAACGTAAAAAAGAATCTTTGGATTTTATTTAACTTTCACTGAAAAATATCAACCAAAGACAATAAAAACTAGCTAGCAGCTCTGTGTTTCACGAAAAACAATATGAAATCTCAGAAAACGCAACGTTCTGTACGATCTTTCCCTTAACCACTTTATCTTTTCATATGTGGTCGCGATGCTTTCGGCCTGTATTTTCAACGGGGTGATGTCCCCGGCAAATTCGAATTCGTGTTTGCCGATAAGTTTGCAAGAAAGAGTTTGATCTGGCAAGGTATTTGCAGCTGCGGACGAAAAACTCCGGTTTTTGTGAAAAACAAGACCATTGGCAAGCTAAGACTACAGCAAAAAAGTACTACAGTGGTATCTGGCCAACGCGACCGGTGGATTTTGTCGAAAAGGACATCAACTCACCCAACTGCCCTCAATTCCGCCCTATCGAAAAATTTTGGGCAATTGACAAGCAGAAGATAAAGAAGAATAGTAGGACGACTCGGGATGCAACAGAGATGAAGAGATTGTGGAATAAAATAGCCACTGAGGTCAGCGAATATGATGTCCAAACTATGATGAGTGGCACTCGACGAAAATTTCAAAAATTCATCAAAACACTATCGGAATAATTTTATTATTTTTTCTTTGAAGTGCAAAAAAAACCCTACATTTTGAGTACAAAACATTTTTATTCCGTTTACATAGCTCCGAGATAGACCATTTTTAAGGCGTCCAGATTCATAGTGATCCATGCTTTAATGACCACCAAAACGAACTCTTTAGCAACCACCTGCCATATTCCCATCCAGAAACTTTTCGTTGACAAGTCTCGCCTGGATGTTCCGGAGATAAACAAGGAGAAGAAAATTGAAAAATTTGATGTCTAGTACTTGAGGAGGCTGATGATCTGTTGAAGCTGCAATTCAGTCGGTGTTACATAAAGATTGACATGACGAATGGCTAAATATACAAAGAAGACTGCCTTCAAATGTATACCGTTTTCCCTGCGTAGTACTTAATCCTTCGTTTCATAAAGTATCAAATTTGCAACAATTAATGTATGGAAAAAGTGAAAATCGTATTTTATTTATATTTTGTTTCTTAATTTACACATTATTTCTGACTGTTTAAAATTATTGTTAAGGAAAAAAAACTCATGAAATGAAGGGTTCAAAAGGTCCCATGTTTATACTCTGTTCGGCTGGATTTGGAATCATGACATTACGCAAACACTGTGGTGAAGTGAGATATTTTCATAGTGTTTGTTTCAAAATAACTCAGTATTTTTCGATGTGTAAGTTCCGGTATACTGAGAGGATTCATGTCCTTGGGTACAAAAGTCACCACCTTAGGTTCAGATATCTCTATATTAATAAAAAAAACGATCGAAAATATGTCGAAATGGAACGAAAGTCTGCTCTATAGCTTGGTTGAGCATTTTGACTGACCCAGTGACATTCTTTATATTAATTCTCTTGGCATTCTCTTCCGGTATTCTTGCCATTAAAGCAGTGTGTTCGGGTTTTAAGCACAATCATTCGAAGATCCATCCAAATTTGTGATAATAAACTAAATAATATCCTTATCGGTGAGAAAATTCTCATGAACTTTTAGTTCCCGCAAAAATAGCAAGGAAATTTGTCTGTTGTAATTTCGGCATTCTCGCAATCCGGATCATGATCTGATGAGCTCTTAATGGCTCCCGAAAAAAAGGAGACGGCCCCCAAGCATTAGCAGATGTACACGCAAAATAATTTTCACTTAAAAAGTAAGTGACATCTGTAGTAAATTCTCGCCATACGTAATTTTATTTGAATTTTAAGTGTGTGAATTCACTTAAGTGGCCGGTCAAGTGAATTACACTATGACGTTCGAGTGAAATTTATCTGAATTTATAAGTAAGTTTCAAGTTAATTATCTCTCGCATTTTTAAATAAAAGAACATTTATAGAACACCAGTTAGATTTAAATACTTACATTACGCTTTCGCCATAAATTTATGGATTGGAAAATTCCATCGTAATCCCAAGGCAGATCGGTTACTGCGGATAGTGCGACTTCTAAATCTTCCCTGCTGCAAGCCAGAAAATCTGTCCAGTCCAGCCCACAAGCTGAAACATGATAACACCTTTAAATAACCTTTCCTTACATCACGTTTAACATAAACTACTGCCAAAATCGCCTAGTAAAGAATTGGGAAAATCCAAATCCATCATAAGCTTTAAACGCTGCTCTTTAGAATTTGCCATTTTGAACTCTGAAAATAAACACAATTACAACCTGACATTCACTTGAAATTTAAGTTATGGGGAAGTGAATATTTTTTCTCACTTCAAATTCAAGTGACGACTGAAGTGAATGTGGATGAATTCACTTGAAATTTAAGTGACTGCCAAGTGAAATGTATATGTCACACTTGAGTGGAAGAAAATCACTGGATCCTTGTTTTTAAGTGAAAAATCATGTATATTTTAAGAGTGAATTTCGGTTCAGTGTAGAAAAGTGGTGATTCGTAATGAAATTCAATGCACATACTGGTCATACCAATGCTTTGCTTTCCAATTCGAAAGAAAGTCATACACCCAAAATAATCCGCAAGTAGGGGCTACGTGAAGAACTACATAATTTTTATCCAATTGATTTTCACGTAGATGCTACGAAATTGATATATAAACGCGTCCCTATAAGAATTTGTGCTTCATGGAACGCACCTACATTTTACGTGATTTTTTGTCAGTTCAATGCGTTTTGTTTATGAAAGCCACGAGGAATGTTTTTAATATCCGAATGAAATAAAGGGTGTTTTTTCTACCTGTTTTTGTTGGTTTTCATAATGATTAAAAAAAACTAAATTTTGTTATGAATAAACTTGATTTTACGATTATCGCACATCTTTAACACTACACTTTTTAAGTATAATAAACACTTATTTTTGGACATCTTATACAAGGCAGCTTTCTTTTTGAAATCCTAAGTAAGTACATTAATAAAAAAAAGTATTATTTGAATAAAAAATATTTTACCTTTTCTGTTGTTCCGTAAATGGTGTTCCGTTCAACACCCAAAGCACTTGTATCCAAAGCCATTGCTATCAGAAAAATGAAAAACAAAAATTAGCTGATTACAATTAAGAATTATTATCACTTGCCAAAACGACAAATCCGAAACAGTTGAATATCCGATCATGATGGCACCAGGCATAACGGCTTCAAAAAAAAATTACAACATGGAACAAAACTGACGGACCACTATCCCATATTCTTATTTGAATTTACCACCACACGCTGGAGAAAAATGCACAGAACGGTTTTGAAATCATCCACTTAGACTTTACGTGAAATTCATGAGTCAGTTATGTGGAAGTAAAGTAGTTGCTACCGGGGCGTTCTTGCTACACTGGGGTTACTACGAAATTCACGTAGAATCAATATGATGCATCAAAATCTTATACCGTATTTGTTTTCTCCCCTCGATCAGTGCTCCACCGTACCCGACAAAAACAAACACAAATCGTCGCCAGTGTATTGCTACCTCACTCACTCACACGCTCTCTCGCAACACTGGCAAAATTATCGGTGGGCCACCGTCCGTAAGCAGAACTCCGACAGGTCAAAACCAGTGCAACACCGTCCGAATAAACAAACAGTTTGACAGCACCTAGTGGTGCACCAGTGCAACACTAGCGCAACACTCGGCATAAACAAATACGGTATTAGTTTACGTGAAAAATACCGTAAAAATAATTTCTAAATTATTTTGGGTGTACATCGTCTTAGCCGATTTAGGCTTTACAGACTAAATACATGACGTGGACAACTCAAGATTAACACCCAGTACCAAGATTGGAATCGAATCCATGCCATCATGGACCAGCGATTACCATCTTACCACGCTGACCACTCGACCACCGAGACGGTCATTGGAACGCAGGACGCGAAGCGATGCTTGCTGCGAAAATGTTTTAAGATTTTCGGATGTCCCCTTTTAAAGGGGGTCGTCCATACAACACAAATATTGTTTAAGCGATCTAGCGTAATTATACATCGGATTGAGAGGGAAATTTGCCCAAGGGTTCTGAAGGATGGGCATTTGATTTCAGGTGTAAGATTTTGTGTAAGGGGCTGGCAAAAGGGGTCGTACACACTTAATCTTTTCGCCTGTGGTCGGAACGATTTCGTCCTGTATTTTCAACAGCTGAAATTACAGGACGATTTCAGGACAGAAAAACAGCTCAGGAAAACAACTGTCAAAATCACCTGTAGACTCTGAACGATGTTTTCCTGTAATTTGCAGGGAATTTCGAAACAGTTCTGGGAGCTCGAAACAGCAATTTCCTGAGATTTGTAGTGAATTAAGGAATCCTTTCCCCTTGTATATTTTCTGTTTTTAAAAATAATTCCAATGCAATGTTTGAATGAAAAAAAAACTTAGTTAAATCAAACAATTGAAATTTATTTCCAAATATTTTAACCAATATATTTTTTAATTTATTCATTTATAACTTTTGGCATTGTCGACAATTTTGAACTATCACAACACGACATGCCCGCTGGGACTGTTCTCCTGTAAATAAAAAAAAAACAAATTGTTACGTTTTAGGCCAGACACTGGCGAATCCTTGAGTTCCGTGTCCAGCAACTGAATCTAGGTTAATCAGTCAACCATGGCCCAAGATCCTGAACCAGGTAGAAGGAATTTGGCACCCGATCGAATCAGCTTACCAGTCGTGTGAAGTTTCCGTTTAAGGTTTCCGGAAGAGCTGGAACTTGGAGCTTGGAACCGGTCGCACGAAGGCACTATCTGAATTTGATCCGCTGGCCTCACCTATATTTTCACGATTTTCACTTCCCTAATTTTTCGAACTGCTGAACAAAACTAACTCTGCACGAGTACCGACCAACAAACGAAAACTGCAAAAAAAAAATGACGAGTCAAAATGTTTCGCGGATTTTGCCCAATGCACTGCTGAAAGCGACAGAAAACAAACGTGTTGTTTTTTTATACAGGAGAGCAAGAGACAGAAAATTTGACAAGAATTGGGCCTCCCGTGTTTCCGGCGTACACTACCCTGAATTCACGGGGATACTTTGAGTTCCTGTGCTCTCGTAGCAAGTTTGTCTCCGATTTCAGGAGACATGAAGCGTCCCGACATTCGGGTGAGTTCCCATTCGAACTTCGTTTGAATTGAGCAGTTTTCCTGTGATATGGAGAATCATGGTCCCGAGCGTGATAAAGGCAATCTTAGTGTGTACATATTAACTGTTCGATTTTTTTGAGATATTGACGTTGTTATACATTGGATTGAGATGAAATTTGGGGTGTTGGGACACTGGTCACCCTAGTGGTAGTTAGCACTGGGCTCATCCAGCTGACAGTTGGATGTCAACTGGATTGACGTCACGAGTGATTCACATATTTTATTGTAAGTTTAGCCAGTGATGGTAAATTTCGCCCGTCACGCTTGACCCGACTAGTTTTGTTCCATCAAACGATTGGCACTGTTCTCAGTTGACGGAGCCTCACTACTCGCATGACGGATAAAGCACGACAACAATCAACATTTCTCCATCATCGACTGGCGAAGCTCCTACACAAGCATGGTTGCCACCTATACAGATTTATCTAGACCGATACAGATTTTTTAGCTCATTTTTGGTACAGAATCTGTACGTGCAGATGACAGATTTTCAAAATTTGGTACAGATTTGTAAAGATTTTTGAACTTCAAAAACTGAAAAAAAGTTTTCACATTTTGTTTTAACTGAGTTTAATGAAAACTTCATAGAAAATAAGTCAAAAGTTATCCTACTCTGACGGTAGGAGTTCCTTACTGGGAATTACACGATGGAACAATTAGATTTCCAAATTTGCTACTAATAATCAAATATTTGATTATAATCCCCAACTCGTAAGCAGTGGTTGAGCGCATTTTCTAGCAAGTAAATGCCAATAAAACCAAAGTTCGTAATCGTCTGAGTGTTGACACATTGGACGCTATCCTTAGAACGAAAAGTTATTTAAGATAAAACGGCGGATCGAAAAATGTTTTATTAAATGTAAAACTCAAAAATCGTTTTAACAAAAGAAACTAAATAAATATCATGAACATTAGCAAGTGGTTGTTATGAAAAATATTTTTTAATGTCAGGTTTTTAAAGAGAGAAAATAAAGTGATTAAATGAGCTTCACAAAAAGTGTACACAAAAATCTGTACTATGTGCAATGAAGTATCTATCTTTTTTAGGATTAAAAATAAGGAAGCAAAATCTTCACATATCAACAAATTGAATGCAGAAGTTTGTTCTCTTCGGTACAGATTTTTGAGTTTTCGGTACAGATGAAAAAGATTTTTTCGATGAGCGGTACAGATTTAGAAGTGGCAACGTTGTACACAAGGTCAAAATTTCTCCCGAGAGTGACTGGCAAATCTCTTCACACTTCGATCGGCTGCTGACGGCAGGTACAACTAATTGAACGACTTGCTGGCAGAAAGCAACAATAGCAATAAAAAACCGAAAACGGGCTAGCTGGCAGAAGCAACAATAATAAAAAATTCTTTTCTTTTTCGTCTTCGGTCGTTTTCGGCTTGCTGGCAGGAGCAACAATAATAATAAATGCGTTTCTTTTTCGTCATCGGTCGTTTGAATGCGATTGCTTGACTAGGTCATTCTTTTAGCTTCAAATGACTGGGGAATGAATGACTGGCAAACGAAGTGACTGGTCGTTAAGGAACAGTCAAATGAGTTTGACGGACCAAGAGGCTTCACAGTCACAGCTTCACGCCTCATGACGATGACTTTTGCCAAGCCTGAGTTTAGCATCTTGATTTCCGCAGTTGAGGAGGGCACACGCGAGCACATTTGGTCCGTTGAATATAAGTATTTTATAATTGTACCCCGGTATTTCACTCCAATATCACCTCGTCTCCGGGGATACAACATGGGGATACGGTAGTTTTTAGAGACGAGCAATTGATTCCAATAATCCAATATTGAGCAGGGTCGACAGAAGGGGTCGTCCATTTTACCTGTTCACCGTTTTTTTGCTATATTGACGTTATTATTCAATGGATTACGATGAAACTAGGATGAAACTAGATGAAACACAGTGGAGTTTTAAGGGACGGATTGTCGTATTCAGGTATAAAATTTGGTGTAAATTTGGCAAAAGGGGTCGTCCATATTACCTGTTCACTGTTTTTGCGATATTGACGTTATTTATACACCAGATTGAGATGAAAATTGTAATTGTAAATTGGATTTTAATGAAAATTCATCCATGTGGGTTTTAAAGGATGGGCAGCTCATTTCAGGTATTAAATTTTGTATAACGAATCGCCCAAAGAGGTTGTCCATACTACCGAATCACTGCTTTTGCGATTTTGATGTTATAATTTACTAGATTTAGGTGAAAATTGGCACACGGAAAGTTTAACCCTTTTCTGGTATCAAATTTGTTGTAAAGGGGTCGTCCATATTAACTAGTTATGGTTTTTAGATATTGACGTTATTATGCATCAGATTGGGATAAAAAATTTCACATCAGGGTTTTAAGAAACGGGCAATTTAATGGATGTAAAAATTCGCACACGATTTTTTTTTGTAAGACGATCCGATCCGTATTGAAGAATTATGAGTTAAAAGTTAATGCATAGGATCGATGAGAAAAATTTGTGCACAGTTAGGCTGGAACAAATATCAATTTCTTCTTTTGTCACTCCCCCCTTCGAAATTTCCAAAAAACCCGAAGGGGGAAATAAATAAATAAAGTTTAAAGTAGGTAATTTATGTAAATTCCAATAAAAAATTCCAATATCTGAAAGATTACAAGACTAAAAAACAAATTTAAGAAGATGAGAGTTATATCACCTTTTGTTTTCCTGATTTCATTGAATTATTCGATAAAAAATTACTTGATTTATAGGTTTTGTGCAACAAAACCCCCCCCCCCCCTCGCGATGTTCCAACTCCGAGTGACAAAAGAAGGATTTAAAATTTGTTCCGGCCTTATTGGCAATTGTGTTAACTTACGAATTGAAGAACGGATTTTGGGATGAAACAGATACTTTGTTAATGGGGTGGTTTTTCAACGTTTTGATAAGAATACTCTTACTGGAAAGGTATTTTTTATTCAGTGTAAGGAATTTATACTTTGTTTGAAAAACAAATTTCAAATTATCTTATTTTAGGACATTTTTCTACGGGATCAGTTAGTAAATAATTTATAAATTGGCACAAATATCTGCTCGGTTCCATAGATTAAACAAAAATGATGTTGATTTTTCAGGGCAAAATAGTTAATATTCTCATACAAACATAAAAGTTCTAATTTACTCATGTAAACGTTACTTAGAAGTTCTGCGAAAAATCATGGATGCGTTTTGAACCAAAACGGAGCTTTTGATAAATTCAAAAATGACTCCAAATCGACTCAGTCTATTGTGCAGCACAGATTATATGCTCGATTTTTGCTTAAGCGATGTTGTAGTAGCGGCTTAATGCTGAGGCGGTAGTATGATGAAGCATTGGAGTGGTGAGGTGGTGACGAGTTGAGGCGGTGGTGGTCTAGGCGGAGAGGTGGTAGATAAAAAAAAATATATGTACAGGTGTATTATCGTGGCGATTGATTTGATTTAGCGAAGGTAGCGGCCGATGTGTTGCTTGCAGGATGAGGTCAGTAGTATTTTGCAGCGATGAATCGATGAGGACTGCTTCAAAGTTTCTGGTGGTCGGTTGTATAGCGTAATGCCAAAGTAGCTCAGCTTCCTTTTGCCAAACTCAGTATTTATTGACTCTGGATAACCGAATAAGATTGGCCTGTGTGTGGGTGTGTTTGAGTAAAACTGAGTCCTAGATGTCGTTGTTTAGCGATACTGATGGGTACTGGTAGGACCTCCTATGAACAGCTTTCAACGCTCGATTGTGCATGCATTGCTATATGAATGGGATCGGGACTGCTGTACTGCCGTGATATGCCGAAGTGACGTATATATGCCATTCCCAGATCTCGTCATTAAGAGTGTCTTTCTCCCTTCCCCCACTTTCCACTTCTCCGGGACCCTTCATAAAATGTGATCTGTATACAGTATCACATTTCATTATAATTCGTGGAGAAGTGGAAAGTGGGGGAAGGGAGAAAGACACTCTTAATGACGAGATCTGGAGTGGAGTGGAGTGTAGGAGATCAGGTTGTCGTCGGCAAACAGGCGAGGTGTTCCTGGAGTTGTAGTTTTGAGTGGTCGTTTATGAACACCACAAACATAAGAGGCCCTGGGTTGCTTCCTTGCGGGACTCCAATGGTGAATATATTGATATCGCTGTTAGTGCCACACCGAGAAACAAATTGCTGGCGGTTTGAGAGGTTGTTTTCTAGCAAATAAAGAGCAGTTCCTCGTAACCCGTTTACTTCAATTTTTTTTAGCAGCAGCTCATGATTGATGATGTCGAACACTTTCTTGAGGCCAGAAAAAGTGAACCAGTGAAGTTCTCCGGCTTCGATGGTAAACTAAACCCGTACTGTTTATTGGTTAATAGGTTTTAAGCTACTAGGAACTTTGTTATTCTACTGGAAATCAGCCGTTCTCGTATTTTGTTCATCGTAGACAGGATTGAGATAAGCCGGTAGTTGGGTGGGATGAATTCGTCACATGACTTGAAGATCGGCGTTACGCGTGCTATCTTCAGAGCTCCCGTATAAGCTCCGGTCACGATGATTTGGTTGAAGACGTCCTTGAGAATCTGTATGAAGGCAAGATGAGAGCTTTTATTGTGAATGCTTGGATATTAGGTGGTATGAAAAACCCCTAGCAATTGCTTTTGCTAAACTAAATCGAGCATTCGAGCAGTCGCAGAAAGCAATTGCTTCGGTTGATATGAATAAAGTTTTTTCTGACAGCTGTTTTCTCAGTCAGGAGCTTTTACTTTTAGAACAAGCTGTTCGGTATGAATAAAGCCCAAATCTGAAGCAATCGCTCGAGAAATCTCCTAGCAATTACTTTATTTTCTAAGCATGCTTGGTAGCAGACTTTTCCAATAAACAAATTCTTCAACAACGTCATGAATTTATAAAATTAGCAATATTACATTTCAATACAATTTAAAAAGGCATTTTCAACATAGATAAAGAACAGTCGAAGTGATAACCCAACTTTTTTCATATTCCTGTCGTTGTATGAAATGATTCGTCTAAGATGAAACAAAACAAATCAATTAGTAAATATTTCAAATTAAAAAAATCCGGCTACAGTGGAAGAAGTCCCAATCGGCTTGAAGTTGGAAGAAAGTTGTAATAATTTAAAACATAATTCAGATCTCCCAAATTTATATGATTTTTTTTATAATTCTAAGATTAAAAAAAAACATCTAAGTTAAGATGCGCGCCTATTGCCTATTTTTTTATATATCGGATTATCCCGATCCGAAAACGTGTGGGAGAGCTTATGATAAATGTTAAAAAGCTAGGCCATTTTTATTTGACAATATTTAATTTTCTTTAAACATCAACATACGAGCGTGTATTGACTTAAATTTTTCCGATCGTTCTTACACCCACCACCCGCACCGTCGATTTCATGGCTATTTTAGCCGTACTTTTCAATTTGTTGATCGTCTTCTTTCATTTTACTTTAGAAAATTTCAGATTCTGCTGGTTGGATAGCTCTTTTTTTCGAAGCAAAAGCTATGTTCTAAGACTTTAGTACACATCTGCTAAGCAAACGTTTATTCATACCAAACTAAGCAAATGCTTTGGGCTTTTGCTTTGCTTGATTTCGAGCAAAGTAAAAGCTACCGAAGCAATTGCTAAACCTTATTCATACCACTAATTGTCTGGCCCTGGCGCCTTGTTTCTGTTAAGATTGTTGATCAACACGATTTTTAATTTCCTATATGATTGCTCATGAATAACTACACCCAGAAAAATATTATTATGTATGCCATAAGATTTTTTCTGAACTGGCGCCATAGGAAAATTAATGAAATGAACTCTGCAGATGAACACCTACTTCAATGAAATGTAGTTGCTTTTCATAAAAGGGTCTTATGGAAACATGATGTCACTGTTGATGAGAATTATTCAAAACATTTGGTTTAAATCGTTTCATTGTTCGGTCAATTTGTTTGTTGCTAGCGAACCGGGAAAACCGGGAAAAACTTTGGAATTTCATCGCGTCACCGGGAAACCGGGAAAAAAACGGGAATTTCGGCATCTCACCGGGAAAATTGCCATTTTTTGAAAAATTTCCACGGAATTTGAAAAATCTTTTGAAATTAACTTCTAAATGTAAGAGTAGTTTTTGACAGTCTCGATATAGACAAAACTTAAATCACTTTTTCAACTGATTCGGGGGAGCAAACATGAGATATCTCATATTCTCGCTCTCCGCAAATGTGCTATACTTACAAGCATAGCTCTATTGTCATAAATTTAATAAAGATGGACAAAACTAAACACAAAACGTTTGGTAACTCAACTTTACCAAGTTTGTCGAATGTCAGTATCTTTGCGGTCCTTAATATGTAACCAGGTTTAGTTTTCGACGTCAAACGATTCAGTGTTCAATTTACATCTTTCATGAAATTGTTTCTTCCTATACTACTAGGGCACTACTAACGATATTCGTTGTTTTATTAGAAATTTTTTTTATCTAAAACATCTTTGGGTTTTTACAAAAATAATATAATTGCACTTATAAAATAACTAAATATTTTTCTGCAATCTGATGATTTTAAATTTTGTAAAACAAATCCCTGTTCAAGTTGACAAGCTGATTTGATACTATGTTTTGATGCATTTTAAACATATTTCTATAACAACTATACATTTTTTTAACAAATCTTCATTAATTCTAGAAAAACTGATTTTTTTTTACGATGGCTCAAAAGTATGACATTTCAATTCAAAAAATCAAGTTAATTGGACTTGTTTTTGCAAAATTGTTGATATTGTTGAGTAAATCAAAGAATAGGTGCCAATCTCGTTGGATTCGTTCCAAAAATTTATGAAAACTTGTTGATTTGATACGAAAATATATCGAAATATTTATTTATCATGACAACAATTGTTAAAAATTTGATGGCTTTACATTGATTTTGTTTTATTCACCAAGATTTTATATTTCGAGAAGATACGGAATAGTTTGAGTGCTTTATCAAAACGTCGCTTTACCATCACCTTTGTTTGGGTTCCCTCCCATTGCTCAATAGTGGGCAATGAGAAAGCAGACTCTCTGGCAAAGGTGGGGGCGATGGAAGGCGACACGTATCCACGTGAAATCGTCTTCAACGAATTTTACTATTTGGTTCGAAGAAACTCTCTTGTCAACTGGCAGCGCAAATGGGACGAGGATGAGTTGGGTCGGTGGCTCCACTCGATTATCCCAAAGGTAAGCCTTAAACCCTGGTTTAATAGATTGAACCTGAGTCGGGATTTTATTCGTATATTTTCCCGACTCATGTCCAATCATTATTCCTTAGACGCGGTACTCTATCGTTTTGACATTGCTGGCAGCAATTTGTGTGGTTGCGGCCAAGGTTACCATGACATCGAGCATATTGTTTGGTCGTGTGAGGTCCATCTTTTCGCTAGAACGAATTTCATAGACTCCCTTCGGGCCCGAGGAAAACCACCCTATGTTCCAGTGAGAGATGTGCTGGCCGTGATAGACTTGGTCTACATGTTCGAAATATACCTTTTCCTAAAAGCTATTGATCTTCGTCTATAATTCTTTTTATCTTCATATTTCCCTATCTATTTTCTTTTCTATTCTAATAAAAAGTGATGAACTAGATTTAAGCACACAATTGTAAACAAACAAAACGAGTTTGGCTCCTTAAAGCCTAAAGGTATGAGCCGTTTCAAATAAAGATGTTACAAAAAAAAAAAAAGATTTTATATTAAAAAACAAGTATAATAAATACCGGGAAAATCATCATTTTTAACCAGGAAAAACCGGGGGAAAACCGGGAAAAACTTTGGAATTTTAAAACGAAAAATCGCTAGCAACCCTGAACAGCACAACAACAGCCAGTTCCAAAGAAGTTATTTTGCCGCATCCGGTTCTTTGACTGTGTGCTTTCTCTCGGGCAATGTGGTGGAAAGTATACCTTCAAAAAATAAATTTTGAGTTTACAAATATTTTTAACATTTACCAAAAAAATAGCTTTACTTCGAACATACCAATTCTTAGAAAAAAAAGTTATTGAAATGAAGTCAATTTGTAGGAAGATATGATCCTGCTTTTTAAAAATTCCGAAAAATCAGTCCAGTTTCTAACATGAAGAGAAGTCTGGACTTTTGAAAACCCAAAGTGCTACTATAACAGAACTATAAAAATGTCATCTGAATATTAACAGGTAGGAGCTTTGTTCGATGGAGCTTGTATACCTTTGGCATACCATTCAAACAAAAGCTGGCTGTGAAAAAACCTAGAATAATAATTTGGTAGTTGTTATTTATAGGTTGTGCCCATAGTACTTTGAAATATAACAGGAAGGCCATTACGCTTAAGCTCATTTGGGAGATCCGTGTATGTACACTAGACTGAGTCGATTTGGGGTCATTTTCGAATTTCTCAAACCCTGGGGTCTCAAAAGCTTCGTTTTGGTCCAAAACTCATCCATGATTTTTTGCAGAATTTTTAAGTAATGTTTACATGAGTAAATTTGGACTTTTAAGTTTGTATGGGAAAATTGAATATTTTGTACTGTAAAATCAACATCATTTTTGTTTCTTCTGTGCAACCGAACCAGCTGGTGGTTTTTGTGCCAATTTATAAAATTCCTAATGGAAATTTTCCGCTAAACAACTTTGTCCAAGACCGTAAATTCGTATCTTATTAGACAAAAAAGTTATTAGCTATTCAACAGGGGTATGTCTTTTGGCATTGATAAACAATAAATTCAATTGACACCACTGCTTGTGCCCCGCGAAGTATTGCATGAAAAGTAGTCATGCAATACCTCGCAAGGCACATAACAGTGGTGTCTATTGAATTTATTGTTTATCAATGCCAAAAGACATACCTCTGTTGAACAGCTAATAACTTTTTTGTCTAATAAGATACGAATTTACGGTCTTCGACAAAGTTGTTCAGCGAAAATTTCCATTAGGAATTTTATAAATTGGCACAAAAACCACCAGCTGGTTCGGTTGCACAGAAGAAACAAAAATCATGTTGATTTTTCAGTACAAAATATTCAATTTTCCCATACAAGCCTAAAAGTCCAAATTTACTCATGTAAACATTACTTAAAAATTCTGCAAAAAATCATGGATGAGTTTTGGACCAAAACGAAGCTTTTGAGACCCCAGGGTTTGAGAAATTCGAAAATGACCCCAAATCGACTCAGTCTAATGTACACGGCATTCCTACTACAAACAAAAATAGTTGAAATATTACTGGTTTTCTATGGAATATAAATCAAAATCATTGATATTGTCTTTATTAGCCGTTTGTTTCTTCTGAAAAGTTCTTGAAATCAAAGATTGATTCTCAGAGGTCATATGAAACGGTAAGTTTGCATTGAATTTTCAAGTATTGTACATAAATTGTGAATATAAAAAAAAAATTTCGTCGTCGTCCCCGAATGTATGATAAAATCAGCCAAAAATTCCTGCATTCTTAGCAAAGATTTGATGAAATAAGCAGTGTACATAATATTTCGATGACTATTAGTCGTCTTGTGAGATTATTTTGAAAATATTCACAAGAACTGACTATCAAATTACAAAAATCAACATTTTTTTTGTTTTCGAGTCGTTAAAAAATCCACCAAATAAAACTTTTTAATAATTCAAGAAGCCAAACATAGTTGATGGTATTTAAAAGCATAAGCTCATATTTTTTTTCATAATTTTATTGCTTACCAATTCTTTAAAAAATAAGATTTTTAGCCTTTCACAGACACAGTTGAAGAGGGCGGAATAACCTACCTTGTCTATTTCAAAGTACTATGGGTCGTGCCTTGTTTTTGTTGATATTCTGTTTTCTAATACCGTATTCGTTTTCATCTGATGGCCATCCTGTTGTGCACCAACTGCTGTCATCTTCATATAAAAAAAAACGCTTTGACAGCACTTGGTGCACAACCGGTGGACCACCAGGATGAAAACGAATGTGGCATACCCGTTTCAATGTTGGAAAAAGTCTTATTTTTTTTGCTTTCTTCGCTTTCCAGATTAACACTGAGGATCAATCGCCCTTCTTACTGTAGCCGTGTTGCTTCGAGCCGCAGCACTCCCATCACCGTGGCGTCGTCCGTTGAGGAAATGGGTGAGGTTGGAGTTACCACCGCTGAGCATCCTACTGCCGATGAAGTCAAGGAAAATGGTGAACTAAATGGGAATGGTACGGATCAATTGCCCACCAAAGGTGTTGTCAAGGAGGGTGATGAAATCAGTACCAAGATTGCCAGCGAGAGTGAGGCAGAGGAAGCGTCTCAACCATCCAGGCCTATTAGCAGTAATGGTCAAACAGACGACACTTCCCAAGACCATGAAGAAACTGAGGACAGCAGACAAGAAGCAGCCGTGGAATCCATTGAATCGATGGATGTCGACGGCGGAAGTGGAGATCGAAAGTCGCAAACAGAAAACAAAAGTGGAGGCATCTCTCCAGATAGAGCAGACCCGTTGGACGAGAATCCAAAGTCGAAAGACGACGATGAGCCAATGGATGTAGACGCATCAACTAACGGCCATAGTACAGCCGAGAAGACAGATATCGATGATGATAGTGAAAAACCGGTCAGTATTAATTCAGATTCTGACAATGAAGATGAAGATGAAGATCTGTCTGAATCAAGAAAAAGGAGAGGGCCCGAGAGTCTGGATGGTAATTCAAAATCCAGCGATAGTGTTTCCACTTCGTCGAAATCTAATGGGGCCCCTGTAAAACAACAAAACGGGGATTGTGATGGAGATGTGACAATTCTGAGCGACAAAGAGGAAGATTGCGTGGTAATCGATGATGAGGATGGTGACGACACCAATACAAGCAGTGTACATAGTCAACATAAAGATAATTTGGATGAAATATCCCCTAGAAGGAGCTCGAGGGTTCGTAAAAGTATGCTACCATCGGATATTTCTACTATTGACGATGATGATGATATTGAGGAAATAATAGACGATCCTTTGAATATACCGGCTAAAAAACCTCGGCTGTCTATAAATCCATCACTACAACAAAATAACACCTTTAATGCACAACCACAAAAGTCACTACTTGCCAATAATCAGACAGGCGTTGCAAAAGATTCCAATCTGGTTATAGTAGATTCGAATTCACTAATAAATCGATCCAATTCAGGAACTCCCAAATCCGCGAATTCTTCGTTTTCGGCGCTTCCGGCTGGTATGTCGCCTAATAGTTCGTACAATTCATCGCGCACGGTACTGAATCCTGTAGCGGCAGCTGCAAGTCTCATCTCGAAAAGCAACCCGCCACCATTAGCGCCGTTAGCGCCAGTTACACCGCTATTACCAGCTTTAACAGACGATATGTTTGTGCTGGAAGCACCTTCGTTTATTGTCCCGTACATTTATGAAAAACCACCACCAGAGAATCTTCGAGACATTGTCACTGAACTGGAAGCCCGAATTCGGTCAATGCGGAAAAGAATCGAAGACGATGACTCTAAAACGGGCGACGACGAAAATAGCCAGACTTCAACAGCGGAAAGTCTAGGTAAAAAATCATCAGCTTCGGAAGAACCCGTAGCCACATCCAGTAAAAAGAGTAAATCAAAACGGAAAAAATCTCCTGATGAGGATGACGATTGGAATGAAGTGGATACATCGACGGATGATGAAGCATCGGATGAAGAACAGAAAACGAAGGTACTTATAAAGGATGCTGAAACAGATATCGATATAATTAAAGATCACATCATAACACCGGGGGCCAAAGATGACGGAATCACCCTGGTTGAAACGAAAAAATCCGAAGATTATTTCGAGAACCCTCTGGGAAAATTTTTCATGAATATCGGCATCAATTTGGTGCAGGAATTCGTGCAAACTGATCTACTAAGGCAACAGAAGAAGAAGCGAGACCGAGAAGGCAAACCGAACGCAAGTACTCAGATGGCAATCAACTCGCTGATGAAGAACCTGGAACTGAGCAAGGAAAACAACCGGCCATTTAAATTTGAAATGAAGCGTTGCGAGTATTGCCCCTTCAAATCGGAATCGGCATTGTCCATGGCACACCATTACGAAACGCCACATATGCGAAATTATGTCTACAAATGTAACTTCTGCTCCTATGAAACACGTCCTCCGCATGATATCCTGTATCACATGGAGGCCGTCCACAACATCAAGGGGAAACTGGAAAAGGGTTCGATGTACCACGCATGTCCCAACTGTCCATTTGAAGATAATGGCAAATCCAAACTAGCCCGACACACTGTAGCTTGTGCGAAGAAATTCCGACCGGAAATCAATCTGAACCCGCCCATCGATTGGGAGCCTCCGGCGAAAATTCCTCGCATCAAACCGAAACATGGTCTCGTGGGAACAGCGACTGCATACCAAGTGAGTTTTAATTTTAGTAGTTTGGACTGCTATCTAAAAATATAAAATTTTTGGTATATATCCTTATAACAATCTAGACGGGACTAAAATATAATTCATTTGGTTCTACAGGCAATGGCAGCCCAGCAGCAAAAAACTTTGTCGATGGCCAACCAACGAGTTCAGACGGTCGGAAATATCAATCCGGTGAATATCAACAACCTCACAGCAGCTGCCCAGGCGGCGGCACTACGAGCACGGGCTACAGTGGCTGGTGGCAAACAGATTCCGCTAAACCCGGCCGCCTCCGCTGGTCTCATGCGCGTTGGTGCCACCGGAGCTACAGGTTTGCGCACCGGACTATCGCCAGGAATGGTAATGCCCAATAATCTGCAACTGTCTGCAGCGGCAATTGCCGCTGCTGCTAATAAGTTTTTGCCGGTAATTTCCTAGTATATTGTTTTTTTTTATTATGTGTTTGTATTGTTGGTTTTTCTGTGCCTATAACTACTCTTCTAAATCATTTACCTTCAAAATGTGGATTTCATTGTGGTTGTCACAAGTTTTAACAATTAACAAGGATTTTATAGCGGTGGAAACACTAACCAAAAGCTGTACAGACTGTCTGATTATTTTTTCTCTTTTGTTATTCTTTTTCGGCACATGTATAATTTGCACTAAATTTCACTGGTCTACTACTATGTAGGCCCAGACAGTCACTGGACGGCCTCTACTCGCAAATTCTAACGCATCGGTGACGATTCAGGTTGGTTATTTTAAGTTTATTTTAGTAGCTTATTTTCAGTTGAAATTACTGGCGAGGGATTTATCAAAATCATGTTAAAACTTTTAAGCTTATACAGAATTAAAGCTAGCATCAATGTTAGGATAGTCCAAAAAATAGATTATGTTTCCGAATCAAAACAGTATAGGCTGAAATCGTGCTAGGCCAATACCTCAGAGGGATCTATGTCAAATTTCAACACATTTGGTTAACTGGTCGCTAAATGACCTTCAATTCGGAATGGAAATTTGACCCCATTTTTTCTAACGAAACTGCAAAATCCACTTTTTAGTTCCAACATTTGAGTACATGCATCGATTGTTGTATGAATTGGAAGAAAGTTTAACCACTCACCCTAGAGATTGACATACCTCCCGTCTACTCTTAATAATTTATTTGTCGTAGCTTTTATAGCTTACAGTCTTCAAAAGAAATGTGTGAAATAACGTCTAGTTCAAGGAAACCGAATTAGTATAATAATCGATGCATCAATTATGATGTATTCAAAACTAAGAACCAAAAATGTAGATTTCGCAGTTTGGCTTGGTCAAATGATATCAAATTTACATTCAAAATGAGTGTCGTTGAGCGACTCCTTGTAGTTTCAAATGAGCTGAAATTCGGCATGGGACCATCTGACAGGCCAAGGAATGATTTGAATCCCCAAAGCATTGATTCTGCAAAATTTCCATGTTTTTGGACTCCTAATCTATGTATAAGATCTAACCAATTTAGAAATTTGAAAATGTAAAACTGATACTAAACATTTCTGTATAAACCTAAAGAGATGTTATCATGAAAGAGATGTAAATTATCACTTATGTAAGTTTATAGTAAAATATCTGTTAAGCTCAATTATTTGTATAATTAACGATTTTGGCCTCTATTTGTAATCTTAACCAATTTCCTTTGTAGAACGCAATGGGTATGAAGACAGGTATGAAACCCTCACAGCAACCCAGCATCTCCATCACACCGCTACCGCGGCAATCGAATGCGGCCAATGCCATGGCCATGGCGGGTGCACTACCCAAAATTCAAGCGGCAGGCTCATCGGCTATAAAGCCGGGACAAAACCCAGCTGGAGGCAAAACAGCATTCGTAGTATGTGAAATTTGTGATGGTTACATCAAGGACCTGGATCAGCTGCGAAACCACATGCAATGGATACACAAAGTTAAGGTACGATTTCTGACAATTTTATTGACATCGAATATTCTATAACCAATTTTATTACTTCATGCAGATACACCCTAAGATGATTTATAACCGGCCACCTTTGAATTGCCAAAAATGTCAATACCGATTCTTCACGGATCAGGGCTTGGAACGGCATTTGCTAGGTTCTCACGGTCTAGTAACGAGTTCTATGCAGGAAGCAGCGAATAAGGGAAAAGACGCTGGACGGTGTCCTGTTTGTGGACGGGTATATAAAGATTACATAACTCATTAAATATCATAACATAAATTATAATCTATTCTAGGTTTATCAATGGAAACTGTTGAACCATGTGTCTCGGGACCACAATATGACCCTGAAACCAGCGCATCTTTCCTACAAGTGTACGGTGTGTACCGCTACTTTTGGCATGTACAAGCAATTCGAAAGCCACGTATACTCGGCACATAGCACAGTGGCGAAAAAGGCGCTCGATAACAAAGGTAAGCCAGCACAAGGAGCTGGGTCCAGCGGCAGCCCGGCGACGACCCGAAGTTCTCTCGGAGGTGGCGACTCACTGCTGAAACCGTTGAAAATCAACGACGAGATCACGATTATTCCTCAGCCAGGTGGCGGCAAAGGAGCGTCAAAACCGATGGAAATCGAGAGCCATGTTATCGGTGAGTATGAGGTTTTGAAATTACTTTTAAGAAATAATCAAATGCTAAATTTTATAAAACTCAGTTACATTTAATTCTTATTTAATGGGAACCAAACACTTAATTGGTTCTGACCGTAATGAAACGCCGATGAAAATGTACCATGCTTTAGAATCGATTTTAAAAGCACCGATACTAAAATTTGGTTTCATCTAATATGCATTTGTGTCTAAATGATCTTCAAAATTTAATTTTCTGTTACCAAGAAAGAATTAGTGATAACGTGATCAATACATGATTTTCGTTTATAAAAAAACGAGTGAGATCGGAGGTTTCAACTTCCTTTAGGCCGGAACATATTTAAATCCTTTTGTTACTTCCAGTTGAAACATCACGAAAAGGGATAGTAAAAAATAAATAAATTAGAATAAATTGGAAAGAAAATCTTAAGCAATCTTGCATACAGTCTAATTGAACAGAATTGAAAAATCGAATTACATTAAGGTCTTTTTTGCGTGGTTTGATTTAACTCAGTTTTTCTAGCACAGCTTCTTTTTAGACGTTTTTTTTTTGCCTTCAGCACGATTTTTCTACACGGCCTTCACGAATCAACAGGTTTATTGAGCGAAAATATTAGTCCTTATACGTTAACAACAGATTTCATACCGCGTTAAAAAAAACCTTATATATGTACATCAAATATTTGAAAAATCACGTTGACAAAAGAAGAGTTTGATACTGAATGAATTGATAAAGATAAAATTCTTAAGACAAATCAATTCATGGCGCGCTTTACGAGGAATGATAGCCTACACCATATTATGGCAACTAAATGTACCTGTTTCTAGGTATCTAACCAAACTGGAGTATGTAACACTAATTTGGAAAAAAATGTGCTGGGCTATTTCAAAAGATTCGACCTGCCAAATGGCAATAAAATATAAATAAGTCATTAAAGCACCCCATTTAATGCCTAGGATTGACAATTATCTATAATTTTACTATCTTTTTTGTAACTAACATTATTCATTTACTCTTTACAGATTAAACTACGTTCCTCGAAACCATCGACTCTTCACTAGGACAGAATTTTCTTTATACCTATTACCACTTTCAATCGGATGTAACCTTGTAAACAATACGAACAGTTTTCGATAGTAAGGCAAATAAATAACTGTAAACAAAAAGCATCAAGGCTTGAAAGATGTTTTCTAGGTCATTTCATTCTTCGTATACCCCCGTATCTGTCATCCCCAATAGCTGTACCGGCGATTTTTTTTCACCTGTTTTCTAAAGAAATAAAGACAAACTCCAACAAGTTCCTATTGAACAACATGTTTGTCTATAAAAAGGGGATCTTCGTTGATCTTTTAAAATTTGTTCTATAAGTTGGTACTTTACCTATTCGACTTTTAAAACACTTTTGCTTCACAATCAAATCGGGATGTTGTACAGAAGATTGGAATTCATGAAGCAGATTAACAATAGTCAAATGTTTGTAACTACAAAAAGTTACACCTTGAAAACTTGGAAAATCACAAGCAAAAATATTTATAGCTACAAAAATGTATAAGTTTACCAACCTCCTGTGAACATCAATGGAAAGAATACCTTTTTTGAGTAATATAGTTTGCGCTGAATATAAGGCACCATTTAGTTGAATGGGTACAATTTGTGAAAACCTAGAATTCACAAATTCTTTACTGCAAATAACCAGTTTGCTTGCAAAATCCTGGGGTACAAGGTGCCTTTCAGATGCAGTTTTCAAAAAACGCGCTATCAAAACAAACGCAGGCACACAATGCAACATCATAATTATAACTATAGGAAAAGGACAAAAAACAGAACAGGGCGGGAACGGCTATGCGTGCGCGGAAACCTTCTTGAAATTTTGTATATTTTTGAAATTGATTAACTTATTCGTTTTTTTTTTGTGTGAGGAGGAGCAAAGCAAAAGCATAATTCTACCCAATCTTAGGAAAACAAAAGAGAAAAGAAAACGCAGTAACATGTAAGAGTAGTGAGTATACTTAATTTAACCAATTTTTCTTATAGAGATATAATAGCGATAAAGATCATCTTATTGTATTAAATGGTACATGAAAGAAATATTAGTTGCGTTAAGATTCACAGAATTTAAGGCAGTACATACTAATCAACCTCATCGTGTGGAAATAGAACTGGAATAAAAAATAAAACGCGAGCAGCTCTAAAAGGTTCTCGTGCTAAGCTAAAGATCAATTTGGTAATCCGTTCACCACAGGATAGATATGACGAAAAAAAATTACTTTATAGTATAAACAAACAGCTGATAGTACGTACAATAATGTTACTTTTTTCGTAGCGGAACAAAAAGAAATCCACTAAGTTTATTTTATTCCATAGCTCTGGTTCAACCGATATGGATTGAAAATGAAGAAATTGCCTTTACTGGACGGAAAATTATAGATGAGCTGCATATTCTTTTTTTTTCCTTTTTTATAGGAATTTAACCCATTAAGGTCATTCTTCCTCGAGCTGCATATTTTTAAATTATCTCATTGTGTGTAAAATGTCCCACATTTGGAAGGGTGATCTCAGAAGTTGTAAATCGCGTCATTCAAGAATGCTCTACCTACACAGTAAACGAAAATTACCGAGTTCGGTAATTTTTTTATCGAAATCCTAACATGTGTATATCGTTAAACTGTTCGGTAATTTTTTCCGTAAAAAATAAACGAACATCGGTAAATGAAGAATCGATTTACCGATGTTCGCTTATTTTTTACCGAAAAAATTACCGAACAGTTTAACGATGTACACATGTTAGGATTTTGGTAAAAAAATTAACGAACTCGGTAATTTTCATTTACTGTGTACAGAATATTTGATAACGACATGAAAATTATAAGACGATGATTCCTTTTTTATCTTACCGAATTTCAGTTAAATATCGATGGAATCAACGAAACATCAAAGGATCGTTAATCACATGTTTACTAGTCAATTCAAGTTATTCATGAGCGAAAACAAAATACTCAAATAGGCGTTTCTATCACAGCAACGATTTTGTACCCAATAGATCTTGTTAAGCAGGGTTTAGAACAGCCACATGCTATCCCTTTGGACATTCGGCTCACATGGGGGTCTAAAAAATTTACGCGCTACGCGCTTCAAAATTTACCATGCATTGAACCTTGTTGCGACTGCGAGTAAGAAAGACTCCTCAAAAGAAGTGGCGCTGTATGTGGCCCAAAAGAAAAAATATGGTCTGGCTCAAAGGATAAGGGCAAAGTTTTCTTCCTACAATTAGGGACTTCTTGGCGCAATCTGTTCTCGTTTTTTTGTTCCGGCTTTTTTTCTCGTTTGTTTCGGTTGGCTTGGTGTTGGCTCGAATTCCGGAGGTTTATTTTGATTATGGTGCTTTGGCCGTGTTTCCACAAAGCCTTGGGCAAATGAACGACGAACCAATCGGACCGTCTTTATCCGGTGCAGAGGAATTCGGATCAAAAAGTGGTCAACTTAAATTCGCCGTATTTTTTAATCATTCATATAAAAAACATGGACATCCCTCATTTTGAAGGTGTGTCTGTGTGTAGAATGATACTTCTATTTGGCTTTCGACGTTTTAGGTCTTAAGTTTTCAAAATGGCGTCCAAGCAAGAGGAGCTACGAATCAGAATTTTGTACATGTGTCGTGAAAATCCAAACTACACGCACGCAGAAATAGGAAAATCGTTGCATGTGGTGAAATCAACCGTCACCAAAGAAATAAAAGTGTTTGGGGAATATATTTCGACAACTAGAAAGCCGGGATCAGGGGGAAATCGAAGTACGGGAGCCGCAGTGACGAACAGAAGAGTGACCAGCACTTTCAAGCGAAACTCCAATCTCTCCGTTCGAGATGTCACCAATAAGTTGGGAATATCGTCTACAACCGTGCATGAAGCTTGAAAACGATCCGGACTATCGACTTAAAGAAGATAGTGACTATTAATTGCAATGAAAAGCTAAACCTTACGGCAAAAACAAGATCTCGGAAGCTGTATACGACATTGTTGACAAAGTTTGACTGCGTGGTAATGGATGACGAAACCCACACCAAGGCAGACTTCAGACAGATTCCGGAACAAGAGTTTTATACAGTAATCGGACGGGGAAGATGGCAGACATTTTCAAGCATATTAAACTATTAAAGTTTGACAAGAAATACCTCGTTTGGCAAGCTATCTGTATCTGAGGCTTGTAAAGCGACATTTTTGTTGCAGCCGGGATCGTCAACCAGGAAATTTACGTAAAAGATTGTCTTCAAAAGCGTTTGCTGCTTTTCCTGAAGAAACATGACTTTGTTATATCCAAGACTAGCTAATTTTATTTGAGCGTGTCAGCTTGTGCTAACGCTCAGCCGAACCAAACAAACAACCGAAAGAAAACAATACACAGCAAGAAAAATTCGTGTAATTTTAGATTGAAAACGATGCACGAAAACGGAACATCGTTTTCAATCTAAATTTACATCATCATTACATTGAGCCGTGTAAATTTAGACCATAAACGATGCACGAAAAGAGAACAGCTTACTGTCGTGTAAAAATACACAGCGATGTAAAATTTTAGATATTCCTCGGGATATTTGCAATTTTTATGAAATATTGAAATATTATGAGTCTTGAGAAGAAAACTACACTACAGTTTGCTATTATTAAACATTTATTCAAAAAAACATAAATAGTAAAGAAAAACCAAAGAACACCCACCATCACGAGCACCGCCAGGCTGGGGCACGGTTCATATTCTGCTGATATTTTAACCGCTCACTGGGGAAACCAAATGAAATTTCGTTCCGGACAGTCATGGTCCATTAATACAGGTCACTGCCGGGTCAGGAGGGATTTTTGCTCACAAATACCTCGGATTGTTCACGCAAATTCATCTCCTGGCAATATTCCGGATCCCTGCCAGTGCAACATCTGCCGTCGCTGTGATCGAGAAACAAATAATTAATTTTTATAACATCATACGTTTGTATTTTACTTTAGAAATTTACCACTTTAGCTATGTATAGAGATGATTAAGCTGCGTATTGAAACGAAGACCTTCGGTTTCCGAGGAATGACTCGACTGGCAAATGGTATACAAAAAAACAACAAACAAACAGTTTCATTCAATTTTAAATCAACAGATAGAATTTTACACTGCTTGCGATATAAATTTCATTGGCCGCTTTATTTTTACATCACGGAATGTAAAATTATAGCAAAACAATTTATTCCTATTCGCTTTTTGAGAACAGACTAAAATTACATCAAAAGGAGTGGAAAATTACATCTTTTTTTGATTATACTTGAGAAAAAATAGATCACGTGTGTTTTAGATTCCGTATACTTTTAGAAATTTTTTGCTGTGTAGCTCTGGAAAAGTATAAATAAACTAGCAACTGGAAGAGCTGGTCTCTTTTAGTTCTGGCTTCAAACTAAGTAATACGCGTTTTATTTTAATCCGAATTATATAGTGTTAAGACATAAAAGTGGCGACGATGATGAAAGTGTTGTGTATATTCGCGATAAGTTTAGTAGCCAAGTGTTTGAAAAGAAGGAAAAAAGTTTACCAGGTGAATAATTTTGCCGGTATTTGCCACCTATCCGATTGGTGAATAGTTCGCCCCAGGCCACCGGAAAAGTGGTGTTTTGGCCGGATTTGGCGTCCTACCATTATGAGAAAAGGCCATGGAGTGGTATGCCGCTATCAACATTCAGGTTGTGCCCAAGGATAAGAACCCTGCTTACTTCCCCAGAACTTCTCCCAATCGAAAAATATTGGACGATAGTTAAGCAAAACTGTAAGAAGACCCAAAAAACTGTAAGCAGCGAGAAGCAGTTCAAAGCAAACTGGCGTTCCGCGCCGAAGAAAGTGGATAAGGCAAGGTGACTGTACAAATTCTGATGACAGGCGTAAACGGAAGTCTCGCCAATTTGGACTCAGACATACGTAAACTCGTTCCAATCATTACATTTCCGTCATTTTTCCATCTTTTATACAGATTTAACTTCAAAAAGGAAGATACTTTGATTTTTTAACCCTTCATTTCATGATTTTTTATTTTTTCTCGAAAAAATTCTCAATAGTGCGCAATGATGAATACATGAAGGGAAAAATAAGGAAAAAATATTATTTTCACATATTTCGGTTATTTAGCAAAAATATTAATTGTTGCAAATATGCAACAACATGAAACGGTTACACCTTTTTTTCTTCACACTCGACAACTGGAAATAAATGCTTATTCCTAATTTCTTTTGCACTAATCATAGTTTTCGCACAGGAACTTCGCAAATCTAGATTTCTGGACACCGGAAAGTTAAGAATTTATCTGGGAGTAGTTATGTATGTTGGTTTTCCACCATGGGTGCACGGATTCACCGCAGTTTCTGCCTAAGTATGTGCTCACATGCATTCTTGGACCGACCCCATGGCTTCGTATGTAGGTATATTTTGGAAGAACGAGTCAATCAGGTTACTTAGAGGTATTCCGGCATCCGTGCATATACCTGGCCAGCTGGCAGCTGGTTAAACATTCATAAAATCAGTTATAAGAGGAAACACATCTTACCTGTCGGCTTCTTATGGGATTCGAACCCAAAAGTTGTCTCGCCGATACCGGGAATCGAACCCAGCCTGGCACATCGGAACCAGACTCGCACCAGCTTATCCACTAGACTACAAAGACTTTCGAGAAATTAGCTAGGAGTAGTTATGCGATAATATACCACCTACTGAGGAAATTATTCCTTACGTTTGCTTGAAGGTGCTAAAAAAAACGAACACACACATATAGGATCTCAGTGAAACTTCATGTTTCTTTGAAGAGATCTAATTTACTTAACTCTAAGGCGTACATCTTTCAAGGATTTTATGGCTAGCATCTTACCACCAGACCACGGAAAGAGCACTATATGTGCCGTGATCGGGATTCGATCTCATGGACTCTGGCTTAGATGGCTGGAACGCTATCCTCTAGGCCACGACCGGCGGCAAAATGGAAAGCTTCTTACCTATACAACTTTTCTGAACATAACCTTGAACAAATCAACACAAATCAATTCCGAAAACGTTTTTAAATTGGTTCTGATAAAGATTCTTAATCTTAAATCATACCATAACTATATGCCAGTTTTAATAAACAAACTTGATATTGAAGAGCAGTGTTCGGCATTGCTAATTGAAAAATTAGCGGCGCTAATTAAATCGCTAACTCATTCAAATTTAGCGAT
This sequence comes from Uranotaenia lowii, assembly GCF_029784155.1. Taxonomy (NCBI): domain Eukaryota; kingdom Metazoa; phylum Arthropoda; class Insecta; order Diptera; family Culicidae; genus Uranotaenia; species Uranotaenia lowii. Next base: position 149,929,498 of record NC_073693.1, read on the forward strand.
CGCTAATTAAAACCGCTAAATGAGCGGAAAAAGTTATCGCTTCATGCTTAAAGCGCTAATCGCTAATCGCTAACTGTTGATAAACAATAACGGAAACAGGATGGCAACAGCATGGATTATGGTTGCATCTTAATTCGTTTGCTCAAATACTTTACAAACATAGTGCAGATTGTTTATTGTGCCCAGTCTGTTGAAAAATCTTTAACCATGTTTAGCTTTTTTTTCAAACTTTCAAAATAGTAATGCAAAAATCTCATGATAGGAGCATTGCCAAACGTGTATCTAAAAAACTAAATGAAATAAATATGCAAATTCATTCTATGGTGATACTATCTTATTTTTATTTTACCTGATTTGAAATACTTGTAAAAACTGCTTTGTGAAAAGTAAATATCTCATCTACTTGAAACAAGTTGTAAAAAGCGGATTTTTCCAACATTTATTATTCGAGATTTGCCGTGTGAGATAGTAATGTGTGAAATTTCGAAAAGCTTTTTAAAATCCATCGGTTAACCTAAAAAGCACATTTCAACAAATCACCGCATGTGGACGACCATCTAAAGTCATGTAAAATATTTATCAAGCAGGCCGTTTACTGTACTTTTGCAAGCAAAAACAGTATCTAAAGTGACCTTCTAGCATTGAATTATATAAATGATGTTTAAAATAGTTTAATACTGTTTAACAATATTTATTGAATTGTTTGTCTGAGAATGTTGAGAAAAGAAGTACTTTATGAGAAAAAAAAGTTAATCTGTATGAGGCACTTCTGCCCTGAGAACATTCGAAGTGACCATTTTCACTTGGAGCGCATATTGGTGTAAGAATGATGCCCGATGTCTCCTTTACTTGTCAAAAGACGAAAAGTCTATCAGTTATAATTTGTGAATTTGAAACAAGTAAATGGAAGTTAGCGTTCTTCATTTAGCGGAACCTAAAAATAGCGGAACTTTTTAATTCGCTAGCTCAATCATAATTTAGCGGCAAAATTAAACCGCTAACAAAAAGGTATCGGACTAACTAGCGATTAGCGGATTAGCGTTTTTGTGCCGAACACTGTTGAAGAGCAATGTCTCAATTTAGTTTTGAAGGAATGATCCAATTACAAATTACATTAAACTATTAAATATCATTTGTTGGCAAAATTAAAAGAACAATAAAGATTTCTTCGGAATGAGCATTAGAATTTGGAACATGATTCTAAAATTAGAATTCAAACTTGAAATCAGTTTAAGAATAAAAAAGAAATAAAAATAAAACTAAATTCGAGAACAAAAAGTTTCAATTTAAAATCAACTTCCAGAACTTCCAGGAAAAGGTTGAATAGTATAAATAAAGAGCATTTTCGTCGATTGATAATAAGAAACGGCTCATACTTTAGTAAAAAATAATGAGCATTGTAATTTTCAATCAAATCATTCATTCATGTCTAAGAAAAAAAAGGCAAAACAATACTTCAAATCTCGGTTATCGAATGTTGGCAGATAGTACTAAATTTTCAAGTGGAAAAATAAAAAAGCGTATTCGTTGTTTGTTTTTAGATTTTTAAACTCTCTGGATAAAGCCCCGTTCTTGAGTTTGAATCACGTTGAATAATATAGAACTTTTGAAAATTGGTGTATGCTTATTTTGCAAGTTATGAAGGTATCCGACATTTTTTTTTATTCAAAATATGTATTTGTTATACCAATGGGCCGCGGAAAAAAAACAAAATAATGTGTTTTACATACGCTGAATTACAAATCCCAAATAAGTTAATTATTCGGACCCGTCCTAGTTTAAAGTTTGATAAATTTTGAACTTTTTATAATATTTTTCTAGTTTTGATAACGGTTTAGAGCAAAACTTTTATTTTTTTCACCTCGGGGGCCCTCTTTATTCAGGGGGGGGGGGGGGGCAATTTTTCTCATCCCCCCCCCCCCCCTCTTAATACGGCCTGAACATGATAATAAATCATTAATAACGAAAACATTGTCATCGGGAAACAAATACACTGTTTAACGATGCAAGTTTCGAAAACACACTATGGAACCCATATAACTAGCTAGGGTACTACCGTTGCATGGTGTTGCATATTTGCAACAGTTATTGAAAACCCATTATATCAGAGAAAAAACAAAAAAAAAATCTCAAATTTTGTTTTTATGTAAATTACTTTAGTGGGAATACGAAAATATTTTTTTTGAGTCGAAAAAAAATTCTCAATATGAATTACACTACACACAAAAAAAATCTGAGTTTTACATTTGATGTAAAATTTGATTTCATGTAAAATTCGGTCAGATGTGTTGTATATTATAACGCAGCCCTGAAAAAAACCATGCGTTTCCTCATTCGGGTCTATTTGTTGTAATTTTACATGACTTTTGCTTGAAACGATGTTTGGAATCAGACACCTTGCTGTCGCGCACAGGGTGTGTCTTATTGTTTGCCAATTTTAATAAATATAAAAAAGTGAAATCCTTTTAACAATTTTCACCAAAAATAAATTAAGTTTTATAGCTTATTGTAAAAAACACACTTTTAAAATAGTATATCTATTACTCGATAGAATTTTGTAGCCTCTATTGGAGAAGTGATATTTTGTTCTTAGCAACAGTTCACCTCTTGTCTTTGATTCTTTGTAGGGGAGATGAGGGCATAACGAGCACCCGAGGCATAATGAGAAGTCCATTTTTCTACATAAGTACGTATTTTCTTAAACAAATTTTCATGAGGACTTGTTTCGTACTACCTATAGTATTAATTTTTCACCAACAAAGAAATATCCTTTTCATATTTACAGAAATATTAAATAATAACCAGCAAGGTTCTCAAGTGACGAAAATATTATAATTTTTGAGCACCACCAAATAAGCTTTTATGACCTTTAAATCATCTTGATCTGAAAAGTACGCACTGCAACATGATCTACACATTGTTTTTCAATTTTCAGCATCATAAAATTTTTGATTTTTCACTTTAATCAATTGTAAAACGCGTTTTTACTTTAATTTGTTCACTAGAGGCGAACAGAGCACTTTCAATGAAGGCATATTGAGCATTTTCTGCCGGGGAATCTAGCAGCGAATTCGACTCGATGAAGTCAATTGACTAATAGAGCTACAGCTTAGCTTGTATCGTCTGACGATTTGGCCTATTGGTTAGATGTCGGAGAGGTAATCAGTAGACTCGAGTTCGATTCCTGTTCGAGGGGATTTTTTTTTTTGCACATACCATTCATGATTGATTTTTTTTATTGTTACATTATACGGCTAATAGCATCAAAGCATCATCCGTCAAACAAAACACCAGAAACATAATGTATGAACATGTGTTAATTCTTTGAATTCTACAAACAGACCTAGATTATTTTGTTTTTGCTTTGTTTGATGAATCTACGCCTCACCGTTTAGTGCAATCATGATCATAAATGATAAAAGAAGCAAAAAAAAAATCACCTCCACCAGGAATCGAACTCGAGCCTACTGATTATCTCTCCGACATCTAACCAATAGGCCAAATCGTCAAACGATACAAGTTGAGCTGTAGCTCTATTACTGAATTGACTTCATCGAGTCGAATTCGCTGCTAGATTCCCCGGCAGAAAATGCTCATTATGCCTTTATTAATGGTGCTCATACTGCCTCGGGGGGTTTCTCATTATGCCTCTACAGTGACTGGTTTTCAGCTTTCGGCAAATTTTTTTAAAATGCATCTTTAAACGTTTTTATCTACTTTTTCAAGTTTCATCCAATTAGACAATAGACTATTTGAGTGTCGGAACACGAATCAATGATGTAAATCACATATTACAGCTGTTCTCTATGGTTAAATAAGCATTTTCCTTAAGGTGCCCATTATGCCCTCATCTCCCCTATTTTAAAAAAAAATAGAAATAACTCTAACCGATAACATTGATTTGCAATCTAACAATTATACAATTGTTGTTACAAAAGAACCAGCACAATAAAGTTTTTTTTCTCTTTATTCTTCGATTAAAGTATAAACTTCAGAATTCAAAAAATCAAGTTCTTGGATTTGAATTGTTTTTAATTGTTTAATATTTATACAATTAAAATATAAGCTTCATTACCCCTTCTCCACATTCCATCATTTTTCAAAGGACATTTCAAAGTACAACGAACAAATAACAAGTATTATCAATCGAAAAACATTCTGGATTAACTTAGTGCTACCTATTTTGAAAAGTAATGGAAAACTTTTTTCAAAATCATCCATCCAAAAAGTATTAACGAAACTAAAAAAAATTTAGACACACCCTGTAGCAGGATCGTTTCACAAACAAACACCGGACGGCCGACCGGTAAGCAGCAAGTTCGATTTGATGCGCGAAGAAAATGCTGTGTCAAATCTGGAGCTCGTGGATTTCAAGTAATCATAAACATCTTTTCAACCATTGGCATGCTTTCTTATTAAACTGATGGCAAGAATTTGATAAAATAATGATTCAAAAACTAAAAAGGGATAATGAGCCGGTACGGTTTCATTGTTATGGTCATGTAAATTCACAATAGCATTTTTTTCATTCCGGGAATTTACATTACGTCGTAAGTCATGTAAATTTAGTAGAAATAACTTGCTCCATTTATTTGCAGGTTATAACATGTAATTATTTAATACTGTGTAGGCCAAAAATTTGAAAAATTAGGCTTTTTCCACATTCCATATTTTTCAGATTCAAGTGGGTTTTTTTGGTTCCTATAAACACTAAAAATATTTTTTTTTAATTGAACGTGATCTTGAAATTATAAATATTATTCCCATCGAAAAAAAAAAATTTACTTTTTAGCTAAATGTGAAGTTTAGAACAGTTTTAATTAATTGTTGCATATTTGTAACTTTATGAAACGAAGGGTTAAATAAACAAATAATCGATTTTCACGCAATTTTGTTTGACCACTCTTTGATCCGAACACCCTTTATCTTTATGGTGAACTCGAAGAAAAGGTTAATATGAAGCAGGCTCCAGAGTACGATAGGAACGAGGACACGAGCATCTAGTATGAAAACTGAAAAAGAGCATCTCTGGACTCAAGCATCAGCAAGATACTGGAACCACAAGCTGCACGAGTCCCTTGTTAATGTGGGATTCAAAACAAACTCTTGTTGATTTCAGAGATGTTAAAATCGCGAGTCTACATACTCGCACTTTGCCCTTCTTTGCACAACGATTTTATTTCGTTAAACTCAAACTGCAATGATGCTATCTATAGTTCAACTCGGAAAGCATCAGGAAGTAAGCTTCCAGGAAATTTATTACATAACACCCTGCTGGCATGACTCGATAAGCTGATCCCTATTCGAAGTTCCGTTATTGGATCAATTATCACAGTGTGACGCAAACCTTGACAGTCATCGGATAATAATTGTTTTGTTATCAAAACTACTCATATAGCAAAAAAAAATCACTGGCCCGTATATATTTCCGACACGAGAGCCAATAAATTGCGAAAATACAAAATCACACAATAATTCTAATAAGTTATCACTACACGCGAACCGAACGTCACCGAAGTGTGACTTTTGTCATCACAAATTGTTATTCTTTCTCTCTCGTCAAGCCACCATCTACTAGCTGATAATTTACTGCGTACCGGACGCCGCCAGGCTAGAAATGGTTTTGTCCAATGCCGTTGGCACCAGCGGTTGGCCGGACGGTTCTATCGGTAGTTTCGCTAGATCTGCGACGCTCACGATGTTCGCCGGGTCGCCTATGTCGCTAATATTCTGCTTCGTCAGCTCAATGTATGACGTGTTGGTCTGGGTGATGTTAACGATCGTTCCGGTGATGGGTAAAGTGGCGAGAACATCGCTCAAGCTGGAAACTGCTCCTATGTGGACCGGTGCAATACCCGTGAGCACCTGACCATTTACACTTGTTGCCACCGGGAGCGGAATGTCTCCGAGGTTGATGTGAGTCTTGTTGGAGCCGGAACTGAAGAACGTTAGATCAACTTGTTGTTCCCTGTTTAATAGACATGTACAACATTATTAGGAAATGGAAAGGTTACCATTTTTTTTATTGGAAATTTTAAAACTTACGTAATTGGTTCTTCACCGATTTCTTCAGTGTCGTTATCTGGAGCATCAACTAGAAGACCGATTTCATAAACCACGGCTTTGATTACATATCTGGAAATAAAGAAATTTATTTTTACTTTTCGGAAACGGTTTACCCCTACTTGACTTATTCATACCTAACTTCGCTTTGCAGACCTATTATACTGGAGTCTATTTGGCCTTCTTATGATCAATGACACCACTAATGAAGAGATTAGTGATTTTTTGTGTGGGCTTTTAGAAAGCGTTCGTAAAAAAGTATTGATGCAAAATTGAAGATATCTCTCGTAGGAAGGAACATAAACTCGTAGTTTGATTGAATTATAATTATAAATTTATAAATTGCCTGACATGTTGTTTTGAATGCCTCACAGAAACATCACTTTCCTTCGGAAATGTCTAGAATTATAGTAGGTGCAAAAACATAATCGCACAATTTTCCAAAATGGATCCTGATCTCTACCTTTTTTAACTAACTAAACCCCTTCCTTGGATACTTCAATATAGATTCGCAGACGCACATACATACGGTTTTCATAGCGTGTGAGACTACTTATCTCTAATTCTGACTATTTGAATATTTTCTATGTATGCAACAGCTTAGCAGCTTGTTACGCTTTGTGAATGATGTATAGAAAATCTGAAATAAATGTGTTACGTAGGGAGAAAGGGTGGTTTCAAAATTATCGATTGCGTAACGTAATATTTAAACGGCCTCTAAGTGTTCTAGTTTGAAACGAAAATAAGCGATTTTCGGATAACTGGAGCCAACCAATTAGCAATGAGGCAAATTTATTTGCGCAAATCTTCATAAAAATACACAATTCCTTAAACGTGACGTTCGAAATAAACTTGTAGTCGGGCTGCAACTGTGAGTTTTGTGATTAAACGTTACTACACAGTTCTGAGCATCAATCGCAGAAGATTAGGTGTCCAAAGGATTTTTTTAATCAGCATTTAGTAAATGAGTGCATACAGTTTTAGGCAGAATCTGTAAACTTCGCTTAGGAAACTAAAAAGCGGCTCCACACATAGTTTTGACAAAAACTGTTTTCAATTTTTCTTACATTTTTGATGATATTTCATCAGATTATTGATAAAATTGAACATAAATATATTTTTTACAGCATTCCATACGTATAACCAGCATTTGAAAGTGATTTAAGCAAACTTTTGGATTAAAAATATAAAACGCAAGAAACCGAAACAAAAACTTGCATTCTTTGGTCAGTTGAAAAGTTCAAAATAAGCTGTAAGGTGGCCTTCTGCACCATTTCGACTTATTTTTATTCGTTTCACTATTCAAAGGATGCCCTGAAGTGATATGAAGACAAAAACAAAAAGTTGTAGATAGGTATTTGAACCATTTTTGCTAGTGAGGTTAATTTTAAAGAAAAATGACAAAAAGTAAGTTTATGTATAAAAAAAGCTGTATTCAGAAGTTGCACGATGTTTTTTTTTGGGTTTAGTTAGGCCTAATGTACGATCGTACGAGTATGTTATTGAACTAAAATCAAGTTAAAATACCAGAAGATCACAAATGGTTTATAAGTTTTGAAAGAATGTTAACTAGATAATCTTGCAGCGTTTTTACTGTGATGCAATTTTATGTGGGGCACCTGTTTTACATTTATTCTTCAAGTAGCGCTCAATAGTGTTCTCTTCTCTTAAAGGAGAGATATTATCTACTGTCATGAAATTTCTACCCTGCGTGCTTGTCCTATATCCTATCCTATCCTATCCATTTGCTAAATTTTCTCCACGACATGCTTTATTCGAATTCACTCTTTATAATTCCTACATTTTCTATCTTTAATTAAAATCACGTCAAAATATGTACTTACAAATCCTTATGGGTACCATTGGTATTGTTGGCGGTAAGATCACTTTCGCTGCTACTCCATGCACTGCCTTCATCCGGATGGAACAAAGTATTCAAGGGATGAATTCCACTATCAGAAGCACTATCGGATGGCACCGGAATTCCTTCCAGTTGAAGGAACAGCATACAAAGCGCTGCAGCCACTAGCGATAACACTCGTAGCGGAGACATGCTTGTGACGCCTCCCTGAAACACTGGCCAAAGTTCCACAGAAAATAGCACTGTCTAATGTTGTGAGGCCTCGTGAAGCAGTCAATGAAGTTTGAACGCTCGCGATTCAAATGACCTGAAGTAGATCATTGGTTGAGTGCGTTTATATACCTATTTAGCGAAATATTTAGCACCAAGGTTCCAATCGATAGACATCGTTTGTGAATGTTTTTACAATATGCAAATTAACTGCTGAGACTCGGCGCGCTAAGAATACATGAAGATTCCAGAAAACCCAACTGATCATCTTCGCCAATGGAAGATTTTTCTCTCCATCCAATGCCATAATTTTCTAACAGCTGATTTGATCGATACCTCGTCATTGAAATATTCTAGGACTGATACTTTGTTTGCTGCATTTGAATGGAAGAAACCCTACTTTCCTGCGCTAGCTCAACAGGGGAACCTATTGGTCACCGGAGGAATATTGAACAACAAATAAAACTGTGATTCATTTTATTTGAACTTAACTGACAAACAAGAGAAACATATTCTGAATCTTTCAGGAAATGCACATTTGATTAAAGAAAGACTTGAAAATTAGGATGATCATAAAGATCATAAATTTATTCAAGAAATTTTCAATTCGCTTTTCTTTTTTTGTTTGGCTTTATATTTCAGTGGTTTGATAGAAGGAAATGGTAAGTTGGTTGATTTTAATTTTGTATGTACCTTCTTGTTTTAATTGTTCAGGTGTTCACTTCAGGTAGGGTAGGGGCACCAACCTCCGTCGTATCCCTCTGATTCGTCTTCATTCATGAATGCATGTTTAAGAGCCGAAAAATCACTTTCCACTTTAATTAGCTACTTCACATGATAAACTTACGCCTGTGAATTTATTTTTTTAATTTCTATCACAAATTTGTCACTTTTGAAACTATTTTTTTGAGATATTTGATTTTGAAATCGTGAGGTGAAATGAATTATTGGCGCACTCCGCCATATTAAAAGACGAACTTAGTGATCCCTCCAACGTGTTTCTTTGCTTTAACGCTTCCTATCAATGCCTGTAACGATCGAAATCATAAAATCTAACAGAAAAATGTTGAAATAAAATTAGAAAAATGATCTCAAACTAATCTGATTTATGTAAATTTGTCAATTTTCGATTGAAATTGAATCGCTCGGATCCCATAATTCGTCGTAATTTTGCGACAAGCACTGGGTTGCCAGGTGCTCAGATTTGTCTGTAAAACCAAGACTTTTGACCCTTTTGACCCTTCGTCCAGATATTGGTCAGACACAGATTTTTGCTGATAGTACCCAGATCTTACAGACTTTCAAAATTGAGTGATAAAATCAATATTCATGCATAGGATTTGATCCGTAAGTGCCAGATTAGGCTGAAATCTAGCTTGTATTCATTGATATTTGACCAATGATTCATTAACCCTCATCCGCATTAGAGTGTCATTTTGACACTATTGCAAGTTTGAATGCTTGTCACTTTTTTCAGAAGCTTCAAAAAAGAAAAATTTCTTCGGGGACCCTGAATGAATTCAAAAGTTCTTTAATATTGCATCTTTACTTTTTATTATGGACGAACCCTGGAAGCCTGGACAAAAAAACTCCCTTTTCCGACTTAGAGTGTCATTTTGACACTCCAAAGGAAAATCTATTTAATACGTTTTAATTATTTTGAACTTCATACCAAACTTATATCAAAAGAAACCTTGTAATGTCAGTAAAATATGTTTAGAAAATTATGTAGGTATAGCTAAAGCTTATAGTTTTCTCGTTATTCAGCATGAAAGAAAAAAAATCCGAAAAAACATGCCTCAGGAAAAGTGCTGTAGTTCATAGATTACACGTCCAAAAAAAATTTGCTTTATGCATATGGAAGCTGAAGTTAATGTCTACATCATGAATCCAAGAAATATTTTTTTAAATTTTTTTAATGAAATGGTCACAAAAAGTTAAAAAATGTGGTCTGAAAAACCTACTTTTCATTAGATTGCTAGTAAAAACTGTTTGAGCGGTGGTAGAGCTTTTGAAAAAATATCATCACAAGTTTTATTCGAATTCTGACATTTTGTTGTCTTTAGATTTTCCGGATTTTCAGTGCTTTTAATTTGTTTGGACCAATAAAAAGAATATTCATTGGAAAGCTAATTTAATCTACATTCTAGTGAGGTGCACCAATTCACGCTGTGAGATTTAACAAAAATATGAAAATTATAAACGTAAAATCATTCCTGAATTTCTAGAACCACAAGCAGCACTTCCAGCAAAACGTGTTTGTTTGCTCTCCGAGTAGGTACGGTGGGTGGTGATTTGGTCAGAGAGCGAAGCCGACAGACGAAATAATGATGCGTGTCGTGACAAGTAAACGTGAACTACTATCAATAGAAAATTTCCAACCAAGAAACGTACGACACGCATCTTTATTTCGGCTCTCGGCTTGGCTCTCTGCCCAAATCACCACCCACCGTACCTACTTGAAGAGCAAACAAACACGTTTTGCTGGACGTGCTGCTTGTGGTTCTAGAAATTCAGGAATGATTTTACGTTTATAATTTTCATATTTTTGTGAAATCTCACAGCGTGAATTGTAGCACCTCACTAGAATTTAGATCAAATGTGCTTTCCAATGAATATACCTTTGATTGGTCCAAACGGTGGACCACAAAAACATGCATGCGCATCATTATTTCGTCTGTCGGCTTCGCTTTCTGCCCGAATCACCGTACCTACTCGGAGAGCAAACAAACAAAGTAAAAGCACTGAAAATCCGGGTACAACCTGACGGTGGACCACAAAAACAGATAAAATTTCAATTTGTAAAAAAATCGCGCAAAGTAGTAAACTTTGAAAAATTTCGGTAAATTCAATTTTTGTTGCATGGAAAATCTAAAGACAGCAAAATGTTAGAATTTTAATAGATTTTGTAGTCATATTTTTTCAAAAACTCTACCATCGCTCAAACAGTATTTACATGCAATCGAATGAAAAGTAGGTTTTTCAGACCACTTTTTTGAACTTTTTGCTACCATTTCATTAAAAAAAATTTAAAAAAAAAAATTTCTTGGCTTCATGATGTAGACATTAACTTCAGCTTTCATATGCATAAGACAATTTTTTTTTGGACGTGTAATATATGAACTACAGCAGTTTTCCTGAGGCATGTTTTTTCGGATTTTTTTTTCTTTCATGCTGAATAACGAGAAAACTATAAGCTTAAGCTATATATAATGCTCTAAACATATTTTACTGACATTACAAGGTTTCTAGTGATATAAGTTTTATCGTAATCGGTTAGACATAAAAAGAATTATGACGATTTTAGCTTGGAGTGTCAAATTGACATGCTTAATTTGTAAAACTTTGTTCAGGGGTTTTTGGGATACTGAATGCCGAATATCGGTGTTTCTCGTCAAAGATTTCTTTGTGGTCCTTGATGTGTTTAGATTGCTTGTGAATTAAATTTCCAGATTTTAATTTTTTATACAAAATTAGTTTGAAGACACAATTCAGCTGAAAATAACAAATAAAAGGTAGAATTTGAGTTTTCTGTTTTACAAAAACCCAAACTAAATAAAATCATCTACAGGATTTTTATTATGGAATTGATTCTTTATGAAAAATATTTACTTAAAAAAAATTGCAAATATTCTATATTTTTCCAGTGTATTGTTCAACATTATTAACATATTAAGGACACCAAAATTTGTCATTTTATGTTTCAGAAACCAATGAACAAAATAATGTGTTGTGTTACATTTTGTAGATTTTGATTAGATTCATAACATTTGAATTATTTTAGCATACTTGCGGCAAGCGAAAAAACGAGAAATCTCGTATTTGGTCCGCAATGTATTGCAATTTTTTTAAAGCCAAACTTCATATTAAAATCTTTGATTTCGTTCAAGTTTGCATCAAGAAAATTTGATCCGAAAATCTGATAATTTTTATCGTTTTTTTTTTTTTGGAAAATTTAATTTATTTTCATCAAAGGTTAAAATCTTTGAGTTTGAAAAATAGCTTATTTTATACCGAAATCAACTAAATTTGATCTACCAGACTCTTTAACAAATTCAATTATTTTAGCATCGATGAAAGCGAATTCAGCTCACCTTTTAGGTTGAGGAACAATTTTCTAAAGTTACAATTTAATATGAAAACTTTTAAGTACTTAAAAATGAATAACCATATAGTTACAAACATAATTTTTTTAAATTTTGTTTGTTTTTGTGAATTGTTGTGGCAAAAAATCATGGATAAAAATCAGTCACCAAACCCCCCCATGAGTCAGTTCTTCCTACGGCCCTGGTGTGTGTACTTATGTGATATGTACTTTAATTTAAACAGTGAGGAGTAAGGGAAGGAGTAAGGAAGGAAGGGATGGAGATTGAGGATGGATTTTGGAGGTGGAAAGGAGATAGGATGAATTCGGAAAGGGGATTAAAATTTCCCACACCAGGTTGTACACGGTTACGAAGACCATTTCCTGTCTTTTCCTCCCAAGAGCCCATAGCTTAGAAAAGATTTACCGATTTACTTAGTTCAAAAATGTTGTAAACTGGTGTAATTGTTGAGGATATCTACATTTTTTTTAGGACGTAAAAAGTTGAACTACAGTGAAATCCGTTTCCACTTGCCCCGGTGTACCTTACAAATTATTTTCTCTAAAATAAAAAAAACTTACTCTGGTATTGTGTGTTCATTAAATTTTATTTTTAGATTCTACACATCTAAGAGGTATCCGGAAGTTCTCCTCCGGGAACAAGCTGAAACGAAAAAAAGGAATGCTTCAAAGTTGATATATCTGACAAGTTACATGTGGACGATTTATGAATTCAGTCTTCAAATATGATACAAATTAATAAAATTTAATTTAATTTATTAGATCATTTAGTAGTATGCTACTTTTTTTTTCAAAGGGATTTTAACTCCACAGGAGGCATTCGTCCCTAATATTTAGTATGCTACCTGGTCATTGGGCTTAACGCACATTTAGCTTAGCTTCACGGTTAAAAAAAAAAAGAACAATTATCCGATCAGAGTCCTATAAACCCGGATTACTATTTTGGCTGTTTCTTCAAAACATAGAAACCAATTTTCATAAACTATACACTCAGGCAAATTCTTATTATAATTTTCATAAGATGCATCTTATGAACCGCTTTTTAGAGTGTAAAATAATGTTTCATAAGAGTCTTATAAAATTCTTTCAATTTTCATACGATGCTCTTATGAAAAATAGAAGAAACGGCATTGTGAAAAAATAATGAACACATTCATTCATTGCATCAGTTTTTTTCATCATCTAACTGTACGAAGCAATCGCCAGTTCATGTTATTATAATTTCCCTTCAATGTTAAATGTTATTGCTATCTCCGGAATGGTAAGTTCGATTTGATGTTTTTTGTGTAAACGTCTAATATATTAGTAAACTAAAATACATTATTTGTTTACTTTTCAGCAAGCTGATCGGCAAAAAACGAAAGGTCAAAGATTTAGATGCGGCAAAAAAAAACTTTGATGGAGCCGTCTCTTGATGCGCTGCTGATGGTGACCATTAAGGATTTAATTTTAAACAAATTTGGCAAACAATAAAGTGATTGTTTTAGCATGAAATATCTAGAACTTTTCTTATTAGAAAGTGATTTACTATTTCCATAAGAATCTCTTATGAAAAGCAACAACCTTTCATTGAAGTAGGCGTTCATCTTCAGAATTCATTCGCGTCATAAGACAATCTTATGAATTTCATTAATTTTTCTTATGGCGCCACTTCATAAGAGAATCTTATGGCATACATAATAGTATTTTTCTGAGTGTACTATTTCGGAATCGTCTACTACATGTTCACAATCTGTTTCTTTTCATGCGGCAGATAAGAGCAAAGAACAAATTGATTTTTATCACCTTTCGTATTCTTGATTTTATTGAATTTTTCTATAAAAAAAATTCTTGATTTATAGGTTTTGTGCAATGATACAGTAGGGGAGATAAGGGCATAACGGCCACCTTAAGGAAAACGCTTATTTAATCATAGAAAACAGCTGTAATATGTGAGTTACATCATTGTTTCGTGTTTAGACACTAAAAAAAGCCTACTTTCTAACTGGGTGAAACTTGAAAAAGTAGATAAAAACGTTTAAAAATGCATTTTTAAACATTTTTGACGAAAGCTGAAAACCAGTCACTATCGGGGCTTAATGAGAACCCCCCTCTGGGGCAGTATAAGCACCATTCATTGGGGCACGATGAGCGTTTTCTGCCGTAGAATCTAGCAGCGAATTCAACTCGATGAAGTCGACTTTATTATAGAGCTATAACTTGACTTGTTTCATCTGACGATTTGGCCTATCGGTAAGGTGTCGGGGAGATAATCAGATGACTCGAGTTCGATTCCTGGTCGAGGCGAATTTTTTTCGTTTACTTTTCATGATCGATGCATTTTGCACTAAACGGTGAGTCGTAGATCCATAATGCAAATCAATAACAAAATAATGTATGTCTGTTTGAAGAATACAAATAATTCAAACACACACACACACACTCATACATTATTTTTCTGCTGCTTTGTGTGGCGGATGATGCTACTAGCCGTATAATGCAATAATTAAAATAATCGATTATGAATGGTAAATGAAAAAAAATTGTCTCGACCAGCATTCGAACTCGAGTCTTCTGATTATCTCTCCGACACCTTACCAATATGCCAAATCGTCAGATGTAGACCAGTAAAGTTACAGCTTTATAATTCAGTTGACTTCATCGAAATGAATTCGCTGCTAGATTCTACTGCAGAAAATGCTCATCGTATCCCGATTAAAATTGCTCTGTTCGCCCCGAGTCATTAAATTAAAGTAAAAACGGGTTTTAAAATTGATTACAGTGAAAATTCAAAAATTAAATGATAGTGAAAATTCAGGAACAATGTGTACATCGTGGTTCAGTGCTCACATTATAGATCAAGATGATTTAACAATCAATAGAGCCTATTTTCTAATGCTCAAAAATTATAATAATTTCGTAACTTGAGAAGCGTTTATGAGAAAAATCTATATCAAGACTGTCAAAATTATTTATTTATTTACAACATAACAATTACATTACATACATGAGATTTGTTTTAAAACTCCAATGGCATTGCCTTTTAAGGAGTTGTATGGTAAATTCAAAGCAAACTGCGTATACATATTTTGGAAACTAAACTTATAACTGACGAGTTATAATAAAATAAAAATATAATTAAATTGTTGAATTCAATGATACAAAAAAAAAAAAAAAGAATAACAATGAAAACTAATCACGATAAATTTAAAAACATGTTTTTTTATTTGAGTTAAAGTGAAAAAATATTGTATGACTTTCAAAGTGTTGATGACACTTCTGGATTCAGTAAAAATTGTTTGACAGATTTTTTAAAATTAATATAATTATTAAAATGCCAAGGCAAGAAAATTATACAACTTTACACCTCTGAAGGCTAAGGAACGTTCTCCAATTGAAGAACTGATTGAAGGGCGAACTCACATATTTCTGTTACGCGTTGAATATTGATGATTAATACGGTTGAATGATATATTGCAGTGAGTACTATTCTGCCGCTATTCGCAAGACTGTCCCATATGCATTTTCGTCATTTTTCAGTTTATCTAAAAAATCGTTCAGATACAGTTAGTTCTTTAATTTAGACTAAAAAGTTTCATAACTTTGTTCTCAACATATATGAAAAAAAATACCAAGTCATGTCTGTCCCATATGAAATATACCCGCAAAGCTGTCCCATATGTCTATTTATACAGAATGCTTCAAAATTGCTCCTCTAATTTACGTTAATTTTACAAATATTCATACAATGTGTGCGACAAAATAAGCATTCATTGAAATTGCGAAAGTTAGACTTGAGAAAACGGTACAGTAAAGTTGCAAATAACAATCTCCATAATTTTTACAAGCCTAAGTTTAGCCTAATGGGTAAATTCCATCAAACTGTTTTTTTTTTAATTTCATAATAAGCTTATTGAATTGTTCTTTGTAAAACATGGAAAATAGTCAGCTACAAAGCCACATTTTTTAGGTTTTTGTCATGCTGTTACTTGCTGCTTGGACTTTCATAAAATCTATGAACAAAAATACGCGTACCTGGTAGCACACGCTTAAGTCATATTGAATTGATTGTTCTCATCAAATATTTGCAGCCAAGATACTTTGCTGTTTCTGATTCAGCATGTATTTCATTAGAAGGTTTTTATAGTCTTTCTTAAAAGATAATCGACCGAAAAACTTTCCAAAATATGATGGTACAGGTTGTTTTATTCATGGAACGTTTTTATTCATTTTATTTTAGACCCACTCAATTCTTACGTTAAACTTTCTTTATCTATGACTATCTAAACATGTCATAAACATCATTTCAAACTTATTTTTATCAGTAAACAACCAGTAAAGTGAATAATACAGCGCAGATAGAAAGAATCAAATGATCAACTGACAAAAGGAAAGCCAAATATGGGACAGCTTTGCGGGTATATTTAATCCGCATGCGAAATATACTCGCAAGGCTGTCCCATCATTATTTTCTCCTCCGCATCAACAACTTCCAAATCAAAAACACATTGGACGAAATTCTACAACAATTATCTTAATATCTGTGAAGAAAGAAGTAGAAAAGGTAAAGTTTCAACCGAGAAATCCACGAAAGTTTATAAAAATCTTTAAAGCCGTTTTTCTCGGTTCGTTGTTTTTGCATATGGGACAGACTTGCCGGCAGCGGCAGTATTTGTAATGCTTAAATAAATGAAACTACATATATGCAAAATATACAGGCCTCTGACAGGAATAATGTTATTTTTGATATTGTACAGTTCGGCAGAATGACTACGGTATGGCAGATTATTAATAATGCGTAGAATTTTGTTTTGAGCAACTTGAAGTTTATCGAGTCGAGAATTACAAGCATTACCCCAAGACGAAATAAGATAGGTTAGTAAAGAATGGGAAAGGGAGTACTAAATCATTTGAAGAATATAAGGCGGAATTTTATGTTTGACTTTAGAAACTATACCTATTGCTTTATTTAGTTTATGTAGAAGGCTATCTATATGCGAATTCCAATTTAGAAGATCATCTAAGATCACTCCTAAGTACTTACATACGGTCACAACTCTAAGACTAGGGAAATTAGTTTTGGTGATTTCTAAGGAGTTTGGAGTGCATCTTTGAGAGGTTTTGAAAATTAATATATTTGATTTCTCTGTTCAAAGTCAACTTATTTATGCGATAATAGTCTTTCAATAATGTGAGGTCAGAACAAATATTATTATCGTTTTCTTCAGGGCTAGTGTTACTGTAAAAGAACGCAGAATCGTCAGAAAATAATCGAAGAACACCTTTAAGAGGTAGAGCAGCAATTACTCTTTGATTTAGAAATTATTTTAAAGATGTTTTTAAAATTCCGTGAAAAAAAATCAAACATGACAATTTTCCCAGTAAGGTGCCGAAATTACCGCTTTTCCCGGATTCCTGGTGACGCGATGAAATTCCAAAGTTTTTTCCGGTTCGCTAGCAACCCTGAACGGGAGTATGACGTTTGGCATAAAAGCCATTTGGCATAAAGACCATTTGACTTAAAAGCCACTCGGCATAATTATAACTTACTCTGTGGTGATTATTCAATTAAACTTACAAGATTACTTTTTCAATTTTGCGGCGTTGCCGCGAACATCGAAGATACAGGGGGTGAGGCGGCCGCCGACCCGCTGTCAGAAGCGGTGTCCTTATTAAGCGGGCCACAGACTACACAACATTTGTACAAATGCGATGAAATTCGATGAAATTTTGTCGCTGTAAACACGATTTGCATAGTGTATGGCACTATTTGAATGAGCGCCCAAACGGTTGGAGTAAGGCAGTCGGGATCGACATATTTTGTACAAACCATCCTCCCAGCCGGGGTGGAGATGGTTTTTTTTTTGCTGTTGCTGTTTTCGCCAGCAATCGTTTGTGTTCGCGTGAAAAATGTTTGTATAGTGTGTAGGCGAGCATAGAACAAACAATCGTCGTGGAATCATCGAATTTGTACAGGCCATTTGTGTAGTCTATGGCCCGCTTTACATTGATCTAGGTCTACTGGGGCCTCCTAGGTTTATGTGAAAGCTAGGGGTTAATTCCTTAGCCCGAAGGACAATATTTCATGAAAGTTCGAAAGCGCAGCGTGAGGAGTCGGTTCCAGCTTAGGTCTAAAAGCCTTACTTATGGCGGTTTTGCAATAGTCAACAAGATGCTAACAAATAAAAAAAAACCAGCCTCCTCACGCTGCGCGTTCGAACTTTCATGAAATATTGTCGCGCGGCGGACGAAGCTAAGGGAAGATACATGGGCTTCGATGTTTGCAATGCCGCAAAAATTAAAAAAAGAAAACTCGAAGCTTTGTCCGAAAAGTGAATTAAAGCCCGCAAAAATAAAATTATGCCAAATAGCTTTATGTCAAATGGGTTTATACCAAAAAGCATTACGCCAATTGCGTTCTACAAAATTGTAGTTGTAATTATTTCTTTATTCAGTAATGATAACCTTTTTTATAAAATTACATTATATCAGGTCAAGGAGATTTCAGTGGGAAAGAAAAAAAACAATGGAATGAATAAACACTATTTTCAGCTAACAATTAATTAAAAACTAATCAAACAAAACCAAAGTATTGGAGGTAATTTAATAACAAACGAAACGAAAAGAAAAAGATGATATGCCAAAAGGCATTATGTCATTTGGGTTCTGAGAAATATCACATTCCCTTGCGAAACACCTATTGTTAGGGACTAGAAACTTTTTTAAATTTAAGGTTCGTTTCTGAAGACCACAAAAACATAAGCAAAATTTTTAAAAGCATTTGATAGCAGACATAACAATTTCAAAATCTACAGAGGCGAACCAGCCTGCGGTTGAAAACCTCTCAAATAAAGACAAAAAAAAATTCAAAATTGTACACTTTATAAAAATCGGTTCAGCATTATTAATTTTATATCCAAAACAGTAATCCCAGTCTAAGTTACCGTAACCGGCTAATTGTCCTTTTTCTGGGTGACTCCTGTACTGCCCCTATTCGCATAACAGTCCCATACTGTTAGCGTTTCCTATCCATATGGGACTGTTATGCCAATAGGGGCAGTGTAACCCTATTCAAAAATAAATAGAAAAGAGGAATTGTAGAGCTGCTTATTTTAAGATGTCATTTCATGTATCTAGCTCTAACTGTTCCTGGGATATCGCATCGAGAAGGTACAGTTCGGGTCATATAGACCTTAACCGCAAAGGAAGGTTAATTATGTCAGGTGGGGTAGACTCAAAGAAACGATTTACACATTGAGAAATATTAATGCAATTTTCACAGAATCTTAAGTAAACACAAAGCATCTACAGGTGATACTTTAAAAAAAACTTGTTACATACCATGGTTATATTATTGCCATTAAGGAGAATCTGATCCAGCTTGGTGATCCGACGTCCTTCGGGTGTGTTCTCGTATTCGGTAACATCTTCCAGGAGCATGTTGACAAAATCATCGAAACCCAGCAGCGTCCCTACAATTTCCTTATCATTTTTCATAATGATATGTATTCGGGACCCAATGCATTTATCTACCAATTCTGAAAGTTGAAACCCCATAAATGCGGAACCAGAAAACCACGAATTTAATTCACTTACCTAAAGGTAGCAAAGTGGATTGGTTAGCTACCGTGGATTGTGCCATCGTAACGTTTTACTTGATAAACAACAATTTGAACTTAAAAAAAATTGCAATGATTAATAACGTTTCCCTCAGCAATTGTTTTGGAAACAAACCCGCGCGCCTTAAATGCAATAGGTGTGTTCATTACCTTCTATCATTTCCAAAAGTTTAAACCGATTAAGGAAAATCAGCTATTAGTCGTGAACGCATATTGAGCGAAAATTGAATGTAAGGACATACATTAAAATTTAAAGCTTTATATTTATGAATCATTGATATTAAGTTATTATTTTTTTTTACTTACTCAATTAGTTCAAAGTATGCGTATGGTAAAAATTTTATTTAATAATTATTGCTATAAGTTTTCAGCTATAATATAAATCTGCTAGTTGAACAGCTCTAATATTCAAGCTGCATCTGATTAGGTTCATCTATTCAGGGGTGCCAGGGGGTTTCGTCAAAAAATCAGGACAACGCGTAGCTATAAATCAGGATTTACAGGACACCTTTTGATTCATGGATATAATAACAAGCAGCTCTGCTTGGATTGCATAAATAAAGGCGCATACGGGTGCTGCAAACGCCTTAGTTTATGCAACAACAGTAGACAGCTTCTTGACTGGCCTGCAGTTCACATCGAAAAACACCATTTAAATATCATCTGGACCGAAGATTACCATCTATTAAAATGGTTCAACTATTTCATAACAGATTTATTCGATTTTCTAACGATTTAACTATCATTTCGATTATATTTGAGAAGTTTTTATGAAAATCGGAACAATTCAGGCCTTTTTAGGGACCCATTATTTTCAAAAATCAGAACTTCGAACAAATCAAGAGTTTTTAAAAAATCAGGACGGTCTTTCGAAAATCAGGACAATTGGCACCTCTGCATCTATTCTTCTTTCTGTTCATTTTTTACAAAAGAAGTTCATCGTCTGGTTCATCCTCGAAGCCAAGATAGGTAGATTTAAAGGTAAGTAACATTACGCTTAACCTGAATCGACAGAGCCGCGTAAACGCAGGGTTAAAAATAGTTATGAAATTTCGAACGATATCTGTGGAAGCTAAGAAATATCTTCTATTAATTATCGAGAACAATTTTATTCAGCTTTTTGTTCAACTTACGACGGCTACCCCTTAAAGACGTAAAATCGAACCGTTATTGAGAACCTCCACGGTCTGTCAAATAACGGGTCATTTTGTCCGATTAATATTATCGCGCCAGCCAGTCGGACTTCCGACAAAGAAATTAGGAAAATGAAGTTTTAGATTGTCGGAAGTCAGTGTTTAGCTGCACGCAAAGAAAACTACGTATTTAGTGCATTGAATCAAAAGAAATACATTTTTTAATCAAGGTTCTAAAGTTTTTTGAATTTAAATCATATTTTTTTGATTCAAAAAACATGTCTATCGAAACGAAAGAAAATTATTTGAAGTTAACCCTCCAAAGCCGTTCGGGTCAATATGACCCGAAGCGCACATTTCAAACATCTTTATCATCATTCCAATATACTGATGAACTGGTAGTTTTGACAGACCAAGTATGTTCTATGAAAATAATGATCAAATTAACGCCAAAAAACTAAAATTTGAGTTTTTAAAATCGGTTCATTGAGAAATGAAATACAGCTAAGCAAAGCCAAAACTGGATGTCGTTTTTTTAAAGTAAGACTTTTTTCTACCGGAAGATCTGTCATAGCGGTAAAAACTTTCATTGGACCCCAACATATCTATACATTGTCGGATAGATGGATTCTTGACAATTTCAAACATCAATGAAAAAATTAAATACAGAAAAGCTGTCAGAAGTTATGAGTATTTTAAAAATAAAATTAATTTTTCGGACTTTTAACTTTCTGAACCAGTTTCTGAAAACCTGGTAATACATATCGACTTTATTTTGAAATGTTGAGTAATCAGAATAAATTACCTACACAATGAATATAATATCATCAAAATCGGTTAACATTTACAGCCAGGAGAACGAAATCAAATTACAACTCATATTTCCCCGAAACGGATATTTAGCGAACGGCTTTGGAAGGTTAATGTAAAAATAAATCGAATTAATGTACTGTACTTTAATTCAAAAGAAATTATTCGTGCCAGAACAAGGACGGGATTATGTCATGAGGCAAAAATTGCCTACCCATTCTTTTGCTCACATGTCCTTTTTCTAAGATTTTTTGACATGAAAGTATGCTAAATGATTGTTAGGGTTAAGAAAGAATTTTCCATTATGTCATTGATCATTGAGATCTCGAACATTTCGGTCATGGACATGATGGTTTAAATGGATCACGAGAAACATCACTAGCACAATGTTTGACAACTTTTAGGATCTTTTGTTTGCCAAGCTTATTTTCAAATCACAATATTATTAAAAACGTTAGCGCAAGATGTGGGTTCAAGTCTCACCGGGAGACAAGGCGAATTTTTTTCGCATGTTTTTCAACATCAATTTTCCCATATCTAGTCCCTGAAATTTCATCTAAGTTGGATTCATTTCTCTACAAAAAAAGTTTCGCTGACTGAATGTTTGAGTCAAGACCCATCTTTGGGTCACAGTTTAAAAATAGAAAATAAGGCGGTGCCAAACACCGAATTTGGTTGGATATCCAAATACGGCAAACGCATCATTTCTCATCATAACTGACAACCCGTGCAGTATATGAGAAGGCAATGCAAACCTTGCCGTGCCTAAAATATCCAAATTTGAGTCCAACTACCGTAAGATGAAAAGATGGGAATAGATATAGACCAAGAAAAATGATTATGATCACATGGGAGAACTATTCCCTTCATTCCGATAGACATCGACACTCAACCAGTATAATATTCATACGCCAGGTTGGTCTCCTGTAGTAGAATGTTAATACATGGGCCCCGGAGAGGCGCAAGATGTGGGTTCAAGTCTCACCGGGAGACAAGGCGAATTTTTTTCGCATGTTTTTCAACATCAATTTTCCCATATCTAGTCCCTGAAATTTCATCTAAGTTGGATTCATTTCTCTACAAAAAAAGTTTCGCTGACTGAATGTTTGAGTCAAGACCCATCTTTGGGTCACAGTTTAAAAATAGAAAATAAGGCGGTGCCAAACACCGAATTTGGTTGGATATCCAAATACGGCAAACGCATCATTTCTCATCATAACTGACAACCCGTGCAGTATATGAGAAGGCAATGCAAACCTTGCCGTGCCTAAAATATCCAAATTTGAGTCCAACTACCGTAAGATGAAAAGATGGGAATAGATATAGACCAAGAAAAATGATTATGATCACATGGGAGAACTATTCCCTTCATTCCGATAGACATCGACACTCAACCAGTATAATATTCATACGCCAGGTTGGTCTCCTGTAGTAGAATGTTAATACATGGGCCCCGGAGAGGCGCAAGATGTGGGTTCAAGTCTCACCGGGAGACAAGGCGAATTTTTTTCGCATGTTTTTCAACATCAATTTTCCCATATCTAGTCCCTGAAATTTCATCTAAGTTGGATTCATTTCTCTACAAAAAAAAAAGTTTCGCTGACTGAATGTTTGAGTCAAGACCCATCTTTGGGTCACAGTTTAAAAATAGAAAATAAGGCGGTGCCAAACACCGAATTTGGTTGGATATCCAAATACGGCAAACGCATCATTTCTCATCATAACTGACAACCCGTGCAGTATATGAGAAGGCAATGCAAACCTTGCCGTGCCTAAAATATCCAAATTTGAGTCCAACTACCGTAAGATGAAAAGATGGGAATAGATATAGACCAAGAAAAATGATTATGATCACATGGGAGAACTATTCCCTTCATTCCGATAGACATCGACACTCAACCAGTATAATATTCATACGCCAGGTTGGTCTCCTGTAGTAGAATGTTAATACATGGGCCCCGGAGAGGCGCAAGATGTGGGTTCAAGTCTCACCGGGAGACAAGGCGAATTTTTTTCGCATGTTTTTCAACATCAATTTTCCCATATCTAGTCCCTGAAATTTCATCTAAGTTGGATTCATTTCTCTACAAAAAAAGTTTCGCTGACTGAATGTTTGAGTCAAGACCCATCTTTGGGTCACAGTTTAAAAATAGAAAATAAGGCGGTGCCAAACACCGAATTTGGTTGGATATCCAAATACGGCAAACGCATCATTTCTCATCATAACTGACAACCCGTGCAGTATATGAGAAGGCAATGCAAACCTTGCCGTGCCTAAAATATCCAAATTTGAGTCCAACTACCGTAAGATGAAAAGATGGGAATAGATATAGACCAAGAAAAATGATTATGATCACATGGGAGAACTATTCCCTTCATTCCGATAGACATCGACACTCAACCAGTATAATATTCATACGCCAGGTTGGTCTCCTGTAGTAGAATGTTAATACATGGGCCCCGGAGAGGCGCAAGATGTGGGTTCAAGTCTCACCGGGAGACAAGGCGAATTTTTTTCGCATGTTTTTCAACATCAATTTTCCCATATCTAGTCCCTGAAATTTCATCTAAGTTGGATTCATTTCTCTACAAAAAAAAAAGTTTCGCTGACTGAATGTTTGAGTCAAGACCCATCTTTGGGTCACAGTTTAAAAATAGAAAATAAGGCGGTGCCAAACACCGAATTTGGTTGGATATCCAAATACGGCAAACGCATCATTTCTCATCATAACTGACAACCCGTGCAGTATATGAGAAGGCAATGCAAACCTTGCCGTGCCTAAAATATCCAAATTTGAGTCCAACTACCGTAAGATGAAAAGATGGGAATAGATATAGACCAAGAAAAATGATTATGATCACATGGGAGAACTATTCCCTTCATTCCGATAGACATCGACACTCAACCAGTATAATATTCATACGCCAGGTTGGTCTCCTGTAGTAGAATGTTAATACATGGGCCCCGGAGAGGCGCAAGATGTGGGTTCAAGTCTCACCGGGAGACAAGGCGAATTTTTTTCGCATGTTTTTCAACATCAATTTTCCCATATCTAGTCCCTGAAATTTCATCTAAGTTGGATTCATTTCTCTACAAAAAAAGTTTCGCTGACTGAATGTTTGAGTCAAGACCCATCTTTGGGTCACAGTTTAAAAATAGGTTAAAAATATTTAACGCTTTGCTTATGCTTATGCTTATGATACGTACACAGCCAGAACTTGTCAGCATCCCGGTGAATAGTAAAAATACATTCACTATTCATCTTATCAAGGCCGGGCCCACTGTGCAGTATTGGACGCAGAGACGACTGAAACCAGGGGAGGAAGAAACGTGGACAACAGTACCATACGTTCCCATATTTATTTGATATTAATTCGTTGGGAGCATAGATGCTAAGATATTTCTATGCTCCTTGGTGTTGGGCCTTGCAATTCTTCCTTCAGGGGATGGAAATGAGGTTTTTCTACATAAAGTCAAAAATTTAACAATACAATAATTAAAGAAACTTTTCTTTAACCACCATACACTGTTAAATTTTGGATCCCTGTACCTTCATCTCGGGTCATCGACCATGGTTATAGCGCCATTGCTCGCTTTTGAAAAGATTTGAAAGAGCAGAGAAATTATTAATACAGTCCCGAAATCCTTAGAATGTTTCCATTCTAAGAGATTTCAGCGCCTAAAAGAATACATACACATATAAACACACGTTACACATTATAACACATTAGCACTATCACCTTTACGAAAAAAAATAATCTCACGAAATTTCAAATTTAACATTTTTATTTTTCATAATTGCAACATAATGAAAATGTTCTTTGGTGCAAAAATTTTCAGGAGGAAATGAAACAGTTCGCTACGAAACAAAGCCAATAAATTTTAACTAAAATATACATTATTTAGAAGGATTTTTTTTACTAAAAAAATATCGGGAAATTAGCTATAATAATGTTGATGGAAACAAGGACAATATCTATATTTTTCAAAATAAGCAGCAATTAATTCAGAACAATAAAGTATTTCCTTAACATCAAGATAAACAGAAAACATTTCATCAAAATAGTTAAACTACGAACAATAATTTGCTGTATTTCACTTCAAAAGTTATCAATTTTCTTTTTATAACTTTATTCTATTTTGCAGAATTATTACCGTTCTGTGCATCGAGTGCGCCAAATGTTAAAAACCCGAGTTTTTGGCTGGGTATAATAGTAAAAACAAAGAACTACATTTTATTGCGTTTTAGAAGGATATTTTGTGTTCGAGACATTTAGAAAACTCTCAAACATTGAATGCAATTTCTCGAAAAAAAAACTATTACCCTTTCTCAGTTTATTACTAAATGCTTTAAGGAAACTACAAAAATATCGATTTTTTTTTGACGAAATAACAGCGCCATCTCTATTTCAAATTGCATGCAAGCATCAGAAACAAAATTTAACGATGAGAAGGTCAACGCCATCTGCATTCAATTAATCACTCGGCAAAATCCTGCAAAGTATGCCGTGTTTACCAAAAAAAAAAAAATTTCAAACTGTAATTGAAATTCACGCATTAAGCTCATATAGAAAACTTCATGCTATTTCAGCACAAAAACTTTTAAAATCGATTGAATATGAAATTATTAGCGCAGCTTGAACGCATCACTGAAGAATCATCTATTTTGAAGCAGTATTTACAGTTCTTTAAATAATACCTAATTTCAATAGTTCACGGCACCTGCTATTAATGATGTGAATTTAAAACTACCTCAATACAAGTTAGAAATAAATTCAAAAAAAAAAAAAAAAAAAAAAAAAAAAAAAAAAAAAAAAAAAAAAAAAAAAAAAAAAAAAAAAAAAAAAATAATAATAATACTTAGCTCGGAATCCGGTGTTGACTGAAAATTTTGAATTTCCTGAAAT
This sequence comes from Uranotaenia lowii, assembly GCF_029784155.1. Taxonomy (NCBI): domain Eukaryota; kingdom Metazoa; phylum Arthropoda; class Insecta; order Diptera; family Culicidae; genus Uranotaenia; species Uranotaenia lowii. The sequence goes on from NC_073693.1 coordinate 149,956,186, forward strand.
CACTCCGAAGATGTCGCTGTCATCAGGCTGACCTTCCTTTCGTTCATGCAATGTTGCGTTCAATTCTTATGATACGCAACTTTTATCTAGTAACGCCCGTAACGCCCATTTTGAACGAAAGATGGAATCTTCACAGCTTTTTCGTCGCCATTTTCCGCCCATTTACAGCCCGATATCGAAATTTCACTTAGCAAAATAACACCAATTCACAAAGTTACAAACTTAAATAACACTTTCTTCTAGGAGATTTGTATATCACGCGACCGGTCTTCTAATCAGAAGTATTTATTTTATCTTGTTTCGGCCGATATATCTAAACTTTTTAACACCGACACGAGAGACGCGACTTGTACTTCGCAATGTTGCCAGACTTCCGGTTAAAAATATTTAACGCTTTTAGACAAAAATTGAAAACAAAAACGTGACAATCTAGAATAAAAGATTCGAATTATTTATCAAACTTTCCTTAATACTTCAAATAATTTTGCGTTCTGAGAAAAAAGTTAAAGAAGTTTTCTATTTGATGACTTTTGCTCATTTAATGAATTTTGAAGAAATTTTAAACCAAATTGAATTTTAGAAAAGCATAAATGTAATCGTTTCGCAGGTTCCAAAAATTTTTGAATGAAAACGGTCTGTCTGGAAATTCGTGTGTACAACGCACAAAACACGCATATTGGTGAACGTATGTTCAACGGACGACCTGGTTGAAATCGGTCGAAGTCAATTGGAAAGAGACAGATTATCAACTGTCAAAATCCATTCCTACTTGTTTCGACCTATTTCAACCTGTTTCAACCAACTTTCATTGAACACACATTTTTTTGAAGATTTTTTGTTTGAGCTTGTGCGTCTGTTCTCTGTGGATCCAGTTACCAGGCCACCAAGCGCGGATGATGTTCCGCAGGCAGGTAAGGTCATATGAACCATTATAAAAAAAATAAGTTATTGACTGCAAACGATATTTAACATTGTTATTCATTTAATATTTATTTTAGATCTTGTAAATATCTTCAAGACAACGAAGTTATCGTTAAGTATCAGGTAACTGCTCAAGATTAAGCTAGGAATATTTAAAGACGGTAGTGCAAAGTCAGCCCTGCTCTGGTATTGGTACAGACGGTGACGCCACATCCATTAAACATTTATAATTTTACTTGCCTTTTTTCGTTGATAATTCGAAAAACTGCAGGAAATTTTCCACTTTGAAAACATTTTATTCTAGAAGGATTCTTGCTCTTCAAAATCGCTACAAAAAAAGTTGGATTTTCGAATAGTTTCTCTATAAAAAAAAAGGTGGATTTTCCCAATTCCAATTTGCAAAACTTTAAAATTAGTTCAAAGTCTTCCATGAAAAAGTTTAAGTCAGTGCAGTTTAAGCTCCTTGACACAATAAAGTATATCATAACATTTTCTCATACAAAACCCACAATTTTTTATTGGCATTTTAGTAAACTGTGTTAAGAATTATTTATTGATGTTAATTGTTCTACATAAGAATTGGATATGGTAAACTTTGTAACGGCCCGTAGTAGGCAAAGTGGTAATATCTGTAGTATCTCCAATGCATAATTTGAACATGTATCATGTCAGTCTTATTGGGAGTGGATCTTTGTGGGCTGAAATGTAAAATTTCGGTAAAATGGAAATTCCACCCATAAGGACTACGGAATAACTTATCGTTATTCTGACAATAATCATGAGTTACCAAACGTGGCTTTTCTATGGGAGGATGGAAAATTGAGTTTTCTTGGAGACCAAAAAGAAAACCTGAAGGTCTTAGCATTTTGATTCTGGAGTTGTTCGGTCGGTTTTTGTAAAATAAGCTGAATTTTGAGTAAATCTGAGTAAGCCGGTTATTACCCTACTGCCTTCAAGTATTTTCCCCCGTAAATTCGCCGTAGTAGTACGTGCCGCGCAAGTTGTGATCCGAGTCAACGACGATCTCGGGAGTTAATGGCTGGCTATACGTTTTGGCATCCAACCCCAGCCGGGAAAGTTCTCTGGCGGTAGCTTGTATGTAAGTGAAAGGACGATTTTATCGGTAAGTTCGCATTTTAGTTACCATTGTGAACCTCTTTTTAAGCATTGTATTTGGTCATTTTATGCTGTGGAGAACTACGGCTATTACCACGGCGACTAAGTTCGTGAACCTACACAAACTTCCCTCATTTCGCCAACACCATTTTGTTTAGTCTTCTTTGGAAGCCCACCCCTGGGAAGAAAGTCCGGGTTTTAAGAGACTTCAGCACATCAACTTTTTAGTTGTTGGCGCTTAAGTGCTGTTAAGTTGAGCTACGCAATTTTGCTAATAAAATTTTCAACTTCCTTTAGCACAAAGTGGGATTCGGTCCTGATTGAAATCAGTGGCTATTGGTTTTTAAGAGTTTTTTCGTCTTGTTTCAGCTTCGACTTCCGAAGGAAATCGAGACGGGATGATGATAGACAGAGTTAATCAAACACGTGTGGTTTGTAGGAAGTCTTACAATGGAATGAAAATTTATTTGGTTGCTAACTATCACTAATAACAACGGGTTACTTAGTTCAATACTCCTCCTTAACCGGTTGTTTCTTGATCCCCATCGCTTCACGGTTTCTCTCCAGCTTCACACGTTGCAGGGGTTTCGTAAGACCATCAGCTACTTGCTCTTCTGTGCAAATATAATCCAGATCCACGATTTTCCTTTCCAGCGCCTCATGAATGTAGTGGTGGCGAATATCGATGTGCTTCGTGCGTGCCGTATATCCACCGTTTCTGGCGATACAGATTGTGCTTTGATTATCACAAAACAGACGAACGGGTTCTGATCTGCCGAATTGCGATAATAATCCTCTCCACCACGACGCTTCTTGAACTGCAGCGGAGACAGCCATATACTCCGCCTCACATGTCGAAAGTGCCACGGTGGGTTGCCTCTTGCAGGCCCAGGATACTGCTCCACCTTGGAATAGGAATACGTATCCACTAGTTGATCTGCGATCGTCCATGTCCGCCGCCCAGTCCGCATCGGAAAATCCAACCAACTTTGACTCGCCGTTCTTCGTATACTCGAGCCTCATCGAAGATGTTCCACGCAGGTACCGCAGAACGTGTTTCACAGCTTCCCAGTGAGCGCTGCATGGATTTTGGTTGAAGCGACTCAACATATTGACCGCAAAAAGGATGTCGGGTCGGGTGCATTGCGCCAAATACATTAAGCAGCCAACCGCCTCTTGGTATGGAACCTTTTCCATACGCTCGCCATCACGTCCATCGCTCGACATCTGCTTGGTTAGCTTGATACCAGGATTCAACGGGGTAGCTACCGGCTTGGCATTCTGGATCTGGAACCTTTCCAGAACGGTTTCGATGTATGCCTCTTGGTCCAACGCAATGGTGTCCTCCAGTCGGGTGACCCGGATGCCCAAGCAGTTCCGCACTGGTCCCAAATCCTTCATTCGGAACGTACTGCTTAGCTTCATTTTGATGTCATCTTTTTCGGTCTTGTCGCTTGCGAAAATCATGACATCGTCAACATAAATGGCAACGAACAGCATTTTGCCACCTTTGCAGCGGTGGTACAAACACGGATCGTATTTTGATGGAACCAAGCCGAGCTTTTTCAAAGCTGCATCCAATTTCCGGTTCCATACCCGGCTCGATTGCTTGAGCCCGTACAGCGCCTTTTTCAGGCGACATACTAGCGGCCGCTGTCCAGAGCGTCCAGGTTCTTCGAAGCATGGCGGTTGTTCCATGAAGATCTCTTCTTCCAAATCATTCCCTTCGAAGCATGGCGGTTGTTCCATGAAGATCTCTTCTTCCAAATCACCTTGTAGGAACGCGGTGATTGCATCCATCTGGTCGATGTGTAGATCGTGCTTGGATGCCAGGGCAAAAAGGTATCTCAGGGAACTGTGACGAACCACGGGTGAGTAGGTTTCGTCGTAGTCCACGCCCTTTCGCTGAGAGAATCCTTTGATGACCAGGCGAGCTTTGTAACGGTCAACGTTCCCTGCGGCGTCGTGCTTCGTCTTGTAGACCCATTTGCACCGGATGACCTTCCGCCCCTTCGGAAGTTCAGTCAAGGACCACGTGCCATTTTCGATGAGAGCGTTGTACTCCTCCTGCATCGCCTGTTTCCACTTCGCAGAATCGTCTCGACCCAGAGCCTCAGCATGCGTTGTCGGATCGTCATTGAGCATAACATCCGCGGCCTTCGGAGCGATTTTTGCTACAGCACCCAGCTGTTGCGGATTTCCACTTTCAGTAGACGGACCAGCGGTAGTGGACGACCCAGTAGTAGATGATGCCTGTGAAATATTGCGACGAGGTAGACCTTTGCACGTAATCGAAAAATCATCATACTTGCCTGGAATCTTGTGCTCCCGACCGCTTCGCCTCAACACCTGTGCCCGAGGTGGTTGATAATTTTTGCGCGGGGGGAGCACAGTGATGGGGGTCACATCAACAATTGTAGCATCAGATAAGTTACCGTTTTCGTCGCTTGATACCTCGGCAACACTTTCGCAATCGGTGAAAAATTCGTCATCTGTTTCCGGAACCTGATTGCTGCCTTCAGATGCTCGTCGATGTGGTGCTGATTCAGTACGGGGGACCTCTTCAATTTCAAACTGCACCATGGTCGGTTTGCGGTCGCTCGGCGTATCGAGAACCACTTTGCCTTCATCGATGAAATCAACCGAAATGCTCTTGAATAGACGTTTGGCCTTCATGTCGTACATCCGGTAGCCTTTTGTTTCTTCGTCGAAACCGAGAAGTCGACATTTTCGAGATTTCGCATCCCACTTCGCTCGCTGTTGCTTCGGAACATGGACCATACCTACGGTCCCAAAAATTCGAACGTTGGAGAGATCAGGTTTCTTACCTGACCAGGCTTCTTCCGGGGTTACTTTGTGCCCATGCGTGGGGGAACGGTTAACCAGATAAACCGCCGTCTGCACTGCTTCTGCCCAGAAACGCTTTGCCATACCAGCCTCGAACAGCATGCACCTTGCACGCTCGACAATCGTTCGATTCGCTCGCTCAGCCATGCCGTTTTGCTCAGGTGTGTAATCATTTGACCTCTGGTGCCGGATGCCGTGTTCTCTCAGGTACGCTTGCATTGGTCCGTTGACGTACTCCTTGCCGTTGTCGCTGCGAAGAATCTTGAGCTTTCTTCCGGATTGTCGTTCCGCCAGAGCGTGGAAAATCTTGAATGCTCTCAGAACCTCTTCTGCTGACTTGCTTTGCAGGAAATACACCCACATCTTGCGAGTTTTGTCATCTACAAACACGATATAGTAACGTGCCCGAGACAACGACTTCACCTCCATCGGCCCACAGATGTCAGTATGGACCAGCTCCAGGATGTCCGTCGCTCTTGTGCCTGGGTTGTTAAACGAATGGCGATGCTGTTTTCCCATCGGACATACCGTACAGTTGCCTTCAGTTTCCTTGGTGATCTTGACGCCGTTGACCAAACCGTTGCCAAGTTTCCTGACTCCATCAGGGTGTAGGTGGCCCATCCTTTGATGCCAGACATCCAAACTGCCAACTGACGAACAAGCTAGCACGCTTCCACTGCGTTGTTCCAGTTTGAAAATATCGCTGGAACGTTTTCCAGTCGCTAGTACTTCGCCGGCTTGATTCAGTACCTTGCAGCCTGATTTGTCGAAAATCATTCGGTGGCCTTTCTTGACGATTTGGTTGACGGAAAGCAAATTTACAGATAGTTCCGGTAGATACTGAACTTCTCTAACAAGAGTTTCGTCACCATGGCAACGTGGACGCAAAACAACTGAACCTGTTGCTTTGATTTCCATGCTTTTTCCGTCTGCTGCCACCACCGTTCCGCTTGAGGGCTTGATGTTTTCCAGCAGCTCGCGAGTTTTCGTCATATGAACACTCGCTCCAGAGTCGAAAATCCATTCGTCGTTTTTCACAGCTTGATGCGTAGAGAAACCAGTGAAAAAAACGTTGTCCGATTTGGTGCTCCTACAATCCTTCGCTAAATGTCCGTACTTGTGGCATTTTCGACACTTTGGACCTTTGGGGGGAACCGATTTCGTCTGCTTGCTGCTACCGCTGCCTCGACCACCGCCATCGTATCGCTTTTTTGATGAAAGCGCTGCATCAACCGTCGGGATTTGGAGCTCTTGCAGCAACTTTGTCTTGATTGCGTCTCCAGTGATGGGGAGCCCGGAATTCTCCAGGGCCATTATCATGGGACGGTACTCCGACGGAAGTCCTGCCAGGAGCATGGAACCAATCCACTCCTCGGAAATTTGAAAACCGATGTTGTTCAGTTGATGACCAGCCGAAATGATGGTGTTCACGTAGTCGGCCATGGAATCGCAGGATGACAGATCGGTTTTTGCAAATCGTTGAAGAAGACCAACTTTTCTGTCCAGACCACGGTCCTCGAATGCGGATTCCAATTTCTCCCATACTTCTCGAGCAGTCCTGGCGTCCATGACGTGGACATAATTGATGGGATCGATCAGCAAAATCACCTTCGCTCGTGCCTTCCTATCCTTTGCACCGTCGACGGCTTCGTAGGTTCCATCCGGCTTGCGCTCCGGCTTGACCGTACTCCACAACTCTTCGAGTTCCAAAAGAGTTTGCACCGCAAACTTCCAGGTGCTCCAGTTCTCGCGACCTAGGAGTCGTTCGATTCCGGGGATGCTTGAAGTGCTTGAGACGCTTGAAGACATTCTTGCTGAATTCCGAAAAAAAATCTTCCTACCAAACGGTCAGGCCCATAACCTGATAGACAGAGTTAATCAAACACGTGTGGTTTGTAGGAAGTCTTACAATGGAATGAAAATTTATTTGGTTGCTAACTATCACTAATAACAACGGGTTACTTAGTTCAATAGATGAAAATCATGACAATCAGGTAATCACTTAATAAGTACCAGCTAGATCTTTTTAAAGTGGAATTTTTCTTAATTTTTGTAACGTTTTAGTGTTCTTAGCTTCAAGATGAATAGATAAATATCTCTTGCAAGATTTATAAAAAAAAATGTGACGAACATAAAGATGGCGCCATTGCCTTACTCAAAAACCACTGAACAGATTTTCACCAAATTTGGAAAACGTAATTAATTCATCACTTACTAATTTTACTGAAAAATGTATAACTTTCCATCCACGCAATCAAAAGATATTCAAAACCGGCCTTATTGCCGTAACAAGAAAACAACTTCAAAATAAACTTAAACAAACCAACAGCAGGTGTATAATTGTTGCAGAAACATTTCCATTCAATATAAAATTTATTTACTTATTTATCATGAATAGAAACTCTTAGAAAATAATCATCAGAGCCCATGTGTTCGCTAAATTCGCGACTCGGTATATGTCAGATTTTGCACACGCGCACGCCTTCGTGCTCTCGTGAATATTTCGTAAAGTTTACATCTTTCGAATGGGAAAAGCGCATAATAAACACCGCCAGTCACCCAAGTCTGATATTCCGGACGGTGACGGCAGTCACACTCTCTTTCACTACTTCGGTGACCGCGGTACGGTACGAGTCGTCTAGCCAGATTGCGAAGTGGCCAAAATAAGGGGAGCGTGTCGCGTATTTGTGTATGCATTTGAGTGAAGTGAAAAACATGGCGCCCGAAGGTAGACACCATTAGAAGTTGATCCGTGATGCGTCCTGAAAGCTGCGTGTTAATTTGTGTGGCCAAACAGGTGCGGTATCCAATACTCGTCGAAATGATAAACGCATAACCGTCAACGTAGACCACTAAGCTAAGCTTAATCATCATCAGTATTATACTCAATCAAATAGCTCTCTGAACAAGGGGTGGTGCTTTGCTTCGAATGTGTGCCATATTCAGCGTATGCGAGAAATTTTCTATCGTACTGGTTAATAACACTGCCCAGCATTAGTTGTTATAATTTAGTGTCTAATAACTTGAGCAGATTGCATGTCAACAAAATAAGAGGAAAGAACAATGATCCAGTATAATTTGCATGTTGCGAAAACGTGAGTAATGTGATGTGAGTAACATACAGAAGTTGGGTGGCGAACAAAAGAAAAATCGATTCTTGTTTGCTAAAAAGCAGAATGTGAAGGAAGGGAAGACCGAGCAAATAAGATGCTCTGAGTGGGCAGGGAAATCCAACACCAGTGAAGAGGGTACCCGAAAGATCACAAATTAATCATACTCATACGACCTTGATCTTGTGGTGCATAGCATCACGATCCGGGAATTCGACGGCAAATATGAATTCCGATCGTAATAAAAAGCAGTATCGATCTGGAAACAATCTATTCAGTGATGATGAACTTGAATTGTCATCGGTAAGTATCAGCTGTGAAACTTGTAGAGCTATTAGTACCATGGGAGAAAAAGATGAATCATTGTAGTGCAAAAAAATGACTTTGTAAACCTAATTTATTTTGAATAATTTAATAATATACATTATCTTGTTGTACAGTATTCAAACCTTTGACATTACATACATATACTTCCTTTGTTTTTAGATTTATAGATCAAATGACACAAAGATTGGATAATAAATTGGTGGAATTCAAAAATTAAGAAATTAAAAAGCGTCTTTCGAAATGTTTATTTTTCAATTCCTTAAAATCATGTTGTGTCTGTTTTGTTTTTTTTCGAATTCTAACCAATCGAAATCAAAGAAGACAAAAAAATAGCTACTCAACAACTCTTTTATACCCAATTGTTTTATGAGTCACTTTTGTCATTTTCGAAGGTGTTTTTCCAGACTTATTAGTGTAATGTATTTTACGAAAGGGTTTTTACAAAATGCTTTCGAAAAATTACATCGCCAAAACTTGTAACATAATCAGTGAGGTTTTGCTTTAAAAGCATTATCCGTTTCTTCAATCGATAAGCTTCTTTATACCAAACGACTAAAAAACAAATCCACCGCGATAATCGCCGGCAAGCAACAGTACAGGACAGGGAAGTAAACGAAATGGATTGTAATAATCTGAACTATACCTCAACCTGTGTCACGTGAATGTTAAAGATTCTTAGACATCAGACTTTTTTACGAACGACCAGAGCAACACGATGAAGCAAGGCAGTGTGTATGAGCCTAATACATAGTACATGCAAATAATCCGCGCTCAGAAGGTTTTGTAAAAAGCAAATCGGTAATGAAAAAGTTCATAAAAGGAAAGAAGACGGCTTAAGTTCTGTGGAGTGTTTACCCAGTGGGAGGCGAAAATGAAAATATGAAATGGTTATAAAGCGTCTATCCTTATAATGGAAAATACTTTTTCAAGAAGCGAGCATTCCACGAAGATATGCAGACATTTTTTTGCGATTAGGTACGATGCTATTATGCATACCTTACGTCATGGATACGGGCTAAGGTGGGCTTGAAAAATGTTACCAGTTGACAAGAAGCTTGAAAAATTTGGCTAACGAATTAAAGATTGAGATATTACAGTAGATTCTAAGAATCATTATTATCGATCTGAGTTCTTAAAAATTTGAAAACCACGGAGAAGTAAGGAAACACTAAAAATTCGGCGTTCTATATCTTAAAAACCTACGGACCAAATACTTCAAATTTAGTAACCGTAAGTATTGTTATTAATTTTGAAGAATAAAAATTTATTCTTGAATTCATAACGTTTGAGTTATGTTTCTATATAGAGCACACTCGCGACCAGCGGAAAAACGAGATACCTCGTACTTGGCCCGCAATGTGTTAACACTCGGAATCTTAAACTGAATTTTGAATCTGAGTTCAGATTTTTTATTTTCAATTTTTACTCTTCTCTGATTCTAATTTCGTGAACAGAATTTTGACTCTGTAATCTGAGTTCGAAATCTGCATCTGAAACTGACATCTGAATTCTTAATCTGAATTGTAAATTTTGAATCTGAATTCTGAATCTTGAAATTTGAACCTGAATCTTGCATTCGAATTCTTAATCTTCATTCTGAACACTTGAAGACTCCACTTTTTTTTCTTACGTAAGCTCTTTGAAATTATTTTATAGGCTATATCGGTAAAATTTTATATTCTTTGATAAAGAATATTTAAGAATTGAAAGATTATAGACGGATAGAAGATTAGAATAAGGTGAAAGATTTTGAAAATGAGCGGAAGGGTAATTTTAATTTGAAAAACTTTTCATCACATTTTATCGTTTTGTTCCTCACGGGCCTACTACCTTGAAGTGGTTGAATTGTACAATTCTATCCGTTAAAAAAAAAACGCCGAACCAATTTCCGTTTGACTAAGTAACAACAGAACCGATTTTAATAAATTTTGGGATAACTTAAAGTTTCCAAATCGTTCTACTGACACACATTTATTTTCATAACTTGACGAACATAATTCCTGAAACTCACTCGGTCCATGGCAACCGTTCTCCAATTTCTCGGACATCCCAAATTCGCCAGATCACGACCCACTTGGTCTAACCACCTCGCTCGATGCGCCCCTGCTCGTCTTGCTCCTACCGGATTCGTAGCGAACACCTGTTTTGCAGAACAGTCGTCCGGCAATCTCGCAACATGTCCTGCCCACCGTATCCCGCCAGCCTTCACCATCGTCTGGATACTGGGTTCACCGTAGATTCGCGCGAGCTCGTGGTTTATCCTTCGCCTCCACACTCCGTTCTCCTGCACACCGCCAAATAAGGTTCTTAACAATCTTCGCTCGAATACTCTGAATGTACGCAATATCCATAATCCCTCCTCGAGCAATATCCATGTCTCGTGCCCGTAGAGAACAACCGATCCTTTTGCTACGATTTTTTAGGTGGATCGATCCTGGAACCATTAAGCTGAATCGATCTTGGGAATCGATCTTTTCCAGGAGATCTAACAATCCTATTACTGGCCCGATAAGATCGTATTCCTTCGCGCAGACGAATCCTTCTGACGGTGCACCGGTCGGTATTGAATTTCTTGGTGATGTCATAGTTCGACTGCTCTGGGTCCACTATAACGCTTGGTATAATCCTGCCGATCGATAGTATGCATCTCACGGAAACGTTTGAGAACGCTGCACACGGTCGATTTGACAATTTTTTACAAATTTCGCGATTTTTTAACCCAACCACATCGGGTTTTTGACGTGAATGTCCAAAATTAATTTTCGTCTCGCGGCTTCCATCACGTGTAACTTTTTTGGAACAAATCGAATCGTAATGAAATTTTCAGTACTGACAGAGGAAACATTTCCGAACAAAGTACTTTCAAAACATTCCAGATCCGACACTTAGGTATAATAAACAGTGCGTCCAGATTTAAGAAGATCCATGCTTTATATGTACATAGTTATTTATACGATGAAACACATCTTACTTTTCGGCAACTTATGGGATTCGAAAACAAGTTTTTTTACCGATACCGGAAATCGAATCCAGTACGCCTGGGTCAAAAGGCTCGCGCCAGCCTATCCGCTAGACCACATCAGCGCTCACCAATGAGAAGACTCTGAAACTTCTTCAACAGAAACATAAAACGAGAGAGCGTTGACAGTGCCTCCAGCGAGTAGAGAGACCAATTTTGCGACCAAGATCCAAAATGACCAAACATTTTATTTATTTTTTATTTACATATGTATTCCGTCTCACGACATAACTTGACGAACATAATTCCTAAAATTCACTCGGTCCATGGCAACCGTTCTCCAATTTCTCGGGCACCCCACGTTCGCCAGATCACGCTCCACTTGGTCTAACCACCTCGCTCGTTGTGCCCCCGCTCGTCTTGTTATTACCGGATTCGTAGCGAACACCTGTTTTGCAGGACAGTCGTCCGGCATTCTCGCAACATGTCCCGCCCAGCGTATCCGGCCAGCCTTCACCACCGTCTGGATACTGGGTTCGATGTAGAGGCGCGCGAGCTCGTGATTCATCCTTCGCCTCCACACTCCGTTCTCCTGTACGCCGCCAAAGATGGTTCTTAACACTCGTCGCTCGAATACTCCGAGTGTACGCAGGTCCTCCTCGAGCAATATCCATGTCTCGTTCCCGTAGAGAACAACCGGTCTAATGAGCGTCATATACAGGTTCGTGCGAGGGCTAAGTCTTCTCGACCGCAGTTGCTTGTGGAGTCCATAGTAGGCACGACTTCCGCTGATAATTCGCCTCCGGATCTCACGGCTGGTGTCATTGTCTGCGGTCACCAGTGAGCCGAGATAGACAAAGTCTCGACTATCTCCAGCTCGTCGCCGTCGATCGTGACCTTGTTGGACAAGCGGGTTCGGGTTGACCAAACAATGAAAGTTGAATTAAGGTTACGCTGGGCAGGACATGTCGCGAGAACGCAGGACGACTGTCCTGCAAAACAGGTATTCTCTGCGAATCCGGAAGACATCAGAAGAGCTGGTGGTTAGACCAAGTGGAGCGTGATCTGGAAAATGTGGGATCCTCATTTTGCTGATCGAACTGTGATCCGATTTTTTTTCCTTTTTTAATTACTGGAAAATTTTTGGCTTTCAGTCAAATTCTTAAGAAAAACAACGTTTTCCTATTTCATCCGACGTTTCGGCGTAATGTATTTCGCCTTCTTCAGGGTTTTACTGTAATTTGTGAGTGTAACAATGAAAGGTGTTGTGTAATATGATTTTTGTTTTACTTACTAGGGTGCTATTTCTTGTCAAAATATGTTGTGTCTCAACTTCTCTCCGTCCTGTTTTCTTAATTGTCCACATCAGCGTAAATTTTGAATTTGTTTTTAACTGCTATCGGTAGTTACACTGTGTCACTGTCAACTGTGCTTTGTATACTGGATGTAGAATTGTTGGTTTCCTTGTTATCATGTTTATTATGATATTCTTTTTGTGTGTGTCTGTGTATGGAATGTAAAACTCCTGCGTAAGTTGAGTTTAAATTCGCTACATCAGTGCGTTTGTTAACAGATTTAGGTTCGTTGAAAATGTGTATCATCTCAAGGATGGGTAAACTTCTCTGTTTATATGTGTGGTCGAGTATTTTTACAGAACTTAAATCGAATTTATGTTGGTGGTCAATACAGTGTGCGATAAGAGCAGTAGATGTAGTTTTCATCGCCTGCATTTTCTCGTCTTGGGCTGTGTATCCTTGTTCGATCAGCTGATTCAGTTGCTTGATGTTGCTGCGGTGCTTAGCCAATCTATTTTTGAGCAAACTGCCTGTCATGCCTATGTAGTTCCAGTTGCATTGGCAGTTCACACGGTAGATGACTGAATGTTGATCGAGGAATGGAACCGGGTCCTTGATTCTGGTGTACAGTTTGTTTACGGTGTTGGTACTTCTGGTTGTGACTTTAATTGTTGGGTACGTTTCCCTAAAAAGTCTTATACTGCCAATGAAGTCTTATACTGCCGTGTGAACTGCCAATGCAACTGGAACTTCATAGGCATGACAGGCAGTTTGCTCAAAAATAGATTGGCTAAGCACCGCAGCAACATCAAGCAACTGAATCAGCTGATCGAACAACCCAGATAACCAGAAATCGTAAAGCAGTGTTCATTGTAGATTGTATAAGCATCCAGTGTAGATTGGAATTGTATAAACGTCATGTTGTAGCTAATCCAAGTTATACTTTATCGTTTATGGTTTGTATAGTTCATTATACACGATAACATTTTGTTAATCGTATAGAATGATCAATAAAGTTGTTTTGAATCGCAGTAGAATTGTGTAAAGCTCAATATTATATCCCACTGTACAATTAAGCAATCTTTCATGCTTGCGATCTAAGATGACATATTATTTCCATGAAAGGTCGTACAGTAATTGTAAGAACATCGTATAATTGAATTTAAACAATCTATTCATACATGTCATTCAAAGTTGCTTATTGAAATAAACTTAATCGGTAAATAATTGTTAATAATGCAATTCCTATGCTTAGTAATATCGTAATCATCTTATGCCAACAATAGCAAAAATTGGAAATCCTGGACGAATTATGTTGCAAAAATGAAGGCAGTTTTAATTTAGAAGAAAAAATTATAAATGAAAAAAATTGGCACATACAGTCGGCGTTTGCAAAAACACAGGCGACGCTTAAAAAACCCCGTTCGGTGATAAATTATTCCAGATAACCAGAAATCGTAAAGTAGTGTTCATTGTAGATTGTAAAAGCATCCAGTTTAGATCGGAATTGTATAAACATCATGTTGTAGCTAAACCAAGTTATATTTTATCGTTTATGGTTTGTATAGTTCATTATACACGATAATATTTTGATAATCGTATAGAAAGTGTGACGGATCGCTTACCGTAGACGAAGCTACGAAATGAATAACGCTCGAAAACTTTAAATTTGAGTTTCTTTATAAATCTTGCAACATTTTACCCACATATCCCCCATAGCATTTTCATTCGAATTCTATTTAACTTACGGCATTCTCCATGAAGGCGCTGCAGCGCACTGAGTGGCCACGAAGCTTTTCCTCTTCCGCCTTGGTGTGGGCAAACCTCCTCTCGCCGCCTCCGGCATCATGCCCCAAAGGATTTTTCCGATGCCTCCGCTGGTACGCCGACCACAGATGCAGTCGAGTAGTGCCGTTGCTGATGAATGGCCCAACGCCACAGTTGATTCGATAATGGCAGGTGCCGTCGAAGATTGCAGTCGAAACTGCCGATGATGATGTGTGGCCCAAATGCCACAGTTGATTCGGCGACCACCGATGCAATCGGAAAGTGCAGTCGCAACTGCCGATGATAATGCGTGGCCAAATGGTACCGTTGATGCGACGACCGCAGATGCAGTTGATGAGTACAGCCGAGACTGCCGATGGTAGTGGATGGCCAAGGGCCACAGTTGATTTCACGACCGCCGGTGCAGACGTAAGTGCAGTCGAAGCTGCCGATGATGCTGATTGGCCAAATGCCACAGTTGATTGCAGCACTGCAGGTGCAGCCGAAGGGTGCAGACGAGACTGTTGATGAAGATGAGTGGCCAAATGCCACAGTTGATTCCAGGATCGCAGGTGCAGCCGTAAAGTGCAGTCGAAGCTGCAGATGATAATGAGTGGCCAGATGCCACAGTTGATTGCACCGCTGCAGGTGCAGCCGAAAGGTGCAGTTGAGACTGTCGGTGAAGTCGAATGGCTAATTGCCACAATAGATGCTACGCCTACGGGAGCCTTAGAAACAAAGTGTCTCTACGAGGATGCTGTGTGGCTCAAAGCCACCTTTGATGTTGCACCGCGAGTGCGTTCTAGCCGAGAGAAGGCAGGCAGTTGTAGCCGAGACTCCCGGTGATGTTAAATGGCTAATTGCCACCTTTGAAGTTGCCAGCGCGGGCACGTTGTGGCCGAGGCGAGGCTGGCAGTTGTAGCCGAGAGTTCCGGAGATGCTGAATGGCTAAATGCCACCTTTCCTCCGGCAAAAGTTGCAGGAATCGATGGAAACCTCGAAGGTGCTTGATGGTGGATAAAAGAAGGCCGCCTGTGTTGGACATAAGGCGTTTGTTAGAGGAAAAGGTTGCAGGCTTTTTTTTTTTTTTTGAAGGTGGTGTCTTACCTGAGCGACCCTCTTGTTCTTCTTTTTCTTTTCCGCAGTCTTGAGCTCGAATTTACCCTTTTAGGTGGGCGTGTGTGCACCTAGAAGCCGTGAATAGAATGGTATTAGCACTAAACCATTAGTTTGTTAGGTCAGTTAGGTGTCTCACCTTCCAGTGGGGCTCTGCCCTCTACGCTTCTTCCGCGAGCACGTGCCGCGTGGCTGGTATGCGCCTTGTCGGAGCTAAAGCGAAACATAGGCGTTTTCTGTTAATTTTACGGCACTTTGCCCGCTCGAATTTAACATACCTTTTCCTTTCAGTGCTGAGGAGCTGTCGTTTGCGGTTTTCCTCCGATTTTCCTCCGATTTTCCTGTGTGAAACACTACCGCGCTACACTTCGCTCTCGTGGCGATCGTTTTTTTTATTCGCACCCGGACGGAAATGATGATGACATTTCCCGGGTTTTCCAGCTCACGCTAAACGTGAAATACCGTGTATTTTACACGCCGAGTATTTTGTCGTGTTTTTGGGTAAATTTTAACGACACGCTATGAATTATCAACATGGGGATGGGTTTTTTGGTTGCCAAATTATCGTATCATATTATTTAGGACTAGAAACATCAAATGAACTTTAAATTGTAACACAACATTGCTGCTTAGGCAGAAATTTTCATGGATCATGACAGGGATCCATGAAAATTTCTTATCCTGCTCTAGAAATTCGATGGAGTTTAACGACTACTTTCCGATTCAATCTCGGAAGCTTATCACCTTCCCTATAGGTGTTTACAGCTCAATAAACAAACTCAATACAAACGGTACTCAAAACCAACTAATCTTGGCAAATATCCAAATACAAAACAACTCTAAGCCATCGAATTATGGCAGATTGTGTCGGTAGGTACCAGCAAATGTGGCAGATTTTTCCATCGAACTCTGAGAAAATTCAACAATATTACTCCCACATCAGCAGCTTACAATTATCCTAGATCTAATAGCCATTGTAATAAAGAATGACTAAGATCTTACGAGTAGGACTTAACAAAACAAATTAGGCGATACTGGTATACTGGTTAAAACGAAGCAACAGAAGTCTAGGGAAAAGAGGGATTTAGTCCTCTAAGTTACGAAGAGCCCAAGATAGAGGTTTTACCGCGCCTCCAGATCGCGTTCCTTTTGAATTGTCTTGGCAACCCCCTTTGACAACTGTGCATGATCCTTAACATACGATTTTAATATGATTTCGCATTTATAGAAGACAGTTTTACTGTCGGCACTTATTCTAAACGATGTTCCTCTTCGTTTTTTATGGCTTTGACCATAGTAGGTCTTCTGGCTATGATGGAGGAAGTTGGGAGATTGCTTTTTGGTTTGACGACCAATTTCTTGATCGGGAGTCTTAATCGGGACGTCTTAACCGGTTGTTGTGGTAAGTTGAAAATAGTCTTGATCGGGTCGTCTTGGTTGGTTGTAGGTAGTCTTCATCGGGTAGTCTTGATCGGGTGGTTTTGATCGGGTAGTCTTGTTCGGGTGGACTTGATCGGGTAGTCTTGATCGGGAGTTCATGGTTGGTTGAAGGTTGTCTCAATCGGGTAGTCTTAATCGGGTTGTCGTAATCGGGATTGTTTATAGATGTCACTATTCGGTTCTTCTTTCATCCAGGATGCTTGGTCGAATTATGGTCCTCCGGACTAGGAGAAAGTCAAAAGGAATCTTGCAACCTCTTTAAAGCAACACTGGGCGTTGTCCTGTTGATGCTTTGCTTGTTCAGCAGTGTTCGTGTTTGTGGGACAAAATCGGATGTTGATGCTGCTGCTATTGATCTCCTTCAGACGGCGCCTTCTTCCGGAGTCGTCGAGCATGGCAGATGGTGGTGGTGGTGACGATAGACGTGTTTTTGCATCGACGAGGATTTTGTTGACTACCTTGGGTAGTGGACGTAGCTAGACTTGTTACTGTACTCACGAGGAGGTAGAGAGGAGGTATTGCTCGCTGCGTTTTCCAGATGCATGATTTTTCCCGATCGGCCTAACGGTATTTCCTGCTACGCTTGGTTGACAGGCTTTGGCTGTGGTCATAGCTGAAGGTTTTGTATTGATTCGGAGATTGTTAGGGTTGGTGGATGATCTCCTAGTTGTAGTAGTAACGACTGGCGTGTTTTGACCTCGAGAGGCTCTTGTTGACTACCTTGGGTAGCGGTCATAGCTAGATTTTTATGTGCGTGTGGCTTTTGACAGTTAGCGAGAGAGAGTCGATATGGTAGTAGCGGCCGTCATGATGTCTACTCCGCACAACTTCTTCGCATAACTGTATTCTGTGGTGCTGAATCCTCTTCTTGATGTCCTGACAATCCTTTCAATTGCAGCGACGTGGTGTTTGGAGCTGCTGTACTTGACTTTCCGAACATTCCAATATCCCGAACCTGGATGGGTTCTCTGCGATGGTGTGTAGCGCCTGGCTACGGTGGCTCACCAGTGCTACTATCCCCTGCGCTGCTACGCTGCTTCAAGATGACAGGATTGCATTCTGGACAATGAGTGGCGGCAATCCCACGCAAGGTTGCCAGCCCTCTCCAAATTCTGACGAACTTCCTGGCAGAGTTCTCAGAGTCCATTCAGCCGACGCTGGTCCCGCGCAAGGCCGTTGTCTCCTTCATAAACGCCTACTTCGTCGTGTTCGTCGGTGTCCTAGCGACGAATTAGCATCAGCTGTGCTTCATTGAGTTATTCGAATGGAAGAGTTCTGCATAATTTACTCCGAGTTGTTGGGGGCGAGGTTTCAAAGATGATGTTGGTCCTTCAGCCTTCTCCATTTCGTGTTTTGTGCTCCGAGTGAGCTTGTGGTCAGCGTTGTTGCTTACATAGCTTGAATGGTTAATCAGGTTTGATGTCCTTCACATGGTAGCGTCCACGCTTTCCTGTGACGACATCCTCTAACATATACAAATTCGCTCCCAGTTTCTCCTTCACGATGGCAGCGATGAACTTCGGATCCAGCTTCTTGTTTATATGATCCGCCTTCGACGATAGTATAAACGAACGACGCCATACTAGCTCGCCCGGTTGGAATGAGACAGTGCGCTTCCGTAGATCGTAGCGTTCCTTCGTTCTCTCGTGGTTCTTCTTGATTCGCTGCTGAATGAACTTGTGAATCCTGTTGATTGCGGACAACCTCATCTCCTGTGCGACCTTTGGATCATCTGACACGTTTAAGTCTTGCTGAGTGTAGAGGTCCGTGTGCAGCAAAAGTTCCCGACCGAAGTTGGCGAAGTGTGGGCTGACCCCGGTGGATTCGTGCTTCGCACTGTTGATAGCGGCGGTGATGGCTGCCAGATTCTTGTCCCATTCGCGGTGATCTTCCTCCAGCAAGGAACGAATACATGTAATGAGAACTCTGTTTACCCGCTCGGCGTTGTTGACCTGCGGTGCGTAGAATGCTGTCTTCATGTGGATGATGTTGTGACGGCTAAGCAGCGCTCGAAAGACTTGTGACTCGAACTGCTTCCCGTTATCCGACAGTACTATCCTCGGCCTAGAGAATTTCAGGAATACCTTTTCCTCGAGAAATTCGACCATCTTGGTTGAATCGGCTGCTCGCATCGGGTGGGCAATGACGTATTTGGTAATCCAGTCGACGATGACCAGAAGAACTGTGTTGCCCTTCTTGGATCTGGTGAGTGGTCCTACGAAGTCGATGGATATTAACTCCCACGGTACCTTTGCTGGCTTAAGTTTCCCCATCTGCGGCATCATTTGCTTGTTGGGAGCTTTGCTGGCTTTGCACGTAGCGCAAGCCTTCACGTAACGAGCGACGGTGTCCTGCATCTTCGGCCAATAATAGTGTTGTTGAAGTTTGTGCCATGTTTTGTAGAAACCTAGGTGCGCAGCTGAAGGCGAATCGTGAAAACGACGGATCATTTCTGCTCGCTCTTCCTCTGGAACGATCTTCTTCCAACGATGGCTGATGACACCCATTTCGTCTTTGACCTGGCAATTCTTGTAGAGTTCTTCGTTTGCTATTCGGAAGTCTGGATACTTTCCGCCTTGATTCTGCACCTGCGTGATGAGGTTTTTGTACCATGGATCGTGTACTTGCGTGATTGAGAAGACCAACGAACAAACTATCCTGGACAATGCGTCTGGAACGATATTACAGCTGCCTTTCCTGTATCGTATCTCGAAATCGAACGCGTTGAGCCTCAACAACCACCTGCTCATGAGGGCCGTAGGATTCTTCAAGGTCTTCAGGTAACTGAGGGCGGAATGGTCACAGTAGACCACAAAGCGTACTCCTTCGACGTAGCCACGGAACTTCTCAATTGCTCGTATCACGGCCAGGCATTCCTTTTCCGTTACGGTGTACTTCCTTTGAGATGAAGAGAGTTTTTGTGAAAAATAGCAGATTGGGTGTTCGTCTCCGTCGATTGTCTGCGTCAACACGGCCCCAATTGCCATATCGCTGGCATCGCAAGAGATAGAAAATGTCTTCGTATAGTCCGGCATGGCTAATACCGGAGCTGTTACTAGGGCTGACTTGAGTTTTAGAAAAGATTCCTCGGCTGCTGCTGTCCAACGAAACTTCGTTTTCGTTTTCGTAAGCTCGGTGATGGGAGCGGCAATACGGGAGAAATCGGAGATGAAACGACGGTACCACCCACACATTCCCAGAAACCGTTGGACTTCCTTCCTGGTTGTTGGTGCGGGGAATTTGACAATACACTCTACTTTCTCGTCGTCCACCTTCCAGCCTCCTTCGCTGAGAATGTATCCGAGATATTTGATCTGCTGCCGACAAAACTTGGACTTCTCGGCCGAAATAGTAAGCTTTGCACGATGTAGTCTGGCTGCGACTTCCTTAAGGACTGAGATGTGTTCCTCAAACGACTTGGAGCATATGATGATGTCGTCTAAATAATGGAAGACGTACGGTTCCATGTCCGCAAACAAGTGAGTCATAATTCTCGCTAGACCTTGGCTGGCCGTGCAGAGTCCAAAAGGGACCACCTTAAATTGAAAGTGCCCTCGGGAAGGTACGGTGAATGCCGTTAGTGGCCTCGATTCCTTGTGAAGCGGCATTTGCCAAAAAGCATCTTTGAGATCTACCGACGATATGAATGAACAACCTCCTAGATTGTTGATAATCGAAGAAATCTGTGGGATTGGGTAGCCCTCGTTGACCATAATGGAATTCAGATGCCTTGCATCCAAGCAGACGCGGTAACTCCCGTTTTTCTTCTTAACTGCCACAAGTGGGTTGTTCCATGGCGAAAAAACTGCCTCCTCGATCACATCCAACGAGATCATCCTGTCTACTTCACGGTTGACCTCCTCCAGGACATATTGAGACATTGGATAATATCGCTGCTTCCGTGGCGTGGCGTTGCCCACATCTATACGGTGTTCATAAAGCTCTGTTCTTCCCAATTTCCCTTCCTCGGCTTTCGGAAATAGCTTGATTGTCTCATTCAGTATCTGGCGTTGTTGTACCGATAGTTCCTTCATCGGCTCTGCTTCAAGTTCTTGCTCATCAGTTATCATTGAACAGCATACCGCTTTGACTCCGAACGTTTGCCAAAAGTTCATGCCCATGATGGCGCAGTCTGGCAGACTTGGCACAAGAAGGACTGGTAATATTTCATTTCGATTATTGTATGATATCGGTAGACGTGTGAAGTGATTGATTTTGTGTGGAGTTCCATCCGCTGTTTTGATCCCACCGTTCAGTGCTTCCTTTCGCAACCCTAGCTCTTCCACAATTTGTGCTTTACTACCACCTAGCAACGAACAGTTCGCTCCACTGTCCAACAAGGCTGTGATTTTCTTTCCTAGGATGTCCAGAACGGCGTGTGGACGGTTGTCATGTCCGGGATTGATGATTATAGAGTTGATGTTTTGAAGGTCGGGAGGTATTGACGGTTGATTGATGTGTTGCGAAGAATCTGGCCCTCCATCTACCACTTCCTCGCTGCGGCGTTTTCCGCTTCGCTGTTACAAACAAGACAGCTGCGTAAAGTGTAACCTTTTCGACCGCATCTGTAGCAAAAGAGAATTGCCTGTGCCTTTGTGCAATCCGGAAACCTATGCCCCTCCTCATCGCAGTTCCAGCAAAGCGCTGGGCGGTACGCTGTATGCTGAACAGGATCTAGATCGTACATGTTGCTAGCTGCTTGCTGAAGCTGCTGGTTCTGGAGCTGTGGTTGGTTGTGCTGTTGGAATTGCCGTTGAAGCTGTTGCTGTTGAGGCTGCGGCTGTTGAGGCTGCTGCTGTTGTTGCTGCTGCTGCCGCGGCGCCCATTTAGCTTGCTGTTGTAACGGATGTTGTATTCGATAGTTCTCCGCTTGACTGCCTTGCCGATTCACTATATTATTCTGCCCTGCCGAAGTTGTCGGCGGTTGCAGACGCTGATCCGCTCGCTGTACAGAGTTTTGCTGCTGTAGCCCTGTATTGAAACGATTCGGTCTGCGTTCCAGTTGCAGCTTCATGGCACAAACTTGCTCGTACAACTGTTCGTATTTCTCCTGCCAATCGATAAAATCTTGTGGAGTCGTGTGCTCCTCTGCCTGGTGATAGGACGTAGTCGCCTGCTCCATTACCCCTCGTTCTTGATTATCGGCTTCCACTGCATGAACCCTGTTGAAACGCTGCTGTTGATGCTGCGTCGCCTGTGCACGACCCGGTGCCGGTGTGGCGAAGTTTGGTTCCAATAGAGCTGTATGGGGTATTGGAATCCTGCGCTGTCTGCTTAGCAATAACCTGGTTTCATCGAAGTTGCTGCATACATCCAATAACTCCACCAGTGTTCTCGGTTGCCGTGCTGTAACGATGGTAGCGTACTCCATGTTCATGTTCTTCTTCACCATGAACATCATTTCCTCTTCGGTGAGCGGCGGCTCGATAAACCGAAATAGTGTTGAGATGTCTCGATAGAATTTGCCAAAGGGTTCATCGGGACCTTGATACCGGAAACTAGCTTCTTGACGCAGTATTTGTGCGTATCCACTCGGCAAGAACTCACGTCGAATTTCTCGCTTGAACGCTGACCACGAAAGAAGAAGTCCTTGTGCTAACGCCCTGGAATACCAATCAAGTGCGTCTTCCAACAGAAGGTGTTTTACTGAAGCAAGAATAGTTCGATCGCTAAGCCCTTCGGATCTGGCAAACGTCTCGACCCTGTCGAGGAAGATATTGAGTGACGTCGTGTCCTTTTCACCCCGGAACTTGAACGGCCAGTTGTGAATCGCCTTCACCATTCGCTGCTCCTCGTGTCCGAAGCTTCTGCTGGAGTGTGGAGAACTGCCACCATAATTTCGCTGCCTCCTCTGCCGATGTTGAAGATCCACACGCAACTCGTCGATAACGTCTACGGACCTTGAACCCACTTCCGCTTCAATGTTGAAGTTCGTTGGACTCCGGACGTCCTCTTGCTCTTGCTGCTTTCCAGCTAAACCTTCGACCTGCTCTCGTGCTTGACCTGTGGCTCCCCTACGTCGATTTGGAACAGCTTGTCCCCAGCTTGGATTGTCGTCTTCATCTCTGCATTCTGCTATTTCACTGATCGGCTCACTCAATCTGCCACTTAAGTTTCCCGAATCACTGCGCACTACTTTATTGACAGCGCTGTTGATCTCAGAAATCAACATCTCGACCAAATCGCTTAAAATCTTTCGCGCTTCCTTTACCGAAGAGACCGGAGGTATTATTGACAAACGTTGCCGGTAATGTAACAATCTCGACCGAGCGCAAGCCATTTGCTCCGAGTTGCCATTCTGTATAGCCAAATCTACGAAGTTTTTTAGTTCTTGAATTGCCATCTGACAGGCTTCGACATTTGATTCCGGAGACATCGCGTATTCAGAGCTAACGTAATTAGTTTCTCTTAATATGTCCTCTTGGACTAGTGCCTTTAATTTAACAACCTTCGCCCTTCTGGTGCTAGGTGCTAGGTTTGTTACATGGCGCAAGGCCAGTTCGTATGCAATTTCCTCATCACTGAGGTGAAATAATTCTATTCTAGTATTCATTGTAATTGGATCAAATAACCAGTAGAAATGTGTTACGATACGATAATATACGAAGAATGATACGATATTTCAAAAAAGAGCGATAATAATAATGATTATTAACCAACAATAATAATCATAATAATCATGAAGTATTCACAAAAAAATAATGATACTTGTGATTACTAACATTAACTTCAACGAACATTAATTAAATGAACAGGTTCGTTTTGTTGGGCGCCATTTGTGACGGATCGCTTACCGTAGACGAAGCTACGAAATGAATAACGCTCGAAAACTTTAAATTTGAGTTTCTTTATAAATCTTGCAACATTTTACCCACATATCCCCCATAGCATTTTCATTCGAATTCTATTTAACTTACGGCATTCTCCATGAAGGCGCTGCAGCGCACTGAGTGGCCACGAAGCTTTTCCTCTTCCGCCTTGGTGTGGGCAAACCTCCTCTCGCCGCCTCCGGCATCATGCCCCAAAGGATTTTTCCGATGCCTCCGCTGGTACGCCGACCACAGATGCAGTCGAGTAGTGCCGTTGCTGATGAATGGCCCAACGCCACAGTTGATTCGATAATGGCAGGTGCCGTCGAAGATTGCAGTCGAAACTGCCGATGATGATGTGTGGCCCAAATGCCACAGTTGATTCGGCGACCACCGATGCAATCGGAAAGTGCAGTCGCAACTGCCGATGATAATGCGTGGCCAAATGGTACCGTTGATGCGACGACCGCAGATGCAGTTGATGAGTACAGCCGAGACTGCCGATGGTAGTGGATGGCCAAGGGCCACAGTTGATTTCACGACCGCCGGTGCAGACGTAAGTGCAGTCGAAGCTGCCGATGATGCTGATTGGCCAAATGCCACAGTTGATTGCAGCACTGCAGGTGCAGCCGAAGGGTGCAGACGAGACTGTTGATGAAGATGAGTGGCCAAATGCCACAGTTGATTCCAGGATCGCAGGTGCAGCCGTAAAGTGCAGTCGAAGCTGCAGATGATAATGAGTGGCCAGATGCCACAGTTGATTGCACCGCTGCAGGTGCAGCCGAAAGGTGCAGTTGAGACTGTCGGTGAAGTCGAATGGCTAATTGCCACAATAGATGCTACGCCTACGGGAGCCTTAGAAACAAAGTGTCTCTACGAGGATGCTGTGTGGCTCAAAGCCACCTTTGATGTTGCACCGCGAGTGCGTTCTAGCCGAGAGAAGGCAGGCAGTTGTAGCCGAGACTCCCGGTGATGTTAAATGGCTAATTGCCACCTTTGAAGTTGCCAGCGCGGGCACGTTGTGGCCGAGGCGAGGCTGGCAGTTGTAGCCGAGAGTTCCGGAGATGCTGAATGGCTAAATGCCACCTTTCCTCCGGCAAAAGTTGCAGGAATCGATGGAAACCTCGAAGGTGCTTGATGGTGGATAAAAGAAGGCCGCCTGTGTTGGACATAAGGCGTTTGTTAGAGGAAAAGGTTGCAGGCTTTTTTTTTTTTTTTGAAGGTGGTGTCTTACCTGAGCGACCCTCTTGTTCTTCTTTTTCTTTTCCGCAGTCTTGAGCTCGAATTTACCCTTTTAGGTGGGCGTGTGTGCACCTAGAAGCCGTGAATAGAATGGTATTAGCACTAAACCATTAGTTTGTTAGGTCAGTTAGGTGTCTCACCTTCCAGTGGGGCTCTGCCCTCTACGCTTCTTCCGCGAGCACGTGCCGCGTGGCTGGTATGCGCCTTGTCGGAGCTAAAGCGAAACATAGGCGTTTTCTGTTAATTTTACGGCACTTTGCCCGCTCGAATTTAACATACCTTTTCCTTTCAGTGCTGAGGAGCTGTCGTTTGCGGTTTTCCTCCGATTTTCCTCCGATTTTCCTGTGTGAAACACTACCGCGCTACACTTCGCTCTCGTGGCGATCGTTTTTTTTATTCGCACCCGGACGGAAATGATGATGACATTTCCCGGGTTTTCCAGCTCACGCTAAACGTGAAATACCGTGTATTTTACACGCCGAGTATTTTGTCGTGTTTTTGGGTAAATTTTAACGACACGCTATGAATTATCAACATGGGGATGGGTTTTTTGGTTGCCAAATTATCGTATCATATTATTTAGGACTAGAAACATCAAATGAACTTTAAATTGTAACAAAAGATCACAAAAGTTGTTTTGAATTCCAGTAGAATTGTGTAAAGCTCAATATTATATCCCACTGTACAATTAAGCAATCTTTCATGCTTGCGATCTATGATGACATATTATTTCCATGAAAGGACGTACAGTAATTGTAAGAACATCGTATAATGGAATTTAAACAATCTTCAGATTGTCGAATTGATTAACAGTACAGTAAATAGCTAGCTAAGATCGCACAGCGCTGAATACAATTAATCGATTGTAATAGAATCGTCCATGAGATAGGTTAAAGTTGTATATCAAAAAACGGCATCTATAAATAGATTTGGAGTCCGAAATGATGCAGTCAGTGGTACTTTATACGATCAACTGATTTTTAAACGGAACTCTCAACTGTACATGAACAAATTGGCTTGTTTATATCAATATAAAATGGCGCCGAGGAAGTATCGAAGGACAGGGATCGGAACGTTGTGAGTTCGAGACTGAGGAAAAAGAGACACATAAAGTTGTATATGGTTCAATTTTTTTTCGCAGTAAACATTAAATTCTTTTGTATTAATGTTCACGGCGATTCTTAGTAAAATCGTCATAAAGGAAAAATATAATTGCTTTGGGATACAGTAACAATAAATTGTATTAAATGGCGAAGAAAGTTGTACAAACCTCAGGCTACCTGCAAAAGGAAATTGTAATCAAATTGTAGGGCAGGCAATAAAAAGTTGTAAGTTGTACAATCCTAAGATTTTATGCAAAGCAAAGTTGCTATCAAATTGTTGAAAACGCAATACAAAGTTTTATATTTTCAAGGTGAGCAAATTTTGGTCCGTATATTGCCTCCACTTTGGTACGTACAGGCTCATATAGAATATTCTATACAACTTTTTCAGATTGTACAAAAGTGTGTATATCTCAGAAACAACTGAAATATACAGACCAAAATGTTTACTAGGAAGGATACACAGCCCAAGACGAGAAAATGCAGGCGGTGAAAACTACATCTACTGCTCTTATCGCACACTGTATTGACCACCAACATAAATTCGATTTAAGTTCTGTAAAAATACTCGACCACACATACAAACAGAAAAGTTTACCCATCCTTGAGATGATACACATTTTCAACGAACCTAAATCTGTTAACAAACGCACTGATGTAGCGAATTTAAACTCAACTTACGCAGGAGTTTTACATTCCATACACAGACACACACAAAAAGAACATCATAATAAACATGATAACAAGGAAACCAACAATTCTACATCCAGTATACAAAGCACAGTTGACAGTGACACAGTGTAACTACCGATAGCAGTTAAAAACAAATTCAAAATTTACGCTGATGTGGACAATTAAGAAAACAGGACGGAGAGAAGTTGAGACACAACATATTTTGACAAGAAATAGCACCCTAGTAAGTAAAACAAAAATCATATTACACAACACCTTTCATTGTTACACTCACAAATTACAGTAAAACCCTGAAGAAGGCGAAATACATTACGCCGAAACGTCGGATGAAATAGGAAAACGCTGTTTTTCTTAAGAATTTGACTGAAAGCCAAAAATTTTCCAAAATTAACAAACAACAGTCGCAAAAGTTTTATCAATTTTTTAATTACTTGAATGAAATTTCAGAATTTCACTCTCCTTATCTAAATTTCAATAATAACCTAGATTTTTTTTTCCAAAACTCTAATGTCAATATTACTATCCGGCTACTTTTCAGAATTCTGAAGTGAAATTCTCGTAATGAGTTTTGAAAGTTGATTTAACGTTATTTAAACGTAATTTTGATTGTTTTTCTCGACCTCAAAGCTGTTTTCTGACACCAAAGCTACAATTTTTCCTTGATTCTAATAATATTTTTATTTTCTCTGAAGTCTCAGGTTCTTGAAAAAGTCAAATCCGATCGTATTGCTTCGACCAAACCTGATGAAGATTGCCGGCGGCGAACGATCATTGTTGAAAAGAAAAACGGTTCATATGGATTTACATTGCAAAGCTATGGGATCCATTATAAGAAAGAACAGGAAGTAGAAATGATCACGTATGTCGACTACGTAGAATACGACGGACCCGCCTACAGGGCAGGGATGCGAGAAGGTGATGTCATCCTGTCGATCAACGGACATGATATGGAAAAGGCCGAGCATAAGACGTTGGTCAACTTCATCAAAAACTGTGATAACCGCATGCGGATGGTGGTGCTGTTTGAAGACTGTTGTCGAAAAGTATAAACATGATACATTTTAAAATATTGTTCATACCATGACACTATTTTTATCCCACAGGTTGAGTTACACTTGAAATATATACATTTACAAGAACTGCTCAAAAGCAAGATGAACGACCTAGATAGAATATGTTTGCGTGAGAGAGAACTTCTGGAGGGCAAATGGAAAACCCATAGTCTTCCAGCTCGAAAAAAGGCCACAGTACCGAGTGATGATATCGACCCAGGTTCCACCACAGATGTTGAATCGGGTTCTGGGCCTAATTTGTGCCGTCCAGCCGCATCTACTGAAGACGTTAAAAAGTTGCTCCGCCAAAAACCCTACATCGTACCACCACCTGCCCAATTCATGCTAGCCTATCACGTAAGTTTAGATTAATTTAATCAAGAAATCTTTTCACTAATATTCCAAATGTTCTATCAGTGTTTGGACAGTAACTATCGGTACGTTATCCATCCATCAACATCGACTGGTGCCAGCGGAAGCACCGAATACGCATCCAGTGCTCCCACATTTAACCCCAGTTGTGCTCAATCTACAGCCAAATTTTGTAAGGACCATCAACATTTCGTTCGTGGTTCCTCTCTCGACAATAGTAGTTTAGGTGGCTTTAAAGCCAATTCCCAGCAGCAGCCAAAATCCACGTCTCCCACTAAGAGTCTCCACAACTACGATACTAAAACAGGCAAATCATCTTCACGAAAGCATTTGCATGGTCATTCATGCAATCCTTGCATGGGTCATTTCCTACGTGGTGGTGATAAAAGTAATAAAACAACCGGCGTTGAAAAAGATAACACCAGTCTTGATGCATATGATCTGGCTAGCCCTTGCTGTGATCCGCAATGTGTTCCGACGCGCCGCAAATCCAAACACCACAAAGACCACCATCACAAACACAAACATCGGGACAAAGAGGCGAAGGATGGCGGCAAGGATCGTATCCCTCGCCCCAAGTCTCAGCCACATATTTCACCCCAGTCGCAGCCAAATTATCTGTATCGCCATAATAAAGATAAGCACGTAAGTTTTGACGCGTAGTGAAAGAATTTTTACGCCAGTTTCACTTCTGTTAGTCAAAAAATGTTTTAAGTACAAAAAGTTTTCAAATTTATCTTTTCATAAGCTCGTTTTAAACCTGTATTTATATGTTATAATTCTAAAATTCAACAGTTACAAAACGGAATTAGAAATTAAACCTTCTTTTTGTTTGCATTGGTTATTAAGACGCAACATTTCAACGAGTCCAACTAATCTGTCATTTCCTTTTTGATACCTTATCCTCAGGAACATCATCATGTTAATGTTTACGACTTAAATGCTAGTTTGGCCAGTCATTGTAGCCTTCATTCATGTACATCTAGCGAGTTCAATCCAGCAGCCGATCATTCACCTGCATCCTATAGTACTTCTATTAGTACCGATACGTTGTATTGGGAACCACACAGCGAATCAACATCGGCATCTGCTGGTTCATCACACAAAAAACTTCCGGCACCGACTACAGCCATTCCGAATAGACCACCGCACACCCATCAGCATCACTACTATGTCCAAAAGTACGTAAATCCGCATACTGGCCAAATACAACCGATAGCAATGTATGCCGGACCACCTGTTCATAAACCAAAATCGTGGGACAATCTAGCAATGAAAGGATTCGGGGGTTATGGATACGGCTATGGTTATATGGAGGTTAACAAAAGCGCAATACCTGCGCAAACTCGCACTCAAACTACGATTACTATCCAACATCGCAACTCAATACCCAAGAAGAACGGCTACGAAAGATATTCAGCCTTCGTGGATGTGGAGAATTACGCTCCACCGCCAACACAGTTTCTAGAAGAAACGACCACGACAACGACTACCATTACTACGAAATCGACCGAAAATCTTCTGGGCCCTTATAATTTATCCGATACTAGTTTATCTTGTGAGTGCCTGGAGGGACCGTCAATGAAAGCTAGCGCTAGCAGTGGTCCGAACACACTAGAGATTCTTCACGACAAGTCTGGTTACTACTCAAGTCTGGGTCAAGGTGGGGCAGGTAGTAAAAAGCAAATAACAAACATGACAGAAATTGCACGTCTTTAAACTTTTTTGTTTTTGCTAAATGCCCGAAAAGAACGTTTCTAAATGCATATAGACACCATCAAACTTTTGCCAGACATAAAGTTTTTTTTACTGAGTATTGCAAAATTCAAAGTGATGCCAAAATATCAACAGTAGGAGTAGTAAACAATGTTGCATGAAATAAAATGCTATCCAATTACACAAAAAGTAATCTTACACTCAACCATTCTATTTATTGATAATTGATACTATTAGATTACTACAATCAATATCTATGACAGTGGAAAAATATGAAATATTAGAATGTCACATTCGTAAAAAATCATTTGAACTAGGTTCCGAAATGAAGACTTTGTCTGATAGTGATAAGTCATAAAGTCATACAGGTAGTCCAATTTGCTTATTACTTTTTCAGAACAGATAATTTTTTGCAATTGGAGGCAGTTAAGGTGATTAAAAAAAGATTGTAGTCACGAAGCATTAGTCGTAATAATAAAATGTAGGAACTTAAATTATTATATTCTACAATTAATACTTATTACATATATTGAGAAATTCAAACTTTTGGGTACTGAACTTTAAACAATTCTAGAATGTCCATTAGAGTGCCCCAAATGACCCGACTTTTGAAAAAGTTATGTGCTGCAGGCTAGAATTAATCCTAGGCCTAGTGCAAGACCTCATGCCAAATTTGGGCCAGATTGGACCACTGAAAGGGGTCGCTCAACGAGCCTGAAGTTTGTATGAGATTTTTAGAAGTTTTGTTCGGGAGAAACATGAAAAACAAGTTTTTCATCAATAACTTTGGTTTTCTTCGACCGATTTCTTTTGAAAACGGGTTTTCTTGAAGCCCAAATTATGACAAATGTTTCATCCCAAGACTGCAATTTGATTCAAATTAAGATAAAAAGTTATTAGGCTAAAAAAATGGGCTACTTTTTTTAAGGGTGGTATTCAACACGGTTAGTGCTGCGTCAAAATGTTTGAACGCCCCGACACATTAACAATGATGAATACCACTCTTTAAAAGCAAGCCCATTTTTGAAGCCTGATAATTTATAATCTTAATTCGAATCAAATTGCAGTCTTGGGATGAAATATTTGTCAAAATTTGGGCTTAAAAAAAACAGTATTCAAAAGAAATCGGCCGAAGGAAACCAAAGTTATTGATGAAAAACTGGTTTTTCATGTTTCTCCCGAACAAAACGTCTCATAATCCCATACAAACTTAAGGATCGTTGAGCGACCCCTTCCCGAAATCCGATCTGGCCCAAAATTGGCGTGAGATCTTGCACTAGGCCTAGGATCAATTTTAGCCTGCAGCGCATAACATTTTACAGGTTTTTAATTTCTCATACAAATTTGGGGCAGTCTAATGTCCATTTATTGGCATCGTTAGCATAAATTGAGAACTTATGCAAACAAAATTGTATTGGGTCCACTTCATTCCTCCTATGTACGTGAGGCGTACGAAGGACTTCTTGTAAACCGCAAGATATCCCCAGCACATTCATGATGTTTTCAAACAAGCTGTCAAGATTCTCGTTCTCTAGCTGCACCACATTACAAATTAACAAGTGACTCTCGATGGAAGATTGCTTAAGTTGGTTCACTTCATATTTCAATTCTTCAATATTTTTTTGAGCTTGCGCTTGATTATATTTCAGCTAGAGTGTCCGTCCCGGGATTTCCCGGGAGTTTTGGAAACTTCGGGAATTCCCGATTCCCTGGAATCATAGTTTCATTCCCGGGAATTCCAGACATGTATGAAATTATTTCTCTGGAAAAGTCTGAAAGCTTCCGGAATCATTCTTATTGTACTTTTTGAAAATGTAGTCATACAAAACTCATTGAGAATATGTATGTCGATTCCTGTGGCAGTAGACATTTTGCAGACATTTGGTGAAAAAATTTTTATTCAAAAAATAAATTGAAAAAGATTATATGTATTTTATGATATCTGAGATAATTATCAAACTGGCACCGCAAATAGATGCACTGATCGACCAAATATACTAATGAACCGTCTCGTAATCTGGGAATATGTCAATTCACTTTTTAGTCTATTTAAATCATATGACTACTTCGATTTCTCGATACCACATTCCTCCTTTACTTTAAAGACGATTTTTCCAACAAAAGAGGACATTGTTCTCCTGATACCTGTGTTTAATTTGCGCAAGATTCTAGAAACCTTTCTCATTACTTCTATCGACGAAACTTGGTTGATTTTGGTCACGACAAACTCGCTCGATTCTTTTTCTTATGACATAACCTTTCTCTCCATTTACTACCAATGAAAAATATGCTCCTCTTTTGTTAGTAAAAGCAAATCCTTCTGATCACTTTTTCCAATTGCGACCTCGCCTTGTTTTTTCAATAACGAATTCTTGTTATTTTTTACACTCACCTAAACGTTATTTTTCAATGATGAATTCTTCTAAAATTTTTCATGTCTAATGCACTTGACATTTTTAGACCAGCTGTGTACTTACAAATATAAACAGCTTGTTTGAAGGTTTCCTGTAAACATTTTTAAACAAGTATGCCGATGAGCTGTCACTGAAGTTCTAGTCGCAAGATCACATTAAAATATATCTATTTGATAATATAAAAATAGTCTAACTTTTTAATTCCTCTCTCTGAGTTGTAATAGTTTCTTGTTGACTTAACGTCGGTCCATAAATACAAAATCATTGTTGAAGTCGCCTTATTTTATAAAAGGCGAACCCACACTGACTCTTCGTCAACCTTTTCTTTTAATAGCGAATTATATCTTAACCCGTGGCGAATCCACCTTTTTATTATTTTTTTAATGGCGAACCCGCCTCATCTTTTTTCAAGTGGCGAACCCGCCTCATTTTTTTTTAAATGGCGAACCCGCCTCATCTTTTTTTTCAAATGGCGAACCCGCCTTATCTCATTCCATTGATGGCGAACCCGCCTAATCTTTTCAAGTGGCGAACCCGCCTTATCTTTTTTCAAATGGCGAACCCGCCTGATCACACTTTTTTCATGTGGCGAACCCGCCTGATCTCTTTTCAATAATGGCGAACTCGCTCATATTTTTCCAAGTGGCGAACCCGCCTTATCAGTTTTGTCCAAAAATGGCGAACCCGCCTTATCACATTTTATTTTTGAATGGCGAACCCGCCTAATCATTTTTTAAAAGTGGCGATCCCACTTGATCATAGTTTTTTTCATAAAAGCAAATTCACTTCGTCATGATTTTCATTATGCAAACCAGTCCGATCGTTTCGAAATGAAAAGAAACCTCCACTTTCAATTTCTTCTTTCTCAGAACTTACCTGTTCTTTGCCATAGTGCAACTGTCCCCAAGATTCGTTTCCCAGTGCCAGTTCAAGTAACCGGATGATGATAGAAAATCTTGGTTTGTATAGAACCATTCATTTAAAGTTGAGTATCTTTTCCTGCAACCGTCAAAACTTACTCCGCACTGGCACAACGTGCTGGCATGTACGTCAGTCCTCTGGTACTTTCCCTTTGCTGTACTTTCTGTAATCCACTCCGACAAAACACAAAATTAAGTTCTTT
The DNA here is from genome assembly GCF_029784155.1 of Uranotaenia lowii. Taxonomy (NCBI): domain Eukaryota; kingdom Metazoa; phylum Arthropoda; class Insecta; order Diptera; family Culicidae; genus Uranotaenia; species Uranotaenia lowii. The sequence goes on from NC_073693.1 coordinate 149,989,608, forward strand.
TTAAGAACAGACTTATCTATCTACAAAAAAAACTGGGTGGAAGACAAAAATGATCATAATCTTTTCATCATATTACACAGATAAAATAAGTATCGTCTGTTGACCAGTTGTTATAGTAGCTTAGCATTTCTTTCCAATGCAAAAAAAAACTTTCCGCGTATTCCTTTCACTATTCTGGAGTAATTTATAGTTACTTACAGTTTTATCCTCGTCGCCAATATGATATCTGAGATAATTATCAAACTGGCACCGCAAATAGATGCACTGATCGACCAAATATACTAAAAGCAAGTTCACTGGTTGAGATGGAGATAGAAATTTTGAAGGTTTACAACACATCACAACACATTTGCCGTACACCGGTGTTGGTAAAATCTGATATTCGAACAGTTTCGCGCTGCAAAATTTGTATCGTATAACACTTTTTGGCCGAGGGTGATAGAAAAACACGATGTTTTGCAACACCGAACCGAGTGATACAGTCGGCGTTGCAATACAGTATTCGTGCATGAAACGCTTCGGTGCTGCCATCTTTCTTATGCTCAAAACCTTAGTTGAGGGGAAAATAAAGGAAATTGACCAATTTTAGGATTTTAACATAAAGTGATATTTTCTTTTGTAAACAATTCTCTTATATTAAATAAATACTTAAATTGATACAAATTACAAAGAAGTTAATCAACTCTTTAAAACCTACAGCCAATTTTTGTCATGCCCTTGCCAATTGAATTGGCTATCATACATTTCGAGGCGCAGAGATGCCAGAAAGCTGGGTAAATAAATTTTGTTTGTTTGAGCGGTTTTCAGGAGTAGGAGTTTAATTTTTTTATTTGAAAAATGTTATTCCGTCGGAATGTCCGGTATCAAAGTTTTAGCGTCGCCTTTAATGGTCCATCATCTTTAGAAAACGGAACCCTCGCTGTTAATTCGTCGAGTGTCAATCATATCAAACGCAAATTATTTTATAATTAAACCCCATATTCCAAATTTTAGGTTGTGCTGCCGGAATGCAGAAAATGAGCACTTTTTTAAAAGATTTGTAAGCGTTTATGAAAAAAATCGTGCCGGAACCAAACAAAATCAACAAAGCTGTTGTTTCATAGATGAGACATGCTCAGTTGAGTGAAACTTGTATACTTATCCAATGCAAAACTCTCTCAACAACTTAGAAAAAGTTTTAAGAATGGTATTAGCACTACTATTTCAATAAAGTGAATTTGATTTCAATTTTTAAACGATCAATTCGAAATAGGAAAAATAGTAAAAAAAAATGAACAGCAAATGCACTTGGCATCGCTGGTTTCCCCCAATTTTATACCTTCGTTTTCTATCACACCGGTGGACGGCCAACATTTTTGATCTATTTTTCACGATACAAAAATTCCCATCTGTGCTTTTTTTTTTTTTTTTTAATCATAGGTTTGTTTATTAAGGCATTTTACTGATAAAGTTTAATTTTGCCGAGTGTATCACTTAATTAATCTATGTTAGTAGAAGGGGGATCCGTAATAGTCGCGGGGACTCAACTGTTAGTTGTATACTAATTTAAGGAAGGGAAGGGGAGCATTTATGGTTCACTTTTGAAGACGTTTTTCCATCTGGACTCGGTGGTGGCTTCCTGTAGCTGTGGATACTGTAGCTACTCTTGATTGTCGTCTTTCTGGCCAGACTTCTGGTAGAGATTGTGGAACCCATTAGATGGTAGGTTGCTCTATTGAATAGATAAAATGAACATTAAAAGGGTACATATACAGGGAAAAAGTTACGAAGGAAAGAGGACTAAACGACCAAGTCAGACATTTTAAGGTATTTGTAGATAGGGTACAAATACTCCAGATAGTTTTGCCAAGATGTCTCGAATTGGAACATCGGGTGGTTTACGTCGGGCCCTAAGGGTATCCAGTAGCCAAGCCCTCGATCGATCAAACCGTTCACACGTCCACACAACATGATCAATGTCGTGGTAGCCATCCCCACAAACACAAACATTGCTTGTAACTAGTTGTATACGAAACAAATGCGCGTCAAGCCGGCAGTGATTTGACATGAGCCGAGAAACCACGCGAATGAAATCGCGACTCATGTTGAAATGCTTAAACCATGCCTTCGTCGGGACCTTAGGGATAATCGTATGGAGCCAACGTCCCTTTGTGCCATCATCCCAGCTAGACTGCCAAGCGTTAATCGCTAAAGTGCGAGGTATTGAAAAATATTCATTGTAAGTTATAATCCTCTCAAAGATTTCACCTTGTAACGCGCCCACCTTAGCCAATGAGTCCGCCTTCTCATTGCCTTGTATAAGACAATGAGACGGGATCCAAGCTAAGGTAATCCTATACGAATTTTCGATCAAAGCGCCCAATAACCCTGAAATTTCCAGCAAGAAATGGGAAGAGCGCTTCATCAGTTTCATCGATCGAATTGCCTCAACGGAGCTGAGACTATCCGAGTAGATGAAATAGTGGTCTACGGGCAGTGTGCGAATGTGTTCCAAGGTGCAGTAAATAGCGGCTAGCTCAGCAGTGTAAACGGAGCATGGCTCTCGAAGCTTGAACGAAGCTTCAAAGCCCTCATTATACACTGCGAAGCCAGTCGCGTTGTCGATTCTAGAACCATCAGTAAAGAACATTTTTAAAGGATCAATTTCACGTACTTTTGAAGCAAAGATTGAAGGAATGATGTTGGGTCGGACGTGATCTGGTATTCCACGGATGTCAGCGGTCATGGACAGATCGAATCTTATCAAGGAACTGCTACTCGGGTAAAAGTGACTCGTGTCCGAATTTAATAAAGAAGGATTTATTTCTAATTGACTAAAAGTTTTATAATCATTTACATATTTTACTTGCGAATTAATATTCATAAGCCTTTTCAAATTTTCTATCACCAAAGGATTCATAGTTTCACTTCGAATTAGGAAACGTAGCGATAAATCGAAGAATCGATTTTTCAACGGCATTACTCCCGCCAGTACTTCGAGACACATCGTATGTGTCGACTGCATACAACCCATGGCAATACGCAAACAACGATACTGTATTCGTTCTAGTTTAATCAAGTGGGTATCCGCGGCGGACCCAAAGCAAAAGCTTCCGTATTCTATGACCGACAGTATCGTTGTTTGGTATAACCTGATGAGGTCCTGTGGATGAGCACCCCACCAGGTTCCAGTAATCGTTCGAAGAAAATTGATTCTCTTTTGGCATTTTTGAGTCAAGTACCTAATATGTTTTCCCCAGAGGCATTTAGAGTCGAACCAGACACCCAAATATTTAAAACTAAGAGATTGAGTTAGAGTTCTACCCATCATAAGGAGCTCTATTTGAGGAGGGGAATGCTTCCTTGAAAAAACTACTAACTCGGTTTTACTAGGTGAAAACTCGATACCTAGATTCCTGGCCCAATGTGATAAGTTATTTAGAGTTTCTTGCAAAGGAGGTTTTATTTGAGTGTCTGTTTTACCTGTGATGTGAACAACACAGTCATCCGCAAGCTGTCGTAGCGTGCAATTTTGTGCGATACAAGCATCGATTTCTCGGATATAAAAGTTGTATAGCAGGGGGCTTAAACATGAGCCTTGGGGTAGACCCATGTAACTAATGCGTTCAACGTTGGTTTCTCCATGACTAAAATGCATGATTTTTTCAGACAACAGGTTGTATAGAAAATTGTTCAATATTGGTGAAAGTCCGCAAGAGTTAAGATTACTTGATAGCACTTCTATGGACACCGAATCGAATGCCCCTTTGATGTCCAGAAATACTGCCCCCATCTGCTCTTTTTGGGCAAACGCCAATTGAATGTCTGATGAAAGTAATGCTAGACAGTCGTTCGTACCCTTGCCTCTACGGAATCCAAATTGTGTACTTGACAACAGGTTGTTTGATTCAACCCATTTATCCAGCCGAAAGAGAATCATTTTTTCGAGCAATTTCCGGAGACACGAGAGCATCGCAATCGGCCTATACGAATTGTATTCAGAAGCTGGTTTTCCCGGTTTTTGGATGGCGATGACTTTCACTTGTCTCCAGTCATGCGGAACAATGTTCAGCTCCAAACACTTATTGAATAAATTCAACAAGCGTTTTTTAGCGGTATCTGGCAGATTCTTCAACAAGTTGAATTTGATTCTATCCAGTCCGGGAGCTGAATTGTTGCAAGACCAGAGCGCAAGTGAAAGTTCGACCATCGAGAATTGATCCTCTGATTCGGAACTATTCTCTGTATCCCAATAGTGTTTCTGAGCTGGTGCTGCGTCCGGGCAGACCTTTTTCGCGAACTGTGTCAGCCATCGACTCGAGCTTTCCTCACTTTCGTTCGTGGGAGTGTGATTACGCATGTTTCGTGCTGTTTGCCAAAGTGTGCGCAGAGACGTTTCTCGAGATAACCCATCAACGAATCGCCGCCAGTACCCACGTTTCTTGCCCCTGATCAAGTTCTTGAACTTGCGTTCCAAGGCCAAGTAACGTTGGAACTTCTCTGGCAATCCGGTTCTGCGAAACTCGACAAACGCCTTGCACTTTTCTCCTCGTGCACGTGAGCAGTCTCCATCCCACCACGGAGTGGGAGGCCGTTTTTGTATCGTCGAATTCACATTCCGTCTGACCTGTGCCCCGATTGCACAGTCCACAATTGTCCCGGAAATGAAACTGTACTCTGCCTCCGGAGGCAGTTCGTCCGTTGAGTCGATGGCTTCAATGACACCCGATGCATACTTTTTCCAATCTATATTCCTTGTGAGGTCATAAGGAATATTGATTTCTTCGAGTGGACTACGACCACTGATGATAGAAATATTGATAGGCAAATGATCGCTTCCCTGAGGGTCTTGGATTACCTTCCACGTACAATCCAAGCTCAGAGAGGAAGAAGCTAGAGAAAGGTCTAAAATACTATGCTGTGATTGGGATCCATTAATTCGAGTCACTTCCCCATTGTTTAAGACAGTCATGTTGAAGTCGTCGCACAGCTCATAAATAATGTTAGCACGATCATCATCACGTGAGCTACCCCAGCCCACGCCATGGGAGTTGAAATCTCCCAGAACTAACCGGGGTTCCGGGAGAAGTGAAATGATATTCGCCAATTGGTTCCGGCTCACGCTTGAAGATGGCGGAATATAAACCGAGGCTAGGCAAAGGTCTTGACCTTTTATCCTAGCTTGGCAACTAACGACTTCAATACCTGGAGATGGTTGTAGTGGAATACGATAGAAAGAGTGGCATTTCTTGATCCCCAAAAGAACACCACCCCCTCTTTGACCATCACGGTCCAGGCGAATTATGTTGTGGCTGTGGAAGTTGAAATCTACGTTAGGAGAAAGCCAAGTTTCGCATAAGGCGAATACATCACAATTCAAATTGTGTACCAAAGCTTGAAAAGAGTCTAATTTTGGTAGAATACTTCTGCAGTTCCATTGTAATACAGAAACAATTTCTCTTCCCTCATTGAATGAATTAGCCATCAAAAGAAATTGTTTCTGAAATGAGGGTCATGGTGAGAGCTTTTTTTTTTAAAATTTCTCTCAAAAGGGGTACAAACATATTAATCATAGTTCTCCATCCTGCTGGTACACTGAAAAAGTCCAGGATGAACGCAACAATTTCCGAGAATTTCATCTTACCATCAGCCGAAAAGCTGGGAAATCTATTCGACGACGGATCAGATGCAGTTTCTCTGGAAATTGTTGCATTCCTGTTAGCTACTGATGGGCCTGAATTCTGAAGGGAAGCCTGGGGTTTTGACTTCCCAGAAAGTGGAGGGAAGTCCTTCGGGGATGGATTAAAACCCGGAGGATTCTGAATAGGAGGGGAAGAATTACTATTTCCACTTTGAGGATTTCTTTTAGTTTTAATTTTGCTGGCAGCTAATAGGGGTTGTGTGTTAGTTGTGCGTTTCCTTTTTGGAGCCTGTGAAACTTTTTTATTGAGGGATGGCCCAGTTGATGTTCCTTCACATGGATCCTCCCCTTCGGACTCATTCTCACTTAGAAGGCCAAACTGATTTTCTGAGACGATTGGCAAAGACTTTATCAGCATGTCTCTATAGGATGTTTTGACACGAGTTTTTAGAGAAGTCTTGATTTTTTCCCGGCGCGATATGTACTTCGGACACGCCGAGAGAGCATGAGATGCTTCCCCAGTGCAATACAAACATCTGTTTGCTGCTGGTGTTGTACACGAAGCTTCCTCATGCTTCTCCCCGCACTTAGAGCAGCGTGCCTGATTGCAACAGTAGGCGGCCGTATGATCCAACTGCTTGCACTTCTGGCAGAACATGACCGAAGGCACATAAAGTCTCACAGGTAGACGAACCTTCCCGATCGCAACGTAATCAGGAAGTGCAGTGCCGGAAAAGGTAACCCGAAAAGAGTTCGACAGGGAAAACGTCCGTTTTTCCCCCTCGTCAGATGCTGACTTTAGTTGACGCGCGTCCAACACCTTGATCGTGGGAAGAGCAGGGTCTTTGAATCGGCCAACCCCGGACTTCACCAGATCATCGACGGTCAAACCCTCTTCCGTTACCACTCCGTCGATTTCCACGTCACGAGCGGGAACGTAAACGCGGTATTCGATCGTAAACTTCGGGTCACAAGCAATGGCATTTGCTTCCTTCAAGCTACCAACAACAATGCGCATCTTGTGCGGTCTCATTGGCTGGTAGCTAATTACGGAAGGGTAAGATCGATCAAGGTCTCGGGCAATTGAAATCACATTGGGTGATTTCCCATTCGGTTTGGACCGGATGTAAACCACCCAAGGTCCCGTCGATTCAGGTTGGTAAACCCGACGACGAGGAGTATATTCGGTAACATCTTCAGTAGGGGAGTTAGCTTGGTTCGGTGTTAGGGAAGTAGCTCCAATTGTTGGAGAGGAGCGAGAAGTACCGAATTTAAAGAATGCTGAGCTTACTGGTTGCTGAATTGGGTTGGTAGCAGGGAGAGGAGAATCTTCCGTATCAGAAATGTACATTGGTTGGAGAGGGGTATTAGGGAAATTGTCCTCGAAAATATTCTCCTTGGAAAGTGGAGAATTCTCATCATCCTCGCCGTCGTCATCCGATAGTCGGTTGCTTTCCGACATACCGGGCACGAGTGGAGAGCAAAACCTTCAAAGTAATTATTACCTAATTATGAAACACAAATCACTATTAACCGAGATAGAAACAAAATAAAATAATAATAATAATAATGTATATCCGTAAGCAAAACGATAAAAAGAAATAGAAAACACACACACAAAAGGAAAAGGAAAAAAACAAATCAATCGATACTTATTCTACTGGTAACCCTATACCAGACTGCAATCGATCCAAAAGTGTGGTCTTTTGTTTCCACACAACTGAAACGCCGGCTGCTGGCAGCCAGCCGTGGCTTGCTGTGGCGAAACAATGGGCGCACGATTTCACTCAGCCGGGGAAAGGAAAAAAAAACCCCAAGATTCACTTTGGGGAAAATAAACTGCCGAACTCCGTTGTCTTTATTACCGGTAGCGGCACGTAAGTCCAAATATGGTAGGTAACAGCTGAAACTATTTAATTCGCTAACGGAGAACCTTTTCCACACACTATCACTGCGAAAAATAAAACGCGACCTTCTTCACCGAGTGATGCGAAACGAATGACCATCTGTGCTACAGCTGTCAAAATTCCTACCACTTTTTCCCAACACCATTGGACTTGCTCTAATGAACCGTCTCGTAATCTGGGAATATGTCAATTCACTTTTTAGTCTATTTAAATCATATGACTACTTCGATTTCTCGATACCACATATTTCCACACCGTATTCATTGAACGAAAACCCACAACAGTTCAAAACCATATGAAAAATCGCGCCGTTCTTCGTTCCATGCCAAAATTGTTTCCACTTGTTGTTATAGTTCTCGAGTTATACAGTAAAAACTGTATGAAACTTCCTTCCCTTTTTTCTTTCTCCCCGCTGGAAGAAGCAAGGGGTCTCAAAAAATCATTAGAATATGTCTCGTTCCCAAATACCCTTCCAGCCAAATTTGGTTCCATTTGCTTAATTAGTTTTTGAGTTATGTAAAAAATTATAAAACAGGCCACCTCCCCCTTCTATATCTTCCTACTTCCTACATTTTAAAGAAAAAGAAGATAAGAAAGGGAACCATGAAAATAAAAAGAATTATAGACGAAGGTCGATAGATTTTTGAAAAAGATAGATTTCGAGCATGTGGTCCAAATTTAGCACAGATAGTATATCTCTCACTGGGACGTAAGGTGGTTTTCCTCGGGCCCGAAGGAAGTCTATTAAATTCGTTCTGGCGACAACACGACCAGACAATATGCTCGATGTCATGGTAACCTTGGCCGCATATACACAAATTGCTGCCAGCAATGTCGAAACGGTAGAGTACCGCGTCTAAGGAATAATGATTGGACATGAGACGGAAAAAATATACGAATAAAATCCCGACAATATTTTAACAAACCTTAACACCATCTACTGACAGAAAAGGTCAACATTTCTCGTTAATTGAATTTTTCACTTGTACCCCTCGTTCCGGGGGGTTCAAATGCACTCTAATATGCTTTTGTTCAAATTTGGAATACATTTGCAAAATGTACTCTGACATACTTTCGCCAATTTTTGGAGAAATGCTATGCCACTGACTCAATTTAATTGAGAACCTGACTCGTTTTTGCGCATTCAGATTCCTCAATTAAAATAATAGTCTTCAATTTAAACAGATAACTTATTTGTATTGCATATCTGGTTGAGCCTGATCATTGATTCCAAATTCCACGGAACAGTGCTGAGGAAAATGCGATTAAGGGTTTTGATGACTTGGCCAAGTATTTATTTTGATTGGGATCCTGATTTATGTTATAACAAGATATATAATACAGATTGTTTTACCAAAGTCTTAATTTAATTTATTTGAATTCATTCAGATGAAGATAAATTTTATCTAGTTTTATTAAGATGATTAATTCAAAATCTTAAAATAGCAGAGTTTTCCAGTTTAAGTTTAAACATCTAGTAGCCACTTGAAAGCAAATGATAAATAACATAATTAAGAAATTTAAAATTTTAAAATTATTTCATAATAGGAAATGCTATTTCGCTTTTTTTCAAAACCAGCTATTTCTATAACAAAAAAGCAGAAAGTAGTGTTTTCTAACTGTCAAATGAGATTTAGAAAAAAAATTCAAACCTGTCCACCGGGACATCCGAGGACGGGTTTAGGGTTTGCCAAACGTCCACGCTTGTCCACGTAGAGGAAGGAGGGGGTCTAAAATCGCATTTTTCTATCCACGTGGTATCTGAACGGCCCCCAAGTAAAAAAAAGCTTTGAATAGCGAATGACGACTCTGATTCCGAAAAACTGTGCTAATTTTGGAGAGCCAAGACCACGTAGAGAAAGATCTCAGTGTGTTTGTTGTGCAAATGAACCTTCAAAATGCTAGTTATTTCCAACCGTGTAATATAAATTGGTTTTTTTTTCTTAGCGTGTTTTACTGAATAGTTGCATTTCTGCCGCAGCATTTGATGGTGGCGCTTTTGGATTTTGTCCGTCGATTTCTGCAAGAGTTCCGAATCTTGTAATGGATAATTTTTGGTTTAAGGCTTACCCAACTCATCCTCGTCCCATTTGCGCTGCAAGTTGACAAGAGAGTTTCTTTGATCTAAGAAGTAAAATTCGTTGAAGACGATTTCACGGTGATACGTGTGCGTGTCGCCTTCTATCGCCCCCATCTTTGCCAGAAAGTCCGCCCTCTAATTGCCCATATAATCGAGCAATGTGAGGGGCCCAAACGAAGGTGATGGCAAAGCAACGTCTTGATAAGGCACTCAGAATTTCCCGTATCTTCCCGAGGAAATACGGTGAGTGCTTTTCCGGTCTTATTGAACAGATTGCTTGAACAGAACTGAGGCTGTCCGTTATAATATAGTAGTGTCCTACTGGCCTTGAAACGACGCTGTCCAACGCCCAGTAAATGGCTCATAACTCTGTGATGTATACCGAACATGGTGGATGGAGGTTATTTGAGGCGGTAGTTATTTCTTTAAAAACTCCAAATCCCATTGATTTCTGTATTAGCGACCCATCTGTACAGTACATTTTGTCAGCATCGACGTGTCTATAGCATTGAAAATTCTTGGAATCAGAAGTGGACGATGCGAATCAGGGATTCCACGAATTTCTTGCTGCATAGACAAATCAATCTGGACAGAAGATTTGTCGTAGTCTGGGATGTAAACACGAGTTGGAGAATATGAAAAAGGATTAATCTGCATGGACATGAAGACATGGTATATAGACATAATCTGGTTTGAAGATTTTGCTCAAGTAGCCTTTCAAAATTTACGATCACCAATGGGTTCATGACCTCACCAAAGCGATGCGAAGACAACGGTATTGGATACGCTCGAGTTTTATGAGGTGAGTTTTGGCAGCTGACTGGAAACAGAAGCTACCATATTCCATCACTGAGAGAATTGTTGTTCGATACAATTTTAAAAGATCTTCTGGGTAGGCTCCCCACCAGGTGCCAGGGATTGATCGGAGAAAATTGATTCTTTATTAGCATTTTCCTTTCAGATACTCAATGTGGGCTCTCCAGGTACATTCGGAATCGAAATAAACCCCAAGATACTTAAAACACCTCGATTGAGTGATTGATCTGCCAAGGAGTTGAAGTTTAGGTTAAGCAGGTCAATGTTTTTTAGAGAAAACAACCATTTCCGTTTTCTGTGGAGAAAACTCAATCCCGAGCCTCAAAGCCCAGGTTGACAACCTGTCTAAAGTATCTTGTAAAGGTTTATGCAGATGAGACTCAGTGGATCGGTTATTTCGGTCGGTATTTTAGATGGTTTGATTGGTTGCGTTTTTATCTATTTACTGATTTTCGCACCCATTGTTGCCATCCAGGTTGATATTTGTGTTTGTTTATTTTCTGAAGGCAACGACCAGCTGCGTTGCTACCGGGTTGCTACATAAACGAATCCTGTAACAACCTACTGCTCGAATGCTATTTCTCGAATCAAGTTAGCAACTGTTGGTGCGATGATGGGTTGATAGATATGTTGCTGAATGTACTCGATTCGAGGTTTAGCAACCATTGGTGGGCATGGTCTTATGTAAAGAAACACTGACGCCATTTGCTCATGTTTTGCGTACGCCATTTTTATCTCTGAAGACAGCAAAGCAAGACAATCGTGTATCCCTTTGCCCCTTCGAAACCCAAATTGAGTATCTGAAAGAAAGGAGACCATTTGTTTCCACCCATTTATCCAATCGGAACAAAATGATTTTCTCCATCAATTTCCGAATGCAAGACAACATCGCTATTGGACTGTACGAATTAAAATCGGACGCAGGTTTCCCACACTGAACAAAATTGGGCTATAAGCTTTATTAGAAATTCTAGTATTTTCGCACTACTAGAAAATCCAATACTTTTTATCAATAGAGAAAGGATTGAATTTATAGGAATTCCAATGAATTTTAAAGCAAGCCAAATTCATAAAATTTATTGTTTAATGTAATGAAATGAATAATTTTATCGCGTAATAAAATATGCTCGTTCAGTTTATTAGTTTTATTCAAATTTATTTCCATGTTGAATAATTATATGAAGTTTTTATTGATAGTCAATACATTTTATTCTCGTCTACCAAACAAACTCGATCGACAATTTCACACACAATTCACTACTTTCTGGAGGACTAGCAATGTACCGACAATTCATCTATGCTCAAATTTTTCGTTTAAATCGGGTGTGGTTAAGGTGTTGGCCGCTGACCACATTTCGTATTGCTATCTGGTGTTTCCGTCTGCAGACTACATTAGATTTATTTTTTTCCGACTATTCTGACAATTTGATGTAATCTAAAAGCAAACCACAATTTCAATTTCAACATAAATTAATTTTTAAAATCGCGGATTACCTGTTCTGTTGTAGTATAAAATCGTACTCGCAGCCGCTCAAATCCGGAGTTTTTCTTCTGGGCTGCTACCCCTCTGGGATACAAAGATTTACCTAAAGAAGGATACATATATCATCAATATCCACGGCGCATTTTGAAATTTATCAATTTCTATTTCGATAATCACATTAAAAATAATTTACTTACCAATCGAAAAACCAACAAACTTGAAACGAACTCAAGTACACGGAAAGGACGATTTATCCCGCCAAATGTACTTTTTTCAAACTGATGAAATTTATAGGAAATTCTTGTATACTTTGCTTGGGACAGAAAAATTTTGTAATCTATTGGACTTTCTTATAATTTTTACTGGATTTGTCTTTAGCTTCTATTAGTACCAGAACTATAAGATTTATTGGATCAATCTTTTAAATTTCATAGCCTGGTTTGGTTCAGTGAGGCTTTTGGCTAGCAATAACTCTCACTTGTCTCCAATCTTCGGGAACAATGTTATGCTCCATCCAAGAATTGATTAAATAAATTCAACAAGCGAAATTTGGCGGCCTCCGGGAGGTTTTTCAATAAGTTGAATTTTATTTTATCGAATCCTGGAGCTGAATTGTTACAAAAGAGGAGAGCAAGTGAGAATTCGATCATTGAAAAGCTGGAATCCAGATCGCATCTGTTCGGAGACACACTTCCGATGATTTTTTGCACAGGTGTGGAATCTGGACAGATTTTCCGTGAGAAATTGAAAATCCATTTATGCGAATGTTAGTGCTTAAGAATGTTTCCCGCGACAAACCTCCCACAAAATTACGCCTATGCGCACGTTTTTCCCCTTGATCAGGTTTTCAAATTACTGCCCCTATTCGCATATGAGTCCCATGTGCATTTTCAGCGTTTTTGAGTTATCGATAGAAAACGCTTCTTTGTGCTCCAATTTACCAATAAAACAAGTTTTTGTTCGAAGTTTGTTCCCAAAATTTCGAAAACAATATGACCCCTGATGTGTCCCATGTGAAAAATATTCGCATATGAGTCCCATGACCAAAATTCAGCGCCAGAGCTTACAATTAAAGTAAAGGATAGATAGAAAATGAAGTAAATCAATTATTTAATGCTTAAAACATTAATGTACATAAAAATTGATCGTAAAGTAGCAAAATGATTCCGAAGAAATCTGGTTCATAGTCACAAAAAACATTAATAAGTCACAGGTTAATTCTACCAAAATTATTTTTTCGACAAAAATCAACCGATGAACAACGCTCAATAGATCAGTCTTCGGTCAGGATGGATCCTTCGTGGGTGATTTCGACGATCTAATGTGTGATGGTGGTACTTGAAGTGTTGTTTCGGTAACAAAATAACAAACTTTTTTCATTACTTTTTTCTATATGCACAACAATATCAATACCACTGTTTTCGTTTATTACCCAGGAAGATTTTCCCGGAAGAAATCTCCTTCTTTGTCTTGAATCCAGCAGACTTTTGGTCGGTGTTATCCACGTATCCGTTTAACACGCATTGAATTAACGGCGTGTTCGTAAATTGATTTGTTCTATCGAAGTGATTTTTTCTATCGATGCTGGCGTTCGTAAATTAAACAAACTGTATGCAAAAGCATTGGAAGGTGATTTGACATCTACCAAACAAATCGATGCATCACCCAAACAAATCAGTTTACGAACACGCCGTAAATGATGATGATGTCTTATAAATTCGCAGCAATTTCATACGAATGAAAACAATGTTTTGGAAAAACACATCCCACTTGACGAAAAAACCTTGATTGAAACCAGTTTGGAATCAAGATCTTTCGAAAATTTTCTTCCGTCATCAAAAAGTATGGTAAACAAATGGAAAAAATATGTTAGAAAAGTACTTGCCACTTGCCGGTAACTTTAGCACCAGAGACTCATTTGCGAATAATCTCTGATCGAGGGTTAAGAATATTCGCATATGAGTCACATGAGTGTTTTATTGAAATTTCTCCGTAATTATTAGTTAGTATTAGCGCAAAAGTAAACAAAAGTATTCTTTAAAGTGTTTTCTATTCGAACTATTGATAGGTTTTGCCAACAAACGATGCATACGGTTGTTTTCATGAAAACAAGTTTCAAACTTTACAAGCGTTTTTCTCGGTTTGCAGTTTTTACACATGGGACTCATATGCGAATAGGGGCAGATTACTGCTCAAGAGAAAAATACGCGTTGAAGTTATCCAGAGTTCCGTGTTTCCTAAAAACTTTGAAAGCGTTCGATTTGTCCACTGACACGTTATTTATTGGAGTCTCATCTAAAGTTGGAGTGCCCGCGGGTGGGGAATTATTTTGAGGCGAAAAAGTCGCGCGGAATCCGGGGGGCGGGGGGGGGGGGGGGGGGAATCAGTTTTTTCTCTTTTTGCTGCAATCGCTTTTTTATTGACGCTTCCGGAGGGCTGATTGTTGGTATTTTATTGGGAACTTTTGAGGCCTTTGTAGCTGTTTTCGCACGTTTCCTGGAGTAAGCTACGAAAACAAATGGTGTCTCTTCATCAGTGGTGTCTTCATTGTCAACTGGCAGAGCTGAAAAAATATTACCTGACAGAGGATGAGTCGGGGAAGAAGCGCTCTTCAAAATGGCGGCGTAAGAACGATTCGATCGTTCTTTCAAAGAGCGCCTCCCCTTATCCCATCGACTCTGAAATGCCTCGCACACAGAGATATCATAAGGTGAGCCCCCGCAATAGACACATTTCTGTTCTACTGCTGAGCACGCTCCATCCTCATGTATATCTCCGCAACGAGGGCAACGTGCCTTGTTGCAACAATGGGACTCAGTGTGTCCCATTTTAATGCACCTTTTGCAACTCATTGGGCGAGGCACAAAGAGTCGCACAGGAAGCCTCAACATTTCGTCAATCTAAACGAAGTGAGGGAAGGCGGTACCCGCAAAGGTCACGCAAAATGAGGCTGAAGGCGAGTACACTTTAACTCCATTAACGACGCTTCACGTAATCTGCCTCCAGACTCATTTCCGTAATCACGCCCTCGATCTCCACGTTTCGAGACGGAATAAAAACATGGTATTCTAGATTAAAGAAATTGTTGGCAACAATTTCATTAGCAGCCTTTCGGTCAGCCACTACTACGCGGAACTTGTCTGGTCTCACCTTGGTCAATGCTGTACCACATTGAGAAGTTTTCCATCTTTTTTCTGCCGGATGAAGAACACCCAAGGACCAGAAAAAGATATACCAGAAAAAGGTTCGGAGCCGGGTTGTTCTATCTTCAATCGTGGATGATGGAGAACTCTCAATCATCCGAAAATGATCTGCATTTGAGGGACTAGCTTCATCTGAATCCTCCAAATGCACCTCATTCTCGTAGATGTCGTTTTCATCATCGCTTCTCGGTAAATTTCACCTTTTTTTTATTTTCATGTAAGTTCGGAATCACAAAGCCTGGGGCGTCTTGGGAAATTCACCCATTTATTCATTTGGAGGCGGAATGATGAACGGTAATGATTTTGTTCCTTGCTGGGCGAATCGGGTGACTACTATAGTCACCTCTCTGTCTACCTGTTTCTTACTTGAAATGATTTCTTTTTGCTACTTCTTAGAATACCACGTAAAATAACATTTTTTTTATTTTTTTTTATTTGCCAAAAAGCAGACTCTCGAAACGTGTTAATAAGTCAAAATATTTTCCCGGAAAATTTTTTGTTGAGTATTTCCTTTAAAATAGAAAAAAGATCAAACTTATACCACTGCTTATACCTCAATCAATACTAACATTCCTTAGTTAATACTTCCAAAAACTTACAAACTATCATCCAAGTGGATCCTATTCCAACGTTCTTGATTATAAATGCGTTCATCACCTCTGGTAGAGTCATCCAGGAAGTTATTCGGCGTGCTTGTTACAATTTTACAGTGATACTTTTTGGTAAATTTCGATATAACGTACTTCCTAAAGTTAAGCTTAGTTTTCAGAAATTTGAACGAAAATTTTCTCCGCTGTTTTTTTGATTTCTTTACGTTGGAATGTGCTGAGATATCCGTAGCACTCGTGTCAGCATTGAGCAATGCATCGAATTGAAGTTCTCTTCGAGCACTTGTTGAAGGTCGTGAGACCGATGTAAATTCAAAATCACAACTTACCCACGATTCTTCCGGTGTGTGGAGCTTGGAAGCTGATATTCGATTGGCATTCTTCAATGCGGATTTGTATAAGGGAGACGCTTTGCGACGATAGTTTCTGTTTTTTTTCCTCCCGGAATTTGTGCTTAGTTCTTCGAAAAGATCACTTAAACCCGGAGAGCAAGGCACACATTTGATGCTTGGCTCGGCAGCATACTTTTTCCGCAGACTGTTCTCTTTTTCGATGGTTTGCCATTTGATTAAACAATCACGACTGTGACTGTTCAAAATATGTTTTGGAAGAGCTGATAAATAGTAAAACAGCGATCCACAATAAGGACAAATATTGCTACCACAGAATTTGATACTGGAGTCTGGAGATTGGACTATTTTAGATAAATCTTCTTCGTGACTTTTGAACAAATGATGCCGCAATGTGAATTCGAATAAATATTCATCCGCACAAAACGGGCAGTGAAAGTATTTTGAAGTAGTCAGCAATGTTTTTACGATATTTTTCACCAAATTGTTTAGCTCTACTTTCTCACGACCGTTACTTGAGTCCATCGTAAGGCTCAACGGGCAATTTACTGGTTTTCACTGGAACGTAAAGATTGATTGATTAAAAAAACTACCTAAAATAAATTTAACATTTAGGAATACCTGTTCACAATTTATGTTTAAATTTTCGCCTGTTCAGCAAGTAGAAAATTGTAATAAATTGGCTAACTTCGAATAAAATTTTATATTTATGCTAACTTTCTGTTTTCTCTGGCGAGGCGAGATCGGCCATAAACTTGGATGCCAGACTGGGTTGCCAGGTGCCCAGATTTGTTTGTGAAACACGTGCACGCTCCTTTTTTTTTAACTCAAAATTAAGTATGACCGAGGTTCAAATCATATCAGCACCAACACGTGAAAAGGGTCTATGTTCATTTATGACGTTTCGAGAAAAACGCGTTTGAAAATTTTGCAATCTGTTTTAAATAGCTAATTTAAATTCACGAGGAATCTTCCAAATCTATGTGGTTAAAACGGTGCGTAGGATCATTCTAAATATGTTTTTATCGATACGACGGTGTAATCATGGAAAAATAGCTCGCAATTGTTTATAGACCCTAGCTGGAGTATGAAATTCGTCTAAATGTTTTATACACCCTTTGCTTTGTACTGTATGTCTCATATGTGTGAGTGAGATTAAGATAAAATTTGCCCTATTTTTTTTTACAAAGGCTTATGGTTCTAGCTACAGGAGTGAGTGAATAGCTTTCCGCATTCTTCCCCTTTTAATTTTTTGCATCTAGACCGTTTGCTTTGTTGTGGAGTAAAGGGTGTATAAAATAATCTGTGTGAGGATAATGTCATTTTATGGCTCTAATTTTTTAGATCCTTTACTCAAACTGCATTATAAATCTTACGAAAACTGAAAAGCTAAAAACAATTTTTGTGTTAAGTAGAGCTCATAATGAGCTATTTAAATCCCCTGAAAACGGGTTTTGTTTACTTTGTCTTTTATACCCTTTTCACATGTTGGTGCTGATATATGTAGTTCGATTCTTATGAGCTTTAAGTTAAGAGTTAAAAACACTCATTAATAACCCAAAATTTACTTCCAGGTCGCACCAAAACGTTCAGCTATTTTTCTTTTCTTTTCTTTTTTTGGGTGTAGAAAAAGCAACAATCGATGCTCAGCAATGCTCTTTAAACAAAATCTTTTTCTTTTGGCCGTGTTGCCTCATTTGGTACTCGTTTTGTATTGAGCCACTGATTTTGTTGAAAGGTAATACCTATATATAAGAGTTTAATTATGTTCTGGTTTAATATGAATTATAATTTTAAAAATAGTTAACATTTGCTGCAGGATTTCTGTTTGGTGTGTTAATTTATGATACCCCTCGAATGGATAAACTCCACTTTTAGTTTAGGATCAGATTTTTTTTTTCAACAAATTTCACTCATAACGAAGTATTTCAAATCTAATCAATTGAAAGTTTCACCACCCATCTTTGTTCAAACATGTTCTTCTAGCATGTAAAAATCGCGTCATTCCTGTCAGGATAGGACTTCAGTACCTACTTGCGAAAATATTCGAAAATTGGAATAGCTTCCAAATACCGAATTTGGTCTCTTAGACAGAGCAGAGTAATTGCATGGAGGTTACCCGGACACTTCCTAAGAATTTAAGGTTATAGAAAGCAACTCGATATCAAAATTTTATAAATTCTTCAAATATTCCTCCCTTTCATTATATTCATTACAGATATCCGCTTATACATATGCATCAATTTTTCACCAATCCTAGCGAAATAACAATTTTATGAAAGATAAAATAATACTGAACGAACCTTGAAATTTGTATTCATCGTCGAAAATTTATGTTGAGAGCATTTTGGTGGTCGGTCCCACAAAATAAAAAGATTGTTATTTGTTTTAATTTAGATTATATTGGCAACATTTTACCCCTTTAAAAAGCGTGTTACTCACAGTTCTGCCTCGTCGGACGGTTCACAATGTTGCGACATGAACACGGTGATTTCCCTCCATCCGGAACCTCGATCCTCCTTGGGCGCGAAACTCGGAGCTGGCTGGCTCGCTCCTGCCGTTTCCGCTGCTGACGTCGTTGCGAAATGGCACTGCGGAGGCTGCGCCGTCGTGGATTGGCCAGATACCCAATGGCCCCGACAATTCAGGAATGACTCGCTGGCCGAATTGTTCCGGTTTCGCCGACCTAGCTTTTCCGCTTCCAGGCACTGTTGAACGGTCCATGCTCCGACTTTGACCACTGAGGAGGAACCGCATGGGCTTTTCCGGTAACGACACAGTAGACAGCCGCCTTGGCTGTTCCGGTCTCGTAGCTGCTGAACGACCCGACTGTTGATATTGCTGCCACCGGGTGCTATCCCCTTCACTTTGCCGATTCCGTTGCAAATCCACAGACCACCTGGCTGTTTCGCGTACCACCACCGAACGCGGCCGTCCTGGCTGGGCCGACGTTGATTGGACCGAACCGTACTCTTCCAAGTTCGCATCTCGACTCCCAGGGAGAAGCTTCGTGTGCACCCCGCGACTTTTTTTTTTCCCCGGAACTCCACCTGACGTCTGTCATTTTCCGCCACAGCCACTGCCAACTTTTCCGAACCGAAAATTGCCCAGTCAGGAGATTTCATCCGACAATTTGTCCGATTTCGGACGAATTTGGCTTGATCTTCGACTGAAGTTTTCCAGCCAGGGTTTTTAGTTTGTCAATCCGCTGCACGCTAGCAAAATTTTGCTGAGAAGTGGGTTTTTTATTAAAAAATGTTGCCAGTTCGCTCGTGACATATCAAATTGAGAGAGACATTATTCAATGTTAATACAAATGCAACATTTATTCTAATTTTTTTTTCAATTTTGTCTTGATGTAGTGATTTTTATGGCTATACAAAAACAAATACAGGCCAAAAACCGCAAAATCATATAATTTTTTTCACACTCGATTGAGTGACTGAAAATAAATTTGGCTTTGTGTGCATTTTTCATTGGTTGAAGGTATTATTGTTTGAGCGTGTAGAAAAAATGGAAAAAAAGAAATTCCCGGTAACGACATCTAGTGGCTCTTAGCTGAGTTGCAAAAATGGCGTCGTTTATTTTGAAATAACGGTTGGTATTTAATTTCCGTGGGATTTCATTCGGTTCCAATCATTCATTAAAATAGTACACGTCATCCAGAATCCGTCAATCCAGAAATATGGAAGAAGGGATTTCTGGATTTTACACATTTTCCTCTCTAAGCGCCTCTTTATTTTACACATTTTCCCGTTTCAAACGCTTTTTGCATAATGTGTGAAACGCTCACATTTCGTTTCCTTGAGCGGTGTTTCATATCAATGTGCAGCAGTACTTTCACACATTTAATGTGTTTGTCACTTATTTCCAAAATGTGTGAAATTTCACACAGTAATGTGTTAAATGTTCTGTCAGTGTATGTAGAATTTTTATTAAGCGGGTGGGTATATTCACGATATTCACTCATGAAGTCATGACAATTCATTCTCTCATTATTGTTACGGAGCTGCCTCTGGAAACTTTATGTCCATATGCACATCAAAACAGATACGCGCTTTTGACTGTGACAGATATTACTTTTATGCATTATTTAAATATTCAGAACATTCAAAAATAAAAATTTTGTATTTGTTGGAAATCAATCCGACTATTCTTCAATCTGCAGTGTTTCGATCCTTGAAGGTATGTAAAAGTTTCCTGGCAACGAATAAATAGCGAATAGTTTAGAGTAAGCGAATAAATTCATTTTAATGACGTGTACTTATTTTCCATACATTTTATTAGTACTGCGGACACGGCATTTTTGCGGATCTATGAATAGTTGCTTGGGAAGAAATATACCTTTTAGAAACGCTCTCGTTGAAAATAATTAAAGAGGAGTAGTCCAACGTGATATAAGGAGACCAGATCGCGTGTACCATGAGCGTCCGCAAGCGCCAGGATCGCAACGATCAGGAACAGCTGCTGATAAGCGATACAAATAATCAACCCACAAGACACCATGACGAGGACAGACAGGAGCCGAGTGACCTCCGTGGAGACTGGGGCAACATAGCAATTTTGTTTTTTCTTTATTTGCTTCAAGGAATTCCGATAGGACTGGCTTCTGCGATACCGATGCTATTACAGAATCGAGGCGCGAGTTACAAACAGCAGGTATGAAAAATAATGATGTGGCGTTTTCTTAAAAGTAGGTGTGACAGCAGGTATACCAAAATTTCTAATGGTGACTTGTCTTATCACCTTTGCCACCTGAAACGCTGATAAGTGGAGGGTAATAGATAGTTGAATATGCATCGCTGTATTGCGTATGTTAATATGGTACCTATTACATATATTATATTTTATGTTTTGATAGAACTTATGGCACCGGGACACAGTCCTTATGGTTTTTGCGCTACAAGGCATTTGGTTCTCACCCCCTAATATAAAAGTACATATAATTACCTTAATTAAGAAGAATAAATAAATATGTACCTACATTAAATATGTTATACAATGCTGAATGCTAAGTCCTTCATGCTACTAGAAAAACTACGGCGTGTTCGTAAATTGATTTTTTCTATCGAAGGGATTTTTTTTATCGATGCTGGCGTTCGTAAATTCCAAACAAACGTATGCAAAAGCATATGGAAAGTGATTTGACATCTACCAAACAAATCAATCGACTGATGCATCACCCAAAAAAATCAATTTACGAACGCGCCGCTAGAATGTAAAGCTTCGACCACACCCGGCAACTTTAACTGCGGTTTCGGTTGCTGAGGCTTGTTTATGTTTACATTTGATGAGATGCACATCTCAAGTTTCCCGACAGTTATGAAGCCTATATAGTCCACATTAGGCAACATGAACTGCGATTTTTGTTATGAGACGATCTTTGTTGTCTGTTGTTGTTGTTGGAAACCTGATACGGTCTCAGTGTCTCCCGAAGAAAATGGGAGACGCTGAAACCGTCTCGAGACGAACCGTCTCCTAGTGTGGACTAGGCTTGAGAGACCTTCAGCAACCATGATGTAAACATAAACAAGTCTCAGCAACCAAAATCGCAGTTCAAGTTGCCGAGTGTGGACTAGACTTCATATGCTAGTTTTGTTGATCTCATCGTAAAAGTTTTATGTACTTATCTTGATCTATCTTGATATTTTTCAGGCGGAGTTTAGTTTCGCCCATTGGCCGTTTAGTATGAAGTTGCTTTGGGCTCCAATAGTGGATTCACTGTACTGGTCTAGATTCGGACGCCGGAAGTCATGGCTTATTCCAACACAGTATTTAATTGGCATATTCATGTTGATTCTTTCAATGCAAGTCAATCGTTGGCTGGGATCTAATGATGAAGGCGGAACAGTCACGGTGGCACCTAACATTCCAATTCTAACAGGAATATTTTTTGCGCTCAACTTCCTGGCTGCAACCCAAGATATTGCTGTTGACGGATGGGCTTTAACTATGTTGAAACGATGCAATGTTGGACACGCATCAACCTGCAACAGTGTTGGACAAACTGCGGGATATTTCCTCGGATACGTCGCGTTCATGGCACTCGAATCGGCTGAATTCTGCAATGGATATTTGCGCTCTGAGCCATCGGATGAAGGTATGGTAACCCTTCCAGGTTTCTTGTGGTTCTGGGGCTTGGTGTTCCTGGTGACGACTACTTTGGTGGCACTATTCAAACGGGAATCGCTGCCTAATGCTGAACGCGGTGGCGAAGAACATATGGAGCTAGATATTAAACAAACATACAGTTTATTGTTGGATATTATCAAAATGAAACCGATACTAATTTTAACTGCCATCCTACTGACAGTGAAAATAGGGTTTGCCGCTTGCGATGCAGTAAGCTCGCTAAAGTTGATAGATGCAGGAGTCCCCAAGGATAAACTAGCGTTGCTTGTGGTCCCATTAGTCCCTCTGCAAATTATTTTGCCACTTGTGATAAGTAAGTATACCACAGGACCAAGACCAATGGAAGTCTATCTCAGAGCAATTCCTTATCGAATTGGAATGACCGTATTGGCAGCAGCAGTGGTATGGTTCACTCCAGTCATGATCTACAATAACCATGTTCCTTATTACTATTATATGATCTTGCTGACCAACTATGGGCTCTATCAAATTGCTCTCTATAGTATGTTTGTGGCAGTGATGGCGTTTTTTGCGAGAGTTAGTGATCCTGCAGTTGGTGGAACCTATATGACCCTTCTTAATACGTTGAGTAACCTTGGCGGTAACTGGCCTACAACTGTTGTACTCTGGATGGTAGATGTATTAACGTGGAAACGATGCTCTATAAACGACGATAATACATGCTCAAACACTACTGATCAAGAGGTAAGTTTTTATACCATACAATATAAAAAAAATCAACAAAATAACACATCTCTTACAGATTTGTACAAACGATGGAGGAAAATGCAACATAGAAATTGACGGTTACTATATAGAAATAGTAATTTGCTTGGTTTACGGAATTTTGTGGTATCAGTGGGGAAAGCACAAAATTCGATATCTGCAGAATTTACCACTTAATGCATGGCGCGTTGTTCGTAGACAACGAGCACATACTAGCTAGCAATTAATGAGGATGATCTAGCCTGGACATACATAGTGAGAGATCCACCGAAGAATTAAGTTGTGATGTGTGCGTTATTACTTTGATTTATTATAGATCGGATATATTCGTTTATGTATTTTAATAGTTTATTACGGACGACAGCAGCTAAGTTGATTTTTGTCAGTTTTTTCAACAGCGACAAAGTGAGATGCATTTTTGCTCTAGGAGCATGTTCGAAATGGCACAATTCCAAATAAAATAAAATTCCAGTTTCCTAGTGAAATATTTGAGAAAAATTTCAGTTTTTCTAAACATAGTTCAAAAGGATATGTAATTTAGTGGGATCTTTCGTAAGATAGGCAGAAGTATTTGATAAACATTTATATATTGAATTACATGTTAGTTTGTATCCCTTTGTAAATCTTTCAAAAACTACCGAAGGCATAATTAATTATATTCGTTCGTATTTAGTCTCAAATATACAACAAACATTTAAAAATGCTTTCTCCTGAAACAGCTCAAAAGCCGAAAAAATCAGATATCAAGAAGTTTTTATTTCAGTTTTAATAACTTTATTTTCCTGTATTTCTTTGAGCTCCCTTGAGGCGTTTTAAGTTTTGACGCTTACCTGAACGTGAAGCTTTTCTACTGGTAAGTTTAAGCTTCTTTCTGCCTTCCGAAACAATGTCTTTATCAGTATTTTGAACATTCTTTGGATCCAGATTTGCCGCTTGCTTCTTACGTTTTCGTTTGCGAGCACCGTCTTCGTTAGCTCGCTGTTCGATAGCTTCGTTTGTCCAAGCTTTTGGAAGGAACATGAGAGATTTGATGGTTTCGCTCGAGTTATTCGTATCCAGGTCAACTCTGTCTTTCAATTTGCTCAGAAGGTTCACCTTTGTCTATATGATTGAAACCATTGCTCAGTTAGATAAAACTGTTAACTTCATATTATAGGTACTTACCATACTAGCAATTGACATTCCGTTTCGTATTTTATTTATAGTTTGCTTCTCTATATCTAATGCTTCGCGCAGATCATTCAATGCACTTGAATATAAAACGGCGTACTCTTCCTCAGCATTCGATTTTATATCGATCGTTCCAAGTTCACTTTTGCCGGCTGCAGCTAGCATAGCCTGTATTCAAATTATAGATTTGCTTTGTGATATTTGGTTAAAGAAATTCGTAATCACACATTACTTACATTAAATTTCTTCTTCTCTTCATCTATGAGCATTGTTATTGAAGTACCGTGATTTCCGGCGCGACCAGTACGACCGATTCGGTGAATATATGTGTTTATATGTCTCGGCATATCGTATGAAATAACGACGTCGATATCCTCTATGTCAATACCTCGAGCGAGTGCATCTGTGCAAATAATTCTGGCACATGACCGGAAAATGTATAGGTAATAGGTTTTATTTGTTCCATTGATTTCTCAAATTTTTTTTTCGGCACGTTCGTAAATTAATTTTTTTTGCGATTCCTCTTTTTTTTGGTAGATGTCAAATCACCTTCTAATGCTTTTGCATACAGTTTGTTTAATTTACGAACATCGATACAAAATCACTTCGACAGAAAAAATCAATTTACGAACGTTAGTAAAGCTTGTCATTGTTTGAGGATTTCTTGTTTTATATAACAAAATGTATACCACTTACCCGTTGACTTTACCCAGAGCGAATCTGTTGAGCACGCTTTTCCTAGCAGCAGGACTTAATGATGAAGACCATTCTTCAACAAGCAATTCTTGGCCGAGCATTTTCTGTAACACGAATGACAACCGATGTGAGGCATCAATTGAATTCGTGAAGCACAAAAACCGTTTGTAGTTGTTCTCTTTTATCAGTGCAAACAAGGTGAGCGGTTTTATGCGATACTGGGTCATGCAGATGAGTTGTCGCAGTTCTGCCGGAGTAGAATATTGCCCAGCAAATGCACCACGCTTTTCTTCCGTTTGCTGTGATTGCGTTTTCTCGTACACGTCTACCCGTTTGATAGGATCGGCAACTGCTGTAAACAGCTTAGGATGGAAAAGTTTGAAGGTCTGAAGCTTTTCTGGATCTTGGCTCAAAGTAGCCGAGAAAAGCAATTTATGAGGCTGTTTTGGTTTGTCGAACAGTTCAGATTGCGAAAGCTGTCCAACAGTTCGTCCAAGTAAGTATTGATCAGATTCTGCCTTGACGTGCTTATTAAGATGATACAACCAATCATTTTGAATTTGATCCATAACGCGATCAGCTTCGTCAATAATGAGAAACCGAAGGTCTTTCAGCGTGAAACCTTCAGTGGAATTCAAATGTTCCACCAAACGACCAGCAGTTGTAACGACAATGTCAACTTTTGCCATGTATTCGCCATTAAATTTATCCACCAGTTTACCCTGTTCTATGGTAAAGTTATGTTTTCGTGATAGCAAAATTGGCCTCACTTTGGTTCCATCGCAGAGTTTCTCAAACACTCCAAATACTTGCTCAGCCAATTCCTTCACAGGCAAAATAACTAATGCTCTTACAGCAGGAAAAATACGCCTTAGAAGCATTTGAACAATAGGAACGGCGAATGCTAGTGTTTTCCCGCTTCCAGTGGGAGATGAAATACACAGATCACGCGGCCAAAACGGAGCAGGCTTACGATGGACATTAAGAATCCAAGGAATTACTGTTTCCTGAACAGGGAACAGTCGCTTATAATGCATATTTCTTAAGTTTGTCTTAAGCTGATCGTCGATATAATCCAGCTTTTTGATCGATTTTCCTCTTTTATTAAGATCACTATCGATTATAGTAGGATGTGACAGCCATGGAGGCAAAATTTCATCTACTTTTTTTAACCGTTTGATATGGTCTTCGCCAAGAGTTGTGAAATTGGTCTGATTTTCTGGTTTGGATTCACTTTCGTAAGTTTCATGTAGGCGATCCGATATGACGTTCTCTGTTTGCTCGATTTTTTTATCTATCTTCCTAGTTGTTTCTTCGGAATCATCGTTCTCGTCTTGTCCCGGTTGCCTCTCAGTGATTTCTGGTTCCACATGTTGGATACTTTTTCCAGTATTTTTCTTTGATGATAGCAATCGTTGCAAAATTAGCTCTTCTTGCAACTTCTCTTCATCTTGACTCAGTTTAGTGGCATCATATCTAACAGAAAATATAAAATATATTATCTTGATTTATCAGTAAATATAAGTTTAATTACCTGTTTACTTTAAATAAATCCATTATCCGAAAAATCCGAAAAAAAATACTATATGGGCTTCAACACGTGCATTTGTTTGTGTTCATTCGGACGAAAGACGAAGTTCATCTGACATGCACGGAAAAATTGAGTTATTCATAAAATGTGTTGACAGTCAATTATGATTCTACCTAACTTTTTTTAAACGTGTATTTACGGTTAGATGACAGTTCAAGTCAAAAAAATTATAAATTTTATGTTTTTGTTATTTTCCGTGAACCTCTCCTCCACACTCCCCGAATAGCAAAGACCATGGTATTAAAATAAACGTACAATGATTTTCAATTTCACAATGAATTTCATCGTAGTATCTAAATATTTTTCAACCGCTTTTAATTATGAAACCACCATAATTTTTAAAGTTACCGTACAATTCATCGTGAATATAAAATATTTCATAGTTGTCGAAAAAAACAGAAACACGGTATTACAATATTTTTTTTGTGATTATTATTGTTACAGTGTACTTCATTGTGAAATGAAAATCCAAACCATAAGTGAACATTGGTAAAATTTTGATAGTTTTACACATATATATTTTATCGTGTAGACCTTTTTTTCGAGCGCGCGCCATTTTTGTCTTACAATTTTTCGATAAATAATTTTTTGCGAAAATGCTGTATGGTAAGTTCGTTTTATGAATAGCTATAGGTTTATTGAAATTAATGTATTCACTCTCTTTCTGAAAGGTGAAACAAATAGTACTTCCTTTTGGGCGCCGTTCCTGGGGCAGCGGAAAAAGCTTTCGGTGAAGTGTGAGATCGGGAAGATGCCATCGGAAGGTACGATTGATGGAATTCCTTGTCCCAAACTGCCTGGTATTAGCTCAACCCAGCTCAGCTCCTGGTCAACGGAAAGAACAGCGAAAACTTTGGTGGTGAGTACATTTCAAGAATAATTGTTTAATATTTGTTTATATTTATTATTAATTTGTTTTACAGTGGACATTCCAAGACGGGCAACTTAGTTCCGGTAAATTTGGCTCGGAAACGGGTATGACCACACGCCGTATCGTACTGCTTCAAACCTGGATCACGCACACCGGAGAATGCGCCGCTTCCAGCCACGGTGGAAAAAAAACCCCGACAGAAAACCGAGAATGGACGGCAACTCAGACATTTGCGAGTTATTGGGAACGATGACGGATTTGCTGCAATATATAGATTCTTGACAATTTAAGGAGTTTTGTTTTTCCACCTGGTGTTAGAAAAGTGCAAAAACAGTATTATTATAGAGCATTCATAAAATTTTAAAATTAAATAAAATTATTTCGAATTTCTATTTTAAATTAAACAGTTTGCTTAAGTTAATTCTTGTTTTGAGGAATTATATTCCTGATTGGTTGTGCTTTTAAATAAACGTTTATCATGTTTATTACAAAGCATAACTAATCATGAATAAAATTCCTTGAAATAAGTATTAACTTAAGCAAACTATTCCAATCCATGAAAGTATAAATTATTCATGGTAAACCATGAAAGATTATGGTTGAAACAATACATACATACCATTGAAAAACCTTGATTTCCATCTTCGTTTAAACAATGGAAATAAACGGATTTTCATGGTTTTATTGTGAAAAAGTGGAAGCTGTTATCACCATGAACTTCATATTTTTGAGCTTCCAAATGTATGGGAAATCGCCATTTTTTTCATGGTCACGCTGCATAACAATACCCCTTTTTCATGGTTATTTTCGCCAAAACAGTGAAATGTATGGTCGGAAACTATGAATTCCAATGTACATTCACGGTATCGGAGACGATAATATGCATTGTGTAGACCATAAAACTTATGGTTTGTGATTATGGAATTCATGGTTTTTTCATCGTACAATTCTATTCGGGTCCGTATTTGACCTTTGAAGTGTACGCATACGAAGCGAAAAGTTATCTTTTATAGTTGGATGTTTGATAGTGAAAACGTGTTAGATATTGGGAAACGATTTTATTCCTGAAAGCACTAATTTGAAGAAGGACAGTGGCCATCATATTGGTAAACATCGGGTGGTGGCGTGGACCACTGCGGCAGAGGCCGAATCCGGACAAGAATAGCGGAGGATTTCGGAATTTGAGGTTAGGTGACGAGGCGGAAAAGAATCAAGAGGCCAAGCGAACCCACGAGGTCGAGTGAGAGCACGAGGTCAAACGAGGACAAATTGGCATTGGAACTCGAGGTTAAGGAAAGCTAGAAGAGAAGTAGAAGGATCTCGAACGGAAATAAGATAATGACGATGGTAGCAGGGTCCAAGGACCTTTCGCAGGAACCACGCAGAAGTGCGCGAATGGTGTCGCTGACTCTTGGTAGTCAACCGGCACGTTGCAAGGTTACCTTGAGTTCGAAAAAGCAACTTGTATCAAACAAGAGAGTCCAGCCTGGGATGAATAAGCGCATGTCAGGTCCACTGTTCTCAACTGACACTGGAAAACAAAGCTCGGGCACCGAGCCGTCCTCACCTATTGAAATAAGCATGGATGAAAGAATTATTTTCCTAGAACCGGAAAAAATATCAGGAAATATTACCAAACATCAACTGGTGGTGGCCAAAATGTTAAAGGATGCTGAGGTAACATACAAGGAGATTTCCGAATTGGGACGCTTTAGATTTAAAGTTATCCTAGATTCAATGGAAGCGTACGAGAGTATCCAGAAAATCGACTTAACGAAGCACAATTTGAAGATATTCCAGCCCAAATCTACAACAGAAACTGTAGCTTTTGTGCGAGGAATCCCGGTGGATTTTGACGAAAAGGATGTACTAGACAACATAGAATGTGACTTCGAAGTCACCAAAGTTGAAAGGATTAAGCGCAAAAGGAAGGAGAACTTGGTACCCACAGAAAATATGAAGATAACGGTGCAGGGTGGAAAAGTTCCGGAAAAAGTAATTATCTATGGCTGTCCATTCAAAGCTGAGATGTACGTTTACCCAGTAAAACAGTGCTTCAAATGCTGGAAGTTTGGACACCTGAAGTAGTTCTGTATATCCAGGCAACGGTGCCAAGTCTGCGCCATGGTGCATCCTGGAAAAGAAGAAGATTGTAACAATGTACCCCGTTGCCTTAATTGCAAAGGAAGGCATAGTGCAGGTGATAAGGAATGCCCCGAGAGGCACAGACGGTTACAAATAACGGAGGAGATGAGGAAAAAAGGAGTTTCATTCAAAGAGGCGGAATGCAATTTCCCGAAACTATCCAACAGGTTTGATATTCTTCAGACGGAAGACGATTTTCCCAGCATCATTGCTGTGGACGAAAATGACCGAGGTTTTCCAACCGAACAAGCAAACTGGGGCACACAAAGAATGAGGCTAAGAAAAACTTACAGCCAACGCGAGGCATTTGATTCTGGAAGACGGGACAGAAGAATTTCTACTGAAAACGAGCCATGCAATGCAAATTTCGTGGAAGCGGTAGTAGCTGGAGTGAGAAGAGAATTGTTGAGATCCTTGCGAGAAAAAGCTTGGCTTTCACCACTTATTGAACTGAGAGATCAGACGACCGAAAAATTGAAAAGCTGTAAGGACGGAATACAATCTGATGAGTTAGCCATGTTCATTTACGGAAGGCTAAACGAAATCATAGAACAAGAGTTTAGTAGCACAAGGCACGACCAGAACAGGATAGGAAGACCAACTCAAAATGGCCAGTAAAAACTTAAAAATTCTTCAATTGAATATACAATCAATTCGACCAAGTGACAAAAGAGATGTACTATCCAGATTCCTGAAATGTAATGAATTTCAGATAGCGTTGTTGCAAGAAATATGGCTACGGGAAGCGGAAAATTTTCAAATGAAGGAATTTCAATTAGTATCAAAACGCAGGCAGACCGGATATGGAGGTGTTGGATTGCTCATATCAAACGAACTGACTGCAGAGGAGATGAGGTTACCAGACCTAAAATTTTTAGAAGGAGTTGCAGTGAAAATAATAAGAGGTTTCGATCCTGTAATCCTGATTTCGGTGTATCTTCCACCAGATAGGACAGACAGCCAGTTAACTATTAACCAGCAAAAAGCGTTAGCCACGAATGAGATTAAAATATTGTTTGATTGGTTAGAAAAACAATCCGGAGAAATCTTGTTGGGAGCTGACTTTAACGCTCATCACGAAGCATGGAGCGAAGATTTTCCTACGTGTTATAGAGGTAAACTTTTGGGAGATATGATTGAAAATTCAAGACTTATTTTATTAAATGATGGTAGTCCAACAACTATCAGTTTACCAGGAAACCGTGACTCAGCAATTGACATCACTTTGGGAACTCCAGGATTAATAAGAAAAACTAGATGGAAGGTTATAGAAGAGGACTTTAGAAGCAACCACTTACCAATAGAAATCGAAATTTCCAGTTCTATCGAAATTGCAAAAATAAAAACAACAAAAGTTAATGAAAATAAAGTAGTAGAGTACCTCAATAAAATTAGGCCACAATTCTTTTATGATGCCAACGAAATGCAAGTAATATTTGATGAAGCTATACAACATGGCTCGTATGTTATTAAAAACAAAAAAAGCAACTTCTTGAAGAAATGGTGGACCCAAGAAATAGACCAAATATATCAGCAAAAAAGAGAAGCATTAAAAATATACAATAGAAGCAAATTGCTGGAAGATTTTCTAGAATTTAAAAGAAAAAGAGCCATATTTAAAAGGGAATTTCGGAAAGCCAAAAGAAAATATATAGAAGCAACTCTCGGAAAAAATTGATGAAAATACTTCGGCTAAACATGTCTGGAATATAGTCAAAGGAATTGACACGGCATTGACAGGGGAATCTAAATCATTAAAACCAATCTCAATTGATGATGGTACGGCGTTCATGAACCATTATTTCACAGAAGATGAAAACCATCTTAATCTTCCTCGAAATACAACAATTCCAATACTTACCGGCTACGAAATTCCACTCAAAGCGACCGAAATTTTGGATGTCCTCAGGAAAAAGAAAAATTATTCGGCTCCAGGGGAGGATAAAGTTTCATACTCAATAATTAAACGCCTGAATTTTGATTTACAGCTCAAAATATGCGAAATGCTAAACATGGTCTTCATGACAGAACAAATCCCTGAAAAGTGGCGAATAACGGAAATAAAACCGATTCCGAAAAATCGTTCACAAGTGGGCCCCGCCTCAAAAAGACCCATAAGCCTAATGAATGTGAACCTCAAACTAATAAACTCTGTAGTGAAAAATAGAATAGCTGAGATTACCGAAATTTTGAACTTAATTCCCAAAAATTCCTTTGGGTTTCGGAAATTTTGTTCGGCGCAGACTTGTGTTAACTTTTTAGTAAATTCCATCAAAGAAGCAAAAGCAAAGAAACAGGAATGTATAGTGGCCTTCTTAGATATCTCGAGAGCTTTTGACAAAGTCAAAACAGAAATACTGTTAGAAACTTTAGCCTTGCAAGATATCCCACAAAAACTAATATCTTGGTTGCATTCCTACCTAAGCTGTAGAAGATTAGCTCTTAAAACGGATAAAGGAGTAATTAAAAAAACTGTTTCGGAAGGTTTACCGCAGGGTTGCCCTTTGTCCCCGGTTCTTTTTAATCTGTATACTGCAGCATTACACCAATTACAAAAAGAAAACTGCACTTTCCTCCAATTTGCAGATGATATTGCTGTTTTAGCAATTGATGATTCTTTGAAAGGAGCTGAATCGAACTTAAACGAATTTCTTAAAAGCCTAGTCGAAACAATGAAAAATTTAAATTTAGAGGTCAACCCTAGCAAATGCGCTGCTATCCCTTTTACATACAAAAAAATAGACCATCTGAAAGTAAAAATAAATGGAAATCAAATAGCAATTAATAACACACATCAGTATCTTGGGTACACACTCGATCGAGGATTGTGTCACCGAAAACACATTGAAAGCGTCAGAAAGAAAGCCATCGAAAAACTACCTCTTATGAAACTTCTCGCTGGACGTTTCTCTCATGCTAATCCAGAATCTTTGGTAAAAATTGGTAATGCCATGATTAGAAGCAAATTAGAATATGGAGGACAGATTTACGGAGGGGCTGCAGAAACAAATTTGCAAAAAATTCAAACCGCACAAAACGCTTTTTTGAGAATATCTTTAAAATATTTGAAATCGACCCCAATTCACGTAATGCTGTCTGAAACAGGACAACTGCCCATGAGAACAAGAATAGAACTCCTAACCAAAAGGGAGCTAATAAGAAGTGTCTTCAACAAGAATCAGCTTGTCGAATTTGTCGAAAGAACAGTGGCAGATGGAAGGCCAAATGGCTCTTATTTTACTAAAATAATCGATCAAAATTTAGACTTGGTAAGTCAAATTCACCCTAAAGACCCTGACATCGCGCTGGAAAGTAGGCTTCAAAGGACTCCAACAGTGGACATAAGCTTCGTTCAATCGCTAGTAAAAATCGATTTCAACTGGTTTCTGTCAACTGATAGGCTGATGTCATGCTGAAACAACTAGCAACGCAACGCAACGCAACGTTCCAATAAGATTGCGTTGCATTGCATTGGTATGTCATGCTGGCGCGACCTGTCACTTTGAAATTCCCTACAAATCATCACTTCTCTACATCTGATAATGCTTTGAATCGTCTCCTTTCTTTCCGGAGCCATCAAAAACTCATCAAATCACGACCCGGATTGCAAGAATGCCGAAATTTGAACCGACAAAATTCCTTGTTTTTTTGCCGGAACTAAGAATTCATGAAAATTTTCTCGCCGATTAGGATAGTTTTTAGTTTATTATCACAAGTTCGGACAGATCTTCGTAATATTGTGCTTAAAACCCGGAATCACTGCTTCAAATCGAGAAAAAACAATGTTCCTATTGGATTTCCTACTAGTCGCGCTACTAAACACATTGGCATCAGATTGGTCGCGCTACTCAAAGCGACCAGTATGACAGGTCTGCGCGATTTCCATGGAGATCAAATGAGAGCTGGTTAGTCGTGTGAACGTTGCGTTGTAGGTCGCGTTGCTAGTTGCTTCAGCATGACATCAGCCATAGATGTTCAACGAGCCAATGTTTTGGTCGAAACAAGTCGGGTCGTTCACATTCTTGTTTGAGCTGCCGTGGCGCATAGACGTGACTTTTTACTGAACAAGATACAGTTTTGAAATAAGTGCTTCAAAAGTTACTTTGTGATAAAAGTTTTATTACCTTTTTGATTATTGGGTACTCGAAATGAGTGTCACAACCGGTGCCCCACCGGGGGCACCTATGGACGGCATTTTAGAAGGTTGTGAAAAAACGTTAGATCCTGCGAAAAAAGATGGCGGGAAAAGAGTTTTCGAAAAATACTTGTACGCTAACAGTGACACTGGCCCGTATAAAGTTATTATTGAAAAAGAAGAAGAAAAGGACAAACCAATTGGAATCAATAAGATCTCTGTCGGAATAGTTCTAAAGCAAAACGGTTTCACGAAATCAATAATGGACATCCGAAAAATAGGACGCTCGAAAGTATTGGTTTATTTTCAAGATTTTGCTGCAGCAAACAGGCTCGTGAGTTGTAAAAATTTGTCTTTGAGGAAATATGCAGCTTATATTCCGAAAGGTTTCGTGTCTGTAAAGGGCGTTATAAGTGGCATCCCTGAAGACATCGACGTCAAGGAGCTACAAAGTGAAATCGATTCAAACAAGGAGATCTTGGAGATTTTCCGGATGCATCGATTCGTCAGTAAGGACAATAAGGTTCCATTAAAAAAGGTATGTGTTGTATTCCGTTCCAATAAGCTTCCGGATTCAGTAAGAATATATGCGGTTAATATGAGAGTGGAGGCATATGTAAACAGAGCGGTCATGTGCAACGCCTGTTTAAGGTATGGTCATAAAGCCGATAACTGCAAAGGTAGGAAACGATGTGATAACTGTGGAAACGCGGAAGATGAAAATCACGATATCAAAAATTGCGTCAACCTGACGAAATGTGTGCACTGCAAGGAAAGCCACAAAGCGTCAGACCCCAAATGTCCGGAAAGAGCTAAGCAGGCAGCCATTAAGAAATTGATGGCTTGCCAAAATTTAACCTTCCAAGAAGCTAAAGAAGAGTTCAGGGTGGAAACTCGTAATGGATTCGATATTCTCTCCAACATGAGAGAATTTCCGAGCATTTACGAAAGTTTTGCGACAGTGACTGCGAAAAGCGTTAAGCCTCCAACAAAACCACAAAATCAACCTAGAAAACCAGTTGCTTCTACTAGCGCAAGTGGTGGAAATAGTGGGCAAACTAGGGTAAACATTCAACACATTCAGAAAACGAAACAAAGCGTAAACAACGCTGATGACGATAGTTGCAGTTCGGTACAACCAAAAAAACGAAAAACACATACATCTTCAGATCCAAATGATGATACGGAAAATCAACAAATGATGCCCGTACAACAATACTTGGAACTTCGAAAACGGTGGGATGACCAAATGCAAATATTGGCAAACCAGAGAGAGAGTTATAAGTCTGCTATGAAGAAGTCATACACTGAACCAAATTAGGCGATTAAATTTATAAGGTCATTCTAATAAATCTTACTATTCACAGTCAAATTTTAGCTACTAAATTATCCTTTGAAAGATATAGCAAAATCCAATAAATTGTATCTGCTTCACTCACTTGGTGAAATGCATAGGACAATCCAATAATTATGAAACCAAATTGGGCTATAAAATTTATAGGGTCAATCTAATAAATCTTATCATTCAGTGTTTGATAGAAACTAACGATAAATCCATTACGAAATATGGAAAAATCCAATGAATTTCATAAGCTTGTTCTACCTAGGAAAACATATATAAAATTCCTATACATTTCATCATTCAAAAGTTAGTATACATGTTGGCGTGTCCGTTTCAATTCTGTTTGGAGAACATAAATCAAGAAGAACGATTGTTTGTGTTGAGCCAGTAATTTTTGACCGGAAGATTTTACCAGTTGAATGGCAGCAAACAAAACTAAAATACCATCGCCGTGATAAAAGCTAAACATTTATGAACGTAAGTTAGAAAAATGGAACGGCTGAACGACCTGGTGTTAATATTTTGTTATCTATCCTAACAGGTAAAATACGGGACTTAAAATGACGGCCAGCAGCGGAGAAATACAGATCCGGACTTCAGCTAGTAAGCACACGGTTCCATTCTTTGCCATGCATAGGTAATTCATACTTTTTTTCAAAAACATAATTCGTTTGAAACTAAATGCTGATTTTTTCCCAGGAAAAACATCAATCCACCAGAACAGCAGCGCCCGACCAGCTGAATCAGGATTTATGCACCAGCCATGATCAATGCATGGAACCGCATCCTCATCAATAAGTGTTTGAAGTGCAGTGCAGTATAACGTTTACATTTTTGGAAGATTTGTTGTAATAAATGTTTAACGAGATCAATTTAGTTATTTATATGAATAAGATGGAAAATAGAAATTGAATTACAGGCGTATTTGATTGCAATGATGGAACCATTCATAACACTAGATTAGATAATAAATCATAATAATTTCGCTCTCCATAACATTCATTGAAATTTCTTATAAAATAAATCATTCGTCTACTGATAAAAAGTATTGGATTTTCCTTTAGTGCGAAAACACTAGAATTCCCAATAAACCTTATAGCCCGATTTTGTTCAGTGTACGCTATGCTTTCACGATACACGCTGGAAATTATTTAACCAATTATCGTTAAAAAGTAACCATTTTCACACCTTTCCGCGTTAAGTTATTTTTTGGTTTCTTCCATAGAAGTCATTTTTTGACTTCTCTTGAGAAGTGGAAATATGGTTACTTTTTAACCGCAAGAAATTATTGCGGAGAAGTTGAAAAACGGTTAATTTTGAACCATATCGCAGAATGGAAGGAAAACAGGTAATTTTTTTCTTAAAAATACTAGAATTGGGATTTCGGATCGAAAGATAAATCATCATCCAGCGTTCTAATACGAATTTATTGGCAATTTCTTAGCACACCTGACCAGGAACACGAAATTTAACTCACCCTTACCGCCGCTCTCAGTTTGGCCGACCGACTCCGGGGATTTCGTTCGACCTCCTCGTCACCCGGAAGCACCACATGTTTGGTCAGTTGCTGCCATCCGGAGCACGGTTTCGTTATACTGTCCATCGCCTGCCGTTCGTGATAAACGGTGTGGCTGGAGTAGCGCAGCGGCAACCGATTGGCCATATCGTTCAACACGTTACCCATGACGTGCCGCTTCACGATAGTGTCCTCGAGCGAGTGGAACGTTATGGCCACCAGTTTGCCACTAAGCTTCAGATATCGCTGGGCCAGCAGCATCCCGTAGTTGATTTCGTTCAGTTCGTTGTTGACAAAAATTCGCAGCGCCTGGAAAGTTTTCGTGGCCGGATGGCTTGGTCTTTTAAATTTGTCCAATCGGTGCATTCCCGTTCCGAAGCAGGACTGAACGATGTCGGCCAGCTGGTGTGTGGTTTCGATTTTACGCATTGAGTGACGAGCCTCGATTATGGCAATTTTCCTGTACTGTTTTTCTTCCCCGTAAATTTTCAATATCCGGCTCAAATCGGTTTCGTCAATTTTGGCCAAGACTTCAGCGGCCGTTGGACTGTCCTGGCATCGATCCTTATCCATTCGCATATCCAGGGGACCGTTTCTGCTAATTGAAGAACCACGCAGTCCTTCATCAAACTGCATCGAGGAACAACCGAAATCGAATATGAATCCTTCAATGCAATTTTGTTGAATCTTTAATTCTCGCAATTTTGCGGGAAGCTCGGAAAACCTCCCAAGTACAGGTATGATTTGTTTCGGATAACAGGAAGCCAAATCAGTTGCAATCCTATGAGCAATTGGATCTCGATCCAATGCAATAATTTTGGCTTCCGGAGCAGTTTTTCAAATTTCTTTGGTGTGACCTCCCGCGCCAAAAGTCATATCAACAAATAGCTCTCCGTTCTGAAGTTTCAAAAACGTGACCGTCTCTCTGGCCATAACCGGAACATGGCCAACATTCGTGGCAAAGTTTCTGCTTAAAACTAATCCTAATCTTTGAACACCGCCGGCTAATACCTTCCTCATTGCTTGTTCAAGTATTCCATAAACTCCGATGAAAGCACGTCCCGGCACTGCTCCCCGGACAGCCCGGTGTCAGGCGATTGAAGCGTCCTCGGGTGTACCTTCAGGTGCACGTCGTTAACCAGATTCTCCAACGCTCGATGCTGTCGCGATAGATTTTCGTCGTTCACGGCAATAATGTTGACATTACCCAGCACTCCGGCCAGCTGATCCCGCAGAAACTGTCCCAGATCCCGCCCGATTTTACTCTGATCCACCGGCCAACGATCCAGAAGCTTGAAAAAGTGATTGTAGTACTGGGACATTATACGCACCGACCGGAAGCTGTAAAATAAATTCTTGTATAACTAATAGTTAATTGTAACTGCAAGGTTACGTTAAACACTTCAGAGACAAATTAGGTAGAATACTTACAATAAGTTCTATAACTTTGGCTTCAAAAAACCTTAGTAACCGATTCTAGGGCAGCGGCTTCCAGGCAGTTTTGTTCGCTTCCCGAATGATGTTTGCTTGAATGACGATGATGAACCGCAATCGGAAACAATGAGGATACGCTTCCCCCGAATGGATTTTCGCATAAATGCTGCCATCAATAAACAAGGCAGGTAAACGAACCTAGGACATTGTATATTCATGGACATTGGATTCAACGGGAAACGTAAAATGCGAACTTACCTTGAAACAGCTAAATTTCAAATGTTGGTTCGATCAATCGTTTCACGGTTCAGCCAGCTATGATAATTCTTCACTTTCTTCCGGACACAAAATAATCGGCAAGTTACCTTTAATTTAAGGTAAACCCTCTTTGATCTTCAGGGGAAAGAATACCCACGATTTTCGTCTTTCCGTAGTCAACAAACCTTGAACATGCCAATGGCTTTCGAATCACTTGGGATGTATTCCGACTAAGCCTGACTACTACAAATATGTCGAAACAAAAATACCCCCAGAGAGAACCGCAAGATTAGCCACTCTACAACACGGATGATTCCAGCCAGACCGATTTCGTTTTCGTTTTTTTTTTTGCAACTTGTCCAAGAGTCACTTAAAATTCTGAATTCGAGGCCTAATTTTCTCACGACTTTTCGAGGGCTCTTCTTTTGATAGCCAGTTCGAGGTAATTTTTAACTTACAAACGAACAGAAAAAAAATACACACGAAACCGAAACTCGCCACAGTGCTTCAACTTCCTTGTGCCTTCAGGTGCACGTCGTTAACCAGATTCTCCAACGCTCGATGCTGAGATTTTCGTCGTTCACGGCAATAATGTTTACACTACCCAGCACTCCGACCAGCTGATCCCGCAGAAACTGTCCCAGATCCCGCCCGATTTTACTCTGATTCTCCGGCCAACGTTCCAGCAGCTTGAGAAAGCGAGTGTAGTGCTGGGACACCGTACCGACCGGAAGCTGTAAAATAAATTCTTGTATAACTAATAATTAATTGTAACTGCAAGGCTACGTTAAGCACTTCAGACAAATTAGGTAGAATACTTGCAATAAGTTCTATAACTTTGGCTTCAAAAAACCTTTGATAAATGCTGCCGTGTTTGGTATGCACCACGGGTTAGTAATCGATTCTAGGGCAGCGGCTTCCAGGCAATTTTGTTCGCTTCCCGAATGATGTGGACCATTCGCTGTGCCATGATGCTGATTTCTTCCGACCGGAGCTTTTCGGAGTGGCTTTTTTTCTCATTTTCGATTGATTTTTACCGGCGGATTTAATCAAAATTTACCAAAACTTGGCAAAAAAATATTGACAGGCTGAAAAAAAAATCCAAGTTATAAACATGAAATATTGAAAACCGAATACAAGAAAAATTACCAGTCCAGCACTGAATGTACCGGAAGTTTCCTGAGACAGTGATATTCCAGCAGAGACGCCGACCGACCAGCCCCAGCTCCATCCGGATCACAGGAACAGATTTACTTTTAAACATTTTATTCGTTCGCGCTCGGTTTGCTCTACGCGTTTACTCCAAAATGGCGAAGACAAGTTTTTCAACCGTTTTGTGGTTAATACACGAAAACTACCAAAATGGTTAAAATTTCGCGAAGAAAAAATCTTAAAAAATAACCATATTGATAGTTTTGGAGCAAAAACCATAAAATGGTTATTTTGTAACCATAAATGGTTAGATAAAAATGAGCGTGTATGCTCCAGTCTCCAGACGAAGATGACAGGCACCTACACTGAACGAAATCGGGCGATTAATTTTATAGGGTCATTTCAATAATTTCAATCATTCACGGTCCGCATATAAGCTAACGATTTACTCACTAAAAAACTCCGGAAAATTCAATAAATTTTACAGTTGAATCCTAAAAGAGATTTACCCATTAAAATTTATAGGAAAATCCAATGAATCTCATGAGCCACACTCGATCGGTAGAACGTATAAGAAAATCTGATAAATAATACAGTTTCGATTAATGATACATTATAAATTTGCTCAAAGATTTTGTTCATTTTTTATGTTGCTGTTCAACGGAAATTGAAGTTGATTAATGTCAGCTCATCCGTACAAAAAAGTGAAGCTCAACAAATGCAACGGTATGTATTTTGTGTATTTTTAAAAGATGCGTGCGAATTTTTCTAATGATCACAATAGTTTCATATTTCTTTTGTGGTTTTCAGGATTGAAAGCGAACAGTACCAAGATGAAAATGGACGCCTCAGATCCCCAAATGAAGAAGATGATCTATTATTGGTTTATTGGAAATTGGAATTCACGGAACCAACTCACCCATCAATGGTATTGACCGCGAAATTTCGATTCTCTGTGCTAAAGAGGTGAGATAATGTAAAACTTTGTTTTTAATATCTGAAATTAAATCATTCCTCTTGATTTCAGGTTTGTTTTGTACCAACTTTCCTCTGCTGAGAACCTAAGCCGGAAGTTCTGGTTTCGGATCATCACCATTCTATAACGTTAGCACTGGCGACTGTGCCATAGTAATTGCTAAGTGCTTAATAATTCGAAATTTGTCTATAGACAAGAAACAATAAAATTTTCAAAGTAAACAATAATTAGTTGCAAGTTTTCGGAAAGAAAATACGAATAGAAATCATAAAAATGAAAACCATAACACAAGCCACCCCATGTATTTGTATTCCATCATTTCGAACTGTAACCATTATAAACTTGACGTTCTATAACATTCATTGGAATTTCCGATAAATTTTATCAAAAACTAAAACCTTGCATTGCATTCGATGAGCAAACTTGTAAAAAGTATTAGATTTCCTATTAGTGCAAAAACACTAGAATTTCCGATATTGTTCATAGCCCGATTTCGTTCAGTGTAGTAATGATAGAGGTTACCCAGTCAGGAAAAATCGCCCGAAATCGGCCCGATTTTTGTCCGTACATCTGCTCGATCGGTCCGAAATCGTATAAGAAATCGGGCCGACTTTAGTAGAAAATCGCGCGAAAATGAAACACTTTTTCGGACGACGATAAGTTTTCTCAACCAGTTCGAGCAGATCAAATGTCAAAACAAGCGGACCGTTTTCCAACCGAATCTGAACGGTTTTCGAACCGTTTTTGGGCCGATTGCCATCGTCCCTCCGAAATAAAGGACCGATTTCGGACCGAAACCGAACGATTTTTCGAACCGTTTCCGGGCCGATTGCCATGGTGTCCATCCGAAAAAACGGGCCGATTTCGGACCGAAACCGAATGATTTTTCGAGCCGATTCCGGACCGATTGCGATGGCGTACATCCGAAAGAAAGGACCGATTTCGGACCGAAACCAAACGGTTTTTCAAACCGTTTCTGGGCCGATTACCATGGTTGCCATTCATTCA
Organism: Uranotaenia lowii; assembly: GCF_029784155.1. Taxonomy (NCBI): domain Eukaryota; kingdom Metazoa; phylum Arthropoda; class Insecta; order Diptera; family Culicidae; genus Uranotaenia; species Uranotaenia lowii. The sequence continues at coordinate 150,030,827 of NC_073693.1, forward strand.
GGTTTTTCGGTTTTGAACAAAAAGCTAGAAATTATTTCATTTGTTTTTCTTTTATTTTTCTGGTTTTTTTTTTCTTCTAATTTATACTTTAAATCATAGCTTATATTAAATACAATACAAGCTTATTTTTTCAGCGATTCGTCTGTTTTCAGGGGTTGATAAAGTCTTCGGGATGACAACAACATCATGCGAAACCATCTTCGAGGACCAATGTTGTGAGGAGATGGCTTGAGGGTTGTTCGAGTTTACCTAATTCGAAGCTCATTCGTCATCAACAGAAGGTGACATGAAAAGAAATACTAAAAAGAAAAAGGAAAAAAGAGAAAAAAAGGAAAAGAAAAATATGATATTAGTTAATATCATCTATCAATATACAATAAGAAGCCTAGCCCAAACTAATAATAAATCTAGCTTAAATAGCTTGATTGATATTGTCTACTCATCTGTTAGGGAAGAATGGCAGTTTAACTTCCTTAATAAAAAAAAGTCTACTCATCAACAGAACATAAAATGCACAATGCTGTTCTTCTAAAACCTCATTACTCTTTGTGGTCAGCCTCTCTGACAACCTATACTAATTTTACATAGGGGTTCTATTAAAATATACCATGTGCCTACTTTTAAATGCCCGAAATCAGTTATCTGGACTACCTACTCATAGTTGTTCTTCAAAATCATACATTCTACTATCTAATATAATTTTTCCGTTTTTTCTTAAATCTAGCATTTTCAAAATAATTTCGACATTTATGATTTATGTGTGATGAATGTTGTTCATTTTACCCTGAGATTTGGTAATTTTACAATGCGCTTCGTTTTTGAGTGCATTTTATTATGTTTTGTTTTCATCGGTCGCGATTTTGGAACACAAAAAATAAAATGTTGCTCGGGTTCGTCGATTTGTAATCGTTCACCGCGAAGAAAAATGTTAGTGTTTGGTCAACGATCACAAAGCTGGCCGCCCTCCCGGCCAATATACGGATTCGGATGCGGTACGATGCGAAATCGACCATTGATGGGGCTACCGGAAACCATGGGGGCTGGCGTTCAGAGTAAGACAATTCCGGAATTGGATTAACAAGTTTAAAAACGACTCCGATGACTCAGACGATGATTCAGGAATACCGCATTTTTTCAGGTGAGTGAAATTTTGTTATTTTTCCCCCTGTTGTAGGTATTTATATTGGGTAAAAAAACATCCAATCCATTTTTTTTTTAATTTACTTTAAGTGGCGGCGAATGCTGTTATCGTCTAAATGGTCCAAATTTCCCTACCGTGGGAACATTCCTTGATGGTGATATTAGGGCACAATTGGTCAATGTTGCCGAACATTGAATCTCCAACAGTCGTTCCAAAGCTTTCTGGAACTGGGACAAAGTATGCTGTTGCAACTCATTGAAAGCGGGACGCAGGCCTGGAAAAGAGAGTCTTATAGGTGAGTTAAACTGTGATGTGAAAGTTACTGATGAAATAAAAATTAAATTTGCAGTAAAATTTATATTTTTTGAAGCCTAAAATAGTATACTTGCCTAACCAACCTTTAAAGTAGGTTATATTATAACCTACTTTAAAGGTTGGTTAGGCAAGTAGGTTTAAAGGTTCATGTCATATAGGCTGTATAATTAAAGGCGCTTTAAAATGCACGCTAACTTTTGGCTACCCCTTAACGAATACTTTTGACCCGTTATTCGATAAGACTGGGAGAACTCCTTTTTAAGGATAAAGCCACTGTACCCTTTAAGGGGTACTCAGCTTGATAACGCTTGTAGCGGATCAAAATTACCCCTTATTTGAAACGCTTTTGTCTGCTGGAAATTTCAGGAGCTACTTATAGGAAATATGTTTTCTGAACGAAAAATTGAAACTAAATGTTGTTTTTCATTTTGTTTATTTAACTTCCAATTATTTCATGGATTGGATAAACTTTGTTAAAAAAAAAATTCACTGATTTGGTTTTCATCTCCTCCGTTTCCTCGCTATAAGTTGAATCCTGAAACAAAATTAATAAACAAAAGATGAGATTTTAAATATAGAATACAAAAACCACAAAACTTACCACCAATGTTAGTCCACTGCCGTTCATGTTGAATCCTTCTGGTTTTCTTCTGGTTCGTCCGGAGTCCGGAACTTTGCTGTGCTGCTAAAATGAAAATGAATAACAATTCTGGAAATAATACAATTTAAATTATCAACAAATCACCACAACCTCTCTCATCGTGCCAAATCAATCACTTTGGATGTAACGCATCTAAAACTACCCCTTTTGAAAGGAATCGAGCTTTTCGAAATAAGGGGTAATATTGATCCGATATAATGACCCGTTATTTGACAGATCGTGGAGGTTCTCAATAACGGGTCAATATTACGCCTTTAAGGGGTAGCCAAAAGTTAGCGTGTGTGCAATGTCGGGCAATATATCGGTATTGATTTTTGAATACGACGAATGCGCCAAGACCTTTGTTTTGAGAAAAACGCATTCCAAGTTTCAGAAAATAAAATCAATTTCATATTTAGCCTTCAAATTGATTTAATTTCATCATCGATCAATATAGCTTTTCCGTACTACCCAAGTAACCATAAGCACTAAAATCTAGCACCAATTCTGCTCTAGCGTCAGCTATATAGCTTGATTCTGTGCATCATTTTAGCACTGTGAGCCAGGTTTGGCGAAATTAACTGCTGCTTTAGTGCAGAAACTGGTATAACCATATAAAAGCACTGTTATAGCATTGGTTGATGCTATAGCGTTGGCGGGCAAAATGCTGGGAAAATGCAAATGGCGTTCAAATGAGGTTCGACCATGCGGAAAAAAATATTTTTCGGATTTTTGTTTGGTTCCATTTTTCTGCCATGATACTTAATTTGTAATTATTTTTATATTCGCTTATGCATATTGAGAAGATCTCTCGGATTGAATTTTCTACATGATATTTTTTTTTTATTTTTCAGCTGATAATCTGGAATCGAACTCATGACATATATGGCTCTGACATTTGACATTGACTTTGCCTGTGAACCTATCAGGTCCGCGTTTAATCTATGAAAAAAAAGACCTATTTGAATCAAATTTCTAGCAACCGGTGCCCTAAATTTGCATTGATTCAGCATCAATCAATGCTTATGTGCTTTGGCCTAATGCCACTGTAGTGCTTACATAGTGCTTAAAAGCATTAAAACAAGCTTGTGTGATGCCAATTTAATGCTTAGAAAATATAGCATTTGTTATTCTGATTTAGAGCAATGTTGCATTTCAAAAGCATTGTGCAAAGCTGATAAAATGCTAGTTGCATTTTAAAACGGTGGTATAATTCTAAAATGATGCAGCATAGCACTCGAAGGGCTGTTGTAATGCAAAATTGCACTTGACGTGCTGATATAGTGTAATTTAGCCTTTGAATGCTGGTGTAAAGCTATAAAAATGCAAAGCTTTAGTGCTTATGGTTACTTGGGTAATTACTTAAAAAAATTAATAAATATAATTGTGGGCCCTTTTACCACAGACTGGTGCTCTCATTTTGTTCATTCGCCAAATTGGAGCGCCCTTTTGAATTGCAGAATGGCTGTTCGCCTTTTGGATCACTTATTAAAGAAGCAATATTCAAGCAAATTTCGGCTTGAAAGCGGGTCCAAATGATCACATTAAAACATTAGCACATTCAACGATCTTATAAATTCTGATTTGTGCATCTCCTCGTCCTGGAAAACAAATTTCAAAAACTTCTATGCCCTTTTTCTATCTCGAAATAACTATTGGCCCTTTTGTTCGCGACGAAATTTTAAGGGTAAATGAGCGAAGAAACTGTGGGATTACACACTCATAAAAAAAAGCTATTCGCCTTATTTAAAAAATTAAACTTAACATCACTAAAATAAGAAAAATTAAAAGGAGATCATATTTTCGGATGTAAAATAAAGAGTTTAACGCATTTAGGTGATTATCTGGACCTGTTTACAGTTGGCGCATTCGCCGTATTCAAAATTATACCGATACCGATATAGTTGCATTCACGACAATGTATTGCAAAAATCGCCTACTCATATGCAATCATAGGTTTTTAATGTTTTAAAGCAGTTTGATGAAACTTAACGTTGCATATGTGTAGGCGATATTCGTATGACACGCTTATTTTTTGAACCATTATCCTTTTATCAATCGTTTTATTATATTTTTAATAAAACTTCAATAGTTCTTCTGATTTAAAATTGAAATCGCTGTCTGCGAACTAAATGGAACAGCTACATATGCAGTAGGACAAACAAAAAAAACACAGGTGAGTTTTGTTATTGGCAGCTCCTGAAGAGTCGGAAATTTCAACATTCATTGAATGGTTCGGAAGTGCTTAGCTTTAATCTGTTTTTTTTCCTTTAAAGGTCCATGCTGGGCGTTCGGATCTAAACTGACGGTTCACGGCTTGACACTAGAAACCTTATCAGCCCTGGCAGTAGAAGGTGACACTAACATATTGAAGTGAATTGTACTCTACACGAGTCCTGAATACATGGGCATGTGCTGCAATGTGAGTTGGATACAAAACCATCATGCAAGCTCTGGTTCTTTAATTGAACCGGAATAGAAATTATTCATACTTGCCCTGTTTTTTATCATTGAACGTGTCAATGATCGAGATGGTGCATCAAGACCCCGTGCTTGCAAAGGGACATCAGTTCCAGGGTAACAATTTATAAATAGCTATATGGAGAATGTTGATTATCTAATAACTTTTTTGTATGTACGTTTCAGAATGTGTTTGTCTAACTGCCGTTCTACTATAACGGGTGGCTCAATAAACGCAGGAGAGATTAAAGTAGGAATTAGGAATGCATCTGATACCGGGAGTGGCAGCCGTCCTGTTGCTGGCGTCGAGATGGTAGCTAAACAGATGATCGTTTTTTTTTTATCTACATGATATCTCAATCTTCCGAAATCCGATCAAGTCATAGTAGAATGGTTCTTGAAACATTCGGACCTGCTTCTGAAGATTTCAATTTTCCTAATAAGAAAAATCTGCACAGTACTAATCAAAGGATCGTCATCTACTAACACATATTATCGAATTCGAGCAGTTTTTATTCAGTCGAGAAAACTAACTAATTGAAATTTCTATTTAAAACTTGTATGTATCGCTACGCTGTAGGCGATTCACAAGTGCTGTGAAATTAGGATTAAGTTAAATTTAATTCTTGACCAAATACATATAGGTGTTGTACGATTTAAAATTAGATAATTTTAAAAAAATATTAAAAAAAAATGAAGTCTCAGCGGTTCTGTCACGATTAATTTGAATTTTTTTTTGGTTTGTAGAATTCAAGCAATCAGACATTTTCGAAATTTGAATCTAGTTTTGATCCACAAGAATCAAAACTTAAATCTTGAAAATGATCAGTTTAATTAGCAAATAGTAAAGAATTGTGACAACAGTACTCACCTTGCTTTCCCCTTTGAAGTATCACACCGTAACTGATTAAAAGTAATCCAAGTTAAGGCTCCACTTCTGAGCCGAGATCCGGATCGGGGTACGATGTCCGGGATGAAATTCCACCAGAGCCCATACCGTGTGTACATTTCCTTGGAAGCTTTGTTTGCAATGGGTCGATGTTTTCTATAATTCGTTAGAAAATAATATAAATAATACTTGATTATTTACAATTCAATCAATCAAACATTTTCGAAAATTGAATCTAGAGTGAATCCACAAGAATTAAAATTTAAATCTTGAAAAAGATCAGTTTAATAAGAAAATAGTAAATAATTGTGACAACGCTACTTACCTTAAGCAATTGCTTTTCACTATGAGGTACCACGGCAAAAACTAATTATAAGTGATCTAAAAGTGAAGCCACCACCTCTGAGCGTGTCTGGGATCCGGATCCGGATCATAATACGATGTTCAGGATGACATTCCACCAGCGCCCGTACCGTGTTGACATTTCCTTGGAAGCTTTGTTCGCATGGTCCGATATTTTCTATGGGGACGATAATGGATTAGAGAATTATATAAACAAAACTTGATTATTTATGGCGTGTTCGTAAATTGTTTTTTTTTATCGAAGCGATTTTTTATCGATGCTGGCGTTCGTAAATTATAAACAATCGTATGCAAAACATTGGAAAGTGATTTGACATCACCCAAAACAATCAATTTACGAACACGCCATTGGAATTCAATCAATCTAAACATACCTTACATATTATTAAATTATCGCCGGACAATGGCTTCTTCTATACGGCGCTCAAAGCATTTCTGAACAGGAACAACGGAAAAAGCAGAAACCGAACTGCGACCAAATTCCACAACACATTTCACAACAATAACGCACCAAAACAAAACCCGCACCCGGATTGCTGCGATTGAAAACTGCTCGTGTTTCGTTTTGCTCATCGCAGCACTGCGAAAAATATCGTCTGTTTTCGAGCAATCGAGCAGGCGGATGGAAATCGAGCCGAAAACGAACCGAATTCTAACCGCTAGAATTCGAGTGCCGCCATGTCTGTTTTGCAATCGGCCCGATTGAGCAAACCTTCCTGACAGGGTATGGACGAGTTAAGCGAAATATTGGGTCCCATTGACCAAGTCCCATATCAGTCTCAAAATAATTCCCATCCGATTTATACAACTCAACCAAATGCAAAACGAAATTGAAATAAAATTATTTAATCAAAAGAAAACTAATAAAAGTAAACAAGTTAAGTGAGTGACGATGAATCGTAAATTCAACGTTACAAACAGCCGTCAAACGACAAAAATAAGAGAGATGGCGATATGAGGCTCCGTTCCTCAGGCCAAAAAACCTAAAACCCAACAACAACAACAACAAAAGTCGGGTCGTTGTTCAATGGAGCGAGTTGAAACTAGTCGAAACCAATCCAGCTCGGCAGCAGGATTAGTTTCGACTTGGTAGAAATCGGTCGAAGTCAATTGGAAAGAGACAGGTGATCAACTGTCAATCCATTTCTACTTGTTTCGACCCGTTTCGACTAGAGTTGATTGAACAGACATATAGATTGGTCGGTACGAACCACAATCGGAAACGTCAAAATGAAAAAGGAAAACGTTTCAGCTCTGCAATGGCAGTCTCGTTTCGCTGAAATGAAAAATACAACCTATCGCAATTGTAATATTATTTTTACGGACGCAAGTAAAACGGAATTTGGCACAGCGATAGCTCTATTTGATCAGAAATGTAACCAATTAAAGTCAGAAAAAATAAACAACAACTTTTCCATCACAAATGCAGAGCTAATGGCCATACTGATGGCATTCAATTGGATACTCCAAAAAGAATACACTGAAGCAGTAGTAATGACAGACTCTGCTAGCTCGTGTGAAATCTTACGCAACACTAAAGAACTACACAGAAACTTCATCGCATGGAACATCTTTAAACTTCTATCTAAAGCGGGCCATAGACTACACAAATTGGCCTGTACAAATTCGATGATTCCGCGTCGATTGTTTGATCTATGCTCGCCCACACACTATACAAACATATTTCACGCGAACACAAATGATTGCTGGCGAAAACAGCAACAGCAACAAAAAAAACCATCTCCACCCCGGGTGGGAGAATGTTTTGTACAAAATATTTCGATCCCGACCGATTTTACTCCAACCGTTTGGGCGCTCATTCAAGCAGTGCCATACACTATGCAAATCGTGCTCACAGCGACAAAATTTCATCGAATTTCATCGCATTTGTACAAATGTTGTGTAGTCTGTGGCCCGCTTAAGAGAGAAATGAAGAAGGTTCGAATCCAATGGATCCCCAGCCACTGCGGGATATTAGGCAACGAACTAGTACACTGAACGAAATCGGGCTATGAACAATATCGGAAATTCTAGTGTTTTTGCACTAATAGGAAATCTAATACTTTTTACAAGTTTGCTCATCGAATGCAATGCAAGGTTTTAGTTTTTGATAAAATTTATCGGAAATTCCAATGAATGTTATAGAACGTCAAGTTTATAATGGTTACAGTTCGAAATGATGGAATACAAATACATGGGGTGGCTTGTGTTATGGTTTTCATTTTTATGATTTCTATTCGTATTTTCTTTCCGAAAACTTGCAACTAATTATTGTTTACTTTGAAAATTTTATTGTTTCTTGTCTATAGACAAATTTCGAATTATTAAGCACTTAGCAATTACTATGGCACAGTCGCCAGTGCTAACGTTATAGAATGGTGATGATCCGAAACCAGAACTTCCGGCTTAGGTTCTCAGCAGAGGAAAGTTGGTACAAAACAAACCTGAAATCAAGAGGAATGATTTAATTTCAGATATTAAAAACAAAGTTTTACATTATCTCACCTCTTTAGCACAGAGAATCGAAATTTCGCGGTCAATACCATTGATGGGTGAGTTGGTTCCGTGAATTCCAATTTCCAATAAACCAATAATAGATCATCTTCTTCATTTGGGGATCTGAGGCGTCCATTTTCATCTTGGTACTGTTCGCTTTCAATCCTGAAAACCACAAAAGAAATATGAAACTATTGTGATCATTAGAAAAATTCGCACGCATCTTTTAAAAATACACAAAATACATACCGTTGCATTTGTTGAGCTTCACTTTTTTGTACGGATGAGCTGACATTAATCAACTTCAATTTCCGTTGAACAGCAACATAAAAAATGAACAAAATCTTTGAGCAAATTTATAATGTATCATTAATCGAAACTGTATTATTTATCAGATTTTCTTATACGTTCTACCGATCGAGTGTGGCTCATGAGATTCATTGGATTTTCCTATAAATTTTAATGGGTAAATCTCTTTTAGGATTCAACTGTAAAATTTATTGAATTTTCCGGAGTTTTTTAGTGAGTAAATCGTTAGCTTATATGCGGACCGTGAATGATTGAAATTATTGAAATGACCCTATAAAATTAATCGCCCGATTTCGTTCAGTGTAGATCAGGAAGCTGTAAGAAAAACGAAACAGGTTCAATCAGATTTCACTTCGCTCACAGCAGGGGACGTAATTCTCCTGGCTAAATTGGAGGCTTGGGACTCTTGGAATTCACATTTCCAAAACACAAGTTTAACCAAGGGAAGATTTTACGCTCAAATAGAATCCAACCCATTAAAACGAATATGGTTTAAAGAATTGGTATTGAATAACAAAGAAAAAAGAATATTATCACGTATAAGAACAGGTCATGTTCTCACTAAAAGCAGACTATTTCTGTTAAGATGGATAGGTTATGACATCCCAATTAACCACTGGGCCCATAACCTGTAGAGTTTCTCTATTCAATCGAATAAAACGCGAATACAAACTCTTGTTTAAGGTGATTTTATTTGAGTCAAAACAGAGTATAGCTTAAAACTAGATCAGTTACATTAGTGATGTTTGTATTTATTTTATGCACTTTCTTCTCGGTGTGCCTATTTCTGATTTGAAGAACCATGAACATTTAATCCAGTTGCCCACTACATTGTATCAAACATTGTATCCAATCTCGTGCAATGTTCCGTGCAAGTTGTCCGTTTGACAGATGACAGCTGACAGATGAAGTCTCCACGAAATGCGCAGGGTGTTGTTTGTAGAATGTCAAATTGATGTTGTGTGCAATTCACTCGACTTGCATATAATCGCTAGTTCCCGAGTGAAATGATTTCTCAACACTTCCCCTCAATTTGAACATTCAACACGCTGAATAATTTCCGATGCGTTAATTTAGGTAACCCCTTAGTAAATGCATCTGCCGGTTGATCTACGCTTGGGATGAACTGCAACTTCAATCGGCCTTGTCTGATGAGATCTCGTACAAACATATATTTGATATCCAAATGTTTCATACGCTGATGCGCCCTCGGTTCCTCTGCTATGCTGATGCACGGAATGCTATCTTCCATTATGATGAAAGGTGTTAAGTTAATTTCCAATTCGTTGAGAAGGTTTGTTATCCACATTCCTTCTTTTGTTGCTGCACAAAGCGCAATAAGTTCTGCTTCGCTCGTTGATAAACTGATTGTTGGCTGACGTTTCGTTGACCACGAAACTAAGTTGCCATACAGTAAAAATGCATATCCTGATACCGATTTTCGATCGTCAGGATCATTTGCAAAATCTGCATCTCCAAATCCTACTAAACCTGGGTACTCGCTTTTCTGGCTGTAGATTATTTTTGTATTTCTGGTGCCGCTTAAGTATCTTAAGATACGTTTCAATCCAGACCAATGCCAATCCGTTGCACAGTTGGCATATTTGCTTAAAATGCTAACCGCTGCGCAAATATCTGGTCTAGAAATTAATGAGAGATATTGCAAGCATCCCAATAGCTCTCTGTACGGTTGTTCAGTATGTTTATCTTCAGTTTTGGACCATTTAGTGTTGGTTTCTAGTGGTGTCCCCACTGGTTTACATTTATTCATTCCAAATCTCTGAAGAAGTTTTTCAGTATATTGTACTTGAGAAATTTCTAACGTTTGATTCTCAAAGTCACGTGTTATTTCCATTCCCAGGAAATGTTTTACTTCATTCAAGTCCTTCATTTGGAATAACCTTCCAAGTTCCTTTTTGATCCATTTAATGGAATCAATATTTCTGGCTATCAATAGGATGTCGTCTACGTAGAGTATAAGAAATATTCCTTTGGATTTTGATTTATAGATACAACAGTCTGTTTTGAGAGGAGTAAAATCAAGAGCTCTCATAGCATCATCAAATCGTTTATTCCATGATCTGCTTGCTTGTTTCAAACCATACAAACTTTTATGCAGGCGTACAGTTTGACTCAACCCATCCTCATTTCGTGGTAATTTCATAAATATTGCTTCATCCAATTCTCCATTTAAAAATGCCGTCTTGACATCCATTTGATGGACTAATAATTTGTGCTCGTTTGCAAGTGCAAGAATAAGTCGAACACTTTCCAATTTTGCAACAGGTGCATATGTTTCACAGTAATCAAATCCAGGTCGCTGTGAACATCCCTTTGCTACCAATCTTGCTTTATATCGCCCATCTTCCTTCATTGTGAAAACCCATCTCGAGTGAATTGGTTTCACTCCTTTTGGAATACAGTTTACCACTGTCCAAGTTTCGTTTTGATGTAATGCATCAAGTTCTTCTTGAATTGCAACTTTCCATTCCGTCCAGTCGTCCGTTTTCTTCAACTCGTCGATTTGTTGTGGAATATCATTAATGACCGTTGCTAATTTTGCTGAATAATCCGTGAACCAAGCTGGGGGTTTCTTGGTTCTATTGCTTCGCCGCAATGTTTGGTTCAAGACGTTGTCACTTATATCGTCTTCTTGAGTTTCATTCGTACTCTCATAATCACTTATTCCAAATGATTCTTCAGTTTGACCATTATCGATTGAAGTATCTTCTCCAGATACTGATTCTCGGTCCTCAATTTCGTTTTGCTCACTTTCGAATTTATCAATTTTCTCGTGCAAGATAACCTCCTGCTTTTCATCAATTAAAATTGATTTATCTTCATTATTTACATTACTGGTTTCATCAAATATAACATTTCTTCCGATTTCAATAGATCGTGTTTCTTCGTTCCAGAGTCGAAAACCATTATTTGCGTAACCCACAAAAATTAATGTCTCGGTTTTCGAATCTAATTTTTGACGTCTTTCATTCGGAATTTGTTTGAATGCTTTGCATCCAAAGATCTTTAAATGTTTTACGTTTGGTATTTTCCCATACCACATTTCGTAAGGGGTTTTGTCTTCATTTATCCCGTTTGTAGGCGATCTATTCAATAGATATTTTGATGCATATAATGCTTCACCCCACATATCTTTTGAAAGTTTACTTTCATAGATCATTGATCTTACCTTTTCCATCAATGTTCTATTCATCCGTTCACTCACTCCGTTTTGTTGTGGAGTGTATGGAACTGTGAACATCATCTTTATGCCTTGTTTCTTGCAATGGGATTCAAATTTTGTATTGGTGTATTCCCCACCATTATCACACCTAAACTTGGAAATTCTAGTTCCAAAGTGTGAACATACCAGTGCTTCATATTCTTCGAATTTCTCGAAGACTTCCGATTCCGATGCTCCATCAAATATACCACCACAAAGTGCGTGTAATCATCTATGAAGGTGACGAAGTAACGATACCCATCGTACGTATGCTCCTCCATGCTACCACAAACATCTGAATGCACCAATTCTAACGGTCTTTTTGATCTTGGAAGTTCCATCTGTTGATACTTATTGGCTGCTTGCTTTCCTGCCAAACAAGCATCACATACTTTCGCTTTGCTGATCTCATCGGAAGTAAGATTGATACCCTCAATCATGCCCTTCTTTAAGAGTTTTTCTACACCCGTACTGCTTAGATGCCCTAGTCGTTTATGCCATGTCTCTATATTTATTTTGTTTCCAACATATGCTCTTGGTTCCGTCGACTTTCCTTCCCAAACGAGTTCAAGGTAGAACAGACCGTCATTGTAATTACCCGTGGCTATGATGTCTTCCCCATTTTCGAAGATAACCTCCTCATTTGTAAAAGTAACCCTTTTACCCTGTTTGCTGGACTTTCTTACTGAAAGTAGATCCTCCCATGTCGAGGAATAAATAAAACTTTGTATAATTCCAGAGCGAGTTCTTTCTAACTACACTCATTAGCCTTTTCTTCCCCATCTTCGTAGCCCAAAGATTCTTGATATGCTTGGCTATTCAAATTATCGCCGGATTCTTCAGCTCTTGGATTTCCTCCATGTCCACTAATATCGCTATTCCTGCTTTCTTGTAGATTCTATCCGGGAAATATAAATGCATCCTCAACGCCGATGAGTTTGTTGAGCACTCCGTTGTTGACCACAATGTTGATTCCGTCGAGCCCGCTGATTTCCTCTTATATATAAATACGCTCCCGAAGAGTGACCGCAAGCTCTTCCTCCTGCGCATCGGTAGCCCCTGCTACCGGGTTGACGATTTCTTGGTTGACTGGCGTACGCAGCAGTGTGTGTGAGCTCCAGCTCAACCTGTAGATATTCTGCTCGTCACTTCCGAGCTGCCAAAGTAGTCTCGCTGTCGTCGAAGATACTTTAAAACTTACAAAGCTGTCGAGAGTTGTCGTATACGGCACAGTACGCTCGAGAGTTCCCCTCTCGTAGCGACTTTCTCTCCTTTCTGCATAACCTTCGCTCCAACCGGATCCATCGCCGCTTATGCCGCCGTCGGTTGACATCCTGCTTCCGCTTTTGTCCGTCAGTTCAAGTCTATCAGCTTCATCCTCGATCATCGGTTCAAGTCCAACCGATTCCTCCAATTTACAATTTATACTAGTAATCCACTAGTCTTATGCTTACCAGTTAAACCACTGGTTCAAATTTGCCGCGTCTGGCAAATTTGTTATCACCAGAATACTTCTGGGCCCATAACCTGTTAAGATGGATAGGTTATGACATCCCAATTAACCACTGGGCCCATAACCTGTAGAGTTTCTCTATTCAATCGAATAAAACGCGAATACAAACTCTTGTTTAAGGTGATTTTATTTGAGTCAAAACAGAGTATAGCTTAAAACTAGATCAGTTACATTAGTGATGTTTGTATTTATTTTATGCACTTTCTTCTCGGTGTGCCTATTTCTGATTTGAAGAACCATGAACATTTAATCCAGTTGCCCACTACATTGTATCAAACATTGTATCCAATCTCGTGCAATGTTCCGTGCAAGTTGTCCGTTTGACAGATGACAGCTGACAGATGAAGTCTCCACGAAATGCGCAGGGTGTTGTTTGTAGAATGTCAAATTGATGTTGTGTGCAATTCACTCGACTTGCATATAATCGCTAGTTCCCGAGTGAAATGATTTCTCAACAATTTCAATGGAAATTAGAAGTTAATGACTTATGCGACATATGCCAAACAACTGAAAACATAAACCACATACTATATGACTGCCCACTTTACAACAACGCTCGAAGTAAATACCCCGTACTGGAATACTGTAAACCGCTGGTCCAAATCTTCAAAGAAGATTGCGAAACATCCATGGTTGAGATAGTCAAATTTCTCGATGATATCAAAATGAGAATTTGAGCACAGCAACATAATCCAAATACATAAGACGACATCGAAAAACGCAGGAATACATAACGGCAAGATGGACCATAATGGTCTCAGCCGTCCCCTATATAGCGGGACAAGCAAATTAAAAAAAAAAAAAAAGAACCTCTCCTCTTTCAGCTGCAAATTTTTCCGCAATTTTTGAGGTTAATCCTACCCGATGTTCTTTCGTGCATCCTGCAGCGGATCAGTTCACTCAGCAGCAGTGATGCCACATTTTTATCGGTATTTTGCAACCCAAAAAAATCTTTTATCGGTATGGAAATCCAAAAAATCGGTATGAAAATCGGTATTTGAGGCGGATATTCAAAAATGCTTACATTTTCAACTTCCTAACCTTTTTTTTTCTTTAACTGGAAGCTTGTAATAAAAGCAAGTTTAAGAACTCTAGGAATGTTCATTTTTAGTTTTAAACTAACTGACTAAGTGTGTTTTAGCATATATTATTCCATTTTTTCCGTAACTTGGTTCTAGGTACATAAAAAAAGACGGTTTTGAAATTTTAACAGAACTTTATGTTTGTTACGACTTACACATTTTTTTTTTATTTTAACCTATCTGCTTTTGCTGACGAAAAGCAAAAATCACAAATGTAAAGCAGCAGAGATTCCGAATTTAGTATTTCTTTCCAGTACTCATAATTTAATCTAAATTTAGTTTAAAAGTTACCTTTGGCCAAGAAAAATAAGGGCATGGCGAGCACCTTCAGGTTACACGTGGCAAAGATACCGTCACTTCAAGATAAAGAAGTGGGCTTTGCCGCGAACATTAATTCTTCTATACGGACTTTCGATGTTCGCAACGCCACCTTAAGAGTTGGGGCAACAAGATTCATGCATCTAGCCATGGTAACCAATGTGTGTCTTGGTAAAATAAATATGCTTTAAAAGTATATCTGTTGGAAGTGAGTACTTCAGAGCCATCTATAATGCTTTAAATGGTGAAAATATATTTTGGTTGACCTTTTGGACGAATTATTAATCATATATTGCCATTCGGAAAAAAATTGATTTGAATTGGAATTAAACCGAAACTCTGCTTTTCTAATTTTACTCTGTTCGAGAAGAAAATCATCTATTGAATGCTCAATTGGGAATCTTTTTGTTCATAAAAACAAGTATGTTGAAATTGATACCAACAGTGCGAATACGAACAACGGTTGCTTTGATAATTTTGTATGTTATTTGACGTTGAAGTTGTTGAATACTCAAACCATTGACTCCCATGGAGGGTGTACAAGCTATTTTAGTCGCCTGTTATGATACCCCTTCTCAGAAGAGAGCAGCACTGAGAATATAATATAGAGTATAGAAAGAATTTTCGATAAGTTACATGGGTCTGACGTGGTTTAGGCATTGAATTAAGTAAAAACTAGATACTTTAATTGTGTTACCACAGGAGGCATCGACTTATGCTACCGTGGATACCAAATCAACAAGTGAAAATTGGTCATACTTCGTCGACCCACGTGCTATCAACACGTTACTGAACTGTTCTCTCCAAAGTAATAAATAAGTAATTAGTTATCTACAAATCCAAGTATTGTCTCAATTAATAAAGAAATACTTCAAATTGATGTTTAGCTATTTGATAAATTCGAACCAGGTCAACCTAAAGGATATTTTAATTTAGTAAGCACTTACAAATCCAATGGTTTTTTTGACGTTCGAGGTAAATATGGGCCCAAGTTGATGTTCTTCGTTTGGTTGATGGTTTTTCTGCCAAACTGGCCATTTCAGCTTTCAAAGCTTTTAATATTTTTTAATTTAATATGAGTTCTACACACAACGAAAAAAATCTGTAAAATCACATCACATGTGATGTAAATAAAAAGAAGCATCATATATGACGGAGTTTTCAGTGCTAGTTGGAAATTACACGCCAGTGAAATGTTGCAACGTGTAAAATAAAAAATGATGTAAAATATGGCAACATGTAAAATAAAAATGATGTAAATTATAAAACCACTGAATATTGGAGGAAAAACTTTCCAATTGGAATCTGTTTTGTTTTATTTATAGGTATTTATGATTCAATAATGGAATTATCTCATGTCATAATAAAAATAAAACCTTTTTGTTATTAATTTAGTTTATTTCATTTGGTGACAATGATTTTTTTAATCTCACAATTTTTTATATTAGGAGTCACATTCACACTTATATTTTTTCTCGAAGACCGGATCCAAAGTTGAATAACTTGGAGCTGCTTCCAACACCACTTCCTGCTGCACGAAGATCTCTGGGAACTTTAATCGCGGGAAAACTGCTTAAAAAATACTTTTTGGTGCACGACTTTGACTTGACACTTTGTTTAAATTTGTCTGATTCTATTAAATTTAAATTCAATGTTCTCATCACATTCCATGTCGTGTAATTTTAAGAAATTTCTATTTCCATTACATCACATATGATGTAACGAAAACGAAGCATCACATATGATGGGATTTTCAGTGCGAGTTGAATATTCCACGTCTGTAAACTTCAAAAGACGTGTAAAATTTAAAGACATGTAAAATATTAAAGACGTGTAATATTTAATTCGCACTGAAAATTTCGTCGTATGTGATGCTTCTTTTTATTTACATCATATGTGATGTAAATTTACATCAAATAATCGCGTTCCGTGTCAAGTAATATTTGTGTCATATGGATTCAGTGCTGTTAAGGATTCAACTTTTTTTAATTTGTAAATTTACATCAATAAATCGAGTTCCACGTCATGTAATGATACAGGTTTTCAATTTCAGTGTTGTTAAGGATTCAGATTTTTTTTCTGTGTAGCGATTAAAAAAAGAAATGATTGCAGAAAGTTGAGAGAGTTGTTGCTTTAATTTTTTTTCAGCCAATGGAAAACTAATTTTATTTTTAGAAAAATCACGCAATAGTCATATGAAAACTCAAGTAGTATATACGCGAAAATAAATGAGAAACGTGTTCTACAAGAAGGTGTTCCTCCAAAAAAGATTTTAAAACACATATTTTTTCTAAAACTGAAAATACCCTTTTGTCTGGCGTGGCCTGGAGATCTCTGCATACATGTGATATCATTTATTTGGCTAACAAAATGGAGAAGGATTGAAGATTATAGCGATGATATGACAAACCGTGTATCTGATTGCACATCAAATCTTGACATACCACATCTGGCGACAAGTTGAACAAGGATTATATTCAAACGGTGTATATTTTCCCATGAAGATTTAGCATCTCAGGAGACAAGAACATTGTCATTTGAGATTGATCTTTAGAAACTTCTACCACTTCTACTGGCAGTTGCAGAAGGTCAAATATCAGCTTTGAGCTAAGTCCATTGGCTTTGAGGTTGAGCACCATAATAGTGCATCATTTAACAGAACATAGGAACAAAACAGCGCGAACAACTTAACGAATTCTAGACTCGAATGAACACAACATAAGTGTTAAAAAAGTCAGAAATAAAATTAATAATAATAATAACTGAACGAATCATGAGAGTCAGCAGTGGAGATCTTTGCAGGATACTTTCAAAGTTGTACAGATCAAATTACGCCACGACAGCTACCGCACTTTGTCTCCTTTCTACAGGACCTTTACGAGGTCAGCTTGAATTAAGTGGGAATGTGGAAGTGAAATGAAGTTTGAGTTAAAATCTTAAAAATCGGTATGAAATCGGTATGTTTTGCCAAAAATCGGTAATCGGTATATACCGATTCTTGGTCAAAATTTTGCTCAAAAATCGGTATAAATACCGGAAAATCGGTATGTGTGGCATCGCTGCTCAGCAGCACAAGAACACGCGAGTCCGCAGATTTAGCAAACGAAAGGAGAAAATATTCCTGCATACGCCAAGGTTGGAAGAGGTAAAATTTTTCACTCCGGAAGTTCCTATCTGAAAAAGATAGCCATGGTGAAGCATTTGGTACATCGATATTAACAGTATATCTCGATTTCCAGGAGGATTTGCATACCAGAAAACGTGATTTTTTTTTCTTCTGTAGGAGCTATTGATTAAAATTAAAAACAGCAATGGAGCAAATTATACGGAATCTTCTCGTCGCGGACAACGATTTGATCCAACAGGTAAGACAGGGTTCAATATGACATTTATCAAAAAATTGTTCCCACATGGGTAGGGCTTTACATACAAAAACATCTTTATTGGAGGGGAAAAAGCCCATATGAAAAGGATTTACATTTGAGGAACAAAGTTTGCTGAGACTTCCAACACACAATTTCCATCATCCGCACTTTCCAACAACCCCTTTCACATAACAACCCCAGAGGAAAAAAAAATATTCAAGTGCTTAATGGAATTTATTAATTTGTAATTTTTATTTCATTTTATAAATCAAGACAAATTTTAGTGTAAATTTTTACTTAGTAATTTATTGTTTTTAACTACTATGTTGCTTGTTCAATTGATGAGGTTAAAATATTTTGCTCAAAATATTAAAGAAGGTTTTCCGATTATTTTGGCTTTTATTGATTTGATTTCAATTACGTATACCTATATGATTAATATAAGCAATGACAGGAGTTGTAACACTACCTATTTTAATTTTTCCATCCGATAAAATTTTTTTAAATAATAACGTTCTTAAGTTTTATGCCATATTCGTTTTCATCCTGGTGGTGCACCGGTAGTGCACCAAGTGCTGTCAAAACGTTTTTTTTTATATGAAGATGACAGCAGTTGGTGCACAACCATCTTTCCACCAGATGAAAACGAATATGGCATTACTCAAATATGTCTCAATGAGCCCATAATAAATTAGGTTATTTAAACTTTCTTTCGTAATTTCCACAGGCAAGTGCCGAACTCAAAGAGGCATTTAAACGCCCGGAAACAATTCCTCAGTTATGCGATTTAGCTGTTTCGCACAAAGATGCTCAAGTGCGTCAGTACAGTGCAATGCTGTTGAAAAAACAGCTTGGCAAGTTGCGAAATTGGAGACAAGTCCCTGCAGATCAACAGGCTCTCATAAAACAGGGTATGTTGGAAGCGATCGTCAAAGAGCCGGAGAAATCAGTACGAAATGCAATTACTGCATTTGTCGGAATTTTGATTCGCCACGAAGCCACTAAGGGTGATGGTTGGATGAATGAGGTTCTCAAGTTTATGTTTGAGAGCACCAGCTCCAGTGATCCCAGGTTGGCTGAGATTGGATCGGCCACCTTTGCAACCTTAACGGACATATCCCCTGATCAGTTAATTCCGCATTTCGATACCGTGTGCCAACTATTCTCATCTGCTTTGGTTGCGACCGAAGCAAGCGGCAACATGGCCACTCCAGTAGTCTACAATATCCTCCAGGGTATGTCCCATTTGGTTACATTTATAACGGGACATCCAACTGCCGAAAACACTTATCAAGCATCTATTCCTTACGTTGTCAAAGCACTAGCCGGGTTCGCCCAGCAGGATTCGTTCAAATTTATCGAAGCGTTCGACATTTTGGAAAATCTCGCAGACGAATCGTCTCGGGTGCTTACTCCTCATCTGAAGTTATTGATTGAGTTTTGTTTGGAGATTGCTCAGAAAGATGACCTTGATGATTCAGTTCGTGTTAAAGCCATTACCTATATTGGTTGGTTGGTAAGGTTGAAGAAAAAGATGATCATTAAGCAAAAATTGGTCGAACCAATCGTCATTGCCTTATTCCGGTTGATGAGTGTTGCGCCGGAAATGGAAGACGAAGATGAGGAGTATTTTGGAAGCAATGAAGTTTCTACACCTAGCACATGTGCGGCTCAATCTATGGATGTGTTGGCACTGCATATTCCACCGAAGCAACTTATCCCAACTCTAATGGCACTTCTAGAACCAGCGTTGCGTGGAAACGATCCGCTCGCTAAAAAGGCTTCATACTTATCTATTGCCGTAATAGCTGAGGGATGCTCGGAACATATCTGTAACAAGTATTTGAAACCTTTGCTAGACGTCATCAAAACAGGGATAACCGATCCGAATGCAATGATTCGCAATGCAGCATTGTTTGCTCTAGGCCAATTCTCCGAACACTTGCAGCCAGAGATATCTCAATACGCAGAAGACATCCTACCGATTTTGTTCGAATTTCTTCAACAGCTTTGCCTGCAAATTCGCAGTGGTGGTAAGGAACCTCCACACATCGATCGTGTTTTCTATGCTCTGGAAACTTTTTGCGAAAATCTAGAAGATCAACTAACTCCTCATTTGCCAATTCTCATGGAGCGCCTCTTCGAGGCCTTGGATGCTCGCAACACCGTCCATCTCCGTGAACTTTCGTTGACAGCTATTGCTGCAACAGCAAATGCAGCTAAGATCAACATGTTACCATACTTTCCACGCCTCATTGATCAACTAAAGTTGTACCTGGTGAAAACCGACGACGAAGATATTTGCACTCTGCGCCCTCAAGCTATCGATACATTTGCTGCACTGGTTCGAACAATCGGAAAAGACAATTTTCTTCCATTAGCAGTTGACACTTTGAACTTAGGATTGACCATGATGGACGGCTGCGATGATCCAGATCTGAGAAGAAGTTGCTACAATCTGTTTGCTTCCATGGCCTCTTCCGTAAAAGAGGACATGGCCGGATCACTAACGAAAATAGTTGAAGCTATGTTAGAAAGCGTAAAAAGTACCGAGGGAATCGTGCCTACTTTCAAAGAAGACGGTGATAACTTGATCCTGCCGAATGGCGAAGGTGACGACGAAGATGATGACGAAAAGGAATTCGACATTGAAAACTCGGATAACGAAAACGAAGAAGATGACGACATTGCAGGCTACAGTGTTGAAAATGCCTATATGGATGAAAAAGAAGAAGCTATACTTGCTCTTATGGAACTTGCCGAGCATACTGGTCCCGCTTTTGCGCCTTTCATCCAAACTTCATTTGAAGAAATCTACAAACTCATAAATTACCCTAATGAAGATATTAGGAAAGCGTCTATTGATGCTTTGAAGCAATTTGTCATATCACTCCATGAACTTGGAAATACTGAAGGAGTTACTCAAACAATATTGGTGTTAATCCCGAAATTAAGCGAAATAATTCGAACCGACGAGGAGAGAACGGTTGTAATGTCAGCATTAGACGGTTATAGCGATATAATGGAAAAAGTTGGCGCTGCAGCTATACAAGCTGAAGGACAAAAGGATGCCATTTTTGAATGCATTATTGATGTACTGAATGGCAAAGTAGCGTGCCAGTTTGATGAACCTGTTGATGAGGATCAAGAAGAAAGTGAATATGATGAAGCAATCATAGAATCTGCCGGAGATATTCTTCCTAAATTTGGACGTGCTCTACCCCCGGCAGAATTTGCAGTTTATTTCGGCCGTGTTTGGCCATATTTCATTCAAAAAATCGTAAGCTATTCATCATATATCTTTTCAATTGTTTTATATTCTAGTCAATGATGTTTCAGGAAAAGTCCAAACAGAAAGACGAAACCACTGATTCACAAAGAGCCTTTGCAATTGGTGTTTTATCCGAGTGTTTCCGTGGCTTGAAGGAGTTCACTATGAATTGGGTGGAACCGCTTTTGCCCATCTTCCTATCTTGTGTGCAGGATCGAAATAATGAAGTGCGTAACAATGCTGTTTATGGGCTCGGTGAAATGGCATTGCATGGAGGAGAATGCACTTATAAGTAAGATATTGCCACAGTTTGATCTTTGAAGCTTTCACAAATACTATTTTTTTGTAAACTCTTGCAGACACTATCCTCAGATTCTCACATCTCTTTCGACCGTCGTATCGAAGGAGCAACATGCGGGTACCTTAGATAATATTTGCGGTGCTTTAGCACGATTGATAATCTCCAACAGTAGCCTGGTGCCGATGAAAGATGTATGACTATTACGAAATATTGGAAGCATACCATAACGAATAGCATTTTTGCTAACCTTGTCGTTTATATTTCAGGTTTTGCCGGTGTTCGTTCAATACCTTCCATTACGAGAAGACTTTGAGGAGAATTTGGCTGTATTCCGCAGTCTGGACGTGCTTTACCGTCAAGGAAATGAACAACTTATCCCACTGCTGGGCCGTGTTCTAGTGGTAGGACTGCAGATACTTTATAAAAAACAGCACAACACCGATGGTAATTATTTATGAATACTATGTTTGATCACTTATTTAACTGGAAATATGTTTTTAGAATGTCGCGACTTAGTATTCAATTTCGTCAAACAAATAAGTAAAGACTTCCCGGATAAATTTGCGGAAGTAGCTCGCAGTGATGTCGATATTGCAAACTTCGTCCAAACGCTTCCGCTGCAGTAGAAGTCAGCGCGCGTCCATTTGATGCGCAAACTATACGTCTCTTACATCAATCCCTATTTACAAACATGTGTGCGTCGTGTGGAAATGAAACAACGTAGCACTACCAAATCCTGTCCATCAACGTCCTCTGTTAAGTTAGCAAAAACTGAAAAGAATGTTAATTCCTACGAAGATGAGTAAAGGGTTACCAGAAGTAATATAACAGACCAACTGGAAATCAAATTGTTCATACTGTTAAAAAAAGATGCTGCTTTAAACCGTAGCAGGATTTTGTCAATTAACGTTAACAAACTTATGCCAATAAAACGTGTGGTAAGTACCAACCTATGATGGCTAGGGAAAGAGATAAATCTAAAAATGATTATTTGTTCTTACAGGCTGACATAGAAAAAAGAGTGTTTAATGAGGGTTAAGGAAGAGTATTGAAGCGCGAGTAAAAGAAATTTAACTGAAAGTCAGCTCGCCACAAGATAAGAATAATAGAACATTCTTGAGCTGGTTAGCATGCAAAAGTATCCATAATAACAAAAGTGAATTGATTATTATTTGGTTTTCTGGATAATAGGAACCTAATGTACCACATAATGCATTAATTTTGAACTTTTATATAAACGTCGTTCTCTAAGAACGATTAAAATGTTAACACATGTATGTTTAAAAGTTATTTATTCGCATAGGTTAGTTTTTTTTTATCAAACAAATAAATATATTATTGCTCGCGCATGCCATGATTTTTTTTTTGCTGAAACTGAACCACAACAACTATTACACAGAAATTTCCAATATCAATCCATATTATTAGCTCGTAGAAAAATAGAACCATTAAAAGGTATCAAACAGTTGCGGAAAATATATTGCTGCTAAAAAAAACTTTCCCATAACTAGGTATATAAAATACATCGAAAAAGCGTGTAGAGGTTTTGAAATTACCGGCAGGTGAAAATTATGGATTACTATTGATAAAACTACGTTGGATTTATACAAAACAATATTATTATACAATCATTGTATAGAATTAAACATTTTAAAAATAAAAAAAAAGTTTTGGTGTTTGTGTTGTTTAGAGAAAAGCCGAGTAATCTGAAACAAAAAGAAATCACAAATTTCCATTTATTTCTAATCAACTATTTATTAACAATATTTATTTTCTAATCTAATCAATATACTAGTGCCGAATATGGGTGATAGTTTTCCACTAGTGCAAGTGGGATGCAGCTAAAATTTCACCCAACTTTTGACAGATCTTACGGGTTTTTCTTAATGAGAGAAAGAATAACTTTTCGAATCCATCGTCATTACAAAATTTACACAAAACACAAAAATCATCAAGTGCAGGGGGTGTCCGAGAAATTGGAGAACGGTTGTCATGAACCGAGTGAATTTCAGGAATTATGTTAGTCAAGTTATGTCGTGAGACGGAATACTATGTAAATAAAAATAACAAAAATCATCAAAAGTTTTGCACTTTAGACTTTTTAGTCGTTTTAGTAAATTTTCTTATTACATTTTTCGTTTTGAAATCTTTCCAATATTCAGTTTTCAGTCAATTTCAGTTTTTCCTATGTTTTTATTTTTGGTTTAAAATGTGTGTTATATTATTATTATTATTAAGATTAGGGACACTTTACCATTTTCACGGTTTTCGTGTCTAATAGTGTTATATGATAACAACACTTGTTGTTAAAATGGGCAACTTTCTACTTGGAATGCGTTTTTTACTGTTTTGATTTTATTTTAATTTAATTTTACATATCCTACCTACCTAAGGTCCGAGATAAAATATCTGCACTGTTAGCGATCCGGAACCAGTGTCTTCACTTGCTGTCCGCCAAGGGTTTCATCAACTGTGCGGATTTCAGTGGCTATAGTACGCCGCGCCGGCTTCTCGCTGGGCCCTTTTTCGATCACCTTAGTTTGAAATAGATTGACCATCCTAGTGAAGAATTAAGTTGATGGTACCTTATAAACATTCAAATGATAAACGTATGATTTGTATTTATAACAAGAAATTTGAAGAGTTTTTTAACGGCTTGAGTACCAGACAGCCAATTTTTGGTCAATTTTTCTTTAGAATAAAAAAATATTTAATTTTTATGGACTTTTAAGTTCAGTTTGACGTTAAAATAATAAAAATTCGATTCTCCAAGTGTCCTCCGGTCCTCCTTCTTTAGGTTATTCTTGTGGAACAAAAAATTGAAACTTTGAGACTTTATGTGGTACAAGTGTGTTCGATGTTTACTAAAAAAATTATGGATAGTTAATATTTTCTTCTGTTAGAAAAACTGTAGATATTAAAATTAAACAAACATATATTTCAATAGTTTCAAGAAGCATTTTAATGTAAGGTTTATTGAATTATTTCACAA
Organism: Uranotaenia lowii; assembly: GCF_029784155.1. NCBI lineage: Eukaryota > Metazoa > Arthropoda > Insecta > Diptera > Culicidae > Uranotaenia > Uranotaenia lowii. The sequence goes on from NC_073693.1 coordinate 150,055,505, forward strand.
AGATAATACAGCTTTCTGAGTACTGATCCTAAATTATTTTTTTAACACAGGAAAATAAAACTACGCATTAACAATATATTTTATGGTTTCTGAATCTGGGGGGAAGTTCGATTGTGTGTTACACGAATTATTACACGATTCAATCGTCGAAGTCTTTTTCATCTATTACGCGTTCTTGAACCAAATGCTCTGGAAGATCGCATCCGCGGTAACTGTTGTTGCTGATTGCCTTCAAAAGCAACTTCTGCCATTGTTTATCGGCACTCAAAAGATGTGGACTACCAAAAATTACCAAAAGTGCCCGGGCACGCGATATCGCTACGTTAAGGCGTTTAGGACTTGCAACAAAGCCGAGTGCGTGTTGTTGATCCGACAACAATTGTGATTTAGAAGTACGTACGGTTGAGATTAGAATGACCATCCGCTCCTGCCCCTGAAATTCTTCAACACTACCGATTTTCGGTTTCAGTAGGTTACCTTCGTCCAAGATGCGACGTATCGTTTTTGCCTGTTGCTGATACGGGGTAATGATCCCAATTTGCTCTGGACGAACTTGCTTTTTGTACAGTTTGAGGAGAAAATTAAAAACGCTTTTCGCTTCCGATGGATTGAACCAAGAAGGGCTTTCAGGTGTTTGTTTGTTAACTCCATTTACACCCCAAAATATGAATCCGTTGGTTGCATTTTGATCCGATGGTTCTTGTAAAATGTCACTTATACTAGCGAGAAATTCCGCTTCTGTACTGCCTTGCGGATGAACCCGAGCTATCAGCGAATTTTCATAAAACAACTCGCTGTAAAGGTTCAGTATGCAGGGCAATGAGCGATAGTTGTAACGCAGCTTGGTCACCAATCTAGGATTGTACCCTCCGGTTCTCGGGAAACGGGTTTTATCAGCCTTGTAAAGGGTTGATTCCATAAGACGCACCAGCATTGAAGTACCAAATCCACGATCAGCCGCATGTGAGCTCATTACAACCGGACCCAACTGCATGGGATCCCCAGCAAGTACAACTGTGCCACAATTTTTACTTATGAAAGTCATCGGAATGAGGGTTTCAGTTTCCAAACATTGGCCGGCTTCGTCTATGATCACATGGGTAAAATGGTTTCTTGGAAATCGGAAGTGCATAAGTGTTCCTAATGTGACACATGTTCCAATAGTGATTCTGTGTCTACCGAGATGTTTCAGTTGGAGGCGGTGCATCAAACCTGACTCTGTTATAATCACTTCACCTTTCACTGTCCTCTCAGAGGCAATGTCCACCGTCCCACAGTACGGTGCAAGATGTTCTGGAACCAACTCCTGCTCAATATAATTTAAACCAACTATCCGGATAAACTCTCCAGGTTTAAGAACTTTGCTATCAATTAGTCGTTCAGTAATGAGATTAGCAGAACTATTTGAAGGAGTTCCTACCATAATTCTACTGCCAGGAGACATTCTAACGATTTGGTGAATCAACTCTATGATGGTCATAGTTTTTCCTGTTCCAGGTGGCCCGAAAATAACATACGGTAACGGCCTGGCTTCCGAGCGGAGAATATTCTTTACCGCGTCTTTTTGAATTTCATTTAAATTCGGGTTATACCATGGAAATTCATTGTCAAAATCAGTAGTCACCAAGTTACCATTATTGTTTATCTTCAAATCCATCCATGGTTCACGTAAAACTGTCTTGGACGGGAACAAATAATCCATACCCATAGCGCTCGTTACGCAATTGATGGCGTGATGCTGCTTTTGGAATGCACCCCGTGTAGGTTGGAAAATAATTTTGTAATCTTCCCCATTGTATTTCTCGTGGAAATGTTCGCTGAATTTCACCAGAATACGGTGCTTCATCACTTTATGTACAAATGCACCATTCCCAGTTTCGCCGGGATTTATCCATGGAGTAGTTGCTATCAGTTTATCGCCCGGAATTAATGAAGGGCGTGATTCGCCAATATTTTCTATACGTAAAGCCATGTAATTGTCTTCACGTGTAAAATGTGCTCGGTCCATGTTAAACCTGGTAATCGAAACTTCGCACTGAACATCCTCCATCCACAGAAAGGTTTTAAGAAGCGGTTTATAATTTTCGGGACATAACGATTTTTGGAGGCATCGTTGAGTTTGATCAAGCTCTTCATCAATCAAGTTTCTATTGGAGGCTGGATTCAGAAGTATCTGCTTTAGATCGTCAGGAACATGGTAGCCACCTGGAAATAAAATTAATTTAATAGGATATTTTTGCAGCTTTGTAAATCCTACAAAATCTCACCAATTTTAATGTCAATGAAGTTCGCCGTTTTTGAAATCCTCTGGCCTGGTGTTACCTCTCCGCCAGACTTGTATACATTCCAGGCAGCCAACTTTTGCCGTCCAGCTGCTGAGCGCGCGACTGAAGTTCCCTCATTGTTAATCGCAACATTCAAGGTTTCGTCATCTCCTACTTTAATGGTGAAACACCTGGCAATTTTGAAACCACCGCCGAAAGACCACATAAAAACTTCCTTACTGATGCCAAAATTGTTGGCAGTGATCTCAAAACTATAAATGATCGAGTCTCCTGCCTTCAAAATGTACGATTCATTGGTTGATTTCGGTATCAACAGTCGAAGTTGCGAAGTTTGTTTGTTTGACATAAATGTTGACCTCAGAATTTTATGTTGCTGTTCAGCAGTATTCTTTATAGTTACTTCAACTTTTAGTTTTTCTTTAAGATTATTCAATTTTACCTCTAGGTTATCGGTTATCTTTATTCCTCGTTTATCTTCGAAGAAATCAACATCGTACTTCGATTTAAAATCGTCCGCTTTGTTTTCCAACTGTCGTGGGGCCGCTTTTTCGGTCAACACTTTGATACAGCGATAAGTAAGCTTTGCATTTTCGACGGCTTCAAAAGCCACCCGATCGCCTGGGCCTGGAATCTGTGCCGTTTCACAGGCATCTGCTAGGAATAAAAACACCCCATCGTCGGTTTTGATTTCACCACCTTCAGAATCGGCTTTGGTTACTAAACCCGTGCCTCGTACAATCTGTGTGGGAGTGATACCACGAACTTCCAATATACTTCCCCGCATATCGAAATATTTTTCATCGTTCTGAACGACACAATCCAACACAACAAAATCACCCATCTCCGGAATGAATGTCAGTTTAACGTTGTCCATTTCGATTGAATGCTCGCCCTGATCGGTTTCCACTGTCAAAAGTCCAAGACGTTTCGCAATCACAGTTCCTTGTTCGCTGCGTTGGGTCGAGCTAAAATATGTGGGACTGATTCCAGCCAAAGTTTGTGTATCCTAAAAAAATATAATTACGATTTAAAGCAGCTGTTATCTGACCATCATCAAGTTGTTTACCTCTTCCTTAGCTTTCACTGAATTTGGTTTTTCATCTCCCCATATCTCACCAAGAATTTCCTCCAGCTTAACAATTTTTGGGTGATCATCATCTGAGGTCTTGTAAGCGAGAAATGATATCTTTACGCCTTCTTCCAACTGATGGTGAAAAGAACAGGCTTGTAAAACTTTTTTATCGACGCACATGGTATTGTCGATAATGATGTAATTAGCTTCAACCCTTGTTACGTATCCTTAGAACATAAATAATCATATATTGATCGTACATTGATTTTTATTGTAAATAATACCTGTTGTTTGAAAGCAATTAGTAGGTTTCACTGTTTCCGTTTGCAATTCGTCTTCTAGGCGTTTAGCTTCTCTGCCATCATCCACTTCGTCATCGTCATCCAGCTGCGCTTGAAGACGTTTTATTTTGTCTTCATCCGTCTCTTTCGATCCACTAATAGTGGTCACGAGCCCGTACATCATCTTTCCTACTAGTCGAAACATTTTGTACGTAATCACTCACTTTGCAATTAAAAAAGTCTATGTTGTTTATTAATTTATGACACTTTTTCACTACAGTGATTGTTGTTGCTAATTCTGGCCGAAGAATTTATCCATCGATTCGTACTGCCAATCCGTTTCCTTAATATGGCTAAGTTCTTTTCTCAAATTTTGCAACCTTTTGACGTGATTCTCCAACTGCAAATTGTTCTCACACATTTCAACATATAGATAGAATTTGACCCTCACGATACCCTGCTTGGTGGGTGCCAGCTGTTGGTCGATTTTCGGCTGTGGAACATAAAATATGACAGAATTTAGAAAGATGAGTGCCTAAATTAAATGGGAATTTTTATTATTATTCTAATGGATTTGAAAGACGTCTATGGAACTGTGAATGACGCAGTGTTTAATGAAAACCTTACTTAAATAGATACCTATGACAATTTATAAGAACGGAACAATTCCTCCCCAATGGTTTTTTGCCTACATGCTGTTATCGAAAATAAAAAACAAAATATTAAAATTGTTTCAACTGATACGATATAGTTGGAAGCAATACTCACATTTATCTTTGTCTGAAAAATTAAATCAAGATTAACCTGAAAAAAAATCTACAATTACGAGCCCAAATTAAAAATCTTCTGAGGTATTTTTTTTGGGGCAAAAATAAAATCCCTTAATAACCTACTATGCTAAGACATTACCGCTAATTTATGTTGAAGTATCACATTTTCATTCTTGATAGCCACCAACAGATCACCGTTGCGGCGCAGGGCGCAAACCTCTTGTTTGAGCTCTTTGACGAAATCGACAGTTTCTTTTAGGATAGTTCCCTTGTTGACTCGTCCATCTTTGCTGCTTATGTCGCTTCGAGAATCGTCCAAATTTCTCGGTAGCAATGTCCCAAGTTCCTTGATTTTATCATTAATATTGAACCGACGGCGACGTTCGACTATTCGAAACCAAAACGAAAATAATATAGAAAAAAAAGCTTTTTCATAACAACTTGCTTTACTTATAAAATATTGACTGTCAATGTCGAATCCATAGAATCAATAAATCGGTTTATGCACATTAGACGAAGTTACCTTTTTTATACTCTTCTCGGATTGTTTTCCTTACCACTTGCAACAATCTTACCAAATATTTTGTTTGGATCCTAATAGCGTCTGTGCTAGAAAAGGGCCAACATATCGCAGGGATCCTAATGCAATAATGATAAATATGGAATATTTTTTAGATGTCTGGCTTTACAAGGGCTACATCAATCAATCTATAACACGATAAATACAAGGATTAAATGGTATTGTTTGATTCATCAATCATGCTGGCGCAAATAATTGTTACGAAGTGGTAGATAGTCCAAAAAAATTTAATGTATTAAAAGCTGTATTCGTCAATAACTTATTTACCTATTAATAATAATATAGCTGAATGCTTAAATCTACCTACCGGTGCAATTCAGTCAATTCAGTGTTCTCAATCTGCTGGAGTTCACTTAGGTAAGTATATCTATAAAGTTTAATGTAAGCAAAAATGATTGTTGATCACATCATATAACAGTAGCGTTTAATTGAATTATTCTACTTTATTCACTTTAATAGAAGAATGTTCGCGGAAAAGTAATCAAATTTTTCAATAATTCTAGCTTAACATTTAAAAAGGGCGAAACAGCCAAATGTAAACAAATCGAGTTAACGGTCATTCCGGATGCACGCGGTTGCACTTTACCTATCAAACGCGGTTTCATCTTAAAATCACTTAAAACTTTCAAAAAATTGATAAAATTCAATTGGGCGAAACTTCCTGTTGATGCATTTTCGTTGGAACGTGAAGTTACGCCTATTCAAAATGGAGTGAATTTTTCTATTCGTGTAGGGCCAATAGGCGTAACTGAGTTGACCGTGTGTGACAAAACGGCCAAATTAGTTTTTGCGTGTAGGACGAATGGGCGAAACTTCAAAACCAAAACAAAAACGGCCGATCAATTGGGCGAAACTTGCAGACGTAACTTAAAACGAAAACAATAAAAGGGCGAAACTCGAAAATCTCTGAAATTGAGTGAAAAAAGTTAAAGTTCTTGATAACCATCGAACAATTAGTGAATATAATGCACATTTTTTGATTTTGTTGAACAAAAAGTGGTCGATTTTTCAAATAGGATTTGAATAGGTGTTCCGAATTTTCAAACGCGTTTTTCTCGTTTCGAGCTAACTCAGGGAGATGGCATCCCTATCCTTTGTCATTGAATTTGACAACCATCAAAATTACGGGCCCACGATTTTGTGGGCCCATAACAAACCTGACATTTTGCTGTCAAGGACCCGAACTAAATGTCAAATGCTAGAGAAGTATGGTTGATAGCACACTAACACATCAATCATTCTGATTCCTCATTGGTTGAAATTTTGACTTTTGAGACTTCGTACTGCTTTGAGAGGAAAACACCATAAACGTCTCTCCCGATGGATAGAAAAAAAAAGAAAAAGATTCTTGTTCGAAAGAAGAACTAGATTGCCACCTCCCTGAGCTAACTGCTAGTTTCGCCCTTATGAAATGTTACGCTAGAATTTCACATTAATTTAAGTATAAAACATGTGCTTATAGGAAAAAAATATTAGATAACCAAAATCAATCAATAGTGTTTCCAAGGACATTTACTTTTTCCGAGAAATTAAAAGCACGCTGTTATTCTTCCCTAAACGATGTTGAGCAATAATTTAAAGCTAAGAGCAATAACCAAAACTCAATTCGTTTAAGACATAGATATGTATTTGTTACCTAAAAGTATTGGTTAAAAATCCTAAGATAAGAAGAAAAGATAACAATAAGATTCGATGGACATTGGCTTCTCGTAGAGTTATAGTGAGTTAGTTTATTAATTATTCTTTTGGGAAAAGCTTACCAGGCAAGACCAGGCATAGAAGATGATCGTGCAACACCTTACAGACCTTAAAGACATGGTTCATGTCACATGGAAAAGGATTACATAGATCACACACAATTTTTGATTTTCTTAGACTCCTTTTCTCTTGAACTAGTTTTACAAAATTCATTGGGAAGGAATAAGTTCTAAAATATAATGGTAAAATCAACCATATACTGCTTCAAAATAAAGCTATCCAATAGGTAATAACAATTATTCTATTTAAAGTCGTATATACATATGAAAATTTGTATGTAGTTAATACTTACCAGTGTTTCCTTAGGCGTCAATTCGTTACCAGACATAATTTCCCCTGTAAATTTGTGTTCAAAACCCGAGATTCTATGTATGGTATGATAGATTCAATTCCGCTTTGATTTCTGTACAAGATATTAATAGTAAATCTAGTAAATAGTACACAATTTTACGAAACCACCGAATTTTCAATATTTTTTTTTAATAAACACGTTGTTTCTGGAGTGCTCCATCAAAGAACATTCATAGGATGCGGTAAGAATGAAATTGTTGACTCATCTGTTTTCAAAGGCTCCAGCTTTTTGACACATTTGTTCGAGCGAATTCACGAGCGAATGCCCGCGCGCGCACGGAGAAGGGGTTTTGTCAAAGTGACCGAAAATATTGTACAACTCGGAAATGAAAATATTAAATTTTAATATAAACATAATTATAGATTTCTGCACACAAAAAAAAAACATAGTAAAATTACTAAATCCGTGGTTTAAATGAACAACACGCAACCATATTTTTGAGTCAATAATGTTTTGTTCTTGAAAATACTACACGCATAGTAATTTGACCATGGTATCCGCTTGTTTCTCTGACGATAATAAGCTGGAATAAATAAAAAAAAAAAATAATGACCCACAATGATATCTTGTTGAGGAATGCAATTAATAAAATCCAATGAATAAAATTTAGCAACCGCGAGATATTTCTATATCTAAAACAAACGCTTTGTCTGTTGTGCGCAGAGGTGCCAGGTCGTATTGTCAAAAATCAGGACACCACGAAGGAAAAAATTAGGATTTTTCAGGACACCACAAAATTGGTGAAAATAACATGCAGTTTTGCTTAAATTGCATAACTAAAGGCGAAATTTAGGTGCTGAAGACGCCTCGAATTATGCAACTGAAGCGAGAATGACTGGCTGGCGTGTAGTTAATATCGAAAAACACCATTTTAATATCATTTGAACCGAAGATTACCACTGGTTAATTCCCGCATGAATCAGTATCATAAAACTACCGTTCCTGTAATCTTTTTCCCGAGACACCATAAAGATTACTCTAATAGTATTGGATTATAAATGGACGATTACATAAATAGTATTGGAATCGTTTGGACACACGTAACGATACAGTGAACGGGTTGTTAAGTAGAGTTATGATTAAAAGAAGATTATTTTTTTCGAACCATTCGATCATACGTGTTATCTTTTTTTAATGATTCACCTATAAAACGATGACGATACAGCATATCTTCATTCAACGATAAAAAGATTTATGGGTTTTTGTTAATTTCTCATAATTTTAATTCCATTTTCGGAAACAAGGAAAAAGATTTTCTTCATTTCAATGCATTTATTTTATTTTTAATAATTGAGTAACATACTTTTCATCGTATCCTGATGGTCAGATATTTTCTGGATGTTGTGTGTAAGCGTATGCATTCATACCCATGGGTGTTGCTTGCAATGATCGTTTTTTTACCATCTCGAGGAAGTGGCCGCTCGATCGTTGGTACCATCATGTGGCTGCCGTTTTTTTTTTGCTGCTGCTGCACTATCGGCTGATTCACACTGCTGCTACGGTAGTGCTGCTTCCCGCTGCTTTCGGTAGCAGGGTTCAATTCCTCCGAACCTTGCGAAAACCTATTGAAATCTTTCGCGGAACAAAATGAATTTTATGCGATTTAAATTACCTCTACGCTTGCCCTGTTGTGATCCTCGGCTTGAAATTGGATCCAAAAATAACACTCTCCATACACACGAGACCTTTTAAATCTTATCTGAAATAAATCTGACCGCGTGTTCTATGACAGCAGAAAAATTGGAGCGTGTTGCAAAAATACGCAGCTTATCTTGAAAACCATTAATTGTATCTTTCAGAAATATTTTTTTATCATTTCGAAGCGTTGCAAAAATAATCAATATGTTTTTCAGAATATTAATCGTATCTTCCAGAAATAATATTCTATCCGTTCTAGCAACAGCACATCGAGCAAAGACGCATCTGGGAACGTTACTATTAATGTAATCAGAAAAGAATAATACGGAAGATTCATAGTATCATATTAACCTATGCGGGAAACTGGTTAAAATATTTTACTAAAGATTTGCTGTATGATCTCATCATTTAACAATAAATTTAGTTAGAATTTAGATGTTTTTTTTTTATAAAATCAGGACAAATCAGGACGTTTTAAGATCCATTTTTTTTAAATCAGGGCAATTCAAGCGTTTTTGAAAAATCAGGACAGCCTCTCGAAAATCAGGCCAAATCTTGAAAAATCAGGACACCTGAAACCCCTGGTTATGCGTTTGAGTCACAGCTAACCAATGCCGATCCAAATTTAAAGTGAATATTGATTTCATCACTCAATTTGAAAGTCTGTAAAATCTGGGCACTCTGAATGAAAATCAGGGCAAAATCTAATAGCTTTGTTCAATCGTTGGTAGGGATTGCCCTGTCAGGAACGTTTGCTCAATCCGGCCGATTGCAAAACAGACATGGCGGCACTCGAATTCTAGCGGTAAGAATTCGATCCATTTTCGGTTCGATTCCATCAGCCTGCTCTCGATGAACAAAACTAAACACGAGCAATTTTCGATCGCCATGTATGTTTTGCAATCGGCCCGATTGAGCAAACGTTCCTGGCAGGGTACGTTTCGACCAGACTTCATTGAACAGACTTATCATCGGCCTCACGACGAGGCGAGTTTCTCATAGCTGCATCTCGCTTACAAACCTGCAAACCTCCTGCTTAAAAGTTTGCTCTTTACTCTTACATAGATTTCCGTAGGAATGACAGCTAATGGAGTGAAGGCTATTGCTTTCTCTGTTTAACACATGGGAAATTGTATACCGAGATTAAGAGCGCGCTCACGCCTTCTGCGGTGATGCCGGATGCACCTTCATCAGAGAAGGTAGTGAAGCTGACTGAGCGTGGCATTTTGGTGAGTGGAGGGCGAGGCGAGGGTACATGGACACTAGACCGCTGCAAGTTTTGTATGTAAATTTCAATTTTTTTTTTTTTTAATTTGCTTGTCCCGCTAGGGGACGGCTGAGAAAATTTCAAATTTATAAATTTTTGCACCTTCCATGAATTTTTCCGTTTGTTTTGATCACTGAAAATAGCAATATTAAATTAGGAAGCGATTCATTGAGTCCTGAATTAGCGCAACGTGTTTTACTGTAGAGTAAAAAATCACGAAAAACTGCTTTACATAGCCGAGTTTGTTGATTTATATAACCTTTGCAAAAATGTTTCATGAAATTATTGAAAGCCCTAGAAAGCAAAGACTGCCATTTTTAGAAGTGTTCAATTTTCAATGGATTCAGATTTTTTATTTTAAAATTATTATAATTTTTTCCTGAATTACTTAGCTTCTCTGTTGGCAAAAAAATGAATCATAAGAATAGGCAAACCCAATTATTAAAGACAAAATGCATTTCAAGCTTATTTGAATTTTCTGGGTGAAATTATAAATGCAAAAAATTTTCTACCATAAAAATTCCCATACAAAATTGAAACGCGTTGCGCTTATTCAGGAATCAACTAAATCATCTCAAATTTTACACTAATTTGGTGATCCAAAATTCATCGAAAAAAAAAAAACATATGGATGGGAGCAAAGTCAATTTTTGCAGCGGTCTAATGGACACCACTCGAATCAAAATAAACAAACTGCGTGCGGGTGAAAACGACAGCCACGACAACACGACGCACCACAAGACGCAAATTACCAGGAAACGATAATTTCGTTTTTTGGGGCGCCAAGTTCAAGCTATGAACTTCATTTTGGAAACCCCAAAATCAAGAAAGCTGACTGAACTTTGTTTTGGTGCATTGGCGTTCTTAATTTTGGGTTGTTTATGTTCTGTGTGCACGCATATTCATATAAATAAGACTGTTCAATGAGGTCTGGTCGAAATAGGTCGTAACAGGTAAAAATGGATTGACAGTTGATCATGTCTTTTTTTCAATTGACATCGATGGATTCCTACCAGGTCAAAACGGACGATACGAATCCTCCTGCCGAGCGGGAATGGTTTGGACCGTTTGGACATACTTAAACTTGCTTCATTGAACTGACTGACCTGACTAGTTTTGACCAAAACATTGGCTCATTCAACAACTACCAGTAGAAACCGATTTCTATCTACGATTGAACGAAGCTAATTAGGCTTGGGGCCTGTTAAAAAGAATAAAGCTTGCTCTTTACTCTTACACAGCTTAATGGAGTGAAGGCTGTTGCTTTCTTAGTTTAACACACTGGGATTGCGAGCGCGCCCATCGCCCATATGTTATCTCTGTCGTTCTGACTTGGAAATTCTCTCATTTTCCGTAAATATTTGCCGCGTTTGGCGCCTTTTGTCGGTTCTGGCGGGTTCCCGTTTTTCCTTTCCCTTCTATTTTCGCGGGAATTTTCGTAAAGAGGTGGGCTTTACTAGCGATTTAGCCGCCCATCGGACTCATTCTGTGTTCCGTTTTAGTGCAGTGAAGGTTGGCTATTGCCTCCGCTCGAGATTTATATAAAACTAGTTGAAGTGATCCTTTTTTCATCATATCCTATAACTCCCGAAACAGTTCTTGCAAAAAAAAAATGTCGCGTATCGGGGAAAACATTTTAGAAAAGGAGAACATTGCCGAACAAATGGAAAAAGTTTCCATCAAGGTAAGCCTGATTTTTCAAGCTATAAATAGGCAACGTGGAGTTTCGACAAAAAATGCGGGAAAATTGTCATGAGTCATTCACACAAAAGTTCATTGATTAGATTCGTTCTTAAAAAAAAGGCTATACAGGAGTTAATTGAGTTTATTGACTGTTCCACTTTTGACTTACCTTACTCCATTTCCTAATTCCGGTGTTCAGGGTTTAAAATTGTCAAACAATTATAATTGGGATATAACAATGTGTTGCAGTGCCCGCAGGTCAACATGTTTTTTTTTTAACTAAATGAGTAATTAATTTCTTTAATTGAAATGTCTTGCAACAAATAGAAAGGAATCAGTTGCAAAATAATAAACGAATGCAAATATCAAGTTTCATACCATTCGTCCTGTTATTTTGAGTCTAACAAAAATTATTTCCAAATATTTGAAAAAGATCTCCAGATAGCCTATATGCCTATACCTATGAACTAATAACGGCGCGTTCGTAAATTGATTTTTTTGGGTGATGCATCAGTCGATCGATTTGTTTGGTAGATGTCAAATCACTTCCCAATGCTTTCGCATACGTTTGTTAGTAATTTACGAACGCCAGCATCGATAAAAAAATCACTTCGATAGAAAAAATCAATTTACGAACACGCCGTAATAGTGTTTTTAAATGACATAAACTATTGACCGACCATCTGTCCTCGGAACAAATGCTTCAAACAAATGTCCAAATTCGGTATACCTCTCATGCGAATAATTTATTTCTAAGATAATGAAAATAAGAAACTTAAACTTTTTTTTAAGTTTTCCACCCATAGCTGTCGATTTTTAGCCATTGTACCTAGATCAAAGCCGAGAATACCAGCATGAGAATTGAAGGAACAGAAGAATAAAAACGTTACGATGTTTTGAACAGACAGCGTTCACGCAGATTTCCTGTTCTTTCGTGTTTTTAAAGCACCCTTCTTGAAATGTGCTGGTTTCCTTCTGTCGTTTTCTGCAATTGTATACTCAGCAAAAAAGCATGTGTTCGTGCTCAGCAGGACTTGGCCTTTCTTTTCCATGAATAAAGGAAATTGATGCTTTCGGGTTATTTTAGCAATCAGATTTGATTGAGCTGGACATTATTGTAGCGAAATAGAAGAGATCATGTGACCTTATGTATAACCAAAGAAGGCTATCGTTACTCAATAAAATTACAATTACAACAAGGATGGTTTTAACTTTTTTAACTCTATAATGCATAATTTTATGGAATGGGTGGTCTACTGATGCAGTAATTTTGATTCTTATGTATGGCATCAAAGATTTTTTTCTTTTTTGGCTCGAACTTATCGTTCCAGTCTTGTGGTTTTTAACTGTTATGCTTAACAGTTCACGTGGTATATAAGACGACCGTTCGTTCTTCGTGGGGTTATAAATGAGTTATTAAAATCAAATGCATCTGTTTTTTTAAAAGTAATAACATTTCTAATAAAGTTCTTCTGGTCACATTCCAGTTAGTCAGTTCGAGGCCACAGCTGTATTTTTTTATTATCGATCCACCCGATCCATTAATTAATGATCCATTCGTGTAAATTTTATATATTTTTTTAAAAGGTACACCGGGGAAGTTGGGAAAATTGCAGCGCATCCGTAATTTGATTTTTTGGGTGACATCACCCAGTAATCACTTTCCAACGCTTTTGCATACGTTTGTTTATAATTAACGAACGCCAGCATCGATTAAAAAAAATCACTTCGATAGAAAAAATCAATTTACGAAGAAGTCGTTACTTGTTTTTTTTACTGGAATAAGTATATATTTTCGAGATTTTTGATAAAATTGCAACATTAATTACACACAATAATCATTGAAAGATGCCTTAATAATCGTACCACAAACTTTTTTCAAAATTTTGGAAGGTTCGAGCAATAAAATAACATATTCTACCAGGAAAACACAAATTTGTTGAAAATTTCCTGAGAAAGCAAAGGGAAAATCTACCGTCCCCACTTACCCTTATAAGGCGGGGTAAGTGAAGATACCAGCAGTCCATAACAATTAACGTGATAACTTTTTTCGCTTTGCGTCTTTCAAGCTCATCTCTTCAGCATTTCTAAACAACATGTTCTGCATCACATTGGGCGCGATCTTATCAAAATTGATCCACTGCTGATTTTTTTATGATTTCTTAAAGTTGAACCAAAAACCGTACCCACTTAACCCGGTGTACCTTATTGTTCAGCAGTTCATTAATGGTGATTTTTTGCTTTTCTTTTGCTGTTTCTTTTTGAACATCTAGTAATTCATCATTAATTTGGAGTTTAGTACATCTTGTTTCTTCTATCTTAGTTCCTAATCTTAATCCACATCGCCGAGAGAAGGCGGGTTCGTCTACACATCCTATGGAACATTCCACATCATAATGGCTGGATTTCCTATTTATAAGCGATATAGTTAGTTTCTGTCGGTGGAAACACATTATCCCAACACCAAACGAATTGTACTTGTTACTCTACTTGTACCTTCACTCCCTTGGGATAGACCACTCAAAGGCAGTGCAAAGTTAATGAATATGAAATACGAATCAAGTTATGATGCACGATAGCACAGATGAAGAACCTAGATGTTTTTGTATAAATCTATATAAGGTACACCGGGGCAAGTGCAAACGGTTTTCACCATAGTTCAACTTTCACATGTCCTAGAAAAATATGTATATGTTCAAAAATTATCAATTATCGTTCGTTGCATCACTAAAATAGTTCTCAACAAATTCTTGTTGGAAGTGAAAAATTAAAAAATGTTGGTAAAAAGTAACGGTGCTTTTGTGAAAAAATTTCAAAATTTGCACTTGCCCCGTTTATGGGGGTAAGTGCAAACGCAATACTTTTTCCAAACTAATTCACAGAGGAGTCAGTGTATCGGTCTTAAAATGAATTGAATACATGTTCCGGTACGTTTTATCAACTTTGATTGATATGTTTGCTGTTTTCTTGCAATATTGATAACTTTTTGGAACTCCATTTTTGGTGACTGTTGTTTTAAGCAAAAGACCTTCATTTACTAATGCATTAAGGAATTTCGAACATCCGCTTCAGATACAACACTTTGGATACCCCTTCTGACCATTTTAATATAATGCTGAACCATTTTGGTGATGAATTTTCTGAAATGGCTTATGTTGCATGGCTTAAAGGTGCGTTTGCACTTACCCCGGTAGTGTCGTTTGCACTTGCCCCACAGTGTGGGTTGACAAGAACAAATATTATTTTCACAACTTTCGGGGTGTAATGAAAATTTATCATAAATTTTCTGCTTTCACTTGAATATCGATCTCAAACACTCACCTTTTAACGAAAATTCGGATTTGAATGCCCTTTTTTGTAGCCAAAATATGCAAAACAAAAACACACTGTTCATGTCTAGTACGAACTTGAATTCGTGTGTGATCAAACAGTGCCGTGTTTTTAGTGAAAAATTTAAAGAAAGTTTTGTTTATCTATGTCAGATTGTTTGTTTGGGTCTAAACAACAATTTCTAGAAGAAGAAATATTTTTTACTTTTTTTGTAACAGAGAAAAGATGAACGTTTGCACTTGCCCCGAGTTTGCACTTGCCCCGGTGTACCTTATATAAAAATGAATTTCTGTCTGTCTGTCTGTCTGTCTGTCTGTCTGTCTGTCTGTTCCCTATAGACTCGGAAACTACTGATCCGATTTGCGTGAAACTTGGCAGGTGGGGGTATTGGAGGCAGGGGAAGGTTCCCATTGTGGTTTGAGACCCCTCCCTTTCTCATGAAGGGGGGGAGGGGCCTCCCAAACAAAAGACAATTTTTTGCATAACTCGAGAACGCATCAAGCAAATGGTATCAAATTTGGCATGAAGTGGTATGTGGGAACGGGGAATATTTCAATAAATATAAGGTACCCCTCCCTCCTCTCAGTGGGGTAATAGGAAGGGGGGAGGGGGGCTACCTTACAATTTTTCATATAACTCGAAAACTATCCAAGATATTGGAACCAAATTTGGCATGGGAAGGTATTTTGATACGAAAAATATGTCAATGATTATTTGAGACCCCTCCCTCTTTACAGTTAAAAGGGGGAGGGACCTCTTTCATATTTTTTAAATAACTCAAAAACTAATAAAGCAAATGGAACCAAATTTGGCATGGGCGGATATTTGGGAACGTGACATGTTCTAATGATTGTTTGAGACCCCTTCCTTCTTCCAGCGGGGAGAAAGGAAAGAGGGAGGGAAGTTTCATACAATTTTTATTGCATAGCACAAAAACTACAACAACAAATGTAACCAAATTTGGCATGGAATAATATTTGGGTACGAGAAATGCTTCTATGAATATTTCGTATCCCTGACTCCTTCGAAAAGTAGGAGGAAAGAGGGAGAAGAGCTCTCACTTACAATTTTCAGTATAACTGGAGAGCTGATCGAGAAATTGAACCATATTTGGCATGTGAGGGTATTTGGATGCGAGAAATGTTTCTATTATAAATTGAACCCCGCCTTTTTTCAACGGAAGGATATAAAGGGGGAAAGGGGGGTTTCCATACAATTTTTTTTCATAACTCGAGAATTAATAGAGCAAATGAATTAAAATTTGGTATCAAAAAGTATTTGAGAACAAAAAAACCTTTTGTGAATATTAGGTTCTCCCCCCTCCATTCAATGGGGAACACGAAAGGGGGATTGTACTTCCTTTCAAGTTTATGCATAACTTAAGAATTTACAACGCAAATAATACCAAATTTGCCATGGGATGGTATTTTAATACGAGAAGATTTTTTATGTCAAACAATTCCTTTCTTGCAGTGGGTAATAGAATTGGAAATAAAGGAAGGGAAGAGAAAGGCTTACACTTAACTCTTTTTTTCCGAGAAATGGACAAAACTTCACATGGAAAATCATTTTGGTATGATTCTATGATTATCTGACACACCATCCTCCTTTCAGTGAGTAAGTACATAGGGAGGGAGGTGAGCCAATTACAATTTTGTTAGCATTAGTTCTCAATTTATGCTAACGAAGCCAACAAATGGAAACAAATATGGCATGGAAAGGTACTTGGTTAAGAGATATGTTTCTACGATTGTTATGGACCCTTACGTTTTACAGTGTAGGAGCTGAAAAAAGGTTGTTTCATATAAATTTTGTTGTTAGCTTAGCTTAGCTTAGCTTGATTGACTACTCACATCCACCTTAATCATTGAACCCGAAATGCTTTATCAACAGTTTTCAAATTAAAGATAATCTTTAAACAATTTTGTTGATTATTTTTTGAGGCATAGAAGTTAAAAACAAATGATTATACGTTTGTCAGTGTTTTGAAACGAATGCATTTCGAATTCCACGATCGCAGGCGTGGCTCAGTAGAACAAGTTCCACATCGCCAATGGTTGCTACTCCGTGATTGACCGAGGCCACGAATTTTGAACAAGGGTCAAAAGAATGGTTCTTGGGATTAGAAGCTCATTCTCAATGCACAAAACTGATGCTCTCTCTTTGACCATCAATAACGGCGCCGGCCACGTCCTAGTAGTCAATAGATAGTGAGGAAAACAGAGAAAGGGATGAAAGACATAAATTTGCGCTTTAGGACCGAGGTCACCTCTGCAACCTAGCAAAAAAAATCGTTTGGGAATGTGGGCAAAAGGATAAGATCTGGAAACACTTTTGACAAGTGTATGGATCTGACTTTTTTCAATCTTTCTATCTCCTAAAATTTTCGAATGATACTCTTAAATAATATTATAGACACCAGATGCTAATTTTTTCCTAAGGTTTTAGATAGTTGACTGAAGCTGTTGTAAATTATTGTTTGGAAATTGGCGGATACTCAAAAGTTTACTATCACACCTTTCTTATTTCTTTTTTTGTGTATCAAACCGAAATTCAAATATTTTGAAAATTTAATGTTTCTCAACTTCATTACTGTATGACCTAACTTCGCCTCATGTTTATTTTCTAGTCGAGCATATATATTAACTTTTAATGACTGTTTCTGCGACCACCCTACTTTATTTTAGAATAGATTCAAAAGACAATCTGGAAACTTGCTACTCCACACATGCCAAATATTTATATGTAGTTTATTACTCTACTGGTATTACTTTTTTGAAAACCTCTAACTTGAAGTATTCTTTAAAGGTCAAACATTCTACTTTAAACACCCAGATCTAAAAGAAAATAGTTATTTGCTCAAACTTTCTCTATCCCTATTGAAAATAACTAAAACCTTGAAAACATCTAACTTAAAATGCATAAAACAACTTTAGTGAATTTGTCACACTGTGTGTTTTTAATTGTTAATTTTTTATGAAACTAATTCTTACAAAGATTTAAAGCGATGTGAAATTTAAAGTAAATTCAAACTGTTTTAAATAAAATGAACGAGTTTTCATAATTTTTGAATGTTGGATATTCAATGCAATTTGGTATGAGTTCTTGAAATTGGGAAAAAAATATCTTCTTGTTTCTGTAACTCTCAACATCGATTTCTTTTTGACAGTTCAATAATCACCCACCGATTCTTTGAACTATATACTTGCTCGTTAATCGAACGATATTATGATTAAAGGGTGTGTCCGACTACCGAAACTACTCGATTACCGACTACCGATTTATAGATGTTAGAACGACCGACATAAGGGAGCATTCAATAATATTTCACTTATAAGTTAAAATATTGAAGTTATTAGAACAATCATAGAATTAATTTGGATTTTATCTCAGCTCCCAAAACATCCAAAACAAATTCGTTCTATTAATGAGCGAAACAAATCTGACTAAATCAAAAGGAATAACATAATATCAACATATTATCATTAACTCAAATTCCGTCAATCGGTAGTCCGATACTTAAATTGAAATTCTCGTTTAAACTATTGGAAGAATAATGTGGATTTTTGACGTATTTCAACCCACATGGGTATATGGTTCAATCGTAAATAACATAAAAAGTTGATGAAAAAACTTGCCAATTGGTTCTACCGTAAAAATAATGTTACAATGATTTGAGAAAATATAAATCAAAATAATACTTAGCTTGGGTTTTTGTTTATCTTCATCATGCCACGTTCGTTTGAGATCTTCGTATTTGCTATCAATTATACTTGTATGCAAAATCTCGGATTCGTACTTTTTCACCAACATTGTTCTTCACTTGCTTCTAAATTTCACGTTCCAACCGCGCAAAACTCAGCCAATAGGAAGCACCTGGGAAATTCTCTCCTACGTCCTCACAATATCCAATAGATCTTCATGATAAATCTTCGGTTTCGACTTAAGATATACTTCTGTTTCATATAAATTTTGTTGTTAAGCTTAAAAACTTATCAACCAATGGAACATTATTTGATACAAGAAGATTTTTGGGAACGAATAAAATGGGTATGATTATTAAAAATCACCCCACCATTCAGCAGGGGGGGGGGGGAGAAGGGCGCGGGAGGGGGGCTCTCTTATCAGTGTTTATCATAAATCCAGAATATATCAAGCAAAAACAACCATATTTCATCAGTTGGATTGTTTGCGTACGATTTATTTGAGACCCTCCTTTTTAAGGACGAAGCTTAAAGGAACATATTAAAATTATCAGATCTTTAACACAAATTTATGGTTCAAGGTTCAGAATATAAGTTTAAGTTATTTTTGGATTGCAATCCGCTCCAGCTGCAGCTCTCATTTTATAGCGGTTGCTTATGAATGATGTTATAATTTGATTTAAAATAATGCCAACAAAACAATAAACATTTGAGTGAATTCTGAAAATATCATTCGATTTTAAAAGGTGTAGCAAAGCACACCGGGTCAGCTAGTCTATATATATAAAAATGAATTTCTGTCTGTCTGTCTGTCTGTCTGTTCCCTATAGACTCGGAAACTACTGAACCGATTTACGTGAAATTTGGCAGGTGGGGGTATTGGAGGCAGGGGAAGGTTCTTATTGTGGTTTGAGACCCCTCCCTCTCTCATGAAGGGGGGGAGGGGCCAAAAGCAAACAAAAGACAATTTTTTGCATAACTCGAGAATCAATCAAGCAAATGGTATTATATTTGGCATGGGATGGATTTGGGAACGAAGAATATTTGTATGAATATCAGGTACCCCTCCCTCCTCTCAGTGGTGTTATAGGAAGGGGGGAGGGGGGCTACCTTACAAATTTTCATATAACTCGAGAACTTATCAAGATATTGGATCCAAATTTGGCATGGGATGGTATTTGGATACGAAAAATATTTCAATGTTTATTTGAGACCCCTCCCACTTTTCAGTAGGGAGATAGAAAGGGGGCAGGGGACCTCTTTTAAAGTTTTTTACATAGCTCAAAAACTAATTAAGCAAATGAAACCAAATTTGGCATGGGCGGGTATTTGGGAACGTGACATGTTCTAATGATTGTTTGAGACCCCTTTCTACTTCCAGCGGGTAGAAAGGAAAGAGGGAGGAAGTTTCATACAATTTTTACTGTATAACTCAAGAACTACTACAGCAAATGAAACCAAATTTTTCACGGAACAATATTTGAGTACGAGAAATGCTTCTATGAATATTTGGTATCCCTCACTTCTTCGAAGAGGAGGATGAAAAGAAGGAGGAGAGGTCTCCCTTACAATTTTTAGTATAACTGGAGAGCTGACTGAAATTGAACCATATTTGGCATGTGAGGGTATTTGGATACGAGAAATGTTTCTATTATAAATTGAAGTCCCATCTTTTAGCGGAAAGATATAAAGGGAGAAACGGGGGCATCCATACATTTTTTTTGCATAGCTCGAGAATTAATCGAGCAAATAAAAACCAAATTTGGCATCAAAAAGTGTTTGAGTACGAAAAATACTTTTATGAATATTAAGTTCTCACCTCTCTATTCAATGGGGAGAACATAAAGGAGGATGGTACTCCCTTTCAAGTTTATGCACAACTCAAGAATTTACTAAGCAAATAAAACCAGATTATGCATGTGATGGTATTTCAACACGAGAAATTCTTCTATGTGAAACAATTCCTTTCTTGCAGTAGGATTATAGAATTGGGAATATGGGAAGGGAAGAGGAAAGCTTACATTTAACTTTTTTTTTTACAAAATCCGAGAAATGGACAAAACTCAACTTGGGTATGGTATCAACCAATGGAACTATATCTGATATAAGAGGATTTTTGGGAACGAAAAAAATGGGTGTGATTATTAAGGATCACCATCTCCATTCCGTAAGGAGTGAAAGGGAGGACAGGGGGTGCTCTCTTATCAGTTTTTTAGCATAAATCCAGAACATATCAAACAAAAACAACCACAATTTATAAGTTAGATTGTTTGCGAACGATTAATTTGGGACCCTGCTTTTTTAGGGCGAAGCTTAAGGAAACCGATAAAAATTATCAAATCTTCAACACAAATTTATAGATCAAGATTCAAAATATAAGTTTAAGTTATCTTTGTGTTGCAAATCGAAACTCCAGCTGCAGCTCTCATTTTATAGCGATTGCTTTGAACTACGTTACAATTTGATTTAAATAAAATAATCCTAAGAAAACAATAAAAATTCAAATAATTCCTATAATATCATTTGATTTTGAAAGGTGTAGCAAAGCACACCGGGTTAGCTAGTATCTCTATAAAGATGATAAGGAGATTTCTTTTTTGGTGAAAAATTAATACAAGAAGTACGAAACTATCCCTCATAAAAATTTATTTGAGAAAATGCGTACCTACTTTGATTTTTTTTTTATTTTAATATTTTTTAACGTATCCTTAACTTTTCATTAAAAAATTTGATATTTGTTGAAACTTTGAAATAGATGGAAATACAATTTTTTTTAATTACTAAAATATTATTCGGAAATAAATATAACTAAATATTTTTCGGAAATAGATAGATATAACTAGATATAACCAACAAATGTGGCTCTGGTTTTTTTTTCTTTAAATTCAGTAAATCATTTTTAAATATTCATTGCAATACTACCGTTTTTTTTTTTATAAAAAGCCTTAATAAATAAATCTAGGATTTAAAAAAAATCTCAAAAACCTCGCCCTGACAGATGTTTTGAAAACCCCTTGGAGCTGTTTTCCAGCCTATTGCAGATTTTAATTTTCAAAGAATAATAGCTACGTAAAACTCAATTCAACTAATCAATTACTAATCAATTACATAGGAAAATATGTGAGTGCGGGGGTTAACTTTGATGAAATTGTCTTCCACGATATTTCTTTCGAAATTAAAATTTCTTCAAAGATTGTTTTATTTGTTCATATCTTATACAGGCCCCGTTCGTTTTTGGCAACATTCGATTTTGGCAACATTCGATTTTGGCAACATCTGATTTTGGCACATGTGCCAAAATCGAACGGTTTTTAGAAACGACATGACCTTTTCGTTTTCTGTATAACAGGACCAATATAATTTAGACAAAAACCAAAAATACGTTTTTACGTTCAGAAATGGTGATAGAATACAACAACAAAAACAAAAATTTTTCAAAAAATTTATAAAGTACAGTAAGGTTTTTTTTTACACTGATATACGTACCGCGTAAAAAAAAACCGTGTAAAAAAAAACCGTGTTAATTCCCGAAAACCGTGTAAAAAAAAACCGTGTTAATTCCCGAAAACCGTGTAAAAAAAGACCATTCGAATTCTGCAGCTTTGAAGTTCTGACACTTAAGACCTGAGACCTGAGACTTGAGACATAAGACCTGGACTTGAAAATGTAGACTAGAGACATGAGACCTGAGACTTTAGACATGACACCTGAGACCTAAGTCCAGAGACCTGAGATCTGAGACATGAAACCTGAGACTTGAAGAATGAGACCAAAGACATGGGACATTAGACCTGAGACCTGAGACTAGAAACCTAAGACACCTAAGGAAAGCATTCGACACAATAGACCACGCCTTGCTGTTGCAAAAATTGGATTGGTATGGCATACGAGGTCAGCCTCATCGGTTAATTGAGAGCTACATAACAGATCGACAACAATTCGTGTCTCTGAAAGGACACTCAAGTAGCAAAAAATTCATTACAACGGGAGTACCACAAGGGAGTAACCTAGGTCCGCTGATGTTTCTAGTTTTTATCAACGATCTTCCACAACTGAACCTACATGGCAAAGTTCGGCTCTTTGCAGATGACACCATAATATCATATAGTCACTCCAACCCCCTCCAGATTGTGGAATGGATCGGTAATGACCTGCAAGTCCTTCAGCAATACTTCGATTGTAACCTGCTTTCGCTCAACCTATCAAAAACATCGTACATGTTGTTCAACTCCGGTCGTCGCTCCATACCACAGCTGCCATTAATCCGTATAGGTAATACGATTATTGAACGAGTGCGCCAGTTCAAATATCTGGGATTACTTCTGGACGATACTCTATGCTGGTCACCCCACATAGAGCAACTGAAACGAACACTCGCTCCGGTCTGTGGTGCAATATGGAAAATATCAGCGTTTATTCCTACGCACTGGCTGAAAAACGTTTACTTCGCGCTTTTCCACTCGAGGTTACAATACCTAGTATCGCTGTGGGGCAAAGCATGTAAAAGCCGCCTCAGGGAACTGCAAACCATGCAAAACCGTGTCCTCAAGACTATCTTCAAGTTGCCTTATTTATATCCTTCTGAGTTGTTATATGGCATGAACAACTCGATACTTCCAATACGAGGTGCCCAGGAATTCCAAACGTTAATGTTCACCCACAAACTCCTGACAAGCAGAGAATCCCACCACAATTTGCGCCTCGAGAGAATGGCGTCGCACCGCTTGTCCAGAAACGCAAATCATCTCCGCCTATCCCGTGTAAGGACGGAATACGGGAAAAAGAAACCCAGCTACTTTGCCAGTAAACTCTACAACAACCTGCCAGAGACCCTGAAACGGTCTTCAACGCCCTCGCGATTCAAAGCGCAACTGTTATCGATCTGCAAGCAGAACATAAACCGCTTCCTCCGCTAAAAAATTATTTGTGCCACACGTCTTATTAATATCATCTTTTCGCTCTCGCCCCTCCACCTAGCCCACCGCCGCCCAAACGCCGCTCCAAACCACCGCCACCCACCCGCCACCCGCCACCTCCCATCAGAAACGCACCACCGCAGCAGCCACAAAAAGCTACGAATATGTATAATACAAGTGTAACACCCTATTTATTATATTGTATAAAATTGTGAAATAGCAAATGAAAAGTGCCAAGCACTCCTTCACAGAGCATTATCTCGCTCACTGGAGTGCTCATACATATTTTGGAATACCTAATATTGTAAACGAATTGTTAAAATTGTTTTGACAGGGTTTTGTGCCTGTTGGAGAAGAGGCTTGAGAGAAGCTTAACTCCAGCGGGCTTTCCCTGTCCGAGGAAAAAATAAATAATAAATAAAAAAAAAAAAAAAAAAAAAAAAAAACACGAGACCTGATACCTGAGACATGGGACATGGGACCTGAGACATGAGACTTGAGACTTAAGACATGACACCTGAGACCTGAGATATGAGACAAGAGGCATGAGACATGAGATATGAGACCTGAGACCTGAGACATGAGACATGAGACATAAGACATGAGACCTGAGGTATGAGACAAGAGCCATGAAAGATTAGACCTGAGACATGAGACTTTAGACCTGAGACAAGCTACTAGTGTTATTACCGCGAAAAATTATATAAGCTTCGATTACAACTTGCGACCCCTCTAGTGAAAGGGTTTGACTTGTAGGTGACGAAAAACAGTGTCGCGACTTCGCTAGTCCAAGCTACTAGTGTTAGTACCGCGAAATATTAGTTTAGCTCCGATTTCAACTTTCGACCGGTCAAGTGAAAGGGTTTGACTTGTAGGTAACGAAAAATAGTGTCGCGACTTCGCTAGTACAAGCTACTAGTGTTAGTACCGCGAGAAATTAGTTAAGCTCCGATTTCAACTTGCGACCCCTGTAATAGAAGGGTTTGACTTGTAGGTGATGAAAACTAGTGTCGCGACTTCGCTAGTACAAGCTACTAGGATTAGTACCGCGAAAAATTAGTTTAGCTCCAATTTCAACTTTCGACCCCTCTAGTGAAAGGGTTTGACTTGTAGGTGACGAAAAACAGTGTCGCGAAATTGCTAGTCCAAGCTACTAGTGTTAGTACCGCGAAATATTAGTTTAGCTTCAATTTCAACTTTCGACCAGTCAAGTGAAAGGGTTTGACTTGTAGATGACGAAAAATAGTGTCGCGACTTCGCTAGTACAAGCTACTAGTGTTAGTACCGCGAGAAATTAGTTAAGCTCCGATTTAGACTTGCGACCCCTCTAGTTAAAGGGTTTGACTTGTAGGTGACGAAAACAGTGTCACGAAATCGCTAGTCCAAACTACTAGTGTTAGTACCGCGAAATATTAGTTTAGCTCCGATTTCAACTTTCGACCGGTCAAGTGAAAGGGTTTGACTTGTAGGTAACGAAAAATAGTGTCGCGATTTCGCTAGTACAAGCTACTAGGATTAGTACCGCGAGAAATTAGTTAAGCTCCGATTTAGACTTGCGACCCCTCTAGTGAAAGGGTTTGACTTGTAGATGACGAAAAATAGAGTTGCGATTTCGCTTGTACAAGCTACTAGTGTTAGTATCGCGAGAAATTAGTTAAGCTCCGATTTCAACTTTCGACCCGTCAAGTGAAAGGGATTGACTTCTTGGTGATATTGGTTACAGGGGGTAATCTTGAGAATCCGGAGAATTGAATAGTATTTAAAGTGTATGTTTTATATTTTGTATCACGTTTTGTTTTAATAACTGGCAAAATAAATCAAAACGCGCAAGCAGAAGCTGCAGCACCCAGCTGAAAATTGAGTAAAATCATCATTCTAGAGAGCTCTGAGAGCTGTGAGCCCGTGCGTTTTTTGATTGTTTGAAAATTTGAACAAGATGCTACAAATTATCGAAAATTTTTATCAAACATCGCATTCTTTGAAAAATTAGCGGTTAATGAAAATATAACTTCAAAATTTTTATCCATCCAATCATGAATTTTTATGATTTCAGCTAGTAGAATTTGGTACAGTGTTTTTCACCCCTAACTGTTTGTTGAACCCTCATGCTTTTTTCCATAAAAACATTTATGGTTAAAAAAATATAAAATTTAATTCGAACAAAGCCAAAAACTACTGCAATTGGTGCTTCATGCATTACGACATTACAAATACATCACAACTTGTGGAACCAATAATTTTTCTGACTACCTCAATTTTATGTGCAATCAACTTTAAAACTTTTTTGTACAAACGGTATGATTATCTGCGGAAATAATGTTTTTAAAGGCCATTGAAGTTGAAAACTGTTGCATGATGCACCAGATGCACCAGACGGTATCTCTGTTTAAAAGACATACGTTGTCTATGCCGATTTAGGCTTTGTAGACTGAATTAATTACGTTGAAAATTTAAGATTAACATTTAACTCCAATACCGAGATAGGAATCGAACCCATGCCATCAGTGGACCAGCGATTACCGTCTTACCACGCTAACCACTCGACCAGCGAGACGTATCTCACAACTAACCTTGAGTTCTGTTTGCTTCAAACACTTTAACTTAATAGGTCGCAGATTGAAATCGGAAATGAAACTTCTTTCTACCGGTAATAACACTAGTAGCTTGTAATAGCGAACTCGCGACACTATTTTTCATCACCTAAAAGTCAAACCCTTTCATTTGACCGGTCGAAAGTTGAAATCGGAGCTAGACTTATTTCTCGTGGTACTAACACTAGTAGCTTGTACTAGCGAAGTCGCGACACTATTTTTCGTCATCTGCAAGTCAAACCCTTTTACTAGAGGGGTCGCAGGTTGAAATCGGAGCTAAACTAATTTCTCGCGGTACTAATCCTAGTAGCTTGTACTAGCGAAGTCATGACACTATTTTTCGTCAACTACAAGTAAAACCCTTTCATTTGACCGGTCGAAAGTTGAAATCGGAGCTAAACTAATTTCTCGTGGTACTAACACTAGTAGCTTGTACTAGCGAAGTCGCGACACTATTTTTCGTCATCTACAAGTCAAACCCTTTTACTAGAGGGGTCGCAGGTTGAAATCGGAGCTTAACTAATTTCTCGCGGTACTAATCCTAGTAGCTTGTACTAGCGAAGTCGCGACATTGTTTTTCGTCATCTGCAAGTCAAACCCTTTCATTAGAGGGGTCGCAAGTATAAATCGGAGTTTAACTAGTTTTCGCGGTACTAACACTAGTAGCTTGTACTAGCGAAGTCGCGACACTATTTTTCGTCATCTACAAGTCAAACCCTTTCACTAGAGGGGTCGAAAGTTGAAATCGGAGCTAAACTAATTTTTCGAGGTACTAATCCTAGTAGCTTGTACTAGCGAAGTCGCGACACTAGTTTTCATCACCTACAAGTCAAACCCTTTTATAACAGGGGTCGCAAGTTGAAATCGGAGCTTAACTAATTTCTCGCGGTACTAACACTAGTAGCTTGTACTAGCGAAGTCGCGACACTGTTTTTCGTCATCTGCAAGTCAAACCCTTTCATTAGAGGGGTCGCAAGTATAAATCGGAGTTTAACCAGTTTCTCGCGGTACTAACACTAGTAGCTTGTACTAGCGAAGTCGCGACACTATTTTTCGTCATCTACAAGTCAAAACCTTTCATTAGAGGGGTCGCATGTAGAAATCGGAGCTAAACTTGTTTCTCGCGGTTGTTACCGTTAGTAACAGTTTATAGTTTGCATGTCGGTTTTTGTTTATTTATTCCATGTTTATTGTTTAATTTATTTATTTATTCATTTTATAAATGTTAGGCAATAAATTTCAAATTTGAATTAAATAATGGCTAGATAAAATAGACGTCACAAACATATAACAGCACACGTATAACATCACAACACAAAGAGGCGAAATATAGTTCAGTGGGTGACAATGGTAAAGAAGACGGTTGACAGATCGAGGCAGAAGACCGGATGAAGTTCTCTTTCGGGTGGTAACCGCTGAACCAGAAGAACGTCTGCGCGTGTTGCCAAGTTTAAGGCTATTTCGCGTACCTCGGACAGTTGCTTTAGACTGTGGGCCAGTAAATCAGCCCTTTCGGTGCTCGGAGCGTAACTTAGGTCGTCCGTGTCGTAAATTGGGACACAAATCCAACGGAACTCCTGTGCTAGATGGAATCCGTGCCCGTGCCGTTAAGAACTGGAGAATTATATCCAGCGGCACGTGTCGAGCCGTCCCCAAGACCAGCGATCTGCCGAGCCAACTACTAAACAGTCCCCAAAGAAAACCTCCAAGAACCACCCCGAAAGGTCCTCAGCCACCACTAGAGCTCGACGGTCCCCGCCAGAGACCCGGCAAGCCCAGAAACCAGGAATCAGACGTTTGTCTGATGATCCTCGAACACCACTAAGCGAGAGATCAGCCGCCGACCAAGCGCCGGCGCATCCGAATCACCACCATAGCCGCCACCAGAACCACGACCAGAACCACCACCGGATCCACCACCAGAACAACCACCAGAACCATCACCAGAAGAGCCCTAGAGTTGCCGCTCAAGCCGTCACCACGTGGACACAATCCCTCGTCGCAGGCCTGCTAAACGGTGAGAATACCGCCCTAAACACACAATACACAAGACACCTTACACAACATACAGATTTTATAAACACTCAATAAAACACGAATTTGAAACGATATCACTGTTTATAACATCCACATATCACATCCGAGTCCTGGGTTCTGTGAGTAAGCACAAAGCCGACCTTGAGGTC
The DNA here is from genome assembly GCF_029784155.1 of Uranotaenia lowii. Lineage (NCBI taxonomy): Eukaryota > Metazoa > Arthropoda > Insecta > Diptera > Culicidae > Uranotaenia > Uranotaenia lowii. Next base: position 150,083,918 of record NC_073693.1, read on the forward strand.
CTTCGTTTGACATCCAGATCGAGCTAGCCAGTGCAAAAGAAGGTGATGTATACCCACCCTCACTGATCCCCAGAGGAACGACCAGGGATCCGAGGGCTTAGACCCCGTCCCCTCTGGACGTGTGGTAATACGGTACTAATTCTAGTAGCTTGTCTCCGGTCTCAGGTCCAAAGTCTCATGTCTCAGGTCTCAGGTCTCATGTTTCATGGCTCTTGTCTCTTGCCTCAGGTCTCATGTCTTATGTCTCATGCCTCATGTCTCATGTCCCATGTCTCAGGTCTAAAGTCTCATGTTTCACGGCTCTTGTCTCATGCCTCAGGTCTCAGGTCTCAGGTCTCATGTCTCAATTCTCATGTCTCAAGTCTAATATCCCTTGTCTCAGCTTCCAGGTCTCAGGTCTCATGTCTAATTTCTAATGTTTCATGTCTCATGTCTCATGTCTCATGTCTCATGTCTCATGTCTCAGGTCTCAGGTCTCAGGTCTCAGGTCTCAAGTCTCAGGTCTCAGGTCTCAGGTCCCAGGTCTTAGGTCTCATGTATCATGTTCTTAGTCTAAGAGATAAGATTTTCCCAACTTCAAAAAGATTCTAAGTGTTTTCCGTTGAAAAGGACTTAGAATATTTTCTCTCAAAAATCGTGTTAATTCGCGAAAACCGTGTAAAAAAAAACCGTGTTAATTCCCGAAAACCGTGTAAAAAAAGCCGTGTAAAAAAAAACCGCGTAAAAAAAAACCGTGTAAAAAAAAACCTAGGTGTACTCAAAAATTACAAAAAGATGAAAAATTCAAAAAGTTAAGAAACAAATTCAAACAAAAGACTGAAAATGATAAAAACAACTGGAAAATGATGAAGAATGATGAAAACTGCAAATGAAACAAATGAAAACAAACATTCTAAACAAAATAAGAAAAGTGAAAAATGCATCAAAAACATGATGAAAAAAATTAGAAATTACTTCAAATGGTCGGAAATTGACTAAAAATATCGTTTTTGATAATAATAACAACTATTTTGTAAAAATAACTGAAAAAAAAATTGAGAAAAAAAACCGTTCGATTTTGGCAACATTCGATTTTGGCAACACAAAATGTACGGGCATGTTGCCAAAATCGAACGGGGTCTGTAATTTACTTAGTTGAATGATCACTGCTGAACATCAAGTTTATGAACGAATATTGCTGAACGTAACGAGTTCACTTTCTCTGTTTCACTGCTGCTTTCTAGTTACAGCCATTTAGGTTGTTCATTTGCTAAGAATCTATCTGTCAACAACAGCGGCATAATATCGCTTGCACATAACCTGCTTGAAGTACATCTATTCCAATGATTATCGCTAAGTCGGATTGATTATTGAATTAGAAACCTGTTGCTTTAGCTTTACTAAACCATAATATTTTTCGTAAATTTAAAAGAAAATTTCGCACATTCATCTCATTTGCCTTCGAATTATTCTTGAAACTTTGCTATGTATTTGCTGCATACTCCCTACCTACTGCGCACATGGTCTCTTTTCTCCCATTGCCATTTATCGTCAACATCAACAATTTTTGTAGTTGTATTGCAATTTACACGAAACGAACAGTAGGTATTTGCGGATGAACCTTATGTTTGTTTTATTTTTCTTCCGAAAGTGAAAAGAGGTTTTTTCGAGGTGTTGTGAAATAAGTGTAACTTTAGAATCATAAAACATTACATCGTTTATCAGCAACCCAACCTAACTGAAATGATTTTTTTCAATTTACAGAATGTACGAAAAGTGCTAACAGAAAGTGGAGCAAACGTGTCGTCTCCCATTATGGATCATCAACAAGAGAAGGTCCAATCCAGCGATTCCAAGGAAATGACGGCCGTTCAGAAGGTTGGGCAAACACCTTTCGATCCGTCGATTGAGCCTCTACTGAAAGAGAATCCTCGACGCTTCGTCATCTTTCCGATCCAATACCATGATATTTGGCAAATGTATAAGAAAGTAAGTAATAAACCATATAAGAATACATTTTATTCAACTATCATTGGCCCTTCATTTTCTCATAGGCCGAAGCGTCTTTCTGGACCGTCGAAGAAGTTGACCTCTCGAAGGATTTAGCTGACTGGGGAAAACTGAAGTCTGGAGAGAAGCATTTCATTTCCCACGTATTGGCCTTCTTCGCTGCTTCCGATGGTATTGTTAATGAGAACTTGGTTGAGCGCTTTAGTCAAGAGGTTCAGGTGACCGAAGCTCGCTGTTTCTACGGATTCCAGATTGCGATGGAAAATGTTCACAGCGAGATGTATTCACTGCTGATTGATACTTACATAAGGGATTCTAAAGAAAGGTATGATTATAGTTGTACGAATCATAACGTTTCGGGTGAAAATAAATAAATTGCTGAAGCCCGGCAATAGGATTCGTATTACAGCTGATCTAATCAAGAATTTGTTTTGTTTGATATCTTCTATTCTGGTTTCTATTACCAACAGAGATTACCTCTTCAACGCTATCGAAACGCTACCGTGTGTGAAGAAAAAGGCGGATTGGGCATTAAATTGGATCTCCAGTAAACGTGCTAACTTCGGAGAACGCATTGTGGCTTTTGCAGCAGTTGAGGGAATATTCTTCAGTGGTAGCTTTGCTGCTATCTTTTGGCTGAAAAAGCGGGGTCTGATGCCTGGACTTACTTTCTCCAACGAGCTGATATCTCGCGACGAAGGCCTCCATACCGATTTTGCTTGCTTAATGTTTAAATATCTGGTTCAAAAGCCGTCCCAAGAACGGGTTATTGAAATAATTCGGGAAGCTGTTGTAATTGAGCAAGAATTTTTGACGAAAGCTCTTCCAGTAGATCTATTGGGTATGAACTGTGAACTGATGTCCCAATATATAGAATTTGTAGCCGATCGATTGCTTATGGAGTTGGGCATTGACAAGGTACATTTTGCTGTTAACAAAAATGCAATAGCATTGAATGACCAGTTTTTTTTTTATTTTTCTAGATATACAATACTAAAAACCCTTTCAGCTTTATGGAGTTCATCTCGCTGGAAGGTAAGACTAATTTCTTCGAGAAGAAGGTAGGAGAGTATCAAAAATGGGGAGTGATGGCCAACCGTCTTGACAACGTGTTCACATTAGACGCTGATTTCTGAGGCTTAGCGAGGTACCGCTTGAAACGTTAAGGATATAAACGTGAGACGTGTTTAGTGTTCAAGATTAAACATAAACATAATCTTTTATCCTGTGACCGCTTCATTTCTTAGTGACGCTTCGCAAGATCAATTGCACAAATATATATTTATAGGCTCCAATAAGCGAGCACGTGATGTGGTTTTGTTTGTGAGAATAATTGCGGAGCAATAGTGTATAACTGTTTATTTTATAGCTGAGAATCATAGAACTCCATTACTAAGAGAAGATTAATGTATACACTTAGATCGAGTAAGACTTTTTTCAGTGACCTTTTTTGACGACGGTAACTCACATTTACCGATCAGAATGTTAATCTGAAGCAATAGGTACGCAAAACATAGCTTGTTTAGGGAAGAGTAATCTTAGACCATTATAACAAAACCATCCCGTAGCATTATTATTATTCGAGCTTACTTTGTAAACTATATTTTACGGATTCGGATCTCTAAAATTTGTAAATAACTTACAATAAATCAACTCGTAAACGAACCCTTGTTTTATTTTTTTTTTTGGTTGGAGAAAATATGTTTCGTCGAGATGAATGAGCTTAAAGGTTTAGAATAAAATTAAAAGACCGCTAACTAAGGCTGATTTCTGAGTAAATAAAACAACTTGAGTTTCTCATAAAAGGTTATTTTCTTAGAACGTACCAATTCTCCGATACTGAACCGACTCTCACCGATCAAATCGCTGATCGATTGAATCTGGAAAGTTCAAGATGCTCGAGAATACCTCATTAACCTTCCCACGCCGTAAATGTCAATGTTACCCGAAGCTCATATAAAAAATCAGTTTCATTCCAAGTATGTTCTATGACAAGCCACGGAGGATATTGGGATGAATAAACCCGTTGGGCTTAATATCCCGGAAAAAAGTATGTTCTATGAAAATAGTATTCAGATTAACGAAATAAAACACTAAGATTTGTGTTGAAAAAATCAAGTACAGGCTAAGCAAAGTAAAAAATAACGATTAAATCTTCCATTGAAACCTCACATTTTTTTATGTTGAATGTACCTGAAAAAATGACAAGCCGTCAAAACTTTCATTAGTGTCATATTGGTACTAGGAAGGATCTAAGTTAAAAAAATCAATCAGAAACAACGTCTTGTCTTAACCTTCCGTTACGGTTGAAAAAAGGACTATTAGCCTATCTTCAAAACTGCTGAACAGATTTTGATAAATTATACCATTTTGAAATTGTCTACATGTTAACTATCTATTTATGAAGAAAAAAAAAATTTTGTTAGTGTCCGAAAATTCAGCCAAAAGACAAAATGGTCAAAAAAGATGGTGCTTTTGAACAAAGATGGTGCTTTTGAACAAAGATCGTGACCATCCCGGTTGAAATTTCACTATGTCAACTTTGGCTGCTTTAAAAATTCATTTGAAGTTACCAATTTTTTGGATTCCGATGTTATATATCATGAATGGAAATATAATTTCTTTTTTTTTTTATAATTTACAACTAGTTTTGAAAAGGCCTTTATCTTTTACCAAGTTTAAATGTGTCGAGGGTATTCGTTTCACTAGTTATTAGGGAAGAGGGCCGTAATAGACGCGGCGACTCAACAGTAAACACTTTAAACAAGGCAAAAAGGTAGGGATTTATAGGGGTTATTCTTCAATATCAGTTTTCCATTAGGGTCAGGCAACCAATATACCTCACTCCCCAAAAATATGGGAGATATGCCATGCGCACCTCTATGTGAGCAAAGTTCTTACTAAACGTAGAAATATTTAGTAAAATGATCAAAGTGTCCTGGGAAAAAATGTATCAGAAAAAAGATATTAAAATATATATTACAGTAACCATATACATTTAAAAATGGAAGACGAAATGACATGAGTCGAATCATAACTAGGATTTCCGGGTTAAATGCGTGCATTGTTCATGCTATGTTTTTTTTCAACCTTATCGAGTGATTTTTATCCTACTTTTGACGTGTTTTGAGATTATTGTCACCTTCGATTTATGTTAATAAGTAATGTTATGTTGCCTTTCCGAACCAATTTAAAGATAATCACGAATATTAACGCTCTCTGGAGCCCCGACTATTAATGTAAAAGCTTATATTCCAACATCTTCGGATTCACATGGGATAGTTCTTGTTGAATTGTTTAGCGCACCCAGTTGCTGATTACGAGAACGAAAAAGGAAAAATAAAACATTTTCTAACAGCTTCAATTGCTCTCTGGAGCCACGATTTTCGAAATCATCGTTTAAAGCCACCTTGATTGTTATCAGTATTCATCACAGGGCTGATTTCATACACGCAGCGAAAAGATTTTTTATTTCAAAGGAAAGTGCCGCAAAAACAAAGGATTTTTTCATTTCATTTTGGGATAAATAAAAATTCCTTTGGTTCAAATGCATTTTTCTTTTTTTCGAAGAATTTTTCTTTTGAAAAATCTTTGAACCAAAATTCTAATCCTTTGAAACAAAAAACAGTTTCATTAAATACAAAGTTGTTTTCATTTGCTACAATGTAACGAAGATTTAGATTTAAAAGCATTTATTCTTTGAACTCTTTCCCATTTATTCCAATTGGAAGAAATATTTTCTGTTGTTCCGAAGTTCCTATTAGGAATTTTAAACAATAAAAAGAAAAATATAACATTTTTAATTCTTTTTTATTCACGAACTTAAGAAAAACAATGGTTCACTATATAGTTGAATGATCCAATCCTAAATTTCGGTGACAAAGTTTACCAGTCTGGCGTAAAGGCATTTCTTCGTGGGCTGACTTCCGGAAGCAAGTCCCGTTGCTGTCTTTCCTCGCCATCCGACTGGTAGTTGCCGCTGAAGATCGGGCCGAAAATAAACTAACCACTATTGGGGTGCAATGAGCAGTGGTTCTGTACAATGCAAGCGCTTATAAAAATTCTTAAATATTCCCTTTTTTATTAACAGATATACTTACCATTCTTCATCCTGAATTCTCCTAAGCTAACTGTGATTAACTGGTTTAGATATAACACAAGCGCCAAACTCAATTCTATTTTTCTGTTTGAAGTTTTTATTTAAAGAAATTATTCCTTTTCTTCGAAAGCATTTTTCTTTGGTTAAAAGAAAATTTACTTTGTTTCAAAAGAAATATGCAATTAAACAAATGTTTTTTAAATCAGAAAAATTCTTTAAAATCAAAGTCCAAAATTATTCGATTCAAAAAATTTAATTATCCTTTCAAAAAATATTCATTTGAATCAAAACCATAATTCATTGATTCAAAGAAAACAAGAGTTTGATTCCAAAAAATGAATTTTTTGATTCAAAGTCAGTTTTGTTTTGTTTCAAAATCCAAGTTTTCTCTGCGTGTATGTGTTGACAGTTGATTATTATAAACGACTTTTACTGCTCTTGAATTAAAATTTGAAGCTCTCAGAACGTTCCTAAAATTTTAAATGTAAATTGATTAACAATCAAACAACGCGAGCATCAAAACCAGGGTTGGTGAATTTCGCTCGTCACGCTTGACCTGACTGTTTTGTTTCATCAATCGACCGGCACCGTAGGGGAGGAGCGGGCTATATGCGCCTATTAAGCAGAACACTGATTTAATCAAATATCACATCGAATATGTGTACAAAAACTACACAGTAAACGAAAATTACCGAGCTCGGTAATTTTGTTACCGAAATCCTAACATGTGTAAATCGTTAAACTATTCGGTAATTTTTTCGGTAAAAAATACCGACAGTTTAACGATTTACACATGTTAGGATTTCGGTAACAAAATTACCGAACTCGGTAATTTTCGTTTACTGTGTATATACACGTGTGCAGGCATCTGTTTTCTATACATTGGAGTAATTTTTATGTTAAAATTTTCTTCTGTTTCCAAGAAAATGATTTTATTATAAGTGTTGTCTAAAATGCCGAACCTCAAACCGTGCGGGCTAAATGCGCCTATTTATGATTTGAACAAAATTTTTGTTTTTTTGCCATATAATTTCATTGAAACTGCTAGAAAGTAATAATTTCCGTACGACAAAGCTGAAGTTTTATAAAAATATATGTATATTATAACTTTATGGAATAAAACAAAAGTTAGGGTTGCCATGCTATGGAGGCAGTTCATCCTTGAGAAAAACTGTATCAAATCTGTTTTAAGTTCTTCAATTCTCTCTTAAGATGTTATTCAGAGCTTAGATTTGAAGGTTCAATGATAAAAATCATTTATTTATTCTATTTAACCTGTTATTTTAGGATGGAGGCATTTTACAAACATGATGGGGGCATACAAAAACACTCGAATATTCCAATATTTATTTCATTATTAAACCTCCGCAAAAGCTGAAATATGTTTAATTTCTGAAGTTCATTTGAGTAAGAAACAAAAACCATCCTAGTTTTTGTTTTAAGCTTCTTTACGTATAATTTTTAAAAGTCGAAATATTACATCAAAATGTACCAAAACCTTGTATGATTTTTAAATTTTTTTTGAGTTTGTAAATTTATAAAATTCTTTCTTGCCTTATGTTCTAAGCGTATCACCCTCAAAATGCATTGGTTAGATAAGCTGTCTAGTCAGCCTTTTCACCAAACAGCCGTAGGGTCATTTAACCCGATAGGCCCATTTAGGAAACCTTACCCCTACTCAATTGACGGACCCTCACTACTCGCATGACGGATAAAGCAAGGTCTTTTGATACACTAGGTTCTCCGACTTTCACAGTAAGTAGGCGAGGAGTGAGCGGGGCTCTCAATGAGTTTGTTTATTTTTTGCTCAGCTTTTCGGTGGTTTGTAGGTAAACAAACTTCATGAGTTCCATATAGTTGCATAGCCTACATAGCCAAAATGGCTGAATCGGAAATTAGATATTCGGTAACACCTCCTGAATATATACACACCTTGGGATAAAGCACGACAATGGGAGTTATTAGGCAAACACTAGCGACACCATGTCCTCCGTAGAAAAGTTTAGATTAGTTAGTGAGCTTTTGGAAAGCTTTTGAAAACAGTCATACATTTGTCCTAACTACAAAACGTCAAAAATTTACCTGACATTACGGATAATCAACATTTCTACGTCTTGCGACTGGCGAAGCTCTACACATGGTCAAATTTCTCCTGCGAGTTACTGGCAAGGCTTTTCACACTTCGATCGGCCACACTGCTGACGGCTAGTTGAACGACTTGCTGACAGGGAGTAACAATAGCAATAAAAAACTGAAAACCGGCTTGGCAGGAGCAAAAATAATAATATCCTGGTTTACAGTTCTTGTGAACTCGGACGCGAACGTGAACGTGAACTCGCACCACAGTGAACAAATATTCCGCAGTGATCGGTGAAATCTCCAAAATTAGCAACAGGTTTGTTAAATTACAGATAGAAATTAGTTTCCATCTTTCCATCATTAAATGAATAAATGTTTTCATCGATACTAGTCGAACCGGTGTTCAAATTTATCAAATTTCTTAAAAAATATATAAATGAGCAAAAATAAACTATTGTTCTTCTTAAAATCATATTTAGCTTTGAAAACGATTGATTTAAAAAAAATCTAAAAGTTCTTATCTGTGGATACAATAAATTTAAATTTAAATTACAAGTTTAGGTACTTTAAAAAAGTATTTATCGATCAAAGAGTAACGAGCTGTAGCAACTTTTTTCTTTTGAAAATCCTATTGAAAAAAAAAACTTTATGAATAACTTCTATTAATAACGTTATGAATAACTTCAGTTCTTTTCTAAAACATTATTTTTGAAAAAAAATCATGAATTTTCCAATTATTACCATTCCTTTTCTGAAGCACACATTTGAACAGAGCTCAATCTATGTTTTTTTTTTTATTTCAATGGGCTCTGGCCATTCGCATGGTCGTCATTTACATTTATTCGTTGAGAAACTCTTCCAACAGGTACAAATGATGCCCAAGCGGGTTTTAAAATAAAAAAAAACTATCGTATGCGTTTCTTTTCGAACTAATAGTATTTTTATGATTTAATTGCCTTCAAATGTGCTTGCTTAAATGCAAAGCTCAAACAGCTGTGGTTCCATTGTTACACAGTTAGAAAAATCCACGTAGATTTACATGCAACTGCATGGGTAGAAGGGAATCGCGTTATTACATGTATCAATACTGTTCGTTACATGTAAATTCCCAGTCCCATTGATATTGATTGATTACTGTAGATTTACATGCTCAACCTCTCTTGTATTGATATTTTGTTTAAAGGAGTGTTTGAAAAAAAAAAAACTAATCAGCGATATTATTAATAAAGAACCTTTATTCGGTTTGTTTGAATACACTTCACTGATCTTTTCGACTTGACACAAACGCCTTTCGGTGCTTTTCAATTCCCCCAGCGACGAAAACGACGACAGGTGCCGGAAAAAATTGAATCCATCGTAGTGATTTTCTGCAAAATAACAAATTTACAATTAATACAAGTTGTTGAAATACCCACATTTCCACACACATACCTTAATAAATAGAATTGCATTTAGTTTTCACGAACGTTGCTGGCTAGAAATCTTGTACGTACCACCTCTAACTCGAACAGAAGCAAACAGCACACGAACAGGTACAAAAAAGAACGGACGAACGTTGCCAACGCTGAGTTTTAGGTACATGAAATTGCACGAGAATTTCTTTGCAGTCGTCAAAATGCTATAGTCTTTTCCAAATTCTGTCGGCGACGATTCGAAAACGTGTAACGTAAATTTACATTTTTCTTTCTGTGTATCTAATTTATCTTCATTTTTACTTAGTATTTTTTTTTATCTTTTTAAAAGTTTAATTAGTATAAATATTTCAGTTTTTTTTCTTCTCAAAAACACATATAAATTTTGAAAAATCAAATGCAAAGTTGCGTGCAAGTCATGTTTGAAACAGAAAATGGACATCAAAATAATCTTGCTGTCGCGCTCTTGCTCTTTCGGAGAGAATCGCGCTCCCAGTTTTTTGTAGCTTCGTTTCCACAAGAGCACGTGATTTTCATTCATGAAAACCGGAAAGCGTCCTTCGGCATCGGGGAGCCGAATGTAGAAACCGGTGTCCCGGTGGGTGGCTGGGCGGTCATCAACATAGTCTTCGTGAACGTATGTCGTTTCCTTTTCCCTCACCAGCACACGTGTGAAAATTTTCTTTCTCGTGTTTCCAGCATAATGCGGCACACTTCCTACAATAAGTGCCAGTCAGTTTTGGTCGGAAAGTCGCGAACGGTGTTGTAGTTTTCCGACACCGTTTTTTTGAATTTTAATATTTTTCACAGGGTTTTCGATGGGGAGGAAAAGTTGGTAATGGATTGAATAAATGTCCTAAGAAAGGATTAAACGTGAATTGGTGAGGAATTACATACTGTGTTGTTACAAATTCCGCATTTGTTTTATACGCTCCATGGATAAAGGATATACGAGCTTTTTTCGGTGTGTTGTATGTTTCATAAGTTACATTGTCCATCAAAAGAAGGCCTATCGGAAAAGTTGAGAGTCTTCAGCAAGGTGAGCAAAAGTTGAAAATGATTATGCGACATTCGAAATTTATAATGCAGTTTTTTTTTCAATGCGCTTTGGACGAAAAAACTAAAAGCTCATGGATAAACACACGTACAGGCAACGTTCTCAATGATTTTAGTTGATTTTTATTGATCGATCAAATGAACTTTTTTATGGGCATACTTATTATCTAGCAGGAATAGATTTATTCCTCTTCCTGTTAACACATTAAGGACCGCTAAGAAATCTTGGCTGGAAAACACAAAAATTCGGCGTTATGTGACCCAAAAACTACTGAACCTAATTTTATTAACTTTGTCTCTTTGAGTTACCAAAAGTGTTGTTTTCAATTAATGTGGAATAAAATTTCTATTTTAAACCTATAGCTTTTGAGTTATGCTTCTAAATGTAGCACACTCGCGGCAAGCGAAAAAACGAGATATCTCGAAATTGGTCCTCAATGTGTTAAACTTGTTAGTTTATAGATAGTTATACCAGTAATGTCGAATGAAATTTATAAAGATTCTATTATTTTCGGAATTTGACATAAAACAAACTTCATTTTTTCGATTTGCTAGCTCATCAAAATACGTGCATACATATATTAGTTACTAGTTAGCTGTATAATTCTAACATTTGGTATGTATGAGAGCGAGGTTAAGATTCAAACCAAAACAGAGAAAGGAGAAATGTGCTTTGGAAATGCCAAAGCTGCTTCTTTTGGTTTCGGTAAATATTTTTTACTGCTGTAAGGCTGTTTTGTGAAGGATTTGAACTCTGGAGCAGGCATTTGACCCCATTACTGCTGTAAGGCTTTCACTGAAACTTTTTCAATTTTTTTATCCAACAGTTTCAGATGATTTTCCAATTAAACCCATGGCATATTTACTGCTTCGAATACGTTGGGATGATATGAACGAATGAAGTCTTTGTTATACTATTCCATGGCTACAAGCGGGCAAAAGATCAACAAGCATAATATTTACTTTAATAAAAATAATTCGAGAACTAATCAAGCAAATGGAACCAAATTTGACATGGGTTATAAGGATAACACAAATGTTTTTATGATTATTTGGGACTCCACCCTCTTCGATTGGGGAGAAACAAAAGGGGGGAGGGGGGGGGGTTTCTATACAATATAATGCATTATTCGATAACTAATCATGCAAATGATTCCAAATATCAAAATAAGTTTCTACGATGTTTGAGACTCATCTGTGCTTCCACTGGGGGGATTAGAAGGGGGGAGTGGGTCTCTCTTTTATGCATTAGTCGAGAACTAATCGAACAAAAAAATCAAATTTATCATGGAAGTATATTCGAGTACGAGATATGTTTTTTTATCCTTCGAGACCCCTCCCTCTTCAACGGGAAGAGGGCAAAAATGAGGGAGGTTCCCTTACAATATTTTTGGATCATTCGAAAGTTTATTGTTCAAATAAAATAGCAGAGGGTATTTGAGTAGATTTTTTTTCTATGATGTTTTAAAGCTACTTCCTCCTTTCACTGATTCGATAGAAAAGAGGAAGAGGAGCTCCCAAACAATTTTTTTTTTAATAACTCGGGTGCTAATCTAGCAGATGGTACCAAACTGGGAAAAGTATTATGAATTTTTTCTAAGTTGGATTGGTTCCCCTTACGGGATAGGACAGATAAAAAAGGTGCCATACGTTTGTTTTGATAAATTCAAGAGTTCATCGAATAAATTAAACCGAATTTTACAGGGGAAAGCATAAGGATACACGAAATGATTCTATGGTTATTAAAAACCCCTTTCACATTTCAGTGGGGAATAAGAGAGGGGAAAAGGAGTTCCGAACAATATTTGTATAACTTGAGAACTTGTCCAACGAGTATTCGAGTACGAAAAATGTTTCTACTTTTTAAGAAGAGATTCCTTACTACAGAGGCGGGAATGGGGGAAGTTTTATCGCATAATTTTTTAAAACTTTTCAAGTTAATCATATTTTTATGAAAGGATTGAAAGATTTAAGAACTCTCCTTCTTTCAGAAAAGAAACGGGAAAAAGGAAAGTATGTATAGCTCAAAAACTTATTAAGCAAATGGAGCCATCTGTGAAATGTGATGTTAGGCTGGAACAAATATAAATTTCTTTTTTTGTCACAGCCCCCTCTTCGAAATTTCCAAAAACCCGAAGGGGGAAATAAATAAAGTTTGAAGTAATTTATGTAAATTCCTATAAAAAAAATTCCAATATCTTAAAGTTTACAAGACTAAAAATTAAATTTAAGAAGATGGGAGTTATTTCACCTTTTGTTTTCTTGATTTCATTGAATTATTCGATAAAAAATTACTTGATTTATAGGTTTTGTGCAACAATATAATATGAAATTTTGTTGCATACAAGCTTCCGTGCAATTTATTCCAATTTATTTGTTTTTCGCATTATTTTTTTATTGTCCCCCCCCTCACGATGTCCCAACTCCGAGTGACAAAAGAAGGATTTGAAATTTGTTCCGGCCTTATTTGATTACGGAAAATGATGTTTCGGCAGTTAGTGGACCCACCTCACACTGCAGAGGAGAAAGGATAATAAAAACGAGTTCTTAATATCAAATTTACAACCATTATTGAAAAACAATTTTAGATAAATCGAAAAAAAAATCATTTCAGAGAATCCAATGTCCTTTGTATTGGTGTGAAAGCTCTCTAGTAAAGATATCTAATTTTTTTTTATAACGAAATTATTTTCACACAATTTATTGGTTTTTAGAAGGTATAGCAAAGCTAGTTGTTTATTAGTTCATTCACCTTTAATATGCAAAAAAAAGATTTCAAATTAATATTATGCAGTCCGAGATATTTGAATCTAGGTAAATACAAGTACTTTTTTAATTTTTCAAAATTTCATATTTAGAGCATATCTTGAAAACTGTTCTACTAAGATTTTTTTGACTATCATTTTCGGATTCAGCGGACGATTTTACATTAAAAATCATCTTGAGATGGCTTGGCTTAAAAAATGCTGAAACAAATGTAATTATAAAAACTTCTAAACAGGCATAAAGGGTGATACGGTCAAAATTTGGTCAATATCAACTTGACGTATTTCTTTCAATTTTGCATTTAAAAAACCTGAACACCCCTCATTTTGAAGGTGTGTGTGTGTAGAATGTTGCTCCTATTCTGATTTTTGAATTAACTCTTCAGTTGTCAAAATGCCGTCCAAGGAAGAAGAGCAGCGTACTCACACGCAAAGCTGGCAAAATCGTTAAAAGTTGCCAAATCAACCGTTACAAATGTAATTAAAGTGTTTGGGGAACGTTTGTCGACAGCCAGGAAGTCTGGATCGTGGGGAAATCGAAAACCGGAAGCCGCTGAGACGACTAAGAGAGTTGCCGGTAGTTTCAAGCGAAACCCTAACCTCTCTCTCCGAGATGCCACAAATAAGCTGGGTGTATCGTCTACAACCGTGCATCGAGCCAAATAACGAGCCAGACTATCGACTTACAAGAAGGTAGTGACTCCAAATCGCGATGATAAACAAAATACGACGGTCAAAGCGCGATCCCGGAGGCTGTACACTACGATGCTGACGAAGTTTTACTGCGTGGTAATGGACGACGAAACCTACGTCAAAGCCGACTACAAGCAGCCTTCGGGACAGGAGTTTCATACGGCAAAAGGAAGGGGAAAGGTAGCAGATATTTTCAAGCACATGAAACTGTCAAAGTTCGCGAAGAAATATCTGGTTTGGCAAGCCATCTGTACCTATGGTTTGAAAAGCAGCATTTTCATAGCTTCCGGGACTGTCAACCAAGAAATTTACGTGAAAGAGTGTTTGAATAAACGTCTGCTGCTTTTCCTGAAGAAACAAGGTTGTTCCGTACTGTTTGGCCGGATTTGGCATCTTGCCATTACGGTTAAAAGGCCATGGAGTGGTACGCCGCCAATAACGTGCAGGTGGTTCCCAAGGACAAGAACCCTCCCAACACGCCAGAGCTCCGCCCAATTGAGAAATACTGGGCTATTGTCAAGCGGAACCTAAAGAAGACCAAAAAAACTGCTAAGGACGAGCAGCAGTTCAAGGCAAACTGGCTTTGTGCGGCGAAGAAGGTGGACAAGGTGGCTGTACAAAATCTTATGGCAGGGGTTAAGCGTAAGGCCCGGCAATTCGGATTTGGAAAAGCGGAAGCCTAACTGAATATTTTTCCTGAATTTCATACTAATTAAACTTGAAAAAGAAATTTAATTTGTTTTTTTAAATAAACGATTTCACCGATTTACACGCGTTTTCCCTTGACCAAATTTTGACCGTATCACCCTTTAAATATTATATGTTAAGTGAGAAAAGTCGTTTAAATTGTCGAAAAAAATAATATGACAAAAAGCTTTTATTTTCAAAATAGCAAGGAACTCTGTGCTTCGCGTTTAAGAAATCTAATGATGCCCGAATACATCAAACAATTTCTAACTCAGCATTGTATATTGTATGTTTGAAAATTTTCTACTGTGGCTAGAATAACTTTAAAGCATAGCGTGCGTATAAGTACGCAGTTTTTATACTTTCCTTAGATGTATTGAAAAGTCTAACTTCAGCATACAAATGAGGGTGGTCCAAAAATGGGATATATTTCGGAATCAAAAACTTGGACTTGGGGCTGAAATCGTTCAGTGGCCTTACCAAATTTCAGCTTATTTAGCTGACTCTAGGAGCAATTGTATCCGTGGTCTATTCTTAGTTCCAATTTAAACAACTCTTGAACTCTTCACGTGCCACCAGTAAAATGGATAGGGGGAAGTGTTTCGAAATCCGCATATTGGGTAATATGCGCAAACAGCCGATTGACGATATGGCTGGAGATTCAACATATCTAACTAGTGTAGTTTGAGGATAATACGCTTTTGACACATGGCATGAAAAAAAAATTATGGTTACATAAAGTCAAAAAAATTAAAAAATTCAAACAAGATTTTTGTCAGTTTTGTTAAAATATATTTATATATATAATTATCGTGCGTACAGAATATATAAACAAAAATGGTATTGACTTTTCTTCCCGAGCAGACCTTGATGCCCAAATCGAAAGCAAACCGAGAGCAAAATAAGGTATCAACAGCATAACGATAGCACCATTTGCTTTTCATTTATTGACGATAGCAAAAATTGACATCACTAAGCTTTCAATTATTTTTATTTGACAGCAAACAGAGTGCAAAAAGAGGTACCAAGAGCAAAATGATAGCATTATGAGCTGTTGATGTATATATCAGAGCAAAACTAGGCATCATTAGGCTGTCATTTACTAAAAGATTTAAAAATTTAAAGTCAGTAAAAATAAAGTTTTGGAAGAATTAAATAAAAATTAAGATTTAGGAGTTGACAGCATTATCAAATGTCGATCGTAAAATTTGGTTTTTTCGAATTACTTGAAATAGCAAAATTTTAGCAAAATAATGTGCTTTTCTTTTACAGTGTTAGCAGTGTTCTTCATTTATTTATAACAACACTATTTGAAATTCAAACATCTCGGAAACACGAAAAGTATTTTTGAGATTTAAAGAAACGAGCCCTTGGTATCTTAATTACGATATTTCAATATATGTGTGAAATATTGAAGAAAATGTGCAATAAAATCGCAAAAGTCAAATTTATGTTTTTTTTTCTTTTAAAAAAAGTAGGTAGTTTCTGAAAAATCGCTATAATTTCTTTAGATTTGAAAATTCTAACAAATTTTTTAATCTCAAACATTTTTCTGCAATGAAAAATGTTTTGAAGATCGTGTTGAAAGAAATCAACAATCTCAACAATTATTTTTCACCTTTTATGGACCATTACTTTTATAAGACATAAAAACGGCTTTAAACCTGCTCAGTTGTGTTATACGAATTACAATATTATTATTTCACTGACTTTATAATTGCTATTCTCATTTAAAAAAGTCATCCATTCAAGATTTAAATGTTGTCAAAACAAATATTTGTTCCAAAAATATTAGAAGAGAATTGTTACAACTCAGATTCTCGCAGAAATGATTTTTTATTAGGAATTGTTTGTTCAAGTCAATACCGATAAATATCATGTCATTTAAAATTATACTTTTCAAATCAATGTAACGTATGTTAAACAAGTATGTACCTAACAGAAAGTTTCACAATGTATAAAATAATTTAACTTTTGATGTTAAATCTCCAAATAATTTTTAACTAAAATTTCCATACTATGTGTACCTTTTTTCTGTGTTTAAACATTGCTTCTAATAATGTCCCTTGCCTTAGAAGTGATTTAGTTTTCATGCAATATTTCAAAGTCGCGATTGAACAAATTGCATTCATATCGCAGTGTGTAGTAAAGTTTTAGGCCGATAACATATTGAGTGCGAATTTACGGACGCAGTCAATGCGAACTCAGATGGCAGAACAAATTAAAAACTGCTTTGCCGCGTTGAGTATGTCAGGTTTAAGCGATTCACATACATTTTCATCAAATGTGATTCACCGCATTGAATCGCATTCGCCGCATCGCATCACATCGCACTCACTATTTCATCGGCCCTGTGCATACTCTGTGCACGATATTTTTGACTTATTTTGATTATTTACCACTGCAAAGCTTATTGTCTTTATTTTGAGTTCAAATTCATCAGCGTGCAGAAAAACAAACAAAAATTGACAGTTGTTGCATCTGTGTTTAATTTTTGTTTTGTTTCGAAATGTTGTTCGCACCTGTTCGCCCAAGTGCTTCGAGAAATCCCGCATTTGGTTTGTACGTGGATTAACAAGTAGGTAAAAACCCACATCTGGCCCTTCCGGAGCTAAATCACTTGAACAGCCGCTTGTACTCATCCCGGTTGTAACTGTACACGCAGATGGAGATGGCGAACTTCGGAAACGGAAAAACACGGATTAGTGAAACCGAATTTGTGTTAACAGAGAAAGCGTCCGGAAGATCCAAAACTGAGGTGCTGACTTCCGGAAGTGGATTTACTGGTGGCGCTGGTAAGTGATTTTTTTTATTCCTTCTGATAAACGTTATAATTTTGATTTTAATGATTGCAGACATTTCCTTTGGTGTCCAAGCGATGTTTCATTTAATGGTCCACCGGAACAATTTAACGTACCTGCACCAGTTGCCAGACGAGATTGTCATAGCCAGTTCGAATGCATGTTTCTGATTATGTCCGAAAGATCGGAAAGTCGAAGTAAGTGTATGTTTTTTTAAATTTTTGCTTATTTAGATAAGAAACTTTGAAATTAGTTTGGAATATATTATGTCCATAAGTTAAAACTTTAATTTTATTTTAATATTGTTTCTGCAAAGTAAAAGTAATATAATCTTTAGTAAATGCTGCAAGCTTGTTTGATTTGAAGAACATTTGGTAAAATCCCTGTTTAGAAGCAGGATTTTTAATGTCATTGGCATTGCTTTAATTCAGGAAAAAAAATACTTAAACAAAACGTTGGATTTAAAACCTACAATTGCTTTCAAATGTCAAAGTTCAGTTAATAACAATGAAAGGTAAAAACATAGCCTGTTTTTTGATAAAATTTGAACTTGCATGCATGCATGCCACTGTTTATGCCTGGTTTATAACATACCCATGTTTCGTAAAAGGAAAATTAACAATCCATATAATCATACCACTGAACAGACATTTGTATAATAACTTTTTTTTTCTTTTTTTCTCGTGTCTAAACTATTGATCATAGTGATGATATGGTAGCATTGCAGAATGATTTTGGTAGCATGCAATAACTGAATTGAATCACATAATCGTTTTTGCTGACGAAATGTTATCAACCACTTAAATAAGTAGTTCCTGCTCAAATGATCGAGAAAATGTATTTTGCTTCTTATTTGAACCCCTTAAAGACTAGGCGTTATTTTTAATGAATCGCCGAGGAGCAAAGCGTTTGTTGCCACATTCTTAAAAAATAGCTTTTTAATTTTTTTAAATCCCCCCTTCGGGTTTTTTTTTGGAAATTTCGAATGAGAGGGGGACAGGAGTTCAACATTCAAGTTTGAAAGTTAAAAATAACTTTATGAAGAGATTAACCACCGTAATTTTTGTTTGTTACTTTGATTTATCGGCCTAGCGGTGAAAAGTGATGTCCTTTTTAGTAGGGACATCTAAAGATTATGAAATTTTTTATATAGATGGATAGAAGGTTAGAAGAAATGAAAGATGGTGAAAATGAGCGGGTAGAATTTGTCTAGAAGCATTACCATCACATACCAAATTTTTGTTCCTCACGAGCCTACTACTATGAAGTGGTAGATACAGATAGAGTTGCATCTACCACCACACATTAGTAGGCTTAGCGTGGTCCGCCCCACAAGCGAGAACTTGTAGTGCGGACGAACAAAAAGATGGTATGTGATCGCTCAGATAAGCTCCCTTTAACTCAGAAACGCATCTATCGATGTTTAAGTCTTCTCAGTTTGTTATCTTCGCATTCGTTACATGCGGGGTTTGCATGCGAAACGGTACGGTCGATAGTCTGATAGTGACCAACCACCGATGCTATGATGTCGTGTTTTTATTTCTTTTTGGCCAAAGTTATTTAATTTTATGAAGAGATTAACCACCGTAATTTTTGTTTGTTACTTTGATTTATCGGCCTAGCGGTGAAAAGTGATGTCCTTTTTAGTAGGGACATCTAAAGATTATGAAATTTTTTATATAGATGGATAGAAGGTTAGAAGAAATGAAAGATGGTGAAAATGAGCGGGTAGAATTTGTCTAGAAGCATTACCATCACATACCAAATTTTTGTTCCTCACGAGCCTACTACTACGGTGGTTAATCTCTTCATAAAATTAAATAACTTTGGCCAAAAAGAAATAAAAACACGACATCATAGCATCGGTGGTTGGTCACTATCAGACTATCGACCGTACCGTTTCGCATGCAAACCCCGCATGTAACGAATGCGAAGATAACAAACTGAGAAGACTTAAACATCGATAGATGCGTTTCTGAGTTAAAGGGAGCTTATCTGAGCGATCACATACCATCTTTTTGTTCGTCCGCACTACAAGTTCTCGCTTGTGGGGCGGACCACGCTAAGCCTACTAATGTGTGGTGGTAGATGCAACTCTATCTGTATCTACCACTTCATAGTAGTAGGCTCGTGAGGAACAAAAATTTGGTATGTGATGGTAATGCTTCTAGACAAATTCTACCCGCTCATTTTCACCATCTTTCATTTCTTCTAACCTTCTATCCATCTATATAAAAAATTTCATAATCTTTAGATGTCCCTACTAAAAAGGACATCACTTTTCACCGCTAGGCCGATAAATCAAAGTAACGTTAAAAATAACATAAAAATTACGGGCGTGTTGCCAAAATCGAAAGGAGTCTGTATATGCTACTGTTTTACAATGCTTCTTGTAGGTGGGTGTTGGTAGTTGCCTAGTTATAGGCGATATTCACACCGATCCTATTTGCATACCCGTAATGAAAAATGAGAAAGCGAATAAATGATCGCTTTCTGGCTTAGAATATATTTTTATATTCTGAATTCAACTTTCAAAATATTTTTTTTATTTATTTGGTTGATTTTTATTTCTTCAAGTCATTCATCCCTCAACATTCAACATACACGAAACCGTTCGATGGAAATTTTGTGTGTTCAAAATGAATCATTCTCCAAGCCTTGAAACCTGCAATTCATTGCAGTGTACTAAGTTGAAGAATCCATGTTGCTATGAAAGTTTACTTAAATTATTAACGTGGGCGATTCTCCGGCGCATGAGACCGTGGTAAAATACCTCTACTGTTGACGATCCGGGGCCAGCGTCTTCACTTGTTCCCAGCTTTTAACATTTTAATGAATAATATGCTTTTGTCGATGAATTTCTAAATTTCTTTCTCAGCGGATCCTGAGCATACTTTAAGGGCAAAATTATAGATTGCTTTGCTATCGCGGCTTGAGAGTAAAATTTGCTCCTATTCTGCTGGACATAAGATTATACACATACTTGCTACATTCTTTAATTCCAATTCCAATTCATAAATTAAATAAAGAATAGTATACATTAAGGCGTTTTTTGTTGTGTATCTATCACTGAGTCCAGTTAGTTGATCTATTTTATTTTAACTGATAGTTACATAAGAAAAGGCGAAATTATATTCAGTATTGATCTCGAAAGAAGAAATAAATTTAGATTTCGATTGACCTTAGACAATATTTTTGAGAAAAAGCTATTGGGCAAAATAACGACAAATTTTGCTATCACGCCTTGAAATCAATTTCGCTTATATTTTGCTTGTTTTCAGGTGGTACAAAGCAGAGCAACAACTTGCATTCATGATTGGCAAAATGATACCAATTTTTACTTGTTTTGAGGCCAAATCGATTCCTCATATTTCGGATGTTTTGAGGGCATATTGATGTCAAATTTTGCTGTAAAGAAAATTCTATTGATGCCTTGAATAAGCATCATTTTGCTCTCCAAGCTGTCGAAAAATAAGGTGTAGTTATGGTCTCAGTTTTAGCAAAATTTGGTATCACTTTGCTAACCAAGTATGAAAATTTATGCTCTCATTTTTGCTGTGTACCACCTTATGTCAAGCAAAATGAGAGCAAACTTGGCTCTCAGGGCGTGATAGCAAAATTTGCTATAATTTTGCCATAAAAGTCTGCTCGGGTTTCTTATTCACCTGGAGATCGGAAATTCAACAAATTGAAGCTTTTGGCAAAGTTGTACATGATAAGATATTGGAATAAGAGACAGTTTTTGAATGCCCATATCAGGCAGGTTATATGCCTTTATCAAGAAAAAATAGATTAGTCTAATAAATTTTTTACTTTTTATCATAGTTTGCTGGGGAACGATTTAAGCCCTCAAGGTTTTGATTACGAAACATAAGACTATTTCTGGACTACGAGTTCGCAATAGAATTAAAAAAAACAGCATAATTCAATTTCAATAGCAGTAGAAGGTTAGAGTTCAGGTTTTGGCATGCCAATTTCAGTAGGTAGGTAGTTTGTAATTGTATCTTTGCCAATTTTCATGTTTGCTTATACTCGGTACTTAAGTCATCTTGCGTGCCGTCTCACGTAGGTACAGGGTATGTGTATGAGATATTAAAGAAGCTTTTTTCTTACCTAACTTTTCTTTTAGTGTGAACTATATCAATCTATTATATAGAAAATCTAAGTAAAGTAAATGCTAAAATCTTTGTCTGAAATTACGGTGTAATTAGAAATAAATAGTAGTAAGTATCGAGTACTACTGCATATCTTAACCCAATAAAATTATGTCTGGAATTTGACAACTGTCTTATTTTATCACAGATTTCTAATAATTAATCTGAAACCTTTTCTTTTCTTTAATGATCCCGCGCCGATCCTCCGGTGCATAGGGGCGTGGTAAAAGACCTCCACTGTTGACGATCCGGAGCCAGCGTCTTCACCTGGTCCCAGTCAAGATTCAAGTCGACAGTTCGGATTTTCGGATTTCAGCAGCTAGGCTTCGCCGCCACGAGTTTCTGGGTCTGCCTCTTCTTCGATGTCCTTCTGGATTCCAATCTAGCGCCTCTCTGCAAATCTCGTTTTTATCATTCCGCAGCGTGTACCCAATCCATCTCCACTTACGTTCCCGAATCTCAATTTCTAGCGCCCTTTGATGACACCGGCGATGTAGTTCCTCATTTGAGATCCAGTTGCCAGGCCACCAAGCGCGGATGATATTCCGCAGGCAGCGGTTTACAAATAATTGCAGTCTTCGCGTCGTCACCGTATATGTGCACCAAGTTTCGCACCCGTACAGCAATACAGATTTGACGTTTGAGTTGAAGATTCGGATTTTGTTCGTAGAGACTCGCAAATGCAAAGCGGCCCTTTCTGATCCGGGTTTCGATGTCTTTCCTGGTACCACCATCAGGCGTTATCTGGCTACCAAGATACTGGAAGTACTCCACTTTCTCAACTTGTTGCCCAGCTACCATGAAACTGGAGGGATTTCCTGTGTTGATCTCCATCGACTTGGTCTTTCCGACATTGACTTTGAGACCTGCTGCCTTGGAACTTTCGGTGAGGTCGTCGAGTTTGCTCTGCATGTCCGGTTGTGTTTGGGCGAGCAAAACAATATCGTCTGCCAGGTCAAGGTCGTTCAGTTGCTCCATTGTTGAAGGATTCCACGGCAATCCTCGGTTCGGTGCACAGTCAATCGATCCAGTCAGAATCTTCATGTCAGCGAAAAGACGGTGCAACATTTGTGCTGACAGGGCAGGGTCGGCTTTCAGCATTTCAGCAGGGATGCAATCGATTCCAGGTGCTTTGTTGGATTTCATGTTTTTGATTGCCGCTTCTATTTCAGCCAGCGAAGGCGCTTCCGAGTTGACGCCATTTATGCGACTTACTGTTGGCGCTTCGAGCTGCGGATTCTGTTGGCCATCGCTATTCATGACTCGGAAGAGTTGTTCGAAGTGCTCAGTCCATCGTTTGAGCTGATCTGTTCGATCGGTCAATAACTGACCTGCTCGGTCTTTCAGCGGCATTCTTGCATTAGTCCTTGCACCACTGAGGCGGCGAGAAATGTCATAAAGTAATCGGATATCATTGGCGGCGGGTCTTTCTCCCTGTTCGGCTAGGGAGTTTGTCCAGGCTGTTTTGTCTCGTCTACAAGCTCGTTTAACTGCCTTTTCCAGCTCCGCATATCGTAAGCGGGCGGCTGCTTTGGCTGACCCGGTACATGCCTGCTCAATTCCAACTTTCGCCTTTCTCCGATCATCGACCATCCTTCTAGTTTCATCCGACATCCATTCACTTCTTCTTCCACGAACTTTACCGAGAGTACCATGGCTCGTCGTGATAAAGGCATTCTTGATTCTACACCACTGTTCTTCGACTGTTCCGTCTGTCAGCAGTTCCGAGGCTCGGGATTCCAGCTGTTCAACGTATGCCCTTTTCACCTCTGGATTCTCCAACCGGCAGACTTCGTATCGACACCCGACTTTCTCCTCGCGCCGTTGGACACGCGCAACTCTCAGTCGTATTTCGCCAAGGACGAGGTGATGGTCAGATGCAATATCTGCGCTTCGTTTGTTGCGTACATCAAGAAGGCTCCTTCTCCATTTTCGGCTGATGCAGATGTGGTCAATTTGATTTTCTGTTCGGCCATCTCGGGATACCCAAGTGACCTTATGTGCTGGTCGATGGGGGTAGAGCGATCCACCGATCACGATGTTGTTGTTGCCACAAAATTCTACAAACAGCTCTCCGTTTTCGCTCATCTGTCCTGTCCTAGACCATGGCGCCCCATGATGCGCTCAAGGTCCTGATTTTCGGAGCCAATCTTTGCGTTGAAGTCGCCCAAATGGATTTGAATGTCACCCTTCGGAATTTTCTCTATAACGCTGTTCAGTTGACTATAAAACTGCTCTTTCTCCTGCAAGTCGGCAACGTCAGTTGGCGCATAACACTGGATCATTGTAAGGTTTCTAACCCGTGTTCTAAATCTGGCTACGATTTCGTTTATCGGTTCCCATCTAATGAGGGCCGCGTAGGCCTGCGGGCTTAACAGGAAACCAACTCCTCGTTCCCGAGTAGCATGTTCTCCTCGTATGCCAGAGTAAAGCAGGACTTGCCCGGATTGTGTCTTGTGTTCTCCAGTATTAGGCCAACGGACTTCGCTCAGTCCCATAATTTCAAGTTTGAGGCGGCTAGCCTCTCTAGCAAGTTGTTCCAGTTTGCCTTGTTGGACAAGGGTTAAAACGTTCCAAGTTCCAATTCGTGTCCGTGTTTTCATGCAAAAAGTCGTCGCCAAAGTTCCAAGTCGGTCATTTCTTTCGGATTCCGTAACAATTTCAAGTCGGGAACAGTAGGTTGTTAGCCTAAAGTCCCTATTCCGCGATGGGGCTGCTATCTTGGACTTAGCTGGCGGGAGCCGCATTTCATAAATTCAGCCGCCCGCTGCGAGACAGACGCTGTTTGAGCTGCCCCTGACCTGGAGAACGGAAGCTCGATTGTTGTTGCACACCGCCTCTGACCTGGGGAACAGACGCGCGCGGCCACCTTCTCAGTCTGCATGCGACCAAAGCATCCACCGGGGTTGGGTACTCGATCTCCAGCTGTAGCACCAACTTTAACCTCATTTCATTTGTAGACATAATTATTTACTCTGTTTATCAACGTTATATCACGTTAAACCTTAACGAAGCAATTCTAGTGAACTCTGTTATTCTATAGTTCATTTATAGATAAGAATATTCGAACAATTTGAGTTTTCAAACGCATTGCCAATTGGTAGGATTGGAAAATGAATCGTTCTAAATTCAACAGTAAGAGTAGTAGTTGATTCTTATAAATCCAACGTCCAACACGGGTTGCAATGATTCAATGGCCATACATCAGCGTCTCAACCTGATTTCCTTCATTCGCACATGAATACATAGAAGTAGCTGTATGTAAGTAAAACTGTCTGCTTTTGAATCAGTCCAAAGTTCATTCTTTGGTGGGGTTTTCATTTTTTTCCCAAGCCGGGTAATTACCGGCTTTGCACCGGATAAGCTAATGGTGGATCGAAAATAGCTTGAATATGAAGCTATGGTTGATAATTTTTTCCTACGTTTGGTTAGGACTCATGTATTATAGTTTTTTTTTACGAAAATTTACAGATCACTTTGGCAAAGTATTCAGAAAGCTATGAAGTCTATAAACTAATTTCAATTTATTCAAACAATTCTTCAAAGAGTGTCTTGGCTTCTAAGTTTTAGTTTCGTTATCGCTTCTTAAAACGCAAGGTCGTGGTTGCTTATTGGGGCTCATCAATCGCGTGCTCAAAGGATTGTAAGTCACCCACATGTGAGTTCATTTATTTAATGAGCATTTTAAGCCGTTGTGTGTTTATGTTTTGAATTCAAAATTCTACTTCTCTCATTTAAATAAGTAAATTAGCATTTGTTTAAAATGGAATTAAACTAGTTCAGTGAATTTTGACTTACATAAATAATTGGAAAATACTTAAAGCAACTGTGTCTCTGATTGATGACTGAGTACGTCTGGGGTATAGTAGATTTGTATTAGGTGTGGGAACGCAAGCAGCTGATAAAATTCTGTTGATATCAATGAAAACGAGTTAGGGATACTCGAAAAGAACGGTATTGAAAATCTTAAAGATGTTTAAGTGTTTAATGAGTTAAGTATTTTGGATAGCTTTGGGAAGTGGAAGAATTCTTGTAGCATAGAAGATTTTGTAAAAATGTTTGACTTATCTGTTGATCGTTCAATTACAAAGTCGAAGTCCTTTTCAATGGAAAACACTTAGATTATTTTAAAAGTTTGCAGAATCTTAGCTCTGAAACTCTGAATGTGAGACATGAGACAAAGATAATAGATATATTTATTAACTATTTTTGCCTATAGTCATAGCATTCTTTCGGGCCAACATTTACATTATGTATTTAAAAAATTGGTTTACTTGTTAGCAAGATTTGAGAATACGAAGAATTAGGGCCGGTAACAGCAAAATGCATATTTTTTTATTTTGATTATAGTCGTTTTAACATCTTTATGACATTCGCGACTTATATCAACGATGTAGTTGGCTGACAGTCATTGAAAAAGTTATCCGGTACAACTGTGATCGATGTTTGCTCTCGGGCTCGAATTCGCGGAAATCGTCTAAGCAAGAAACTGACTTGCCAACTGAGCAAAATGTTTAAAAATTGAGATCATCTTTGTGTTAAGTAAAAAATATATGATTAAATCCCTTATTATAGATAGAAAACCGAAAAATAGAGCTTTTGTGATTTTTTTTGTTTGTTTTTGATAATCGGGACACCAAGCGGGAAAAAGTCGAAAAAAATGCGGGAAATCAAAAATTGAATTTAAGTGATCACTTTGCAATTTATTTGGAAGATATTCCGTAAGCAGCATTGTAATCTAATCAGTTTTAATAATACTTTTGTAGCCGTTCAAAATATATTTCTAGATTCATGTTTATTTTCGAAACCGGGTTTACAGATAAAAAACATTAAATGGTTTTGAAAAAGTATGAAACTGTTGACCCGAATATTATGTTTGAAACCTTCGTATGCGTGGAAACTATTTTCAAAAATAAAAGATTTACTTATATGTTTCTAAAAGATTTACAAAAATTGATCTCGAATTTTATTACGAATGATTGCCTTGCGAAAATATGAATTTATTAACCCGAAATCTATTGAGTTCGGATTGGAATATTTTTGTAACATCTCTAGAAGTTAAAGACGAGCCCCTGAATAATTCACCAACAATTTTTCTTTGTACATACATACGTTGGTGGTTTGTTTGGATCGGATGTAATGAGCACGTAGTCGTAGTCGTTTGTAGTTGATTAGTATATTTGATACCTACACCGACACAAGCTGAGCCGGTGAATTCGAGACCTTTCCTGGCACGCTCGCTTCTTCCATTTAGTACAAATTACGCGGTCGCGAAGTCTACTTCTATTTAGTGGTGCGAATCTGGGGCATCACGCGAAATGCTCGGGTAAATGTGCGAAATTTTCTACGTATCTTGGAACCAAAAGTGCACATGTGATATTAGAGAATAGTTTCTAAAGTACGTTACCAGCCTACGTTCAGATGTAAGTGGCAGAGGTGATAGCAAAAAAAAAAACTGAGCAAATAAGGTTCGAACTATCGTACTGTGATCGTCTCGATCCAATCACATGGCGTTTGTCGTCTAGTGAATTTCGACCTTGAGCCAAGCATGAGATAATCAAAGCTGTCGAGATGATCGCATCAGGTTTTTTTTGCGGCAAGTGACGAAATTCCCAAGAAATCTGACTGCAGTAACGACAATCAGAATTACTCATCTCACCAGGTGCATAACAACTAAGGAAGAAAAGTCACAGGAAAACTGATAGTAAGAAATTCTCAATCAGAATTGTTTATCAATTCTATCAACGTAATTCCATTGATTTGTTCTGTGCACGGAACGGAGTGTTTATTACTTGTTGTTTCCAAAATAAACGTTGTTTGGGTCTTCCAATCTTATCGAATAAATAGGAATGTTATGAGTGGCACAATAAAACGCAAATTTAATCTGTCGATGACAACTAGTGTACCTTTAGAGTCTTTTGTAGATTTGTCTAGCAGTATTTATACAGCGACAGGTCTTATGTCAAATGCTAGTCATTAACTCGCAACTTACCAGAAAATTTTTGGAATTCAAAACAAACCACATAAAATAAGTCAAAGTAGTCATTAATGATAAGTCAAAATGTTTTCATAAAGGCACAAAATCAAATAAATAATCAACCAAAATTTGTAGTTTCCTATAACAATTTTAACAAGCTGAAACTCTACCACTGCTTTCTCATGATTTGAGATTCATTTTGAATAGTTAAGAATAGCAGTAAGAATTTCATTTTTTTTTTCATATAAATAGGTCATACAACGATTTTTTCCTGCCAAATTATAAAGAGTGTGATTATGATGCGACTAATGGGGCTCTTGTAATTTGTTTTATTTCAGAAATCGAAGAACACGAGAGATAGAGAGAGAGGAGGATTGCCTTGTGATCAACGTGCACGTGAAACTGCATCAAGTTCAATGTAGCAGCAGTCCTACCCTAGCACATTACTTGCTCTTGCTACCTACTATCGAGGGGACAGTGCATTATTTCCCAAAACCCCAACTATTATCTAGTGCTTTGCTGCTCGTGTGTGATCCTATCGCTCGCTTTCCATTGTCAATTTAAAGTGTTACTTTTTAATAAAACCCAGTGATAGCCGGTGCACGATGTTTCTAGATCTCTACGCATATTTGACCAACCTGCCGAGATGGCACATCTTTGCCATTTTCCTGGTAGGCTATTTGGTGTATTACCTCATAGAGGTGGTTAAGGTGAGTAATCAAATTTCCTATTTCGGGTAAATTAACAGACTTTTCAACAGCTATTAAAGGAATTTTCAAAAAAGTAATTATAAAAACGATTTGTAGCATGGATAAAGTTGATTAGCACTTTTTTCCTAACAGAGCGACATCATGCCGTTCTCAACCATTTTGTGAACTTTAAATAGCAATTAGTTGGTGAGTAAGGGAATATCCATATGCGACAATCAAACAGCTTATCAGGAAAAAAAGAATATTGTTCAGTATGAATCATTATTGAGGAATTTTTCCCTTAAAAACTACATCCTTCACAAACTTGTTTATTGAATATTCTTATAACAAGAAATTGGATCCAGTGCTAATTTAAGGCCTGGATATACGTTCTTAACCTTTCTTGTTAATCTACAGTGAGCGAAATAAGAATAGCACCACTATGTGTTTTGCTTGTTAAAATATGAATTATTGGAAATTACGAAAATTTTCTTCTACAGTTTGTTCTGAATTGCTTAACGGATAATTCTAGCATAAGTTTACTTTTTTTGGACGTAGCAATTGGCGTTGAGGACCAAAAATGTGAAAAAAGGGGTGCGAAATAAGAATAGCACCACTTGAGTTTTTCAACAAAAACAAGATTATTTTAAAAAATTTATTGTGTAAAAGTGAATAATAATTCTTCTACGAATTATTTCAATAGATAATTGCATTTTAAGGAGTTTTCCAGAATTCCAAAGGTTTTTAAAAGGGGGTTTTAAGAGATGCTCCTCTAGCGTTAAGGAATTTGATATTTGAGCTGTAATTCTTTATCAAACTACTTACTTTCTTCATTAAAATGACGTGCAATGATGAAACAAACATTCGGGATTAATTTTGAATCAGAAAAAAATAGGTTGGAAATAAAAAACTTGATTTTGTTTAGTTAACCACACTTTTTTCAACTTCAAGTCGTAGATGGCAGCACTATCTTGCAGTTTAAACCAAATTTAGTCTCAATATTGATTTTCCATGTTTATTTAGGCCCATAATCATCATTTTGAGGTATTTTCCCATCACAGTTTTGTGGAAGTTCACGCTGCAGAAAGCTTTTCCGGATTTGCAAAAGAATCACCAGTAGAAAAATGTACAACCGCCAAAATTCCTGCTCATCTTAACTTCCGATTCAGTTGCAAATCATACCAATAATACAGCTAGCCGTTTGGTCCATCAAGCTCCATCGCAAAGTATAACTTTATTCTGATAATCGGTCCAAAAAATTCACTTTTAGTGACCTTGATGCAATTCTATTTTTTTTTTTTTGGATTTTTTTATCTTAGAATTTCCAAAGCGTTCACACGGTACATGTATTTATTTCTTGACCAAAATCATCCATGCAGCACAACCTAATTAATCCCGGATATTCGAAAATGGGCATGAATTTGGTTAAATGACAAGATAGTGCTGCCATCTATGAATGAAAACTAGAGAAACAGTGTTTGGCTATTAAAAAACATTAGTATTTTTGAATTCCAACCTGCTTTTTGGATTCAAACTAAGACTCAAATCTATGTTTCATCATTTTTCATCATACTTTTTTTTTATGTAGCGGCCCACCACACTCCCCCACACCAAAAGGCTTCATTGAGCCCCCTGGTAATGGACGCTACTGTTCTCAGCACGTCTGGCAGCAGAAACAACAATAAAAAATCTAATACGCGACGCGAGCAAAACATTACTCGTGCTGAGAACTCAAAAGTTTATAGTTTAATGCGAGGATATGTGGCGATATAAGTTAAACTAATTTATACTTTGAATTTCAATGGAAAGAGATTTCCTTTGAAGAGATTCATTTTTAAGAAAATTTTAATTATTTATATAAAACGTAATACTAAAATTAAAAGATTAAAATTAAAAAGATTAAGTTGTAACTATAATTTTACAATAATTAACGCTTCAAAATTACAAAAATAATAAAGGCTAGCTTTGTTCGGCTTGTTTTACGGACTTAATTTATCTTTAAATATTTGAAGCAATTTGGCTTTGAAAATGGATCGTGAATTGATTTCTTTTAATTCATTTGGTAGGGAATTATATTTTGTTGGTCCAATAAACGATATCCTTTTTTGTCCTAAGGAGGTTGAGGATCGACAGCGTAGAAGATGATTTAAGTGACGAGTATTATGTGTTCGTATTCCCGTTGTGAAACGTAGGTTTTGAATAGAAGTTGACTAATGCAGGTTATCAAAAACATACAATATAGTCTGGAGACCACAAAGATCTGATAAGGGTAAGATATTACGGACTCTGGCTGAATAAATAAGCCTAGTTGGATGCAGCAAAGGAAGATTGTAAATATTTTTCAAGCATCTATTTTGCAAAGTTTGAAGTTTATGTAAGTGTGAAAGAGATGCTCGTCCCCAGACTGTTACAAGATAGTGAAATAAAGAGTGAATGAATGCATAGTAGAATTTTAAAAGAGCATGTTGTGGCACGAAGTTCTTCAATCTCCAGAGTACACCACAGAGGGGAGAAATTCTTTTTTCTAGATGTTGTATATGACAACTCCAGGAAAGAGTACTATCTAAATGAATACCTAAGTATTTGAAGGTTTTCACCTCTTGTATGGCAAACTGATTCATATGTGGATCCCTGTGTTGTGATATTACTTTCCTGGATGAATGCTATTGCTATTGAATGCAGATTGCTATTGAAAAATGTAGATAGCAATTTCAAATCATGTTCCATGTTGTCGATAATTGTATTTGGAGACTTTCCTGTGTAAAATAAGGCAGTATCATCTGCAAAAAGCCGTGCTGTACCAATAAGGGGAAGATTACAAATGTCGTTAATGTAAATTAGAAAAAGTAAAGGACCTATGTTACTGCCCTGTGGAACCCCTATATTAATATTTCTGTATTCGCTCGCTATTCCTTCAACCACAACAAATTGTTTCCTATTGTTCAAATAACTTCGAATTATGTCATTTGCTTTTCCCCTTATTCCGTATTTGTTCAATTTTTCTAATAAAATTTCATGATTCAGTGTGTCGAACGCTTTTTTCAGGTCCAAAAGCTCCAACAATATTTTTAGAATCAACCTCTGTTATAATTGAGTCAACTAGTTCAGAAATAGCTATAAGAGTGCTGGAGCCTGCTCTGAAACCGTACTGCATTTTGTATAAAATATTATTACGACTAAGAAAACTCATGATTCTGTTTACTAATAATTTTTCGAACACTTTGCTGAAGACACTGAGCGTAGAAATTGGTCGATAGTTGTTGACATCTTCTGAATCACCTGATTTGAATATTGGGGTTACTTTCGCTACTTTAAGGCAATCTGGAAAACATCCTGTCTCAACTATTGAGTTGAAAAATTTTGCAAGAATATGTGAAAAAAGCTGGTTGTTATTTTTAATAACACTTGTTGGGAAACAATCCGGTCCACAACTTTTTTTGGTTTTTGAGGCTCAGTATTACTAATTTTACTTCATTTTCATCTGTTGGTTGAAGGAAGATTGAATTCCTTAACTCGTTTATATTGGACAAAGCATCAAACTCAGGTTCATTTGGTATTTCCTTGGCAAGGTCCAATCCAACTGAAGAGAAAAAACTGTTGAATTTGTTACCAAGCATTTTTTTGTCAGTTATAAGGTTTGGACCTTCGGTAAGTTTTATTGATGGAGAATTGTTGGATCTCCCCAAAAGTTGGTTTATATTTTTCCAAAGTTTAGAGTGTGTTGTATTATTGAGTAGTCTTTCATAGTACAACCGTTTACACCAGGGCCGGATTAAGCCATCGGGGGGCCCGGGGCAATTTTCCTCGGGGGGCCCCTATGATTCGATTTTTTTTTCAAATGCTATTCCAGAGAATACGAAACATTTTAAACGTGTAAATAAACTGGATATGAGCTCAGTTTACTGTCTTCAAATAGCCATGATGTCTGCGTAGAAGATAGTTTCTGGTACCTTCAAATAAAAGTTATAAATTAATCAGGTGCAAACATTGCGGAAGAGTTTAAACATTTTTAAAACAATGAAAGCTCTTATTTGATCTGCAAAATGCTAAATTTAATACCCTTATTATTACCAACTAAAATTCTTTGATTTAGAAAAACGACCGGAAAGATATGATTTTTATTTCATCATTAATCGTCTGGTTTGTGATTCATCGAGAAATATTTAACTCATGTGTCATGACAATTGGGAAGTATCATGAAGATTTGAAACATTGATTACAAAATTCAAAATAATAAACAAAATATTTAAATTCAAATTCCATAGAGATACAGAAATAAGAGTTTAAGAATTCAAGACTTAAAATCAGGCTAGATTCAGAATCACAATTCAGTGTTTCAAATCTCAATCATAATTTCAAATAAAGTTTTGAGAAACAAAATATGAAGAAAAGAGATTCAAAGTTACAATCAGAGCCTAAGCAGAAATTGCACCAAATGTGAATTTCAATTTTTTATCTCTGAAACACAAAAAAAATCGTTTCCATGAAATGTTTATGAATATGATTCTCATCAGATAAAAAAATTGTTATCAAATTGTTATTCTAAATGTGACAAAAGTTTCATTCGATGCCCTCAAAGCCAAAGGGGTATAAGTGCAAAAATGATCGATTGAAAAAAAAATCCAATTAGAGATTAAATATTTAAAACACAGAATCAGTTATCATTGAAAAAGTCAGATAAGCAATTCAAATTAGTTAAGTACCTCAAACAAACATAATGAGTTCTCAAAATTCAGAAAAACCATGGAACTGAACTTCAGTAACTGAAGAAACAACATAAAACTTGAAAATCTCAATGAATTGAATTTGGAAAAAGATAAGATTAAAATTATAGAAATATTCATGTTAAGAGAATCACTCAATTATATTCGCAACTTAACTATGAGATCATTTTTATAATAATTTGAGAATGTTCATTTGGAAAACGATATGCTGACTACAGGATATTAACTTCAGTAGATGATAAAATGTTGGTTAAATCAGTTGAAAATGTTTCAATACGAATTTCAAGTCTAAAACAGAAAGGGGGATGGAAATTTAATAAAGAAAATAAAGAAAAATAAAGAAACTGTAAATTGGTCAAATTTAGGCAACAACAGTTTATTTTAATGATTTTTTTTTTTTTCAAAAAATGGGAAGGAAAGTGGTTGAGAATGTACACACTAAGATTGCAATTATTCTTCTCGGGATAATGACTCTCCGAACCACAGGCAAATTGCTAAATTCAAACGAAGTTCGAACCAAAACCCACCTGAATATCGGGACGCTTCATTTCTCCTGAAATCCAGGATACAATTTCTACGAGTGCACTGGTACTCGTACAATTCTCTTGAAATTCTGGACAGTATCACACTGTGTTGCGGGAGACTCACCTGGTTTCGCGCGTTTTCTGCCAGTGTGTGAGTTAACAAATGTTTTGTCCTTTTCTAACGTGTGGACACTTTTCTTGGGTTAGTTTTGGAAAGTGAAAAATAATCAAACGGAACGCAATTAAGATCCGAAACGCTAGAAGAAATCCGAGCTCCGAAGAACTACGATTATCCGAAACAGCTTAACAAGTATTAACCGCATCAATCAATCAAAGGGACAAACAGCAGCGTTGAGGAATAAAATGAATTTAACAAAAAGCTGGTAAGTGCCATGGGAATTTTCTCAATTTTGGAATGAATCAAATTGAATTTTATTTGTGTTAAGTTTCAGGCTACAGTACAACACTCCAATTAGCTTATGTCCCAGATTATCATTGATAATCATCAGGAGAGATCATGCTCTTCAATGGACAGATGTCGTTTCTTCTCCAAAAAAAAAAAAATATAGATTTAGTTCGGGAAGACGTTCACCAATTTGCAGGCTACAAGTTTTGCCAGGGATAAACCAGGGTAGAATATATAGCAGCTTCGAGAAACAAGAATCGGCAGCAGACCAACCATAATAACAACAGCAGCAGAGATAGTCACAACTGTTCCGCCACCACCACCGCCAATCTCCAGGCGGTTCTGATTAGGCCTAACCCTGTAGAGTGGCCACAAAGTTCCGGGACTTCCAAAATCGTTGAACAACTCTTACAAAGAGAAAGTGAGTATGTGTGTGAGTTCCTTGGAAAATTGTCCACTTAAATAATCTTTTTTTTTTCGACAGCACGTAAACGAAGCAAATTTGTGCGGGTACTAATATCCCCGACTCAGTTCCAAATTCAGTTCATTCCATTGTTCTATTTGCTTTCCCACTGAAATCTCCTTGACCTGATACAATGTAATTTTACAAAAAGGTTATCGTCACTGAATAAAGAAACAATTACAATTACAAATAACCGAGCATGAAACCCGCCTCAGCGCTCAGAAAATTCCTCTGGTCGACGCAATCTCTCCATGTCCGCAGGTGTTTGAGCAGGTCGCAGCATCGATCCATTTAACCATGTAGCTGATTTCGAGGACCTTCCGTGACTACTTTCTTATAATTCTATCATGAAGTCGAGTGCTGTGATTTTCAAATTTTCGAAGTGTTCTGCGTCAAATGATATAACAAATATTTTGAACTAAATGGTTTATTTTTTAAATGCAAATTATTGTCTTTATTAAACATAGAATAATAATTAAAATTTGGGATAGATTTGAAAAAAGGGACCGCCAAACGATTCCAATTCCTGAAAAACTCCAGAAGAACCCGTCTCGAACGCTCAGGAGCACTTAAAAATTACCTGTAAATCACTGGGCGAATCCGTTTCGAGTCTACAGGTAAATTTGACAGTTGTTTTCCTGAGCTGTTTATCTGTCCTGAAATCGTCCTGTAATTTCAGCTGTTGAAAATACAGGACAGAATCCTCCCGATCACAGGAGAAAAGATTAAGTGTGTATAAACCAACAGAAACTTCAATAATAATGATCCAACAGTGAAAAGTTATAATAATACCCGGTATTAACCCGGATACTACCCGGGTTAGATTCTGAAATGCTTATTATGAAGTTACTCTGTTCTCTCTTAGCACTGTGAGCCAGTTTTGGAGAAATTATCTGTTATTTTAGTGCAGTAAGCATTACTTGGAAAGTTACGGTAAAATAAACATTATTATTGTGCAAGACGTTTGTATGCAATGAAAATGAGAAGATGTATTTCTCAATTTTCCTGTTCTGTACAGAATATCCCGACTGATATGTTTCGATAAAAAAAAAAAAAAAATTTGAGGTGTTTTGCCTAATATCTTTCGAATCGAATCGTATCGAATTTGATTCACATTTATTTTGTCCAGATTTTGGGTTGAAATTTTTGAAATTCAATACCAAGATTTTGATATTCTTAGCTCGCAAAATGCAGGAGAAATTCTTCACTGCTAACTTTAGGGGCCCCTCTTAACTTATGCAAGAGAAAAACTATTCTAGATATTATTTCCAGGGGCCCCTTTAGTTGTTATATTTCAAGTTTTCATTCTGATTTCCTTGTTTTGATTTCTATTCATAGATTTGTAGAAATTGAAGTAGTATGATTAAAGGAATGTTAATTTTTTCCCTCGGGGGGCCCCCTAGATCCGGGGGGCCCGGGGCAATTGCCCCCTTTGCCCCCCCCTTAATCCGGCCTTGGTTTACACGTTCTCTTTTTAAGATATAGTTTTTTGTTTATATGCTGAAGCATTTCCTTAAGGTGAATATCATTGGGATGTTTTTTAACACGTTTCAAATAGTTGTTTTTCATGTTTATTAAAATCCATAGGTCATACGACATCCATGGACAGTAACTACCTTTCATGTTTATTTTTTTCGATATTGTTTTAGTATACCGTTTGAATAAGTCATTGTATGTGGTTGAGATTTCTTGAATGCCGCTGTTCACGTTGCCTGGGACAAAGGTTCGAGAATAATTCATTTAGTTTAGCGTGATCCGTAATCTCTCTTGTCAAGACCGTTTTTTGACTTTTTTGCAACATTTCAAAAGACGTGAGAATCTGCAAATGATCACTTACGTCTGAAAAGATGGTATCATTTTTTATTCGTTCTAAATCTTTTACTTTGCAAATTACATGGTCTAAAATGTTTTGACTTTTGGGCCTTGTTGGGAAACAATTTGTACAGGCAAAGCTAAAAGACTCCAACAAAGTTTTATATTTACATACAGTATTTGTATTAACGAGATTTACAGGGACATTTAAGTCGCCAACAATAAGACACGCGTGTTTATCAGGCACAGATGAAAGAAGAGATTCAACTTGTTCACATAACGAACTAAACGGATACGCAGGTGGTCTGTAAATTCCATGAACTTCGACAATTTGACCACAATGAGATATTTCGACACTTATTCTATGAAAACCATCACAGGTAACATTTAACTTCGTTTTGAAATCTAAGTCGTTCCTAACAAACATAGCTAATCCCCCATACGGCTGATCTCGGCACGAAAAGATTGATGTGAAGCCTGGTATAGTGTAAAGAAGACAGTTTAGAGTGGCCCACGTTACCCCACTCTCCCCTGCTTATTTCTTGACCAAAATCTTTCATAATTCCGTTTAAAAGCAAGATAGTGCTGCCGTTTACGACTTGAAACTAAAAATATAGTGTTTTACTGTTAAAAAAAAATCAATATTTTTAAATGAGAACCCTGTTTATTGGATTGAATTTCAGCCCACTATCATTTCACGTCATTTGAATGAAGAGATTAAGAAGTTTGATAAAGTTTTATTGCTCAAATGTCGAATTCGATAGAGACAGAGGAAAATCTCGGTAAAACCCCTTTTAAACCTGATATGCAGATAAATGTTGAAATGCATATGGAGTATATGCAGAATAAAAATCAGAAAAAATGTGTTTACAAAATCAGAACCTCTTAAAAAATTGGAATGAAATAAACAAGGGATTTCCACTCAAGATACCGTTTCTAAGCTAGCATTACATCGAACTTACATATCTCATTTTTATTTAACACTGTATTAGTTTGTATTGGATCAAATCGTTTACGCTAATTATTGTTTACCCTTTAAATAACAGCGACCAATATTGGCGGCTTCAGATGGCCCATTCAAGAAGTACCTCCTGAAACATGTGCCCATTTTGGAGTTGAAATTTTGGCCTACCTTTTGGTGCGTGGAAAGCCGGGCCCAGACTGTATTCGCCAGCATAATCCGATCCAATATGATACCCCAGGTTGCGTATCGGCGGGAGATTCTTTCGCTGAAAGATGGCGGCGAGGTGGCTCTGGATTGGCTGGAAACCAACTGTGATAGCGATTCCCCGCTTATCCTAATCCTGCCGGGATTAACCGGTAAGAGTTGAGCACATGTGCTAGTCCGTCACGTTTAATCAATAAAATTATGATTCTGTTGATAACAATTGCTAATGTAATATTGGATTATTTTTTTCAGGAGAATCACAAGCCGAGTACATCAAATGCTTGGTAATGGCGGCAAATCGTTGTGGGATTCGGACGGTGGTTTTCAACAATCGAGGCCTCGGCGGAATCGACCTGAAGACTCCTCGCTTGTATTGTGCCGCCAATACCGAAGATTTGTCGGAGGTTATCAAGCACGTCAAGAACCTGAATCCTCACGTACGAATTGGGGCCACTGGCATCTCCATGGGAGGATTGATTCTGGGAAATTATCTTGCCAGCTACAATGACGAATCCAAGTCGATTCTGACGGCTGCAAAAATTATCTCCGTTCCGTGGGACGTTAACAAGGGTAAGCTTCCATTTATCAGTCATCCGTCATTTATTGTAGGTATGACATCTTTTTGTCTCTGTAAGAAATAACTGCAACATGTGTAGGGTTATAGAATATTGATTTTTGCTTAGGTACACTTTCTGTTCTCAGATGCATTTTTAACCAAATTGTCTTCGATTCGGCGTAATTAAAAAAAATCGTTATTAAAAAAAACCTTCAACCTTTACTGGTAGCGGAAAATCATTACAATTTGTACTTTCGCTATGTATGAGATTAACGGAACGGATAAATTATGTTGATATCGATTTGTTTCTCGTGCCGAAAATACATTGAAGCTTTTAATTCGTCCCCATTTTGGTTTGTGCTTCCTTAGGCCTGACAGAGTGACGCATATTCCTAATCAGTTTGTGCTGGGGGATATGAATAGATTACCATTCACGTTATACCGAACTTTCGGGATGGCTTAAAGCATGTTTGACAATTTAATCAAAGTCCGTAGCATTCATTTTAGTAACGTTTAACAAGTTGTTGATGTCATGCTGGTGTTTGCCAAATAGTTGGAATGTGTATCGATCGCAGAAGAAATTAGGGAAAAAAACACTGGAACTTCGTCAGCGTTTTGTTCAATTCCAATGAATTCTGATAATACTTATCATACATACTGGAAAGCTTTGATTGTTTCCTCTTTCACTTTTTTGTCTTCTGCTTTTGAACGCGACCCGATACGGATAGAATTTGAAGGTCGATTTTGAACGTCAGCGTTACGTATACCTAGCTAGTTGTTTGTCGTTCTATCCGAATTCGGTCAACGAACTCTATGATTTACAATTTTCATCCCTGGATTAAAATAAGTTAGCAAGGGCCTAAGTTAACAGGTGTACAATGCACATTTGTGCAGAACATCATTCTAGCGGAACTAAATTAATATCGCCCAGGGAGGAAAAGATACGAGTGTTCAATAGACTGAGTCGATTTGAGGTCATTTTTGATTTTCTCAAACACTGAGGTCTAAAAAGCTTCGTTTCTGGTTCGAAACCCATCCAAAATTTTCTGCAGAGTTTTTAAGTGGGATTCGTTTACATGAGTAAATTTGAACTTTTAGGTTTGTATGGAAAAATGAATATTTTGTACTGAAAAATCATCATCATTTTTGTTTCTTCTGTGGAGCCGAGCCTGTTAATGGTTTTTGTGCCGATTTATAAATTAGGAAATTTTCCGCTGAACAACTTTGTCGAAGACTGTAACTTCGGATCTTATTAGGCAAAAAAGTTATTAGCTGTTTAACAGGGGTATGTCTTTTGGCATTGAAAAACAATCAATTCAAATGACATCACTGCTGGATGCCTAGCGAAGTATTGCATGATTACTTTCATCCAATACAGGTGATCTTAGAGAGTATTCCAGCTACAGTAATAGTGTCCAGATATTTCATTTTATCGACATCACGACACTAACAAGCCATCATTGATACAAAAGATATGTATTAGACAGCAATGTACAATCGTGAGAATCGACTTGATCAACTTACGTATTGTGGCTCTATAGAGCTCGGAAAAAGCAAAGCAGAAAACTGCTTCTTGCATGATGGAAATTTTGAGTAAAACTAGCTTGCTACATCTTGTACAATAGTGGCAGAATTTCGTAATCTATGTCACCAATACTGAACATTTTAAAAACCTTTCATAATTTTGGATGCTGACGGAATTCGCTAATTAAAAATCTCAAACTTGTCAATAGTTTTGATAATTCAGATTACATAAAACCAACCGAAGTCTATATACTTTTTAAAATATTTTACATATATGGAAAAAGTGTTGATTTTGACAATTTTTACAGAATGATAAGTTGAAAATTCATGAATTGATTGCTTCCCAATCCACATAAAACAATTTTAAGCCAACAAATAGGGTTTTATTTTTTTGAAAAAAATGATTTGTCCTGTTTTTTTTTTATTTTAACTAAGAAATTTGCTTTGGAGCCCTTTTGAATCTCTAGATAGTCACATTTTTACAATAATTCGTAAATAATGTTGTTGGAAATCCACCATGGATGCACGGATTCACCGCAGTTCCTGAATTTCACTGCATCGATCCAGAGGTTGCCAGACCCGGCATAATGGCTTCGTGTGGTCTGATGTGGGTGAATGTATTTCGTGTCGCTGTTTGAATGTACTCTGGGCGAATGATTCAGTCATCTCTAAAACCAGTTAAAAATTAATGAAATTTACATTTCATAATTTACTACAGGTATTCCGGCATCCCATATATACCTGGCCATTTTGCAGATGATTGAACATTAGCCTGCCCCAAATTTGTATGGAAAATTCAAAACCTGTAAAATGTTATGCGCTGCAGGCTAAAATTGATCCTAGGCCTAGTACAAGATCTCATGCAAAATTTGGGCCAGATCGGATCACGGGAAGGGGTCGCTCAACGAGCCTGAAGTTTGTATGGGATTTTGAGACATTTTGTTCGGGAGAAACATGAAAAACCAGTTTTTCATCAATAGCTTTGGTTACCGTCGGCTAAGCTAAGCTAAGCTAATTTCAAATATAAATAACCTACAATCTTATCATTTTGACAACATGCTGGAATTAAAATATTCTACTGGATTTAAGGGGGAGAGTACTGAATGTTATTAGAAGTCCTTAATTGTTTAAAAACAAGGAAGTCAACCATTCGGGATCGTTTTCTCCGTGCAATCGTAAAATCAATATGAGGCAAAGAGTTGAATTGCACTGATGAGTTTCCAAAAACGATTTAATTTAATATTAAAAATATCTCCTTTCGAAGTTTGATCGAAGTTTGTTTACTTCAAAGGATCGTTTTTGAAAACACATTAGTGTATCAGGAACAAGAACTAGGAAAACAAGTTAGTTAAAAGAAAATTTAAAAAACATTTTTTACTTTACTTTTAAACTTTTTATCACTGCCTCAAAGATAGAAATATGAGTTTCCTTAAGAAAAATCTAGGAGCATAGGAGGTGTAGGAAAACTCGATCGCACCATTCATTAAAATGGATTCCGTTCTATAACCTATCCCATACTAACACAACCTTTTCTTTGGATATTTAAATATAGATTCGCAGACGTATAGACGGTTTCTATAGTTGGTGATATTGACTTACCTTTGTCTCTGAATTTTTCAATATAAACCTTTGGAATATAAAGGGACAAAAGGTTGATGATTGATCCTATGA
This sequence comes from Uranotaenia lowii, assembly GCF_029784155.1. Classification (NCBI taxonomy): domain Eukaryota; kingdom Metazoa; phylum Arthropoda; class Insecta; order Diptera; family Culicidae; genus Uranotaenia; species Uranotaenia lowii. The sequence goes on from NC_073693.1 coordinate 150,125,167, forward strand.
AGTATCCTACTAACAATCCTTCCTTCATTCCCTATTGACTACTAGGACGTGGCCGGCGCCGTTATTGATCATTTTCATAGGGAGAGCATGAGTTTTGTGCATTGTGAATGAACTGCTAGTCCCAAGCACCATTCTTTTGGACCTTGCACAAAATTGATGGCCACGATCAATCACGGAGTAGCAACCATTGGCGAGGTAGAACTTATTCTGCTTAGCCACGCCAGCGAACATGGAATTTGAAGTGCGTAAGTTGAACAAAGTCTAATCAAATATGTTTTCTGAAGCTTTAAATGAATGGTCATATCTAGGCACTTCAAGTTCAATGATTTAAGGTAGATATGAGTAGCTAAGCTAAGCTAAGCTAGTAGCTTTGGTTACCGTCGGTCGATTTCTTTCAAAAACGGGTTTTCTTAAAGCCTAAATTATGAAAGATATTTCATCCGAAGACTGCATATCGATAAGAGTTAAGATAAAAAAGTTTTTAGGCTTCAAAAATGGACTAACTTTTTTGAGGATGGTATTCATCACTGTAAATGAGGTGTCAATATGTTCGACCGCCCCGACTAATTAACAGTGATGGATACCATCCTTAAAAAAGTTAGCCCATTTTTGAAGCCTAATAACTTTTTTATATTAACTCTAATCGATATGCAATCTTCAGATGAAATATTTTTCATAATTTAGGCTTTAAGAAAAACCGTTTTTGAAAAACATCGACCGACGGTAACTAAAGCTATTGATGAAAAACTGGTTTTTCATGTTTCTCCCGAACAAAACGTCTCAAAATCCCATACAAACTTCAGGCTCGTTGAGCGACCCCTTCCCGTGATCCGATCTGGCCCAAATTTTGCATGAGATCTTGTACTAGGCCTAGGATCAATTTTAGCCTGCAGCGCATAACTTTTTCAAAAGTCGGGTCATTTGGGGCACTCTATTGAACATTGAACATACAGGCACATAAATATTTTCATGAGTTCATTTTTCATTCAACTGGCAATTTTTGCCCAAAATGCTAACAGACATTCTAACACTTTTCTCCAAACTATCTACTTCACCCACTACGCATATTTGTTTCCACATATTTCTTTTCACCCTTCCTCTTCGATCCACTTTTATCTTCATCAGAAACTCCCTTAATACTGAAAACTCGAATTTCTTTTTTCTTTCTTGCTACTACAGGAGAAACATCAATCCCCATGTACTCATCTCTTGTGTAAACCTTTTGCTACTATTTTCTGCAACCAACTCAATTTCGAGAATAATTCGTAATTTATATACTTAACAAAATTATATTCATTCTAATGTATGATTTCTTAATACAGGTCGGATTCGATTCACGAATTTTTTTTTACATTTCTTTATGTTAAAACACTGTTCAACATTTTTTTTTAATGAAAACATTGGAAAAAAATAAATTGCTAAAAAAATACTCTCTTGAAGCCAATATTCCAAAACCCGTCTGATTTATCTATGAAAGTTGCCTGGCGTGGCTTGGCGTGAGCAAGCGCTGTGATTAAATCAACGTTTAAGATGATTGGCGAACCAAAACGTCCACGAACCTTAAAGAATATTCACGAGCGCCCGTGTACTACGTGGCTTCAAAAACGATTGGATGACTCTTCAACAAAAGTTGAATGTGCTTTTCCAATCATATATTTTTGGTACAGTACACTTTCAGCACAGAGATTTGAGATTTGCTAAGAGAAGCAGAAGCAGCTTGTTTTTGATACCGCTTCGGCTTCTTCTACTTCTAATATATATCTTTAGACCCAATCTAAGCTTTGCACGATGGACGGTCCTGCGAGGGAATCCCACTTTTTTGGCCACATACCCAACTGGCAGTCTTCTTACTGGCGTAAGCACGCATGACTTTCCGGTCCAAACTTTTGTCCACCGACCCAGAGTTTCAAATTGAACTGTAAGCAACAACACACACCAGAAATCAGTTGTTTAACCTTCCTTTGCGGTTACAAAAATAACCATTAACCGGTTAGGGTCCAATAGACCCGGATTACTATTTTGACTGTATCTTCAAAACTACTGAACCGGTTTTCATAAATTATACCATTTTGGAATCGTTTACATGTTTAATATCTATTCATTGAAGATTTTTTTTTATTTTGTTGGATTCTGAAAATTAAGCCGAAAGACAAAATGGTAAAAAAAAGAAGGCTCTTTTGAGCAAAGATAGTGACCATCCCGATGGAAATAATAAAATTTCACTGTGTCAGCTTAGCTTCGACTGATTAAAAGATTCATTTAAAGTAAAACGAGTTTTTGGTTCCCGATGTCATATGTCGTGAATAAAAACATGAGAAAAAATTGAAAATCATTGATTTTCTTCTTGAAAACAATTGTTTTTTTACTGTATAATTAGCTAATATTTATAAAACTGGACTGATAAATTATTTTATCTATAAAAACATGAAAACTAATGGAAACTGACTTAATTTTATTGTTTTTGTGATATTTTTATCACATTAAAAACCGCGAAAAACATACAACGATCGATTTAAGAAATTCGCTTAGCCGCGTTTGAACATGAAATGGCTTAACATTTCAGATTAGTTGTGCTCAGGGTAATAAAAAGCAAAGAATATAATTCGATATAACTCAGATTTGGTCCTCAATATGTCGAAATTATATAATTGAATACTATAATTGATTACCCTATCAGTCTCTTCATTTCTAATTCATCACTATCGGTTGGAATTGAGCGTAATTGAACAGAACGGCATTTTTTTCATCAAAATTCCTTGATCCGTATGAAAATGTGGTTACAAAATCATTGAAAAAATTGTTTTATGAACTTTTCAAATTACCAGCTGTGGTCTATAAAATCAAGCACTTTTATTATGTGAAGTGCTCTCAATCTATCTTAATACATATCAATCAAAAGTTTGCCAATAAGACTTCAACAAAATGAGTTATCTTTGATGCAAAACATCCATTTTTTAGGACTTTTTTGCTTTCTGAAGACCGCAAACATGAAAACTCGAATTCCGGGTCTATATGACCCTAACCGGCTAATTGTCCTTTTTTAGCTGGGTGACTCTGGAAACCCTATTCAAAAATCTAAAAATGATCAATTGTAGAACTCCTTTTTTTACGAAAAGTAAGAAAATTGCATGTATCTAGCTTTAACCGTTCCTGAGATATCGCTTCGAGGAAGTACAGTCACTGTACAGTTCGGGTCATATAGACCCTAACCTCAAAGGAAGGTTAGACGTCATCCGCAATGAGCAGGGTTGTACAAAATCGATCGTTTCCTTTTTTCATTCAAAAAAAATTGATTGACCCAGAATAAAAACAGTACAAAAAAGTACTAAAAAGTAAACAACTTGAGATGTACCTATGTATGGATGTATGAGATGTATGGTGGCTCCATAGAGAAGCAAAGTTGTCGAAAAAACACCTTTGATTTTATAAAGTCTTATTTTAGGATAATGTAAAACCAAACAACGGCAAATGTTTTCTATGTAAATTTTTTCCCACATATTGTGAACTAACTGTTGATATACATTTATACAAATGTTTTTTTTTCTCAATCAGTAATCATTTATTCTATTTTAGGGTCGGATAGCATCGAACAGCCAATACTAAATAATATGCTTGGTCGGCATTTGGCAGGCAGTTTGTGTAGAACAGTTCGAAAATACGAAATCCTTCGTGATGAAAAATTTGACTGGGACATGGATAAGGTGCTACAGGTAAGTTTCTAAATTTTTTTTCTGGGAAAATTAATAATAGTATTCTTTTAATTGTTTCTCCAGAGCAAAACGATAAAAGAGTTTGACTCGCAATTTACCTCAAAACACTTTGGCTACAAGGACGTTGATGACTATTATGCTGAAGCCACATTGCACAATAAATTGCACAAAATCAAGGTGCCACTCCTGTGTCTAAGCGCTGCCGATGATCCTTTCCAGCCACTGGATGCGATACCAATAAAGGCAGCCGAAAAGTCATCCCACGTGGCGATCGTCATCACGACACGTGGTGGTCACATCGGCTTTCTGGAAGGTTGGTGGCCGGCTAACAAAGATCAATACATGGGCCGCCTGTTTAGTCAATACTTTTCAGCCACCCTCTTCGATCCGGATCATGATTTCTACCGCACATCACAGGTTATGATGGAGCACAATCTTAAGGCCTCGACGTCGGTTCCGACAACACCCATTCCACGATCCTCTAGTCCGTTGCGTAAAAAGTCAATTCCATTCTAATAATAACAAACAATAGAGTCAGCATCGGAATTTGATTGTAACAAATACATACGTCCAAATTACTAATCAAATTGAGATAGACTTTGTGTTCGTGAAATTGATCCTGGAGTTTTTCAGCAAGAATAACGCCGGTTTTATATTGCTTCAAGCTCAAACTGCAATTTATTGGCATGTTAGTAATTGAATTCAAGTTAGATAATTTTATGCTTACAATTTAATCTCCTACTACAATTTGTATTTCACGAACCAAACTTCGGTTAATACGCTCCGTTTTCAACTAGAACTATACAAATATTGTTTATTAATTTGGCAAATAAAGATCTTTAAATATAATACTTGAAACGTGCTGGTACTCTACAATGACGATTGTTAATAATGACTTGCAAAATTTTCTGACAACCTATCTCGAATATGCGGCGTCGCGACGCCTCCTTATCACTGTTATCAAATTACTGTCAAAGCTGTTTCTGGGTCGTCCGAGGGGCTAGCTTGTGCACAACATCCTCCCCCGCATGTCGAAAGAACGTTCCGTTCGGCGTCATGTTCATTTTACATCCAAAAGCGCAAGTTTAGTACAAGGACGACTCAAAACTCCACCGCTTATCTGTATATCTGCCATCCGGGATACACCGTCCTTTCCTGGATACATCTTAATCACTCGACCCCTGATCCATCGGTTACGCGCACCCTCATCGGCAATTACTACTAACTCCCCATCATTGATTGGACGAACATCTTCAAACCACTTTGTTCGTCTTGTAATGGTCGGCAAATATTCCACCACCCATCGCTGCCAAAAGATTTGCAAAACTCGTTGAATAAGGTCCCAGCTACACCTTATAACCGTTCCCTTCAGGATAGGCCTTTTAACACCCTGCCGTACTCCTTTGGACCCCAACATCAAAAAATGGTTGGGGGTTAAAGATTCCTCGTTTTCCGACCTAATAGGGATGAATGTCAGCGGTCTAGAATTTATCATATGTTCAGCTTCAATTAGAACCGTTAGGAAGGATTCTTCATCGAATTTATCAACCGTAGGGACCGATTTCAAAGCAGTTTTTACGGATCGGACCATCCGTTCCCAACATCCGCCCATGTGGGGTGCCGCTGGTGGTATGAAATACCATTGGGTTCTGGTGTCGGTGAATGTACTACCCAGCTCGTTGTTGATCGCTTTCAGTTCCGTTCTAAGTTCACGACTAACGCCTAGGAAATTTGTTCCGTTGTCCGTGTAAATCTCCTCAGGAGCTCCTCTACGTGCGACAAATCTACGGATAGCTTTTTTGCATGAATCGGATGACATGTTGGCAGCAACTTCGAGGTGAACCGCTCTCAAAGTCAAACAGGTGAAGAGCACTACCCATCGTTTGACCGCTTTTCTTCCTATTTTAATCAGATATGGTCCAAAGTAGTCGATTCCGGTAAAGGTGAATGGACGTACAAACGGTGTGAGTCTTACGCGTGGGAGCGGACCCATTTTCGGCGCTACAGGTGACGCTTTGTAGACTTTACACCATTGACATGCTTTTTTGACTTTCTTCAACTCGACTCGTAGTCTCGGTATTCTGAATCGTTGCCTAAGCTCATTGACGACAGTTTCATCATTCGCGTGCCCATAATTTCGATGATACCAATCCAGTACAAGGTAAGTGATCCTATGATCTCTGGGTAGGATGATCGGGTACTTAGCATCATATTCCATCCAATCAGCCGCCTGCATTCGACCATCTACGCGAATCACACCAAACTCGTCGATAGTTGGGCCCATGGAAGATATGGAACTAGATTTTGAAATCTTTCTCCTGTTCGGAACGCTCGTTTGATTATTATGTCGGAGTATATCTACCTCTTTCGGAAAGGAATCATTTTGTGCAATTCTCCACAATGCACGCTCAGCCCTCTTCAAGTGATCGCTATTCATACCAATAGTGTTGATCTGCTTGCCCAGAAACTTCTTCAAATAACAGTCTTCAAAGTAATGAACGTAGCCCGTCACGCGCAGAAGGCGTTCCCACTTAGAAAAGCGGTTGATGTCGATTATAGGAACTCGTGCCACATGAGCATGGACACTATCGATGCGTAACTCTTCTTTACTAACTTCAGCGTAGACGATACGATCTTTCGGCCATTCGTTTTCATCCAGCTCGTAGAGGAATTCCGGTGCCTTATACCATCGACTTTCAGCGTCAAACGAAGGTCCTTTTCCCCACTTCGTAGCCTCATCAGCGACATTAAGGCGTGTGGGGACCCATCTCCATTCTTCAATTTTGGATAATTCAAGTATCTCATTGATTCGATGAGCTACAAATCGGTTATAGCGACGCATATCTGACCGTATCCATGACAGTACTGTAGTTGAGTCACTCCAGAAAAGGACTTCATGGATAGTGAGGGTGTGTTCCTCTTCTATAACCTTTCTCAGTCGAGCTCCTATCAAGGCCGCAAGCAGCTCAAGACGAGGAATAGATAAAATCTTTAACGGTGCAACCTTTGTTTTCGAGGATACCAGAGCACATCGAACCTTATTATCTTCTACGACTCGCAAATAGGCTACAGCTGCATACGCCTGCTCACTCGCGTCGACAAATATGTGCAGCTGAACGTTGTCATACGTGTTTTTTGTGTATCCGGGAAAGTAACATCGTTTAATCTTTAAACATTCTATACCAGGTAATGCACTGAGCCACAGTTTCCATTTGGTGAAAATCTCTTCAGGTATTTTATCGTCCCATGCAACTTTCTCTCGCCACACCTCCTGAATAATTATTTTTCCGTGGATCGTAAAAGCAGAAATTAGACCCAAGGGATCATACAAACTCATAACTAGCTTCAATAACTGCCGTTTTGTTGGAACAGTTTCACAATTAATTAAATCTGCAATCTCTTTGCTAAATTGTACTGGAAAAGAGAACACATCAGAGGATGGTTGCCAAATCATCCCTAACAAACGTTGGCCTTCTGACTCATCACCAAACTGCATGTTCTTAACAACTGTTGGGTTGTTGGCACCGATTTGTTGTAGAACTTCATTGCGATTTGAAATCCAATTAACAATTTCAAATTTACCTTTAGAATGGACTTCTGTCACCTGCAAGGCTAACTCCACCGCTTCCTCGACCGTGTCAACGCATTGTACGTAGTCGTCTACGTAATGCCACCGTGTGATTGCGTCCGCTGCTCTCGGATAATCTCGTTGATATTCTGCCGCATTTAGATTTTTCACGAACTGTGCATGTGCAGGCGAGCACGTAGCACCAAAGATGGCCACATCCATCACCATGATGTCCAAGGGTTTGTCCGGAGAATCTCGCCATAGAAACAACTGGGCACTACGATCTTCAGGGCGCACCAATATCTGGTGAAACATCTCTCTAATATCCGCTGCAATGGCTACTTCACGCTCTCGATACCGAAAAAGTATAGATAAAAGAGATGTTAGAAGATCGGGACCTTTCATGAGCATGCTGTTTAATGATACACCATCGACCTTAGCAGCTGCGTCCCATATTAGCCGCACCTTCTCAGGCTTTTTTGGGTTCAGCACTACCCCCATGGGTAAAAACCACGTACGGCGAAGATCGAAACTTTCAAATTCGGCCTGGGTGGCTTTATGCGCATAACCTTTAAGCTGATAATCTGCAATCTGTTGACGAATTTTGTCATACAGGGCAGGATTTTTCGTAAGTCTTCTCTCCAAACATTTCCAGCGTTTCTCAGCCATCGGTCGACTGTCGGGGAATTCAATGTAATTATATTTCCATAATAAACTAACCTCGAATCGGCCACTTGATGTTCGTTTTGTTGTCTCAGATAATATTTTATAAGCTCGTTGGTCTTCAAGGGTCTGCAACTCTGGGGCAGCTCGTATGCCCAAACTTTCGATCGAGAAGAAGTTTTTAACAAATTCGTGTAAATTGTCATCAGATTTTGTAGCACAGATGTGTAACTGGTGATGGGGCAACGTATTCGCTCTTCGTGGTACACGACCGAAGATTGACCACCCAATCCGTGTTTTGGTAGCAACTGGCTCACCCTGTCTGCCTTCTCTGGCTTTCAATGGCATAATCAAATGAGCATTATTTAGTCCGATGAGTAGTCTCGGCACTGCAGATTCATAGCTTGTTACTGGTAAACCTTGTAGATGTGGATATTCTTGAGACATTCTGTCGAAATGCAAACTTTGTTCAGGTAGATCAAGACTCTCAACAGTGTATACTTCTGATAGTTTATGACGCCTAGCGTCGCTAGTTTCAGCTATCTCAAATTCCATAATTCGAGTATTAGAGATGTTCTTGTTTACTCCCCCAGTCCACTGGATGCAAAGCGACGTTGTAATTCCGTCGCCACCTAGTTCGTCTGCTAGCGATTCCTCTAACATCGTGACAGAAGATCCGTCGTCCAAAAATGCAAAGGTTTGCACATTGCCTTTGCTACCAAAAAGCGTTACCGGTAGCAAGCGAAAGAGAATAGATGATGTAACCTCACGATGTATAGACACGGTGGCATGTTGTCTCGCAGATGTACTCTCTTGTGGATCGAAATGTAATAAACGATGATGTTTCTTCGAACAGTCGTTTATCCCGCAAACTTCTCCTTTACACGGCCACCTACTATGGGCCACAAGACAGCGTCTACAGAGCTTATTGTTTTGTTTAATTAGCTTCCAACGTTCATCTGTACTCATATTTTGGAACTTGAAACATTTTTCTAATGGGTGAGCGAATTTTTGACACGCGACGCATGGTTTCAGTGCAACATGGTTCAGCTGTTCTGTTTGACTCGATTCGGGTTGTTCCGAGTCATCGACGATTTCAGCGTGCGTGTGAACAAATTCTCTTCCCTTGCTTCTTGATGTTGCATTGTTGATTCCGCCGTTCATTACTAAGCGGCTGGTGGCGGTAGTTATGTATTGCATGTATTTGGAGAATACATTAAGATCTACGAGCGGGAACTGCGTCTGATACAACGCCCAGTTGAATTGAGCTGTAGGTGGTAATTTATCTACGAGTTCCTTGAGCAGAGTAGGGTCAGATAAATGGTTCTGCAATCCTACGGCTTTAAGATGGCTACACATGTTTTGTACAACTAATCCAAAATTCATCAGCATGTCTAATCGGTGTTCTTTCGGGGCTGGAGTACTGCGTACCTTGTTGACCATGTGATGTACGATCTGTTCCGGTCGACCAAATAAAGTTTTAAGCGTCTCGATTACTTCCGGAACCGTCGAAGGGTGCAACAGGAAACTGCTCACGGCTTCTTTAGCATTTCCTCTCAAACTCTGTTGCAGGCGAAGAAGATTTTCCGAATTTGAAAAACCGCATAATTCGGTGGAGTGCTGATAGCTACTATAAAAGAGCGGCCAATCCACAGGATCTCCGCTAAACACAGGAAGTTCTTTCCTCCCCACGTGGCGGGCTGCTAACTGCTGCGATGTTGGCCCGGAAAGGTGGTCACGAACGTGGTTTGTTTCATACGATGGATTCACAATAGGGGCAACTGGAGTGGGAGGATATGGTGGTTGCTGAGGTAGCATGGGTGGTGTAACTTCAGGGAAATCGTAACAGGGGGTTCTTCTCCCGATGGGTGTGCTTATATTTTCATACATCGATGCATTGATAGGTTTTTCAAAGGGATTATGTTGTGTAAATAATTCACTTACCGATGGTGCATCGTTTTGGGGGAGGGTATTGTTACCTGCCGCTGGTTGACAATTCTGGTAATACACAGGTCCGATGTTCATTTCCGGTGATAAAGTCTTGTTGGGTTGAGAAAATTGATTTAGCCGACTCATAAGTTGCTGTTCAACAAGACGCAATCGACTCAATTCACGATCACGCTCTTCCAGCGCTCTCTCTGTTTGCTTCCGATGTTCGATACGCTCTTCTTCCTGAGATCGTATTTGCCTACGATACTCCGCTTCCCGTTTCTGCATTTCCTCCGCATCCGCGCGTCGTTGTTGTTCAACTAACTTCAACTGCTGCATCAATTCGATTTCACGCTTTCGACGAATATCGTTTTCCTGGGCATGTTGTTGTTGTAAATTTTGTACACGACGAAGGTTGTCGATTTCAAGCCGCCACTTGTCGAATGTAGGTTGGGATGGCTTCGGATAGGCTCCAGTTCTTTGATCGTTGGATTCCACATCCTTTAGAAGACGTAGAAAAGGTTGTATGTCAACTAACGGGATTCTAGCGGCATCGTCGGTAGCAGCAGACTCATTGTCCTGACACTCTCCTACGGAAATACTGCCGGTTGTTCGTTGCAGGGATGTGCGATCTAAATCCACAATCCAACTAGCCAGATCAAGAACAACTGCTGCGGGAGTTTTCTCCTCACTTTCGATGGGTTTTGTTAATGGGGTCGACGTTTGAGGGCCACCAAGCTGGCTCACTAGCGTAGGTTCAACTGCTCTCCCGGAATCAATGGCCTTGGCAGATTCTGACGGCATTGTAACGACGTCCCGGTTGGATCTTTCAACGGTTCTTGACTGATCCTTAACCCAATCTGTTACCCGGCAGGATCCGGCTTGACTACTGCGTTTACTCCGAGCACTATCTCTTTCATTCTCTTCATCCTGCTGTTCAAGCAGTTTATATTTTTTGTTTAGATAAGTTTTATCTCGATCCATCTGCGCCTTGGCTGCTGTTTCGTGCAGCTTCCGCTCTTCTTCCAACCGTTCCAAATCACGAGCTATACGAGCTCGACGAGAGCTGCTAGCTGTGGATTCAGCCGTGATTGAACTAGGTGCTGGTGGAGGGATCCGGGGCCTGCACATCACGCACCGATACGCTATCTCGTGGGCGTTGGCAGTAGTTACACCGGCACACTTGAAATGTTCCCATCCTTGGCAACCCATACACTGAACCATGAATTTATCAGCATCATTCCGTTGATCGCAAGAAATACAGTCCCGCTCGTGACCTCGATTTGCCTCAACGAAAGTAGCCTCGAAGAGTATACCGCAATTCTCAGAGGCGTGGGACGATGCAATTTGTAGGTTAGCTTTCATTGCCTCTCGAATTGCCTTAGTCTGCGATCGGGTTTGCCGCTGATGCTGGTTGGAAGCCATGGTACTTCTGGATAAATTTTTGAGTTTGTTCGTGAAATTGATCCTGGAGTTTTTCAGCAAGAATAACGCCGGTTTTATATTGCTTCAAGCTCAAACTGCAATTTATTGGCATGTTAGTAATTGAATTCAAGTTAGATAATTTTATGCTTACAATTTAATCTCCTACTACAATTTGTATTTCACGAACCAAACTTCGGTTAATACGCTCCGTTTTCAACTAGAACTATACAAATATTGTTTATTAATTTGGCAAATAAAGATCTTTAAATATAATACTTGAAACGTGCTGGTACTCTACAATGACGATTGTTAATAATGACTTGCAAAATTTTCTGACAACCTATCTCGAATATGCGGCGTCGCGACGCCTCCTTATCACTGTTATCAAATTACTGTCAAAGCTGTTTCTGGGTCGTCCGAGGGGCTAGCTTGTGCACAACACTTTGTGATAAGGTTAAAATAATTTGCATAGTTAAAACGGCAACTAATCCACAACAAAAAAAGTTCAACTAAAATGTTATAAATAGGTAGAATCAAACAACGATTTTATGCATGTTGTGGTTTTAAAAATGCATTGTTTGTTACCAAAGTTTTCAGAGCGCTGCAACCTATATACTTTTATCATAAAAGATTAAAGTTACGAATTTAACACTAAACATTTTGCAATGCAGATTTCAAAGCTTTAATATAATAGTCAATGCGAAAGGATGCCTTCGTATATTATAGTGCTAGGTAACTTTCAAATCGAAACATACACAAAATTTTCATTGCAGTTAAATTTTGTTAACCTGTGGAAAAGTTTAATCCATGATGAAGAAGTTTGAAACTTTCTATTTTACTGTTATAAACGATTTCTGTAGCTCACTTTAAGAATTTCGATTTAAAAAGGTCAATAACAAAAAGAAATAGGGTGCATTAAGACAGAAATATTTTGATAATTAGCTACCTATTTGTTTAAATGTTTCAAATCAGCTTCTATACCAAAAGCAATATACAGAACCATTCTAATTCACATATCATCAAAAAAGCTCTGTTGAAAAAAAAATACTATAAAAGACTTTAGAATCACATGAAAATCGAATTGTCGTTTGTTTATACAAGAACATAAACTGGTTGTTGAATTGAAGGATCAATCTAACTTTTCTAGATCAGTAAAATAGTTAAGACAATGTCTGACAGTACGCAATAAAATTTACATAGATTTTCAATCATTATTCTCTTTTCCTTAAAAAAAGAAGTTTAAACCCATAACTGAAGAATTTCTTATTAAAAAATTAAAAACATTCATTCTGTTCTATCTAAAATTGAAATGGTGTTCAAACATAGGTTAAGTCTGAAAGAGACATTGCATGTAGTACCAAATTAAACTGCGTTGAACGCTGTCATTACATTTTGTGTTAGGTTGAAAGTTATGATGCCTAGTGAACAAATGTTAGAATAAAGATGCAAAATTACTGCATAAGTTATTTAATTAGTATTTTTACAAAATTACGTATATGAACAAGATGGTTACATGCGAGAAACATAAAAGATGAAAATGCTCTGCCAGTTTTGAAATTTTGAATTGAATTTAAAGAGTTAAAAGTCTTTAGTTTTTATTTATATTTTCAAATATATTTTTCCATCAATAAAAATAATCATAAAATGATCATTTTGGTCCACTTTCAAAATTTTGTTCATGTATACTTTAAATGTTACCATAATGAGCCATATATGTGTGAGAATTAGACCGTGGGGGGCATAAAGACAAAGACGACAAACAATTTTGAAACGGGCATACAACTGAAACAAAAAATTAGTAACTTTCTCAATTGGCATGTGGAACTCTGAGCATAATACCGATATTTTGCAATACGATTACGTTGAGAAAGACGGATGGATTTCAATTATACATATGTTTTGCTGTAACTTCGTCATTGAAGGTCCTCTATTCGAAAATAAATGAAACTAATAACTTATTGTAGATTAAACTTCTGATTGTTTTTTTTACATTGGATGACATCTCCACTAAAAGCAGCTTAGTTTATTTTTGTTTTGAGCTAAAAAGAACCCTTGCAGCCAACATTTACGGATGAAACAATCTTCTAGTTGTTAATAGAATTCACATAATTGGATTTCTTTAAGCTTTAAGCTAATGTTCGATTGGATCTCACATTTTGTTAAGTCTGCATCAATATTTAAGAAGAATCATGTGAGGTTGATTCAACAGTTTATCGATTGTCGATTGCCAAATTGGACCTACACACAAAATTTTCGAGGCCAGAAATTAGCAAAATTTTGCTCAAATTTGACCAGCTAGAAACTTAGCAATCATTTTAGCAAATTTTTTTAACTCGAATTTTAGCAAACGAGAGAAAAATTTAGCCGCCGCAATTTTTGCTCACTTTTTTAGCAAAAACCGGTAGAAAAGATCCTATTGGATTTGAAATTTCCATTTTTCCAGGAAATTCAGGGGAAATATCTGTTTATAAAATAGAATACCAAATTTTTTCACTTAATTTATTTGACACCTTTTTTTTAATTTCAATTAACACTTTCTTCACTAAAAAACAAAACCGCACTTGACCGCGGTAGCTGACCATCCGCCAAGCGGAAAACCGATGCGTCCAGATTGGCTTCCTTCTTGTCGATCATCCTGATGGCAATGCTGTCTGTTATCGCCGGCAGCAGCAACCTGTAGAAAGAAAACAAAGAATTTTTCAAATTTAAAACCGGACTTTCCATTGGCCAAATCTGCTCTTACCTGTCCGCTCCCGATGTGAATTTATCCACTATTTCCGCATCCAATTGTCCATCACATGCAGCAATGTTGACCGGGCTTCCATTCCGTCGTTATTGTCAGCCCAGTCTCCGCAGGTTCCGCCAGCATCTAATTTACTCAACCGCACTGATTCGCGTCGAACTTTTTTTTCTCGAAGACGGCGGCTGCTTTTCGAACGAAGCGGCTAACTAGGCTGCGTTTTTACCAAAATCAAGCAAAATAACAATTTTGCTATCGCGTAAGTAAAACAACCCTTATTGCTAATCGAAAGTAACCCAATATTTTTGCTAAGTGGAGCCTCGAAAATTTTGTGTGTATGCCTAGTTGATTTAGCCAGGCTGTAATAATATGTATTTCCGGGTGCATTAACTTAGTCGAAAAGTAGGCGTGGTTGCATTTTTTTCGTATGAGGTGTGAATTGTGACGTCATTGTTACTGTTCCGAACGTTTTATTTTTCATTAGATTTTACACACATCCTTGCAAAATTTTGTACTGTACTAGTCCTTGGTTTTTTGTAAACAGATTGACAATCTGTCAATTTTTGTGTGTATTAACAGATTGCTTCACCCGGAAATATATTCTCTATGGATTCAGTTACGTCATTGAAGTTGGTTTAATAAAAAAAAAACATTGTGTTTGATGTGCTTTAAGAATAATAAGGAATTGTTGAGGAATGATACTATAATCCGTGAGTTTTTGAAACCACACAGTGAGACATGCTAACGTTCCCAATTTTCTCTGTTTCTCACGTCGCAATGTTACGCCGTTAATATAGATCCATAGTTTTGTTGATTTTGTTTGGTTCCGGCATAATTATGGAGCCACTTCATAAGAGAATCTTATGGCATACTTAATAGTATTTTTCTGAGTGTAGATGAACAGAAAAAAGTGCACTGAGCCCAAAATCACACTTAAAATACACTTGAAGATTCACTTTAAAGTAAGAATTCAGTGAATTCCTTCATTTCAAGCGATTCAGGTACATTTCACTTGCCGCTGACTTAAATTTAAAGTGAGCGAGACAATATTCACTTACTCATCACTTCAGTTTTAGGTGACTGGCACTTGAATTCTACTGGATTACTTTTCTCAAATGCTTAAGAAGCTTTTCTTCTGCCGTTTTGAATGAATGTGTTCATTTTATCTTCGCACAGCAGTTTCTTCTATTTTTTATAAGAAACTCTTATGAAATAGAAAGAATTTCATAAGACTCTTATGAACAATTATTTTGGACTCAAAAAAGGGGTTCATAAGACGTGTCTTAAGAAATTTAGAATAAGATTTCTTCGGATTGTAGTGGTAACCTAGGCCGTAACCACACAATTGCTGCCAGCAATATCGAAACGATAGAGTATCGCGTCTAAGGAATGAATGGACAAGAGACGGGAAAATAAACGAATAAATTAACGACTCAGGTCCAACCTATTAAACCAGGGTTAAAGGCTTACTTTTGGGATAATCGAGTGGAGCCACCGACCCAACTCATCTTCGTCCCATCTGCGCTGCCAGTTGACAATTGATGGAGTACATCAAAGTGATCATTTAAATAAACAACACACGTCAGTTGGCGGGTACAAAAGGGGGAGAATTTTAGAAAATAAATCATTCTAATTTGTACCATTCAACAGAATAGTAGTTCTTATTTCATAGCACCTCTAACAGCTTATGGGCCTGCACTTTGAAGGAAGTTGAAATTGAAAGAAATGGAATAGCGAAGCTCACTAATGAAAACTGCGACTCCTGGAAGTTGGAGGTCGGGTTCCTGCTGGTAAGGGAAGGTCTCTGAAGGTACATTTCAACAGGGGTGAAACCGGAAGCTGCTTCCGACAATCGAAACGTTGCTGAACTGGCTGCCTGGGATGAAAGAGATCAAAGAGCACGGGTGACGATTAGGTTACTGCTGAGCCGCAGCCAACACGGGCACATATTACCATGGCGAAGGATGTATGGGAAAATCTCCAGCGGCAACACGAAATTAAGACCTTTAGTTCCAAGGTCCACATTTTTTAGAAGATTTGCGATCTGAAATACAAAGAAAGTCACGACGTCGAGGAGCACTTACTCGAGCTCGAGGGCCTTTTTGAGAAATCGGCGAATGCTGAAATCGTTCTGGCTGACGATCTGCAGGTGATTTTGGTTTTCCGTAGCCTACCGAGTACCTTCGATGCCCTGACGACGACGTTGGGGAATCGATCAGCCGAAAATTTGATACTGACTTTGGTGAAGGACAGAATTATCAACGAAGTCCAGAAACGTCGTGAAGTTGTTACGGTTGGTCCATCGGTCCTGAAGGTGCAGAGCAAAAGTCGTAGCAATCAGGAAATCGTTTGCTACTTATTGGGTTAATCTGGTTATCGAAAACGAGATTGTGCGGCGTGGCTCAAAACTTAGAAGGACGACACACACAAAAATCGAGCGAATCTGTTCCATGAGATGGAGTCGAATCGAAGTATTCCGAGGATGGTGACGGTTGCTGATGGCAAGCAAGCAGTGGTCGAAGGAGTTGGCTCATGCAAAATCCTTTGCTATGGTAGCCAAGGTACCGAAAATACTATAACGTTGGGCGAGGTCCTCTACGTTCCTGATCTCCATATGAACCTGGTTTCGGTTGGAAAGTAATGGCCACCATCGAGAAATACCAGAGTCTCGTGGGAAGTTTACTCTACGTCGCCGTATGCACACGGCCCGATCTGGCAATCACGGCGTCCATCCTCGGGCGTAAGGTCTGCAAACCAACGGAACGTGACTGGACAGAAGCAAAGAGAGCCTTGCGGTATTTGAAGGGTACTGCTGGACTGAAGCTGCGAATGGGAAGAAAAAATCATCTCGAAGGTTACGCTGACTGGGCGGGCGATCGTGCAGACAGGAAGTCGAATTCCGGATTTCTGTTCAAGCTTGGCGGTGGAACGATCAGTTGGACAGCACGAAAGCAGGAGTGTGTGACATCATGACATCCACCGAAGCGGAATATGTTGCATTCGCTGAAGCCAACAAGGAGCTACTCTGGCTCATGAAGCTGATGCAAGGACTTGGCGAGGACATCAAGCAGCCGGTGATCATCCATGAGGACAACCACAGCTGCATCAGTTTGCTGAGTGCCGAAGGTGAAACCAGACGGACGAAGCACATCGATACCCGATATAATTTCGTTCGGGATCTGACTAGGACTGGAATCGTCAACGTCAGGTATTGTCCGACAGAGAATATGTTGGCAGACATGCTGACAAAACCCCTGAACCGGATCAAGTTGCAGAAGATAAGGGAGAAGATAGGCCTGCAGAACATCGTCCATGAGGAGGAGTGTTGAAGCATGAAGATATCAAGTGCGCCATGATTTTATACAGATGTAAAATAAGTTAGAAATACATAGTTAGTTATTGTTAGACCACCAACCGAGCAGATCCTACTTTCTTTCCACTCCTACCCCCAAGAGTTTTCTTCAATCCAGATAGTTGCACCATTTAGAAAAATCGTATCGCAAGTTGCGATTCGCAACCACGACTCAACACAGAAACGGGTTGTACCACATCCAGATGGTGGAACGGGTGAAAGCAGTCTCGGACCAGTGCAGCAAGAAAAATTGCGTGCACGAATGGCATGGCAAGTTGGGTCATCTAAACATTGATGACATCAAGCGGTTGGCAAATCTGAGTTCTGGTATGGATTTATACGATTGTGGCAATCCAATTACTTACGAGGTTTGTTTCGGCAGCAAAATGGCGAGGCTACCGTTTCCCAAGAAGGCACAGAGGTCATCGAAACAAATTCTGGATCCGGTTCAAAGCGACTTGTGCGGGCCAATGAACACGACGACGTTTGCATGACGCCGATACTTTCTTACTCTTATCGACGATTACAGCCGCTACACTCAGCTGTATTTTCTAAGCATGAAGTCTGGAACGTTGGAAGCTGTCCAAGATTTTGTCCGAGAGATAAAGACGCAATTCGGCAGGCCGCCGAAAGTGATCAGGTCCGATCAAAGTGGCGAGTACAGCAGTTTGCAATGGTGTCGCGGAGCGAAAGAACCGTTCGCTGGTGAAGACGGCGAGGTGTATGCTCCTGTAAGCTGGCATGGTGTACCGCTACTGGGGTGAAGCCATCAACACGGCCAATTATCTCCAGAACAAGTTACCAACAAATCGATCCGTGAGACGCCATACGTATGGAAGCATGTGCTGATCCCGAAAAAACCAGATCAAAATTGAAGCCCAATGCGAAGAAGGTCACATCCGTTTGCTATTCTCAGCAGCTCAAAGCGTGGCGTTTCATCGGTAGGAAAACTAAAAAAGTGGTCTTCAGCAGAGGCGGCATCCATTAATTACGTAACGCAAAAAATGCACTTTTTTGACCCCCTCCCCCCCCCTATGTCACAAATCGTAACGCACAGACTTACCCCCCTATAAAAATTACGTAACAATTTCGAATACCCCTCCCCCCCCCCCCCTCGATCGGTTTGTTCCGTTCAAATTTTCCAATGTAAATTTTAGTTTGAATTTATTTGATAAAAAAATTATTAATAGTTCAAAAAGTATTCTGATACAAAGAATAAAGATAAAAATAACGAATATTTAATCAAAATAAGATTAAAAACAAAGAAACACCGATTCATGGTTTTATGATTCTTCCCATACAGGTTTCACGTGCTCATCAATTGTTATGACCGGAATTGAACTATCCACTGCAACATTTCCAGAATCGTCAGTATCAGAGTCTTCATCTGTCCAGATTGCTTCTTGGTTCTCAATTATCAGCACTTCCTTTCCACGCTTATCGATTGCCTTCTTACGAGTTGCCCTTCGCTTTTTAAATGATAGGTCTACCTTATGTGCTTTACTATGCTCAAGAAGCATAACTTGTGATGCAAAATATATTCCACATGTTTTGCACACTCGGCTTTGCAATGCTTTTTGTAAGGAAGGGCAGAAGAGATCATAAGGAATTTCCTTATAAGCATTATGAGACTTCGGCAAAATCTTTGCAATTTTCAAAGAATTTCGAAGAAAAAGAGACGGATACAAACCAGTTTCAATCAAATCGTGCCTCACAGCTTTTAAGCCATCTTCGGTTTGCTTAATCCGAATCGGAGCTGGCAAAAACTGTGATGGAATAACATCAAAATAGCTGCTTCTGATTTCACCGCAACATTCGCGGTTCGAACATTTCACTATCTGCAGAAAATAATGCGAAGATCGAACATGTTCGGAAAACCACTGAGCATCACAGCGAGTAATCGAATCAGCATCTAGTTCTGACGTAGCCGGATCGATATATTCGGTTATTACGGGATACCCATCAAATGTCATTTCATTCCATACATCAGCCAACGTTTGACCAGCAAATGCAAAGTTTCGTTTCTCAAGTTCTGTGTCAATGGTACGCTGTCTGTCATCCAAATGCGATCCGTAATGGTCATATGGAAGGATCAACCCAGAAAGTTCTCGAGACAAGGGAGCCATTCTTCTTTCGACGCGATTAAATGCACTTCTACCTGGTGCGTTGGTTGCTATGAAGAGAGCATCCAGTCGATATTTACGAAAATGGTGAACTGCGACATCGATAACTTTTCTGTAGCGTGGATTTTCATCGGGTCCTCCGTCAACAACACCACATGGACTGGCTTTACGTTGCCCTGATAAAGCATAACATCAGCAAACTCTTGTAATTCTAGAAGTTTCTCGTAATCAAGGCCATGTGAGTAAGCTGTTGATGACGAGTGTTTTCCTGGAATTATGTTGGTAGGTACATAGAAAAATGAAAAACATCACATTCAAAAAAATACTACCTGAGCGGATAGCCACATACGTTGGACCGCTGTATCCTACGGCATTCCGTTGTCCCATTCCATTAGGTTTGATAACGATACCAGCATAGACGGATGGTATCAACTTGTGGCGATTTGCTACCACCCAATCATGATCAGGAAGCTTGACCCGGTATTCCATGTGCATCAAAAGAGGCGATTGCTTGTTAGCAGCTGTTATGCCAATAGCAATTCGCGCTTTGTCGTCTTGGCTAACAAATGCCACCTCATTCGGGCCAAGCAAAGACGACAGCTCTTCCAACATGTTGATAGTTGCCGTACAGAACTCGCCATCTTGATGCTTTGAATGTTGGTCGTTTGTAGCTCGAAGAAGTTTTACCGGTACCGTTGATAGATGTCGTTTTCCTTCCTCTGTGTTTGATCGACGTGGTAGTAACCTTAAATAGGTAGATGAACGGCTGATTTGAAACCCCTTTTGTAAAAGCGCTTCATGAAGCTCCGAAAGCGTTTTTACACTTCGAATGCTTTCATCCTGACGCTTTCCTTCAGCGGCAGATCCGTGTAAAGATATTTCGACAATCGTCCTCAATAAATCGGGTTGAGTTTCTTCGATTGGTGGTCTACCAATATTTGAGTGAACGTGTAAAAAGTCCTTTGCCATTGGAACATGTTCGATCAAGTTTTGGATAGACTTTTTTTGTTCACTTCGAAATTTTTTCTGACGCTCTTGTGCGTTAATTTTTTCTTCGCAGCTCACTTTCTTTTTCCTTTCGCTCTGTGAGTAGTTTCTTCAGACGAATTGCTTCTTCCTCAGTAAGCAAGCCGTTGTTTTCACGTTCTCTTAACCTCACCTAGAAAGATAGCATTTGTAATAATTGTAATACACACTCATCTGGCGCAACCCCTTATAGTGTAGTTTTGACCCGTTATCGGAAAAGACTGGGTTAACTCTTTTTTCATGTAAAGTCCTTGTACCCCTTATAGTGTACACAGCATGTACGTCAAAGCAGAGGTGAAAATTAGTAATGTAAGCATGTAAAATCTACACATTATTTTGGAAGCCCGCTCTGCGATGTCAGCCCTTTGATGTTAGCCCTTAAAATGTCAGAAGTATGGAAAGAAAATAATAAAAACAAATCAGTTAGTTTTGAATTTCTGTATTCGGCAAGAAATCATTTTCATGCTCCTGTTATAGAATAGGAAAATATTCAATCAACTCAATCTATTGAACTGATCTTTCAGCATTAACCGATTCATTGAATCGTCGAACGAGATCGGTTACGGCAGAAAGAGTTCTATATTCTGAATGACAAGTTAAAAAACTACCCTTTATTTAGTAAGCCAGCTTTTCTAAATAATGTGTAAAATTGACTCGAGGAAACGACACTTTTTTTGACAGATCTCGGCTGTTCGCAATAATGGGTCAATTTTACAAGTTTAAGGTGTTGCGCCAAATGAGTGTGTAGGGTTTTTAACCATATCAATTGATGCGATTTGAAATACTTACTATCTCATTAGAAATCACCGACAAATCATTTTTCAGCTGCTCCTGTGCTGGTGCTGAACGTTCAGCGGGACGCTTAACCGGAACAGCAACCAAGGCGCTTCCACCTTCCTCGGCGTCTTTGGCGTCTACTGGTGAATTGTCGAAATTTTGGTTGCTTGAACCTGCTTTAGCCCAGAATTGAAGCAATTTTCCTTTCTGATCCATGGTTTTTTTGTCATGCTGTGCTATTCTTTTTAAAATCAATTCTTTTAAATCTTTCGGGTCATTTTTTTTCAACTCGTTCCACTGTTCAACAGCTAGTTCTTGAGCCTGTTTCTTAGTTTTGGCAGGATAAGCTTTTGTTATAGCCGCGTACAATTTTTGGTAAAGCTGGTTTCGATCCATTTTCACAAGAACACACAAGAGAGATCAAGATCAAACCAACAGATTTACTGCGAATGTACACAAACACTGAGCTTCAAACGATTGTTGTGACAGGTGAAATGCATCGTACACGATTGGTATCATTTATCCAAAACCGGTTGAAATTTGAAAGTTTTACGGCGTGTTCGTAAATAGATTTTTTCTATCGAAGTGATTTTTTTTATTGATGCTGGCGTTCGTAAATTAAACAAACTGTATGCAAAAGCATTGGAAAGTGATTTGACATCTACCAAAAAAATCGATGCATCACCCAAAAAAATCAATTTACGAACACGCCGTTAAATAATATAGGAAAAAACGTTACGTAACGCTAAGCATACCTCCCCCCCTCCCCTATGTCACAGATCGTAACATAAGAGCTAACCCCCTCCCCCCCCTATGAGTGTTACGTAATTAATGGACGCCCCCAGAGATGTTCGGTTCATTTCGACACAAGATGGTTTTTTGAGGAGGCTGGAATCTGAAAAAAAACCAAGGCCCAAGAGCTGCCGCCGATGGTCCTCAATCCGATTGGCACTGTAGAACAACGCATTGATGAAGACAACGATTTCCGAGGTTTTGGTGAAATTGATGAGAATGGCCAAATTCAGGAGTAACTCGACGTTCAGGTGGAACCACTCGATCTTGAAGAGGAGTAACCGAAATCTATTGAAAAGGTAGTGAACAGCAGAAAGCGGCATTCTGAATGATCAACAAAGGGTTTCCTACCAAAGCGGTTTGGAGTGGTGGTCGCACAAGAATCGTCGACTGATCCCAAAAATTATCAGGAAGCCTTGGGTGGTCCGAACAGAGAACTCTGGAAAGCAGCCATATCCGACGAACTCAAATCACTAAATCAGAACAGTGTCTCTGAACTTGCTGCGTTACCTCCCGGGAAGTAAGTTATTGGTTGTAGATGCGGATCTTCAAGAGGAAGGAAGACGAATTCGGAAGGACGATCCGGTACAAGGCTCGTTTGGTAGCACAGGGTTTCAATTAACGCCAGGACTTCGATAACGACGAGATTTTCGCTCCGGTAGTTAAGCAAGCTACGTTACACTTATTGCTGACTATTGCTGCTAGTAGTGAAATGCAGGTGAAACACGTGGACGTGAAGACGGTCTAACAAAACGGAAATTTAGATGAAACCATCTACATGAAGCCCCCGCCTGGTGTCTTTGCTGCAAAGGGAGAGGAGTGCCATCTGCTTAAAAGTCTTTATAGTCTAAAGCAGTCGGCACGAATGTGGAACCTCAAGCCTGACGATGTAATGCGCAAAGCTGAATTCAAACCGTCGGAAGCGGATCCGTGCCTTTATGTTCAGTGTTCAGAATCAAAACGGGAAGCTGGCCTACATCATCGTATATGTGGACGATATGTTGGTCGCTACATCCAGCGAAGCCGAGTATCAACAGGTCTTCAGATATTTGGAGACAAATTTCCAGATAATGTCCCTTGGCGATGTGAAGCAGTTCCTTGGTATCCAAGTGGTCCGATCAAGGAAAGGTTTTGATCTGATTCAAAAGTCATCCATCAAGAAGCTGCTGGAGAGGTACAACCTAAGCGATGCCTAAAGAATCAATAATTCCTATGGATCCCGGCTGCATACAACAAAGGAGGAGACGGAGGATTTTCCCAATTCCGACCAATATCGGAGCCCTCGTTAGAAGTTTGCTGTTTCTGGCGGTGAACACGCGGCTAGACATCGGGATTTGCGCATCAATTCTTGGAATGAAGGTGTCAAAACCAACCAAGACGGACTGAACGGAGGCAAAGCGAGCCCTGCGGTACTGCAAGGGAACCGTGGAACTCAAGCTTCATTTGGGAGGTGACTCAGATGTATTAAAAGGATATGCCGACGCAGATTGGGCAAGCACGGTACAATACCGGAAATCCAACTTAGGTTACCTGTTCAGTCTCGGTGGTGGTAGGGAGCCCCATTCTGTGGGGAGCCAAGAAACAAACATGCGTGGCTCTTTCTTCAACAGAAGTGGAATACATATCCCTTGCTCAAGGCTGCCAGGAACTACTGTGGTTGCGGAAACCGCTTCTTGATTTCGGGGAACCGATGAAAGGTCCTACTAAAATGAAGGAAGACAATCAGAGCTGTATCAAATTGGTAACCGGAAGTAGCGGAAAAGGGTCCAAACAACCAAGTACCACTTCATCAAGAAGACGAAACCGTTGAACCAACATGTGCTGAGGAGGAGTGATGGAGCTATGTAGTTTACCTATAGGTGGGGACAAGAGTACCCTTGCACGAGTGTGAGAAACAGTTTTTTCAATGTTTTGATTGCTACGTCACAAACGTTCATGAGCGTCTCGACGTTGAAGTTACCATTCATCGACGGCATACAATGTTTCATGTAATTTCATAAATCAAAATCAAAGCACCCTTTCATTTTACGATTTTTCTTCCTGACGCGCAGCACGGCGACGCTATTTGTTCTAAACGGCCTATGAAATGATCATCGAATCCCATGTAAATGGAAATCAAAAAGATGGAATCGCACATCTGGTGAATTTTCTGCACACTTGATGAATTTTGCCGCACACTTGGTGAATTTTGTGCACACTTGATGAATTCTGCCGCATACTTGGTGAATTTTGTGCACACTTGATGAATTCTGCCGCACATCTGATGAATTTTGCTGCACATCTCGTGAATTTCTGCGCACAATTCAGTGTGTTTTTTTCGCGTTTCAAATGAATACTTCATACCTGTGGTTCTAAATAATAAACAAATTTATTTGCGTCCCAAACATTCTTCCTAATAAGTATCCATGGCTACATTTGGGCGCTTTACATTTGACTCCATGCATGATGGCATCGCGTTACGTCACAATCGTTCATAATCAACTGTATGGATACAACGAACTAATACTAAAGTTTTTGGTTGTCTTTACCTATGGATAAGCCCTGATAAACCACATAGGTGATGGCGTACATCAAAGTAATCATTTTAAAAAAAAAAAACAACACACGTCAGTTGGCGGGTATAAAAGGGGGAGAATTTTATGCTTGGTGAATGAAAAAAAGGTAAAATTTACGGGGTGGAAAAAAATTAAACTCATTATTTGGTAAATTTTACCTTTTTTTATTCTCCGTGAATGACATTCGGAATATGTATATTTTATACTAAGCGTGTGACAACTGAATGCATGTGAGTTCATTGGTTCATTTTGACTGAACATTTCATGAAATATTTCACACTGACAGTTTTTGCAGTGACAGTCATGTCATCGAGTCTGATTTGTGGTATTTATTGAAAAGTGAGAGAAGTGAAACTTCACTTCGTTTTCGAGTAGTGAATATTTTGGTGTTATCAATAAAATCTCTGTTTTTACAATCGTCGTTCCGAATATTCCTTCGAAATTGTTCGGATCCGGTTGTTTGGCTATCGAAGCCTTTCCCGGAATCGGTTTTCGACGGAACGTCAATCGGCCAAAGCTACTTTCGAGTGAAAAGTGGCCAACCCGAAGACGGTCACCATGATTCGCGTTTAAGAAATACAGTGTAGAATTCGACCTTTAGACCTCTCCCTTCAAGCAGGAGCACCACCCCTCCGCTATACGACTACGACGACAACGACGACGACGATATAACTGCGACGAGGACAAAGGTTTTTGCGAGATCCCTACTCTATCATCAATCAAGGGATCATGTCCTTCAAAGATTTGGTCGAACCAGAATGTGGTGGAGCGAACCCGCTAATGAACCTGGGCCGCCAGGTTGCTCGGGATGTGGCTTTCCAAGATGAGGGCTTCGCAGGCGGCCGTTCCGCTTTCATCGGTTCCGATAACGAGTTGGTGAAGGAGTTTATGGGACAGATTGCCCCTGCACCGCAATCGTTCCGTATGGACGTTTTGTTGAAGGAGATGCGGGATATTGATGCGCAAAACTTTCATCAGCGCCAGATCGTCGCAGGACCACCTGTCATCGAGGAAGTCAACCGATCAGACATGGACTGGGCAAAGGAGTTCGGAGTGGGCTCGACCGCGGCAGACCAAGACCTAGCTGCCCACTTTGGTCAAAGAGCTGAGAGCAAGCTATCTAGTGTAAGTTCATAATAATTTATGAGAGATTCGAATGATTTAGCACAAATATTTCAAAGGCTTTGCTTACTTCTTATTCTTTTCTTGATTAATTTTAGATCTGGTCAAACTCTCAATTAGCTCCAATCGAGGGAGAAATTAACGCAGGACCTAGTAACATTCTCTATGCAAAGGATTTTTTCGAATTAAACGAACCGAGAAGTGAGGAGGAACAGAAATCAATCCGTCAAGCTGCGGGAGAGCTGGCTGACGTCGCTTACGGTCCGGATTCAGAGAAATTGAACTACAGTGAGGTGAGTTAGGCACTATCCTTTTCAATCTTTTGGTAAACTTGGAATAATTCGAAACTTATCCTTTTCCGAATAAGAAAACATCTGATATGGAAAGTTCTATCGATTGTGTGTTTTTTGGAATCGTCAACTGCAGTGGCACGTTGCATGTCATAATACAAACTTAGAGATTTATTCTTTATCAATCCCTTATGATTGACAGCACCGAGATAACAGTTTAAAAAGGCTTATTCCCGAAAGCCAGATAATTAAACAAGAGTCGAGAAATAATAGTTGAGAAGAGACATGAATAGCGTCATCTAAGTATGTAATACTTTTGAAAGAATGTTACAATACAGAAGATGAAGATTTGGCAGAATAAAGTAAACAAGAGCATTCCTATCCAAATTTTTTGTAGCTTTTCAACATGGTCAATCTTTAATTTTTCCTTTAGTTCAATAAATCACAACGAAAATAATTATTTTCAAAGATTTAAACTCCAAGCATGTTTCAATGATAAATTGAAGTCCTCGCAAACTTTCCCATTAGAAATTTATAAAATGTCTTATTTTACAATACACAATCGATGTTTGCATATGCATGTGTTAATTCAGGAAAAAAAAAATTCAACTCGAAAAAACAGGTACCTATTTAATAATAACAATCCGCCGACCGACTTTCCTGGAAGTGTATAATTTCATGTCTTTTTTTTAATCATAGGTTTGTTTATTGAGGCATTTTACTTATAAAGTTTAATTTTGCCGAGTTGATCATAATATTATGTCAGCTGCATTTAATTTATGAAATCAAAATCGTTTGAGTTAAACTCGAGATTTAATGAATTATATAACCAATTTTGATTTCATAAAATCAATGCAGCTGACATAAAATTATACACTTCCAGAGAGGTCGGTCGGCGGATTATCATTATTAAATACTTGTTTTTTTTTCCAGTTGAAATATTATTTTTTCCCGGTTTAACATAGTAATTTAATACGTTCAAAGATCGATTGTGTATTTAAAAATAAGACATTTTATAAATTTCTAATGTGAAAGTATAATGAAACTTCAATATATCATTGAAACAATCTTGGGATTTAAATCTTTAAAAATAATGATCTTTGTTGAGCTTTTTTGAACTTAAAGAAACATCAAAGTTTCACCATGTTGAAAAGCTGTAGTAAGAAAATGAGTAATGCTTTCACTCTGCAATCTATTAACTTTATCTAACCAAATAATCATTCCTTTTTCAAACAACATGTTATATTCAATTTTTGATTTGATATAGATTTTGAGTTCTGATACAGACTTCCAAATAGCCAATAGATGGTACGGTTAGCATTCCCGGGATCTTAGTCTGACCTGAGTTCATTTAAGCAAATTGAAAATATTCCTCCTCATGTGAAATGACCAGCGCCCTTAGATGCAGCACAAGCCTTAAAAATATGATGAATCGATCCCATTGTAATTTAGCTGAATCAGTCTTGAGTATTAATTAATCAAACTAAATTGCTAGCACTTATCCTTATCCCCATTTCAGTTTCTTCATTTCATTAACAACGTGGCCGACGGCGGTGTCCGGATTAATGATGGTCAAGTGAGCGGAAATGTTTGGGCCGACCAGTTTGACCAATTGGCTGCAGGACCATCTAAGGTTGCCACTGGCAGTAAGGATCCGGAGCCCGGTATAGCCGAAGATTGGGCCAAGGCATTCGAGGATGGTAAAAAAGGCGAACAAGAAGCAGCGGATAGCTACAATAAGCAGTTCTGGGAACGCTTACAAGATGAGTGGCGTACAATTTCTGAGAACGACAGCCAGCATCCGTGGCTTTCGGAATTTTCCGAATTTTACGATCCATACAAGGAATACAAGTTTGACGAAGAAAATCCGATGACTAATGTCGAAAATGCTTTTGAAAAAGGCAAAGCGTTCTTAGCACAGGGTGATATACCTAGCGCTGTTTTGTGTTTCGAAGCTGCGGTGAAGCAGGATCCCGAGAACCCGGAAATTTGGGAATTGCTGGGATTTAGTCAAGCCGAAAACGAGAAAGATCCGAACGCGATTGCAGCTTTGAACAAAGCATTGTCATTCAATCCTGGCAACATGCCCGTCTTGATGGCTCTGGCTGTGTCGTACACAAACGAAAGCATGCAGAATCAGGCTCTTAAAATGTTGGTCAAATGGATGAAATGTAATCCCAAGTACGAAGCGCTGGTTCCTCCTCAAATGACCCAGACGCAAGATTCTCCGCTGGCGAGTTCTATACTGGGTGCACCTAGCTTGCAGGATGTCCAGGAGCTGTTCATTAAAGCAGTTCAAACATCGCCGAACGACATCGATGCTGATATCCAGGAAGCTTTGGGAGTTTTGTTCAATCTGAGTTCAGAGTATGACAAAGCAGTGGATTGCTTCCGAGCAGCTGTTCAAGTGCGGCCTGACAGTTCTAAAACTTGGAATCGTTTGGGAGCAAGCCTTGCCAATGGAAATCGCTCCGTTGAAGCTGTTGAGGCCTATCAGCGTGCGCTGGACATTCAGCCAGGTTTTATAAGAGCACGATACAATGTTGGAATTATATGTATCAACTTGAAGGCATACAAAGAGGCCGCTGAACATCTACTGACGGCTTTGAACCACCAGGCTTCGTCGATTGCTCGAGCCGGAATCAATGTTTCGTCTCCGGCCAATCAGATGTCTAGTACTATTTGGATAACATTACGTATGGTAATGTCGCTCATGGGTCGCCAAGATTTGCAGCAAGCAATCGATAATCGGGACTTGGATGTTTTGAATCGGGAATTCCCGATGAGCAACGATTAGGATGGGATTGTTTTTACATACAGGGAAAGGGCAGATGTTTTTATGATTTTATTGCAACGACGTACTGGAGAGATCATGTAAAAAGTACACACTAAACAAAAGCAGTCTCGTGCAAGAAAAAGAGTTTATATTCGATACAGTTGTAGTTCTTGATGAGCAATATCAAAAAAAAGAGGAATTGCATGATAAACGTTCAACATGTTGATGGAAGCAGTAAAAAAGAAAACTTTTTTTTGTTTTATTCTGTAAAATGCCGGGTTTGATAAGGGTTAATAAAACAGGAGTACAAGAATAATAAAAAGTTGTGTTTCGATTACAGAACGAATTCCTCAAATATGTGGGTTGAAGATCTTAACCAGTTTGAGACGGTTCACATACCAAATAGACAATTTGATGGCAAGGGGGTTGTAGTGTTCAAATATCCCATTTTTTGTCTAAACCTTTGCTGTTGTATCAAACTCATATTTCAATTGAAACTCGAAATGTTGACACAGTTGGAATAAAAGTTTTCATTTTCCCATTTAAATAACAGAAAAACATTCTTAAATAGTTGTTTTGCTTCATTCGAAAAAATCAGGATTTTTCAGGACACCTCGGAAATAAGATGCAGGTCTGCTAATAATGCATAAACAAAGGCGATATACATGTGCTGTAAACGCCTTAATTTATGCAACAGACGTGAGCAGCTTCTTGGCTGACATGCAGTTAATATCGAAAAACACCTTTTAAATATCATCGAATTAACGATTACCATCGGTTAAACGAGATTAACTAGATTGTTTACAGATTTGTTCGAAGTTCTCATATAGTTTTGTAACAAATTCGATTATAATGTAGATGTTTTTTTTAAATCAGGACAATTCATGACATTTTTAAAAACACATTTTCAAAAATCAGGACAATAGTTATTCGTGCTTTAGAAAAACCAGGACGGTCTCTCGAAAATCAGGACCCCTGGCACCTCTGGCCGGCGATGATGACAAAAATTCCGGTTTGGGGATTCAGAGAAAATTAAGATTCTTTACTCACCGCCTACTTGCCATCAAGTTCCGACTTTCTGTGTTACCAATTTTCACTATAATCGTATAATTCCAATTCCTTCACAGTTCAGAACTTTAAACAATCATATCGGATTCTTTCAAAATATATTTTCCGGACCAAATCAAACTTTTTTCACCGTATTTAAATATTTTTTGGAAAAAAGAATTTCCTTTCGCACGGCACGGTTACAAAATTTCACCCTTAACTGCACTACACTGAACCAAATCTAGCAAATCAATGTATTCGGGATCTACTCTCAAAAAGTATACGAATCAAGGTAGGTATATATTCAGGAGGTGTTCCCGAATAACGAATTCCTGATTCAGCCATTTTGGCTATGTAGGCTATGCAACCATGCGGAACTCATGAAGTTTGTTTACCAACAAACCACAGAAAAGCTGAGCAAAAAATAAACAAACTCATTGAGAGCCCCGCTCACTCCTCGCCTACTTACTGTGAAAGTCGGAGAACCTAGTGTATCTAAGAACCTTGATACGAATATATATACGAATTTTTCTCCAGTGTAGCTACGCGATTTTCCCACACTCAGCCGAAAAGGGAACACACTAAGATTGCATTTATTGCGCTCGGGATAATGACTCTTTGAACCACAGGGAAGTTGGTTAATTTCGAATGAAAACCCTCCCGAATCTCGTAACACTTCACGATTCCTTAATTACGGGATGAAATTCCTACGAATGCACAGGAAATCGAACAATCGTCCAAAAATCGGGACAGCAACCGCCTGTATCACGTCAGACCCATCTGTCATCGCGCGTTTTTTGTTGTGTTGAATCTTTCTGTCCTTTTCTATCGTGTGCTGAGTTATACAACAATGATAATTTTCGACAGTCAGTTGGGAAAATTTCAAGTGCTGGTAATTTTCATCCATTCCGTGTGCCGGCACTGTGTGACCTCAAAATTTGAGGAATTCCTCCAAACCGGAAGGTTCCGGTATTCAAAAGAAACATGCTTATCGTGAAACCGACGACAAGGTCAGCATATGTGGTCTAAATTCCGATCACCAGTTGATTTAAACGGCAGACACTCCCGCAGCGGCACCTTCCATCAACACCAGCCCCAGTCGCGCCCCAGCGGCAGAAAAAAAAATGAGTGTAGTGAAGTTATATAACATATATATACACACACTTTGGAAAATAAATTAATTAATTTTTGGAAAATTAAAAATATCGCTAGAATCAGCAGCATGTTATGGTACAGGAGCAGGTTAGTATTTTAAATCAATTTATAATTGAATGAAAACTGAGATTTGACTGTTCTTTGTTTTCAGGTGAACCCAACAAAAAGGAACTTAACACCAGCAAACTGCAATAAAATGTGTCAATTATGAATTAAGAATATTTTATATTATTGTTTGTTAATAAATTTAAATAATAATTGTTTTTTTTTTGTTATTTTTGGGGTTAAAAAAATATCAGAATTCCATGTAAATATGGGACGGAAGCCATTCCGAGCCTACAGGGATACTTCGGAACTCCCTGAAAATCACAGGAGAAACATGTTACGAACCTACGGGTGCATTTGACAGTTGTTTTCCTGTAGTGTTTCTCTGTCCTGAAATCGTCCTGTAATTTCAGCTGTTGAAAATACAGGACGAAATCGTCCCGACCACAGGAGAAAAGATTAAGTGTGTACACGCAGAAAAAGAATGGGGGTTGGTTTCAACAAAACGTTTTGTTATTTTATTTTGTATTTCAAAAGCAGATTTTTGGATGATTTTCACGAAAATTTTGATTTTAGATAAAAGAAAAATTTTGTTATTTTTGCACGCTCATTTTTTATTGTATACAATTAAAATTTAGTTTATTTTGAAACCAATATTGCGTTTATTCGATAAGCGTGTTATTGAAAAACGATAAGCCAAAAAAGAAAAAAAAAAGTGATGAAAAAATTCCAGCATCCGAACAACCAGTCACGGAATACGTGTCAGAGGTCTTGCAATCATCAGAACAGGTGGAATGGCTCAAATATCATAAATTTTTTTCTATTTGAGCATATTCGAACAACAATTCAGCTGGGAAAATGTTCATCAGAGTTTCGGTCCAGCAGCTTTTAAGGTAGGTTTAAAATTTAACTAGGCGGAAAACTGCATGCTCAAAACCGGCTGGGAGAATACAATTTGCTGAGCATTTTTTTTTCTATTGTAGATGCTACGGCCAAATCTATCCTCTCCGGAATCGGAACAACCTGAATAGATAGTCATGGACGTAAACCCGGAACCTGAATCCCTTGTCCTGTTGGGAAATTTAGACATCCATCCGGATAAGGCGTCAGGAACCAATTGGCAAAAGGTTAGCTGAGGAAATTCCAATTGACCCTGGCTCTGACCATTTATCCCGTATTGAACATGTACAAAATACAATATTTCTACATCCAGCTACTGTGAATGAGGTAAGGGTAGTCATTCTATCCCTTAAAAATAAGAAGGGCTGTGGACCTGATAATTTCCCAGTAAGTGTCTTAAAAAATTACCATGACAAATTCTCTATCATACTTAAGGAATATTTTAATTACATTTTAGAGACTGGAATTTATCCTGAATGCCTCAAAATCGCAAAAGTTATTCCTGTTTTTAAGGCTGGCGATTCCCATGATATAAACAACTACCGTCCAATATCTACCTTAAGTGTTTTTAGTAAAGTGTTTGAAAAACTTCTTGTGACCAGAATTGTAAATTTCCTGAACCAGCATGACATACTTTATAAGCTGCAATATGGTTTCAGATCCGGCTCGAGCACACTAATTGCCATCTCAGAACTAGTCGACTCCATTATTTCTAAAATTGATTCCAAAAATATTGTGGGAGCATTGTTTTTGGACCTTAAAAAAGCTTTCGATACATTGAATCACGAAATATTACTATCCAAACTAGACAAATATGGAATAAGAGGAACAGCTAATAATATCCTTCGCAGTTACTTAGAGGGGCGGAAGCAATTTGTAGTGATTGAAAATACCAAAAGCGTGGTAAGAAATATTGATATAGGTGTACCACAAGGTAGCAATATAGGTCCGTTACTTTTTTTGTTGTATGTTAATGATCTCTGTAACTTACCATTAAAAGGCACAGCACGCCTATTCGCTGATGATACAGCAATTTTCTACTCAGCAGCATCTACTGATATTATCATTCAACAAATTGAAAATGACTTGAAATTGTTATCTAAATATTTTAATACCAACTTGCTCTCACTCAACTATACGAAAACCAAATACATGTTATTTCATTCTTCACATAAAAGATTACCTCCGAATATTGACCCAACGATAAATGGAAATGTTATTGAGAGGGTAAAATGCTTTAAATATTTAGGAATCTACCTAGATGAAACTCTTTGTTGGAGTCGTCACACAGAATATCTAGAGACAAAAGTTTCTCCTCTTTGTGGTATCCTATGGAAATTGAGAAATTTTGTGCCTCAACATGTTTTATTGAAATTTTACTTTGCGTTTATTCACTCTCATATTAACTATCTTATTATGATATGGGGAAGAGCTTCCTTGTCAAATTTACAAAAACTTCAAACTCTCCAGAATAGATGCTTAAAAAATATTTATAGACTACCGTTGCTCTTTCCTACCCAACAGCTCTACACCTTAAGAGCCCATAACATTCTTCCATTAAAAGATCTTTGCGATTTACAAACTGTAATATATGTCTACGACAATTTACACACAAGTTTCAGTAATCAAAACATCCATTTTACAACGGGATTGCGTACTCATAACACTCGCCAGTCAGATTTTTTACAACGAAGCCGATCCGTGACATCCTTAGGTCAAAAAAGAATATCATTTATTGGTCCAACTAAGTACAATGCCTTGCCTAATGAAATAAAAACCATCAACAACCGTTCCACGTTCAAAATCAAAGTAATACAGCTATTAAAAGAAAAATTGAGTCGTTAAAAACCGATCGATCAGTGACCAGTTTTCTTCTTTTATAATTAATTTTTGTAGCAATTTAGTTTCTTTGTGTGTTCTTTTTTTTTTATTAATTATTTAAATTATAATGTCTTATTTGATTAAATGTTTGCTTAGTAGTATTAATATCAAATAGTGGATCTCTTTAAAGGAAATCTGTTTTCCATTGAGATCCATGTAGTATTTAATTTAGTATTATCATTACATTTCCTCGCACTAAATTTAAACATTTCAGTTCTCAGCATGAGTAAAATTTTGCCCGCGTTTTTTATTAATTTTTGTTGCTGCCAGACATGCTGAGAACAGTAGCGTCCATTACCAGGGGGCTCTAATGAGCTTTTTGGTGTGGGGGAGTGTGGTGGGCCGCTACAAAAAAAAAAAAAAAAAAAAAAAAAAAACCTAGGAAAGAACATCAGCGGGCGGGAGGACATTATTCCGGCAAAGGCGAAGCTTACCATCGTCCTACTCATTGTAATGGAAAACTAGTTGTCGGAGATGGTGGTGTACTGCAGCAGTACTCGGAAGCGGAGGGGTTTATGGAAGCGAGTAGGGCCCTTTATCCTGCTTCCAGGAAGCACAGCATGCCTTTTTCGACCTGATCAACGGAATCTGTTCCAAATTCCAGCTGGAGTGGAATTGATTTATGTTCCAATTGTGTTTTAAAAGGGAAATTTCATTATGGTACTTTGAATAAAGAAAATAATGAATAGATGTGTTCTTGATCCAAACATTCTTCAAATCAACATAAAATGAATTTAAATAAAAAAAAATATTTTCAGCACTAAGTTTTGTTATTTTGGAACGCTCAATAATTTATTTTTCCAAAAAAAAATTTTTTATAATTCTCAATCCAATTTTATTTTATTGTTTTGACAGATATTCTGATTCATTTTTAAAAAAGGTGTATTTTAGTTTCGATCAAACGATAACTTTAATTCGAATCGACGTTTTTTGTCAGTGTTATCAAAAATATATTTGTGTTTTTTCCCAACCAAAATTTTTATTATTTTTGGCCGAAATCTTATTATTTTTAAAATATATTTTTCTGCGTGTAGTAAATATGTGTTGTACACAGCAAGAAAAATTCGTGTAAATTTAGATTGAAAACGATGCACGAAAACGGAACATCGATTTCGATGTAAAATTCTATCACGGTTTATTTTTTTCCAGGATGTAATTTTTGAGGCGTGTAAATTTAGATTGAAACCAATGCACGAGATCGGATCACTAAAGCCGTCGTGTAAAAATACACAGGGATGTAAATATTGAAATTTATTATCGTAAATATTGATATTTTTGCTTAATATTCAGGTTTTTGCTTTTGTCTTTGAATGAATACGCCCACATGTATTATTTTTAATTCACATTTATTTACAAAACTGAAAATTAAAACACCATCACGGAAAGCGTCAAGCTGGAATTGTTGTTGCATCCGATGATTCCCAGCACGCGGATGTTTTTACAGTTCAGCGTCATCAGTATCCTCGAATGGTTCCGGAACATCATGATCTTTCGGTCAGCACTTGGACACTTTAATTGATCTGACAAAAGTTTGTCCGGATAATAACTGTCCGGATAAATATCAGCCTTTGCGAAAATATCTGACCTTGCTGTAATGGAGAAAAAACTAGTCAGTTTCAACCGCATTCTTCATTTCACGTATACTTACGACTTTAAAAGACTCTAGAAGTGCTGCTGTAGGTAGCTACGCCTTTGATTGACTCGTTTCCGAATAATTTTTCGACTTGTTTACTTTGTGCGCAAACTAACGAAATATAAAAAGGCAGAAGTAAAATATTTGCATTCAATTTTCAATCAAACAGATCTAACTTTACACGGTTTGTGACATAAATTTCATTGACCGGTTGATTTTTACACGACGCAATGTAAAATTACATCAAAACAGTTTATTTCTATCCTATTTTTGAAAAAAGTCTAATATTACATCAAAAGGAGTTTAAAATTACATCTTTTTGCAATTACACTCAAGAAAAAATAGATCACTCGTTTTTTAGATTCCGTGTACTTTTAGAAATTTTTTGCTGTGTATAATTGTTATTTCAAACTTTTTCCATTTCAACAGATTGAGGAATTTGAGCTGCTGGCCGATCAAACAACTGCAACGGAGGCGCACCGAATACAACGTTCTTGGCGGCGTCATAATTTGAAGTGAAGTGATTTTTTTGCAAATATATTCACTTGCAACTCATATGAAAATTACGTGAATTCTATTTGCTGTGCGAGCTCTGTTTGCTCTTCACTGAAAATCGAAAATACCCAAACTTGAGAACTGCCACCCGCCAAACCTAAGTTCAAGATTGACAACTTAAGTTTGTGAAAAAATCACAGCTTGCCAATACGCCAAACTTGTCCTTCAAGCGGAGATCTGTTTTTTGGGGGGGTTTTTGTTGTAAGCGCATCTTATTCTGTTACCTCCATCGTGGCAGATTTAGGTTTGGGGGATAAGTTCAAAGCGAAGAACTGTTTTTTTTTGGGGGATAACTTTTATTCCCGCTTCATTCGCAGAAAGTTTCACATATACGATGATGTAGCTGCCTCTCTCAACAACTCTTCAGTGGTCGACCCGAATACGAAAATATTGTTACATAACGGTTCCTGTAGTAGTTATAAAACGATTAGAGACAGCGTAAAAAAACGTTTAGAAAATGGTATCTGAAACAATAAAAAACATTCCACTTATCTTGAATTCCAAAACGACGGTCTGTTGAATATGGCGTTAAGTTATGTTACTGTTTAAAACTATTAAAACCTATATATGGAGACACTGTTCTAGGAACAGTTAGGGTATGGTTTATAAAACGCTTATGAATAACGTTTTCAGCGCATTGCACTGTTTCTAGAATGAACATGTGTAGGCATATTTTAAACGATTTATCATACCGTTAACCGAACTGTTACGGAAATAGGTATACGAACCGTTTGAATTAAGATTACTGTATTTTTTATGGCCTCATATAACATAAACATTGAAAAAAACTATAAGATTCTATCGTAAAACTGCTAAGAGACGATAACCTCAAAGCTTTTTTCTACCCTCACCCACACATAGATGAAAATATTTTGGGGATTTTCGGATTTTCATTATTTTATAAATTCAATCTTTCAACTCATCTTCATTGAAATTTTATTAGATACTTACACAGGGGTGAAAAGCGTAAGCAAAATTTTCCGTAGCTCCAGCGCTACGGCATGCAGGGAAGCCACCGAAAGCCTGGTGAACGGTTTAGCCGGCGGACCAGGACCCTGGAAATAACCTAATCATTCCGAGTGCGCCGTTCTCACGCAACATAACGTTGCTGCTGTACGGAAACCGCTGCCTTATTTGTGGGAGATGAAATTCAGGCGCTAGAATAGAAATAAAATTATTTATTAGAAGGTGCATTTAGTTTTTTGTTAAATTGAGTAATAAGAAGAACAAAACACAAATTTTCACCTACCTGAAAAGCGCACGAATTTCAGTAAGCAGAAAATCCAATTCCCGGTGTTGCTGCCGCAACTGAGTAAGCCCAGCTCGGAACGGACCACAGTGGGCATCACAACACCGGGAGTCCTGAAACCGAATCCGGTAAATTACCGTAAAGATAAGTTTTAAAAAAACGCGACGAGCTTCCAATTTTTCGGCGCAAGAAGTAAACAACCGGACAAAAACGACCAGGGATGCCAAATGCACTGAACTTAAACAATTTAGAAAATGTTAAACATTTAAGTCAACTAAATTAAATCACAGAGAACAGACGTACAAGCTATCTCACGAAACTTGTGTAAAATTTCCAACGAACATTTTAACCAATTTTTCCTTTTTGGCTTAACCACCAGATGTCTCCAAATACGCCAAAGAGAACTGTGAAAATTTGAATTGTAACTTTTGAACGGCGCAATAGATGGCACTGTTTTAAGTGAAGTTTCAACGTATTTTTTGGGTGTCGGCATTTGAAATTTTACACACTTTTTTAAAGATTTTTTGTTCGAGCTTGTACGTCTGTTCTCTGTGATTAAATGTTGTTTCGTAGTAAATTATAATAAATTCATTCATCATTCATTCATTAGCAAAACTATTACACAAAATCGATGATTTTATGTCACCTGATTGCATGTTTTCTAGCCTAAATTAAAAAATAACCATAGTTCTCGTATTCGTCTTAAAAAACGATTGCTGGCGAAAACAGTAGTAATTGTTGTTTTTACACCATCGAAACTTCAAGCTCTACCCCTAAAGCGGGCCACTGACTACACAACATTTGTACAAATGCGATGTAATTCGATGAAATTTTGTCGCTGTGAACACGATTTGCATCGTGTATGGCACTGCTTGAATGACCGCGCAAACGGTTTGAATAAAATCGTTCGGGATCGAAATATTTTGTACAAACGACTCTCTGTGGCATGGTGTATGGTGCTGCTTGTACAAAATATCAGCCATTTATTCAGCCCCAGCAGGGTTACCTTCCAATATGATTCCTTTTGACTCGTTGTTTTACTTACATATGATATACTAAATAAAATGTGGAATAATGTGGATTATGTAGAGAATGGCATTTACTGCAATTGATGTTTCATGGAATGTCCGCATAAGGCTTTTTAACATGCATGTAACAAATTTTAATTAAGTCCATGAATTCGCAAAGAAACTTTCATATTATAATTATCTTGAATAATGTCATTAAAGCGTTTGTTTAAAGCATTTTGTAAATCAAGTACGGAACCTCTTTTAGTGTGATGTAATATGTAGCATCCAAGTTCAATCATTGTCATTGAAACTACTCTTGAGCAGTATCAGAATATAAAAAAAATTAAAACTGTTTTCATCAATCTGTACTAATTTTGTGTACAAAACCATCTGGCTGCATGTAGGCGAAGAAGAAAAAAGAAACTTCTTTTTTTTCTAATATAGATCTATTCTAAACAGTTGTAAAAGTATATGAAAAAAAAAATTAAAGATTTAATAAATGTGTACTGATTTCTTGCAAAATCATCTGGCATCTTTGATTCGCATTTCAGCCATTTTTGACGTGGGTTTGACAGAAGACATGGACGCTATGGGTAACGGTTCGGTATAATTTTGACGATTCAAGAAAATTTTAAGTTAATCGTGCATACCATTCGTTCACCTTTCCAAATACCATCACTTTTCCACACAAACGTTCATTTTTCGTTTTTAATGTTGTCGAAGTAAAGTTTAATATTACAGCTACTTTTACAGAGACCATCACTATTTCTAGAACTGTTGATGTTTGGTTTAGACTGTTTAAGCTATAGTTTTTTAGTATGCGGGGAGCGGTTAGCATCCTGAGATGGTAATCGCAGAGCCATTGCAGATATGGGTGTGATTCCCGTACCTGCAGTAATTTTTTTTATTTTGATTTCCATTTTGTTGCGGTATCAGATTTTGGGGGATGAGTTCTCCTTTAAAAGCTTAACTTTGGGTTATGCCACCAATAGCCAAACCTGTAGGGAGGGAGTTTCATTCGGGTTGGCGGGGAAAGTTCTCAAGTTTGGGTATTTTTGAGGTTCAGTGTTTGCTCTTTTTTTTAAACTCAAAATAAAGTAGTTTTGGTTCAAAACAGCACTTCGGTGGCAGCCCTCAACTTTGAGTTTGACTGGGCAATAGCAAAATTAAGTTCTGATAGGCATACATAGTTTTGACACTCCCGGTCGAAGAAAACTTCCGGATGCTACTTCCCACGGCAAGTAAACAACATCCGGAAGTTTCCGGACATTCCAAGCCGCTCACCATATGATGACAATGACGGACAGAATTTTACGCTGACACAGCTTTGATCCCTCGCCGAAGGAAAAAAAAGGGATCAATTTTGAGTTCGTAGTTCGAACTCCGTTTTGATCCATCGCACGCAAGGAGGAAAAATGGTACTTAACTTTAAGTTCATAGAATCGAACTATGTTTTGAACCTCGGTCATACTTAATTTTGAGTTAAAAAAAAAGAGCGTGTACCTAAAATTCACGTAGATTTCAGTCTGGAGTGGGAGCTTTAAAGCTCTATTTCAATTATCATGATCTTAAGCTAGATGCTAAACAACTCGAAAAAGTTGTGAAGATAAATGCAGCATTAAATAATCCAATAACAACACTAACCTTAGCGTTCTTAGAACTGGGGGAGGAAGACTGAAATTCGCTGTATCGTTTTCTGTATCGTTTTTTTACTGTTCGGCAAAAAGCTAACAATTGTTGAAAAGATTTGTAATCGTAAACTTTAAACTATACAAAAATTTTGTTCGATCAATGGGAACTACCCTAAATCTAAATCTGTTATTTAAGCTACTTTTAGAACAACCATTAATCAAACAATTTTTATTAATCAGCTTCAAAAACTTCAACGAAATTTGAGCAACTCAATACGCCTGATCTGCAGAATTCGCCAGAGCAAAACAAAACCTAATTAAATCATTGTTTCATGCAAAACAAGTACTTTTCAGCATCAAAAAAGTTTTATTTAAATTCACTAAATATGACAGTAAGATTTTGAACCTTCGCACTGGTCGGTAGAATGATGAGAGAAATTTGACGTTTGAAAGATTTTTTTCTTTTTTTATTCAGTCTTCCTCCCCCAGATTTCAGTGATTTTCATGGTGGCAAAAATCTATGTACATTTTCACGTAGCGTTTATGTGAAAAGTTTTTTCGGTGTGCAGTAAAAAAAAATTACGGCCAGGCATTGTTGCCGATGTGCCTGATTTTTCAGGATCTGCCTGATTTTTGTAGGCCCAAATCCGTCCAAACAAAGATAGTTAGATTTCTAGGTATACTACTCCGTTGCTTGCATATGTTTTAGTAGTAGGCCAACCAAAAAATAGTTTTAGAAATTCCATAAAAATGTATGAAAAATATTTAAATAATTTTTTTTAAAACTACTAATTTTTGGATATGAAGTCTAATTTTCCATGATTTTTGTGAATATTATGGAAAATGAGTAATACGGAATTGCACTAAAGACATAAAAGGAGGTCAAAATGTGGATTGCTGATAAAAAAGAAAAAGGTCCTCAATCCGACGGAAATTTCCATTATGTATCCTGATTTTTATTTTTCTCTTGTTCCTGAATTTAAAGAAAAACCTCATGGCAACCCTGTGGCCAGGTATTCGAAACAGGGGTGCCAGGTGGTTTTGTCGAAAATCAGGACACCGCGATGAAAAAAATCAGGATTTATCAGGACACCACTAAATTCATGAAAATAATATGCAGCACTGCTTAGATTGCATAACTAAAGGCGAAATACAGGGACTAAAGGCTCCTCAAATTATGCAACTAAAAAGAGAAGAACCTTGGATGGCCTGAAGTTAATATCGCAAAACAATATTTGAATATCATTTGAACCAAAGATAATCATCGGTTAAACTGGTATAACTATTTTATTAAAGATATGTTTGATTTTCTCACCATTGAACAATAAATTTAGTTAAAGTTTAGAATTTTTTTAAAAATCAGGACAAATCAGGACATTTTAAGGGTCATTTTTCAAAAATCAGGACAATTCAAGCGTTTTTGAAAAATCAGGACAGCCTCTCGAAAATCAGGACAAATCCTGAAAAATCAGGACACCTGACACCCTTGATTCGAAAGTCATAAAACGCAAAAAATATTGCGGTTACTGGGAAAATTTCTAATCGCGCGACGGTAGCCTTCCGTGCGGTAGGCTAGCCGGAGCAGTAAACACAGATAAAAAAATAACTCTTACTCACTAATTTCATTGAAAAGTTAAGAAGTAAATTCTTGAATCAATCTCCAAATCATTATTTTGCAAGAGAGGACAAAACATGAAGTCATCGGAATGAAATATTATTATCCTTAGTATTCATTGAGATTGAATTAATTACGAGCGTTAAAATCCCAGACAAAACAAAAAACAATCTACATTATTGAAAAAACACTATTTTTCCATAGACTGAGAATTAACGAATTAATATGCTGGTCGAATTCAATTATGTTGTCGTTAAAATGTAACAAATCGTATATGAGAAGTTAAAAAAAGGAGTTGTGTACGGTGAATAATCTATTATAGGAAATAATACCATTCGCATCGCAAAAAATTGGACTGCGCACTCATAACAGCGAAATTTGTGCGATCTGTCAAATCAGTATAAAATCTGACGGTTTTCTACACGCTAACCGCTTTTCAGTTAAACTTTATACGGATAACTCCGACTGCAAAACATAGCACGAAATCCAACATTCAATGAATAGAGTTGTTTTTGACATTTCTTACGCACACTTGCTGAGCGTGTACAGATGAGACGGGACAATTAACCTCAAAAACTCTAGGTACAAAAAAACGGGCAGCCGGTCGAAACATGTTGTCGTTTTTGAGGTTAATTGTCCCAAAAATGAAAAGTGTTGGTGAAACAACCAGCATAATATCACGAACACTACCAGCGGCAAATAGGACTATGATCGCTACCATGTCGTCGAACTCTAAACTTATTTAAACAACTACAGGTTTTCATTTTTTTTTGTGAATTTGTCCGCTGATTGACCCCATCGCAAACAGGTTTTTTTTTATTATTCATTTTTCCGTGATTTTAACCGCTGATTGACCAAGCTCAATAAGGCAAACACAATTTTTTGTTTTAAAACAATAGATAATCCGATAATAATATTTGGTATACATGTTTGTTTGACAACTTTTTATTAAATCATCTTTCAATGTTTTCCGCTTGTTCATCCGATTTAATTTCAGTCGATAAATAATCCCTATCATTCGTTCTGCGTCGTTTGTAGAAGAAAGACGTGTTCGCTTTCTAGTGCTACACAGCAAGAAAAAATCGTGTAATTTTAGATTGAAAACGATGCACGAAAACGGAACATCGTTTATAATCTAAAATTACATCATCATTACATTGAGGCGTGTAAATTTAGACCAAAAACGATGCACGGAAAGGGAACAGCTTATTGTCGTGTAAAAATACACAGCGATGTAAAATTTTAGATTTGTTTTCGGGATACTTGCATTTTTATGGAATATTATGAGCCTCTTAAAAAGAAAAATTACACTAGTTTACTACTATTAAACATTTATTTAATAAAACATCAATAGCGAAGAAAAACAAAGTACACCCACCATCGCGAGCACCACCAGACTGGGGCATTCTGCTGATATTCTAACCGGTCAGCGTCACTAGGGGACCAAGGGGAATTCCGTTCCGGACTGTCATGGTCCGGATCCATATGTAACTGTCGGGTCAGGATAGATTTTGCTTACAAATGCCTCGGATTGTTCAGGAAAATTCCTCTCCTGGCAATCAAATTCCGGATCTCTGCCACTTTAAAACCTGCCGTCGCTGTAATCAAGAAATAAATAATTAATTACAATAACATAATTCGTTTGTTTGCTAATTTTAAAACCTACCACTTTTACCATAGAGATGATGGAGCTTCGTCTTGGAACGAAGACACTCAGTTTCCGAAAAATTACTCGACTGGCAAATGGCACAAACAAACAGTTTCAGTCAATTTTAAATCAAACAGATATAATTTTACACTGCTTGTGATATAAATTTCATTGGCCGCTTTATTTTTACATCACGGAATGTAAATTTATACCAAAACAATTTATTTTTATTCGCTTTTTGAAAAAAGACTAAAATTACATCAAAAGGAGTGGAAAATTACATCTTTTTTTTAATTACACTTGTGAAAAAATAGATCACTCATGTTTTAGATTCCGTATACTTTTAGAATTTTTTTGCTGTGTATCGTGTGCGAGTTTAATTGCTTATATCATCCGGGTATAGGTACCGTAAAGCAAAGTGCAAGTGATAGTTAATTACAAGTTTTCCGCGTGTGTTGTTACTAAAGCAAAATAGACAGATAACACAACGGATTCTTTATCCATCGTATCGTCCTCGAGGCTACCAAGCCATCGCTGCTGCCATTATCATCATCATCTTCAACGTAGACAATTAGTGGTATGAATAAGGTTTAGCAATTGCTTCGGTAGCTTTTACTTAGCTCGAAATCAATCAAAGCAAAAGTCCAAAGCATTTGCTTAGTTTGGTATGAATAAACATTTGCTTAGCGGATGTGTACTAAAGTCTTAGAACATAGCTTTTGCTTCGAAAAATAGAGCTATCCAACCAGCAGAATCTGAAGTTTTCTAAAGTAAAATGAAAGAAGACGATCAGAAAATTGAAAAGTTCGGCTAAAGTAGCCTTGAAGTCGACGAATCGGGTGGTGGGTGTAAGAACGACCGGATTTTTTTTTGGTAAATTTGTGCTCGTATGTTGATGTTTAAAGAAAAATGAATAAATATTCAAATATTGTCAAACAAAAAATGGCCTAACTTTAATATTTATCATAAGTTCTCCTTCCCACCCCATTGTATAAAAAATAGGCAATAGGCGCGCATTTTAATTTAGATATTTTTTCTTAAATCTTAGAATTATATAAAAATGAGAGATCTGTATAATGTTTTAAATTATTACAATTTATTTCTTACTTTGAGCCAATTGAGACTTCATCCACTACAGCCGGATTTTTTTTTATTTTAAATATTTACTAATTGATTTGTTTAATTTCATCTTAGACGAATGATTTTATACAACGACAAGAATATGAAAAAAGTTGGGTTATCACTTCGACTTTTCTTTATCCATGTTGTAAATGCCTTTTTGAATTGTTTTGAAGTGAAATATTGCTAATTTGATAAATTCATAACGTTATTAAAGAATTTTTTTATTGGAAAAGTCTGCTACCGAGCATGCTTAGAAAATAGAGCAACTGCTTGGAGATTTGCCGAGCAATTGCTTTAGATTCGAGCTTTATTCATACCAAACTAGCTTGTTCTAAAAGTAAAAGCTCCTGACTGAGAAAACAGCTGTCAAAAAAAACTTTATTCATAACAACCGAAGCAATTGCTTTAAGCGACTGCTCGACTGCTTG
This sequence comes from Uranotaenia lowii, assembly GCF_029784155.1. Classification (NCBI taxonomy): domain Eukaryota; kingdom Metazoa; phylum Arthropoda; class Insecta; order Diptera; family Culicidae; genus Uranotaenia; species Uranotaenia lowii. The sequence goes on from NC_073693.1 coordinate 150,169,934, forward strand.
ATTTAGTTTAGCAAAAGCAATTACTAGGTTTTTTTCATACCACCCAATAGCTGATCGATCACCACAGGTCCGCCGCCATTGTTTGGCGAATCATCAAACTGGTCGTTGTTCTCGCCCGAGACCGAGTCGGGAAGCGGCAACCATCTTCAACCAACGAGGAAGGGCCTGCGGTCGTTTATTTGGGTTCTGCGGTTGACGTTTTTTTTTGGAGGATAAACGGAGGACCACGTGGTTGGAGCAGTCCATATACACTGTAAAAAATACCACTCTAATAAGTGCTAAAAACAATTGTGAGTTCTTTTTTATTTCTTTTTTCACTTTTTCTTTTTCTATCATATTTCCCTTTATATATATTTCGATAATTTTGTGCTTCGCTTATATTTTCAACACGGAGGGCATTCGTGTTCCCGTTGAGAAATATGAGCGAAGGCGGGGGGTTATACCCTCCAACTGGGGGTGATGCGAATATCACCTTTGAAGATGAGGAGCATCTGGAGGATTCGGCGGATGCTGGTCCTTCAGATGCAAATTGTTCTCGGATGGATGACAATGTTGCATCATCCTCAGTCGAGAGTAGAGTCACCCGGCTCCGACAATACACAGAGGGCTCATCTTCCTCTGGGCCATGGGTGGTTTTCATCCGGCCCAAAGCGAATGGTAAACAGCTAAATGTGGTACAGATCACCAAAGATCTGGCGAGGTGGCCCTCTGTAACCAGTGTTACGAAATTGCGTCCGAACAAGCTGCGCGTTGTGGTGGCTAACTGGAAAGCCGCAAATGAGATTGTGGCCAGCAAATTCATAAACCTACACACTTAATCTTTTCTCCTGTGGTCGGGGCGATTTCGTCCTGTATTTTCAACAGCTGAAATTACAGGACGATTTCAGGACAGCAAAACACTACAGGAAAACAACTGTCAAATTGCCCCGTATGTTCGAAACGGTTTTTCCCTGTGACTTTCAGGGACTTTTTCCAATTATCCTGTAGGCTCAAGACTGTTTCTTTCCGAATTATACATACAGTTCAGGTTATTTATTTTCAAGAAAAATAATCGCAAATATTTTTTTTGATTATGTTTTATTACCTTATACCATTACCATAATTCAAATAAATACATCACTGTTCATATTAGTGCAGTCTGTTCATTTGTAGCTGATGATGTTTCAGAGCAAAAATCAGGCGCCATCTTCGTCGACCCTTTGGCGAAAACGATTCGAGCAGCTCCTGCTGTTTGTATTCGGCGACTTCATTAGCCCCACTTATTTCGGCCATATCTGGGGAAGCAAAATAGACAAATGAGCATCAATAAAAGCAATAAAAGTATCTGAAAAAACTTACTTATCTAATAAATCTCTCCCTCGTAGACATGGGCAGTTCCTATGGTGGCTCTTGTTGCATGGATTTGTCCCCACGCTTCCAACCGGTCAAGTTCGCTTGGCTTGAAAAAAAACGAACAACCAAAGGGACCGAAAAAAAAACAATAAAACACGTGTCATTTAAACAGTGATACAGGCGATTGTTGCCTTGAGATTTATCGAGCTCCTGAGCACTCGAAGCAGAGTTCTTTCGAATTTCGGGAGAAATTGAGTGCTACGAAAATCGTTTAGCTGTCTCCCAGTGCTACAGGAAAACCTCTTGTTTTTGACAGTTCAAGTGTCATTTTGAGCCGTTTTCCTGTAATTCAGAGAATCGTGGTTCCGAGCGGAATATTTGCAATCTTAGTGTGTAGAATATCACGTCTACATCCCGTCTCGAAACGTAGAGATCGAGGGCGTGATCACTGAAATGAGCCTACAGGCGGAGTACGTTAAATCCAACGGCGTTGGTAAGTTTAGGAGCCTTGATTCGACTTCGGTCGATATCTTGGATTGTCGCCAACTCCAAACTGCCACCGTCGTGAATGGAGTTAAAAAGTACTCCCCTTCGGCCTCATTCCGTGTGACCTTTGCGGGTACCGCCCTCCCTCACTACGTTTTGATTGACGGAGTTTTAAGATTACCTGTGCGACTCTTTGTGCCTCGCCCATTGGATTGCAAAAATTGCATTAAGTTGGGGCACACTGCGTCGCACTGCTGCAACAAGCCGCGGTGCCCCAAATGCGGGGAGAATCATAGGGATGGAGCGTGCTCAGCAATAGAACAGAAATGTGTCTATTGCGGGGGCTCACCCCATGAAATCTCTTCGTGTGAGGCATTTAAGAGTCGCTGGGATAACCAAAAGCGCTCTTTAAAGGAACGGTCAAGGCGGTCTTATGCCGCCATTTTAAAGGGCGCGGCGCCCCCGATCCAAACTCATTCGAGTAATATTTTTGCTGTATTGCCCTCTTCTGATTCCAAGAATTTTCGAAGCTAAATATAGACACGTCGATGCTGATAAAATGTACTTTACCGATGGATCACTTATAGAGGAATCAACAGGATTTGGAGTGTTCAACGAAATATATAGCGCCTCTCACAGTCTTCAGTCACCATGCTCTGTATATGTAGCGGAGTTAGCAGCTATTCACTGGGCTTTGGACAGTATCGCATCACGGCCAGATGGACACTTCTATATTGTAACGGATAGTCTGAGCTCTGTTGAAGCAATTCATTCTATAAAACCGGGAAAGCACTCGCCGTACTTCCTCGAGAAGATACGAAATAATTTGAGTGCTTTATCAAAACGTCGCTTTACCATCACCTTTGTTTGGGTTCCCTCTCATTGCTCGATAGTGGGCAATGAGAAGGCAGACTCTCTGGCAAAGGTGGGAGCGATGGAAGGCGACACGTATCAACGTGAAATCGTCTTCAGCGAATTTTACTATTTGGTGCGAAGAAACTCTCTTGTCAACTGGCAGCGCAAATGGGACGAGGATGAGAAGGGTCGGTGGTTCCACTCGATTATCCCAAAGGTAAGCCTTAAACCATGGTTCAATAGATTGAACTTGAGTCGGGATTTTATTCGTATATTTTCCCGTCTCATGTCCAATCATTGTTCCTTAGACGCGGTACTCTATCGTTTTGATATTGCTGGCAGCAATCTATGTGGTTGCGGCCAAGGTTACCATGACATCGAGCATATTGTTTGGTCGTGCGAGGTCCATCTTGTCGCTAGAACGAATTTAATAGACTCCCTAAGGGCCCGAGGAAAACCACCCTATGTTCCAGTGAGAGATGTGCTGGCTGTGATAGACTTGGACTACATGTTCGAAATATATCTTTTCCTAAAAGCTATTGATCTTCGTCTATAATTCTTTTTATTTTCACATTTCCCTACCCGCATGGAGCAGTATTATACAATGACTATTCCCATAATCTTCTTTCCTAGACACTCAAAAGATTACTTCTATAGTTTTGGATTATTAATGTAAGATAAAGCTTATCATTTTTTCATGAAATGGAATCGTTTGGACGCACTTTACGATACAGTGAAAGGGTCGTTAAGTAGAGTAACCATTCATATTTTTTGCTTTTTTCTAGACTTTCTCTGGATTGAAAATCATACATGTAATCTTCAATTAATCATTATTTCGAATCATTTCGACGATACGGTATTTCTTCGAGCTAAGATAATACGATATCAAATCAAACGCAATAGAAGATTCTATGGATAGTTGTTTCATGATATATTTAAAATAAAAAACAGGCGTTTCGGTAATAGGTGGCGTTTTATTGATATTTATTTAAAAAAAAATCTCAATTTACCAGAAATCCAATCAATCAAAACCCAACATAAGCAATTTATTTGATGCGCAGGAGGTCATCCGTAATTATGGTCGGTGAGTTCCACATCTTGTCCACTTGTTTTCAGCACCTGACGAATGATATCTGGAAAGAAAACAGAAAGACTGTTTTATTGATATTATCAATCATAATACAATCTCAGGTTAAATTAATCATGAAACTTTTAGTTGTGTAAAGTTTTTAACGTTATTTTAATTACTCCTAAAGTTTCTTATCCTTTTTTATTTGAAACTTAATATCATTCCAAGAAGAATTAAAATGAACGAAGTTACCAATAGAACGAAATTTGTCGTTTCATTCGAAAAACATAAATATTTCAATAAACTTAAATTTCAAGCTTGTCTTCATATAAACAGATCTATAACTTCATCAATGAACAGAAAATATTTTGAGGATTCTCAAACAGTAACCACTTTCAATGGTTTTAAGAGGAAATCAGAAAACAGATTGCTCACCTGCGCTTATCAATGACGCTTGCCATGTTTCATAGTGGATGCTGATCTGATTTGGCATAAGGAATCTATAATCATCATAAACCCGAGTCCTTCTCTCTTCTAGCTGATCATATTCGGGAATCCTGATCCAAGACTGGTGAACGAATGAACTCGAAGTCATTTTCTTCCTTGTGTTCCGTTTGAAGTTCAAGTCGTCCAAAATCGGTAACACAAAAATAATGTTTTAGGGATCTGAAAACATATGGTCAAAAATAAAAAATTAATTAGAAAACACGTTATTCTGGAATCGATATGAATCGATAGTAAGAAATTAATATTTTAAATTCGATTGATTCGATCTCAGGTCGATAAATTTAAAATTTCTAACTTAAAATTTTGTTAATAAAATTGAATTATTTTTTACCTTTCTGTGTCTCGAAATATCGATCGAAATCAGTTAGATATTGGCGATAAATTCCGTAGTAGCAAATAATTCTCGGCTAATTCCGGATCAACAAGATTCGTGACTGCTTAATCGTGTTGCGTTGTAAAATTCTTGGGATATGTTCAAAACACCAGTTTAAGCACCAAATTACTGAAGAGGTGAACTGCTCCGTCACGCGAATCTGCCAGGTTGGATTCTTCATATCGATTTGGAGCTTATTTATCGCCAATTGCCAAATCTATTTTTCTCTCCTGCAGATTGAAGGAAGATTCTTTAATTCGTGACAGAATTATTCTTGATCGGATGGTACGACTCAATGTGGTGATCTGGTGATTGGTAAGCGTGGTGTGATGGTATCCGGCCACTGGGAGGGTGTTAAAAGAAACGGGTGATCCTTTACCACCTCTCATGTGCTCAGCTAAAGCATGAGAACAGTCATTCTGTCAATTCCTGCCTAATACAAATTTGTTTTATTCATAGAAATTTGTCATGTAGTACAATCAAAAGATACCCACCTCTATAATGTCACCGATCCTCTCGAATGATTTTATTGTCATGATTAAAATGCCCAGATACATACACCTTAATCAGGTTCCTGACAAATTCGGGCTTCGATGCTTAACTAGAGGCCTGAGTAATGAAAAAAAAAACATTTTTATTAGAATAATGTTGCTTCAAATTATTGATTGAAACTTACGGCATGTACATTGTTGGTGGAAGCGCCGTTAACTGTCCTAGAAAACTTTGGAGTAGTTTTCCACGTAGTCGTCCTGCCTTCTGGGAAACAGAACATTGCTGCGGGCTATTTACATCGTATTCTCGAAAGCCACCATGGCTACAGTCTCATTTGGTATTAGCGGGTTTAAGTAATTTCATTCCGCAGTGTTTTCGCTAGTCTTTGGTGACGACGAGTGGCATGCTGATCGTGTTGCGGAAGTAACGAACTAGAAGCAGCTTTCAGTTGTCAAATTTTCTGTTACGGGTTCCGGCGCTGTTCTAAAGAAAAAAAAAATGACGAAATGAGATGGAAAATTATACTAAACACTGGATACTTACTACAGGCGCACCGAGCATCAGGTTTTTTGTTGTTTCTCAAATGCTGTTTCCTTGTTGGGTTCCGGAGCGGAGCGAAATTAGCTTCATAACCTCAAACTTCCTGTTTCCGCCTCAGCTTCGGCTGTTGGAGCTTTGGTCAACATAATGTTGAACGTACTGGCCTGCACCCTTCCCTGGCCCTGGGGAGAAATGGCCCTAGTTTCACTTCCGGTAGATCTTGCAGAAGCGAAATAAACCAAACAAATGACGATTACTGAGTTTCCCGTCGTTTCGTTAGCTTGCGGTGCACCTATGAGATATTGCAGATGTATTAGCACAGGAAAATAAATTGAATTATAAAAAAGCTAATATATAAAAAAATTACTTAAAACTTACGTTTAATTTAATAATTTAGAAGAAAACGGGAATTTTCGCACCCTTAAATCCTTTTTGTTTGTGTTCTTTCTCGTTTGCTTTGTTTGTTGACAGTGAAGACACATAACACACTCAGGTGCATCCTGAGTTTTATTTCAAGGATTATTACTGGTATCTTTCTAAAATATTTTTTTATCGTTTCAAGCGAAGACACATAAAAATGAAAAAGTTTGTCAAAAATAAGAAGATTTCAGAACGATTACTCTAATAGTCACTATTCATGTAATCAGAACAGAATAGTATTGATGATAAGGTGTATGATATAAGACTATGCGGGTATCTATCTTCTATCTTTTCTTAAAAAGTGAACTAGATATAAGCACACAATTGTTATCAAACAAAATGAGTTTGGCTCCTTAAAGCCTAAAGGTATGAGCCGTTTCAAATAAAGAATTTACAAAAAAAAAAAAAAAAAAAAAATAATCCCTATGTAGAACAATGCTCATTTTTTTCTTGAATACTGTAATTTTTTTTACAGTGGTACCCTACGGGAGCCCAAATCAGCTATCGCAGAAATAGAAAAAAAGAGTGGATCAGCAATAAATTATTCCACTTTCACACACCAAGGCGCTCGGACGTGGCTGATTCGCTTGATTTGGATCATCATACTGATTTTAAGTTCTATCAAGTGATTCTTATTATTAGTGAGTTCAGTGTTATTACGTTATAAGTGAATAATATTGGCTTTTCGACTTAAATTCAATTAATCGTGCTCGCAAGTTCCTGGAAGTATTTTTTCCAATAAAATGTCTGCTTTGACTAAAGGTAAGTGAAGCTTATTATTGTACTGTAAGAATGATATGAAATTTCTTATCAGTTTTCATATGATAATCATTTCGCCTGTAGAGGTAAACCATTTATTTTGGAAGTAGCTCTTAACGCCTGCCGATAACATTGTTCAGTATTTTGAATAACCGGAATATTTACATCTTTCGTAATTGTATGTATATAGACGTATAATATTATGTACCTTCTACGGCTGCTACAGTCATACATTCTGCTCAAAGTCTCTCATGGTTCAAAGTCCGATTGCTCACAACTACTTTTTCAACCAACGACGTTAACTAGTCAGCGTTAAATAGTATATTCAATTGCAAATACCTTTCTGCGAGCTGCTTGTGTAGTTATGTCTAGCTAAAAGTAGGAAGATGCTTATCATTGTTTTTTCGATAACCTACCCATCACGGTGTAATCGTTTATGTTTTAGGAATCTTCATCGTTGGGGCCAAGCGAACGGCTTTCGGGACATTCGGTGGAGCCTTCAAGAATACCAACGCTACTCAACTCCAGACGGCTGCTGCCAAGGCAGCCCTTGAAGCATCCGGAGTAAAACCAGATCAGGTAGACTCGGTTAATATCGGACAGGTCTTGGTATTGTCTTCTTCCGATGGTGCATTCTTACCGCGTCACGTTTCTTTGCACTGTGGAATCCCAATCGAGAAACCGGCCTTGGGTGTGAATCGTCTGTGTGGATCCGGTTTCCAATCGATTGTGAATGGAGCCCAGGACATTTTGCTTGGGGCTGCTAAAATATCACTCACCGGTGGTGTGGATAACATGAGTCAAACTCCCTACACAGTTCGAGGAACCAGATTTGGAATCCCCTTAGGAACCAATCCTCAGCTAGAGGATGCGCTTTGGGTAAGTTTTTTTAATTTGCATATTAACTTGCAAAGAAAAAATAATCATTAAATAACATTGAAATATTGTAGAATGAACAATCTGGTAATTGATATTTTTCCATATCGCATTTATCCAACAGGTTGGCTTGAGTGATTCCTTCTGCAAGCTGCCAATGGCTTTAACGGCAGAAAACCTAGCCGAAAAGTATAAGATTCCCCGGGAGAAGGTCGACGAATTTGCCCTGCGCTCGCAACAGCTTTGGAAGAAAGCCAACGACGCCGGCGTATACAAGACTGAAATCACCCCCTTCAAACTAAAAGTCAAGGGCAAGGAAGTTGAATTCGCTGTTGATGAACATCCCCGGCCACAAACCACCCTGGAAGGACTGAACAAGCTCCCATCGCTGTTCAAGAAGAATGGTGCCGTTACAGCTGGAACTGCTTCGGTATTTTTTTTCCATTTCTACTTGTTGCGTAGTTTTTCAATTAAACATATTCCAGGGTATCTGCGACGGTGCGGCAGCTGTAGTCCTAGCTTCCGAAGAAGCCGTAAAACAGTACAACCTAACGCCTTTAGCTCGATTGGTAGCCTACAGTACGGTAGGCGTTCCCCCGGAGATTATGGGAATCGGACCAGTTCCAGCTATCCAAAATGTGCTCAAGGTGGCTGGTTTGAAGCTGGATGACATTGATCTAGTAGAAATCAACGAAGCCTTTGGAGTACAAACTCTTGCCTGTGCCCAAGAGCTGGGAATCGATATGAACAAATTCAATCTTAACGGTGGGGCCATCGCTCTGGGACACCCGTTGGGAGCTTCCGGTTCACGTATCACCGGCCATTTGGTGCACGAACTGAAGCGTAAAAATCTCAAGCGCGCTATTGGATCGGCATGCATTGGTGGTGGTCAAGGAATCGCTTTGCTGGTGGAATCTGTGTGAATGTAAGAGATTTTTATTTTCTACCATTATGTAATTGTGCATTTTACCTTTTGTTTTGTTATTTACCACTCGTAAGCTTAAAGTATATAACTTTTGGTATAAATGTAAAATTATGATTTACCGAAGTCCGAAATCCGATTTTTTTTATTTTCAGAAAATGTATAATAGTCATGTCTAAAATTGGTGTATCTTAAAACTATTTTTCAATTCTAGAAGTTAATGACTGATGCTACAAATCAGAAAAATTTTGATTTGAACTACACAGCCAATTTTTTAAAATTTTGCTGGTTTTTGTCCCGCTGACTTTCCAGCAATTTAAATTGCTGGAAAAAACAGCAAACGTTAATGCTGGTTTCCAGCAATTCAAATTGCTGGAATATCAGGAATCCAGATTGCTGGAAACCAGCTATTTCTTTCAAAACAACCGGCTATATTTAGTACCAAATTTCTATTTCAATTCTAAATTAAATATTTAATACTGGCTGTGCATATAATGAGCAATGAAAAAGAATTGGTTTCTTCCATTTTTAGATTGTTTTGTTTATTTTCAAGAACGTTTTTTTTTTAATTTTCCAACACTGGCTCTGGAGTGGCAGCTTTGTGCCAGAGTGTTGATCATTCGCTACCTGAGAAAAGAGTTCAGATTAGTATCTTTTATGAAATCTGTCCAATAAAAACTCACCCTTGACTTGTGTCTGGTTGCTAAAATATAGAGGAAAATAAAAATAATTATATTAATCCGACCAAAATTCGTAAAATAAAGTCTCACCTTGCTGCAGCGTACGAAAACAAACAGACTCCAATACACGCTCATTTTTTTCTAACCATTTTTGAATGAAAAATAATCATTTTCTGTGTTTTTCTGCAAAACTGCCAATATGGTTATTTTTCAACAATATTTTATGGTACAATTTTAACCATATTATCAGTTTTCGGGTATTAACCGAAAAAAGGATAAAAATTTAACCTCAATCGAAAAAAAACGGAAAAACATTGTACATTTTCGCCATCGTGCGGTCGTAGCTGCAGTAGAATTTTTCAACAGCAAATTCCGGATTCAACGTGAAGACCAAACTTCTGCATCCATTAACGTACAAGGTAAGTTTTATTTATTAATACTCATCCTTTTTAATGACATTGAACTTTAAAAATCTAAATTCTTTGCAGGATCCGTATTTTCTTCGGAATTTATCGTCCCGTCCTTCCTCGCCAAGGATAAATGGATTGATGCTCTTTTTCGTATGCAGAACAACGAAATGCTGCAAAAAAAAAATTCAAAAACCCCTCATCCGGGTGGAACAGCACCGGGAAGCACCATTTTTCAATCACCTGCTTATGTTTACCGGATGATGATAAGTGTCTTTATGTGGCCAACCAGCAATGGTATCGTCGTACGATTGGATCTTAGAAAAAGCAAAAGTGTCCACCGATTAATGGCAATTTCCTGTCATTTGAAATATCAGGTAGTGTCGGATGGTATAGCAACGGAACCAAAGTTTTGAACGGAACCACTGGAACCCGCGAACACACTGAGTGGCCCTTCGGAATCGATCACTGGAGTTGTTTTTCAGAAGAATACCCATTAGTTGTATTCCTGCAGCGAATTTCGGAATCACTGTAAGTTAGATTTGCTTCCAAAAAACATTTAGATTAATAGAGATTTTTAAATTTTAGGCTATGGTCACGACGGTCACAGCAATCGATGTACTTTTGAGGGAACGTGCTCCACATCTGGAAATTACTTGAAGAAACGCAGCTCGTTTGCAACTGTCTCCCGACAACGGATAGCATCCGAGTGCGTTCAATTGACTGGCGAAGAGGACTTCCTTACCTGTGGAACCGATGGGCCCCTGTCATTGTAGAGTTCCGATAAAAAGAGGCCCCTGTACACGGTTGGATTGGCTGGCCACATCCGCCAGTAAAACCATTCGAAAATGTAAAAAAAGCCATTCCGAAAAGTTCTATCGGAGCAGAATCGGCAAACAAAGTTTTGCTAGGAAATCTCATTGTAGATTACCGGAAAGCGGAGCGGGACCAGAGGAACCAGAGTAAACATGCATGTTAAACAAACAAGAAATACAATATAAAAAAAATGAAAACTCGTATTTTCTGAATTTTTATGTACAATTTTGAAAATTTCCACATTTGCAATTCTGCTTTCCGAATTACGGTTCAAAAATAACCATTTTCCTACTTCTTGGGTGCTGTCTCTTACGATTGAAAAATAACCATATTTGAACTTCTCCCCTAGAAGTCATTTTATGACTTCTCATGGAGAACTCATAAAATGACATTTCCCGGGAAAAGGTCAAAAATGGTTATTTTTGAATCGTAAATGGTTTAATCATTTCTAGCGTGTATGACAACTCGATTGCTGATTTTCCAGCAAACTAGATCAATTGCTGGAAAGTCCACACGCTCTTTTTTTTAAACTCAAAATTAAGTAGTTTTGGCTCAAAACAGCACTTCGGTGGCTTCCCTCAACTTTGAGTTTGACTGGGCAATAGCAAAACTAAGTTCTGATAGGCATACTCAATACTAAGTTCGGCAGCCGAACTCGGATTTATCCTTTTTTTCGAGGGTAGCTGATTTTCAGGGAATTAAAGGATGATTAAAATTTGTTGTACCCGGATGTTGCTGTTCCGGTACATTGCATTGCAATTACAGAGCGGTGGAAAGTTTTGACATTCCTGGTAAAATAAAACTTCCGGATGTTACTTCCCACGGGAAGTAAACAACATCCGGAAGTTTCCGGACATTCCAAGCCGCTCACCATATGATGACAATGACGGACAGAATTTTACGCTGACACGGTGAACATGCATTACATTATGAAGTTCCTTCATAGTCTTCCGGTAATTGTTCCGGAACGACATAATTTTGCGACGTGTTCGTTGGTTGCTGTTCCGGTTCGGACTGAACTCGCTAAGTGTTTTCAGTCCAACAAAGAGAGTTCAATTTTTAGTTCATAAGGTCGAACTCAGCTTTGATCCTTCGCCGAAGGAAAAAAAAGGGATCAATTTTGAGTTTGCAGTTCGAACTCCGTTTTGATCCATCGCAAGGAGGAAAAAAGGGTACTTAACTTTAAGTTGATAGAATCGAACTATGTTTTGAACCTCGGTCATACTTAATTTTGAGTTTAAAAAAAAGAGCGTGCAGCAATTTGAAAACCGATTGCTGATTTTTAAGCAAAAATGACAAAGAACACAACCGATTGCTGAAAAATCCAGCAATTAGAAAACCGTTTGCTGGTTTTCAGCAAAAATTTGGATTGCTGAACATTTCCAGCCATTTTTAATGCTGGAAATCGAGGCAAAAATTTACAGTGTAAGCATATTTTTATATAGTAAAACATAATTTTAGCTCCTGATGAAATGCTTTTTTTCGTTTTCGAGGTATACCTATATTATTCTGACAAGATTAGAACGGTATTTAACGTATTTAAAAAAAAAGTACACAGTTTCTGAAAAGGTATTATTATAGCGCCAGCAAAAGTTAACCTTCCCGCGCCGTTCGGGTCAATATGACCCGAAGTGTTTATTCAATTCATCATAACTCGTGTCAAAAAAATCGGAAAAATCTGAAATTTGGAACAGTTATGCAGAGCCGCAGAAGACACAATCTGTAGTACCAGATAACTTCCGGTGACCACAGGAAATGGCCCCATGAAAAAAACCGATAATATGCCGTTCGGGTCATATTGACCCGAGCTCTTGCGCTCGTTCCCCTGGCCACAAATAATAACCGATTTTGGTGATATTATATTCGTTGTTTAGGTAAATTGGATTATCAAACAATAGTGACTGGAAAGTGCAGGGATTATCATCATTAGTGCAACAGGACCATCAAATAGAAACAGGGCCGTAGGAAGAACCGACTCATGGGGGGGGTTTTGGTGACTAATTTTTACCTATGATTTTTTAACTAAAAACACACGAAATCAAAAAAAAAATTAAAACAAATTATGTTTGTAACTATATGATTGTTCATTTTTAAGTACTCATTAATACTTTTCGTATGAAATTGTAACTTAACAGAAGACACGAATGCCATAAAGATGGTAAAGTGTCATTAATAAAACCTTAAAAAAAGTAACTTTAGAAAAGTGGTCCTTAGCCAGAAGGGTGAGTAAAATTTTTTTAATGAAACCTCTGGGAACAAAATTTGAAATTTGATTTCATCGATAGTTAAAATTTTTGAATTTGTTTGAAAGTCAGTTAGATCAAAGTTATTTGATTTGAGCATAAAATAAGTTCTTTTTAGGGTAGCCTTCAATTTCTTTTAAAAAACTCATTCTATACTCAAATCAAACAAGCCCAATCTTGTAAACTCTTTTGCAAATTCCAAGATTCTAACCTTTAATGTAAATATACAAAATTTTACAAAAAAAAAAACAGTAAGAGATACAAATTTTCGAATCAAATTTGCTTGATACAAACTTGAACTAAATTTTTGATTTTAGTTTGAAATTTGACTTTAAAAAAGCTGCAATATTAGAAATGTTTAACAATTCTACGAAAAAATAAAAAAATTGTGCAGATTTTTTACGTAAAGATCAGGTACATGTTTCTTAAAAAGGCAATATTCATCATAAAAAATCCATTCCATGCTAAAAATCCTGTGGATAATTTTTTTAAATATAACTTGGGATATTTTGCATGAATCAAAACTAAGAAAATTAACTCAAATTTGTGATTTTCAGCTGAATTGTGTGTACAAACTTATTCTGATTAAAAACTTTGAAATCTGGAAATTGAACTGAGAAGCAAATTTTTAAGTTTATATTCTCTTGAATTTCTCAACAATTTTATGTCGATTGAAAAACTCATTCACAAGCTAAATCTTTTTCTGAATTCTTAACCTTAATTCAAAAATTGAATTTTGAATCTGTTTACTGAATATCTTTACGATTTCCGAAATATAAAAAAAAAACGATTTCCGAATCTTAATTCCAAATCTGAATTTCATGAGCCAAATCTTAGAACCCTCATTCATGATTCTATTATTTAAATTCTGTAGTGCTGGTTAAATCTAAATTCATTATTTCAATTATTTATTTTTATTTAATCTGTTCTGTGAATCTGATTTAAAATGTGAATTTCGAATGATGAATCAAAATCTGGTTTTCAATTTTGGATCGCCACTTACAGGCTTTAAATGTTTAAAATTTGTGTTCACTAGAATAAAGTTTAAGAACTTCGAATTTAAATATTAAACAAATTATTAAAATACTGAAAATGCATTTAATTTTCGAAAAACATGATTTAAATTTGATATGAAATTCAAAACGGAATTCGAACAAGGATTTCAAAGCAGCTTTGCATTCCTAATTTTTTATGATTATTCGAACTGAAAATCAAGAATCCTTAACTTGATACAAAATCAGAAATACGGAAATATGTAGAAATACAATTTTAGTTATAGGAACATAGAACCAGAACCTCCAAAATGGGTTTAATTTTAAATTTAATATTCAGAACTGAATTTCTATGAAAAGGTTGCCAAATTGCCCGGTTTTAAACGGATAGGCCCGGTTATTTAATGATAAATTTTGTAAAAGTTTGGTCCGACCCGGTTGCCCAGATTTCATTGGAAAAGCACAAATTTTGCCTGAGTTTGTTCTCATTCTCATTGTTCTCAAATCAAACTTAAGGATAAACAAATTGTGTTGTAATTTGTTTTTTATTTATGCGTCCAAATTTTTTATCGCAAGTTAAAAAAATTGTCATGAAAGGTTTTTTAAAGTTTTTTAATAGATTTTTGATGAGCAATTCCTAGGTTTTAACCAAAATCGACCGGTTTTACCAAATCGGTCGACATTTATGAAATCAAATACCCGGATTTTGCCAGGTTTTTACACAAAACAGTCCGGATTTGTCCGGCCCGGATACGTGCTGAAAAAAATCTGACAACCTCTATGAATAAGTGAGAAAATTTTGAAAAACTGTAGCAGAATTTTGAACTTGAAATGGGTTTTTGAAGTTTTGGTATTAGTTTTCAGTTCAGATAGTTACTCTTGAATATCTTTGCTCTATTATCATAATTTGATTATGAATTTAAAATTTTGAGTGTAGAGTAGAATAGCTCGCTTGCTTTTTTGGACCCTCATGGGGGGGGGGGGGGGGGTTTAACCCCCAAAACCCCCCCCGTTCCTACGGCCATGAATAGAAATCAACCCACGCTGCCTCCTTCCCTCATCGCCTATCAATGGACTTTGGTGAGATTGTTTCATTTTATTTTGATTATATTTAAACATATTTTGTCAATCCTATTTGCCATGTAGGATTTCCCACTAAAACATCCCTTCCATTCCTTTCTGAAACAGCTTTATGGGTCGTATGAGTTCTCTGCACCTAAAGAGTTATTTTTGCTGTTTCAGATAATCCCTTCTATGATTACATTGACTTGTCACGGTGTGCATCATGGTTCCACACTGATCTTCAAGAGCAGCACATGGAATGAATATTGAATCCAGATACTCATTTTGGCATCTTGCGTTGCTCTTGATTATCAGTTGTACCTCGTGTATCAGCCAATGCAAGATGTGTGTAGTCACCATATGCTATGCTATGCTATGCTATGCTATTATATTCGTTGTTTAGGTAAATTAATCTAGTTTCTCAACATTATGAAATAAAGTCAATATGTTTTAGGAAATTACCGGTAATCGATTCCGAATGAAAAAAGTCCAAAAAAGAGCTCTTTTTGAAATTCTTATATCTTCTGAATGATCTATTGTTTTGATCTGACTTAACGATTTTCGAAATTGTTAAGAATTGACCTTTCTATAAATGTATAAATATGTAGGGGTCCAGTGGAAGCTTTGGCCGCTATCCCGGAACTTCCGGTAGAAAAAATTCTTTCTTCAAAAAAGTCACCCAATTTTGGCTTTGCATTGCTGTATCTCGCTTACCAATGGACCAATTCTCTAAATTTAAATTTTAGTTTTTTTCGAAAACTTTATTATTATTTTCGTAGAACATAGTTGGTTCCTCAAAAATCTCAGTTGTTCAGTATATGGTAATGAAACTCACATCTTTTTTATCATTTTTCAAATTTCCCCTCGTGTCGGTGGGTTAACGGGATTTTGTTAGCGTGATTTCTCTAAAATTTGATCTCAAATTGGTCACTTTTTATATACCTAGAGATTCATTAGAATCTCCTCTTTCGATGGACATACTTTTTGTGTGGTGTTTTGAAAATTTGTAGCAACGTTTTTCGAATTTACTGAAAGCTGTCAGATTTCAACCAGTTTGGCCCACGTTTTCAGCAGGTTGGTGTACAAATCTCGCACCCCTCACGTAGCCGCGGGAGAAACAAATCCTTTAGCTCTCTTTTTGTCGCTCACCAAATGCAAACATACCACCCATCAGCAGGAGGAACTGCCGTCTCGCCGCGTTGATTAATTGTGCTGATGCTGGTAACGTAATAAATGTTATATTATTGTAGGTATTGTTTGAATCTTTTTTGATATTTTATATTATATATGTACCTATATGTTTATGGATGGTATTATACATTTTTCCATTATATTCAAGCACAATTTTCTGCAACTGTGAAAACTATTATTTTTATAAAAAAAAATTGTTCCGATTATAGTCGTTTTGACATCTCTATGTGATTCGCGACTTATATAAACGATGCAGTGTGCAAACAGTCATGGAAAAACTTATCAGGTACAACTGTGCTCGATGTTTACTCTTGGGTTCAAACTCACGGATTTCAGATTTCAGATTCAGATTTCAGATTCAGATTTCAGATTTAGATTTCAGATTCAGATTTCAGATTCAGATTCCAGATTCAGATTTCAGATTCAAATTTCAGATTTCAGATTCCAGATTCAAATTTCAGATTCAGATTTCAGATTTTTTATTTCAGATTCAGATTTCATATTTCAGATTCATATTTCAGATTCCAGATTCAGGTTTCAGATTCAGGTTTCAGATTCAGGTTTCAGATTCAGGTTTCAGATTCAGACTTCCTATTCAGATTTCAGATTCAGATTTCTGTTTAAAATTTCAGATTCAGATTTCAGATTTTTGATTTCAGATTCAGATTTTAGATTCAGATTTCAGATTCAGATTTTTGATTAGGGTTTCTGATTAAGGTTTAATTTAGAATTTAGAATTCGTATTTAAAACTTTGAGTTAAAAATTAAGAATACAGAATTGAGATTTTGAAATGTTAAATTAAGAATTTAAAACTTGAAATTTAGAAATTTTTGAATGAAAATACAGAACTTTTGCAAAAATTGTCAAAAATCGTAGAATTTTTTTTCTTCATAATTTTTTGTTCTAAACGCTTAATTTCTCAATTTTATTCTTTATTATGAGCTAAAAATTTTCAATCATTAATTCCACATTTTAAATTTTAAAATTTGTGTTCTAAGTTCTAAATTCAAGATTCTGAATTATTAATCTCAATTCATTTTGATTGAGATTTCAGATTCTGAATTTTGGAATTCGGAATGCTGAATTCTACATTTTGATTTCTGATACAGAATTCAGAAACATATGACTGTATAAAATAAAACGAAATTTTCAGTTCTGAATACTGTTTTGTGAAACAAGGATTATGTATTCTTGACTTTGAATTATGAGCTCAGAGTTCAAAATTCTTAAAAAAAAAATAATATAAGATATGATCTTCCCTAATTTTCAAGTTTCACTTGTATTTTAGATTTTAGAGGAATTGAGTGAAATAAATAAAACTTTTTAAAAATATTCGAATAAAACAAGTAGATGATACAACTGAAAGAAACATTAAAGCACTACATAAGTTATGATAAATATTTATTAGCAAATCATTGACCTTCCAACAATAAAACATTCATTACGTAAGTATCAGCATGACCAAAATCAAACAAAATTCAATCTACAAACCACGTGGCACGGCGATTCCTCCTGTTTGCTGCTGGGAGGTAGGTTTGGTGAGCAACAGGAGAGCTAAAGGATTTCGTTTCTCTTGAGACTACACGGAGGGGTGCTAAATAAGTACGTCAACCGTCTGAAAATGTGTGCTGGACTGGTTGAAATCTGACAGCTTTCAGTATATTGGAAAAACGTTGTTACAAATTTTTGAAAAACTTCACAAAAAGTATACCAATCGAAAGGGCAGATTTCAATGAATCTCTGGGTATATAAAAAGTGGACAGTTTTAGTGAAAATATCCGAGAAATCACGATGACAAAACCCCGACAACCCATCAACCCAAGGTAGAGTTAAAAAATGTCAAAAAAGTTGTTAGTTTCATTCAGAGATACTGAAAAACTAAATTTTTTTAGAAACAAAGTTTGTTCTATGAATATGATAATAAAGTTATCGAAAAAAAACTAAAATTTGAATTTAGAGAAACGGTCCATTGGTAAGCGAGATACAGCAATGCAAAGTCAAAATTGGGTTACTTTTTTGAAGAAAGAATTTTTTCTACCGGAAGTTCCGGGATAGCGGCCAAAGCTTCCACTGGACCCCTACATATTTATACATCTATAGAAAGGTAAATTCTTAACAATTTCGAAAATCGTTAAGTTAGATCAAAACAATAGATCATTCAGAAGATATAAGAATTTCAAAAAGAGCTCTTTTTTTGGACTTTTTTCATTCGGAATCGATTACCGGTAATTTCCTAAAACATATTGACTTTATTTCATAATGTTGAGAAACTAGATTAATTTACCTAAACAACGAATATAATATCATCAAAATCGGTTATTATTTATGGCCAGGGGAACGATAGCAAACTGCAGGTTAAATAGACCCGAAAAAAAATTAACAGATATTTTGCAAACGGCATGGGAAGGTTAAGTATGTACTAGATTGTCGGAAGTCTATGTTTTGCTTCCAGTTCACCAGCGACGTTTCTCAAAATTTGCTTTGAATTTTTTTTTTTTTTCCCAATCATTTATTGTTCAGTTTAAGTTTATGTACATGTTGCTATTATTCAATTGTCAAGTGGAATTCTAATGCATCTACATCTACTACATTGTTGCTTTCATTTATAAAATCAATAAATTTAGCTAAAAGTTTCAATATTGCATTGCGTTTTGCAAGCCCTACTCTACCAAGCAGCGGTGTGATAAGATCATTAACAAAAACTATTTGCTGATTGTTGAACAACAAGTTGATCTTCTGTTGGAGCAAGCGCGCGCCGGCTCTCACTCGATGGCATGAAAAAAATTTGTGTTCCACTGTCTCTACCTGGCCACAAAACTCGCAGTTTTCGTCGGGCACACGCCGTTGTGTGTAAAATAGTTGACGATGGGCTATTTTTTGGTTGGTCCATATGTAGAGCAGTGATCTCACGCTCGTTGATAAGCGAGACGATGAAATATTGCTCCACACTCGATTCCAGTTTACGGCTGGGAAGATCCTCTCTACGCGAGGTTGATCTGTTCGGTCGATGAAAAAAATATTTAAACTTTCTGCTGTCGGGTTCTCGATTATTTGGCTTGGCAGTTGAGGATAGGTGCTAAGAATCATCTTCAGGCAAGGTAGGTCCGGGGGACGAGTTTGAATTCCTAGATTTGCTTGTTGGATGAAGCTTCGGTAGAACGGCATGGAATCAGCTTCACGCATGTGTCTGTTTATAAGCAGTGCCTTAGTTTTTATTGCTGGCAAATGCAGACCAAGTCCACCGTGTTTTTTCTCTCGCGCTAACTGTTGCATGGGTACGCGTGCCGCTGCGCCTCGCCAGATGAAGCTACCCATGGTTGCTGTTATCCTGCTCATGTGTACGCAGTACGGGGAAAGCATGGAAGAAATGTACCATACTCTGGACGAGACAAATGTGTTCAGAAGGATTATTTTCTGATACACGTTAAGGGAGCGAAGCGAGTGAAGCCACACTAGTCGAGAGAAGCTAGTAACGAGGGCATCCCAATTGAGCCGTATCATATTGCGTATAGAGTTGCAAAAAGTAACACCCAATATCTTGGTTGTGTTCATTGTCTCCAGCCATGGGATGCTGATGGGATTCCCATTTACACACCCCACATCTATTGCTGTTGTTTTTGCCAAGTTCAGAATTGCTCCCGCTACTCTCTGGAATCGTAAAAACAGCTCTCGCATGAGATCAATTTTTTCGGCGCTTGTTATTATCCCACTGATATCGTCTGCATAAGCAACCAAGAGATCGGAGCCACAGACCACCTGTAGCTGCCGCAATAGTGGATGGATATAGAGAACGAACAGATGCATGGAGAGAGGATCTCCCTGTCGCACCGATCGGCCAATTGGAAAAGGAGCGGAGAGATGCCCATTTATCAACAGTCTCGAACTGGATTGCGCATAAATACGCGTCAGCAATTCTACTAGGCGCGCGTTTATTCCCAAGCGTATCATCGTGGTGAAGAGATAACTGTGGTCTACTCTGTCGAACGCATGGTCTAGGTCGAATGATATCAACTTTCCCCGTTCTTTTCTGGCGGTTAGTTGAGCTATTCGATCCTTCAGAGCCAACGTGGCTTGGAAGATGTTTCGACGATTGTTGGAGCACTTTTGGATATCACTGAGCACATGGTTTTCTTCGAGCACATGGTTCAGTCTCTCTTTGAGTATTCTCGCGAGTATTTTATAATCACTGTTTAGCAATGAGATTGGACGGAACGAGCCTGCATTGTTCCCAGACCCTCGCTTTTTCACTAGAACAATAACACCGTCGACGAATTGTGCCGGAAAATTACCACTTATTGCTTCATTCATCACTAAGTTTAATTCACGATGAATCACGTCAAACGTTTTTAGGTAAAATTCCCTGGGAATACCGTCTGGTCCCGGGGATTTTTTCGGTGAACTGAATTTAATAGAGGTCAGGATTTCAGTGGTACTAATACTGTTCATGCAGGCATCGTTTCGTTCATTCTCGTCTGGCACTAATTGAACACAGGGGAATGTTTGTTCGTTATGTTGATCTTCCATAGGAACATGTGCATATAAGTTTTTGAAATACTCAACCATGTACTCTTGTATTGCCATTGGATCTTCTAACACTTCACTTTCTTCGTTTTCCACTTTTTCAATCGTCGTTTTCTTCCGTATTCTTTCTCCAAGCTGGAACGTTGAGAGTGGCTCTCCGGAAACGTAGGTTTCGTTTGCCCGCACAAATAGTGCAGTGAAACGACGCTGGTGTGCCAGCATCTCTGCCTTGATTCGGTTAATATTTTGGATCTCGTTGGGATGTTGGTAGTAGCGTTCATATGCTTCTTTCAGGTACATGTACAGCCGCTGCTGTTCGCAATGGAAACTTTCGAATGCTTCTCTGGATTTCCATTTGAAGAACGATTTTATTTTCCGTTTGGCACACAGAAGCCACCAGTCCATCCAAGATCGGTAGTTTTGCCGTTGTCGAGTCCAGAATTGCCACCTATTCCGGAAATCTTCGACACATTCTTCGGTTAAAAGATGAGGACGTAGGGACCAAAATCCTCTGCCGGGGGATGAGTGAGGGAGCGGAATGCAAATTCGAGCTGTGACGGCCATGTGGTCAGAAAAACAGCAGACGTGCACATCAGCTGTTCTCAACTGGTTCAGGAGGCCAGTGCTGACGTAAAAGCGATCGAGCCTGGATGTGGAGTTGTGTGCAATGTAGGTATGTCCTGGGATGCCGGGTCGTAGTGCTATCCACACATCATGTAGCTGAAGCTGTTGGATTGTCGCTTGTAATGCAGGGCTCATATTATATCCCGTGGCATCAGATTGTCTGATGACACAGTTAAAATCGCCCCCCAGGATTATGTTGGGGGTTCGATGTCGGAGATGGTAGGCGATAGTCTCGTTGAAAAACCTCTCCCTGTCATTTCGCATTGCTGTACCAGAGGGTGCATACACATTGCAAATTGTAGTGTTGTGTATTCTCACTGCGACCAATCTGCCATCAGTACTTTTCTCTGTGTGCGAATATCGAATGTGCTCTTTCAGTGCGATTGCCGTTCCTCTTCTGTTGTGGTCTACGTTTGCTATTACATTATAGCCTGGGATGGAAAGTTGCTCGCTGTAAACTTCTTGCAGAAAGACGATGTCAAGGGCCATAGTTCGGATGAATGTTCGAAGCGCGTTTAGTTTGGTAGTGTTGGTGATTGTGTTGATGTTTATGGTTCCGAAGTTGCAGCTGATCATAGCCATCACATGCAAATATCCTCCTCCTGGGTGGATACGTTACCGTCGACAGCTGTTTTCAACTTTTTACTTGGTTGATTTTGTTTCACTTTCTTCCTACTGCTGCTAGAAGAGTCTGAGGAAATCGATATATCGGATTCGTTTCCATCAGTTTTGGTGCGTGTGATGTCGTGGCTTCTTAGCTGGATCGTAGAGGTGGTGGCGGTGGAGGTGGTCGGTTTGGCGGGTGGTGGCATGAGTGGTTGCTGCGATTTCTTCGTAATATCGAGCTGCACTGGCTTATCCACGACAACGGACGGAGCCGTAGTTGGTTGTGTGTGTTGTTGTCGCTCTTGAACGCTTGTTTTGGCGCTCGGAGCCTGTACGGGACGTGGGTTAGCAGCGTGGGTTGGGTTTGGATGTGTGTTCATCTTGGTAACGTTTGCATACGTTTGGTCTGCAGCCAGTTTCTGGACAAGCAGTTTTTTGTTTTGTATACACGGAATACCCGTGTGTACAAATTCCCCGCAATGACCGCAGGTCTGCCGCTGGCCTTTGTAGATCAGAGCAGTTGTTTCTCCACCAATTGAAACATGTGATGGTATGTTTCTCAACACTACCATGCGAACCGAACGAATTCCTGTCGGCGTACCACCGAAAAACAGCTTTTCGTCCCACAATACATCTCGGATTGTGAGAACTTCACCGTAGGCTTGCAAGAAGTCAGCAACTTGCTGGTTGGTGATGGAGCGAGTAAGGTCTAACAGCCTCACTTCCACTGCTCCATCCTCCATTTCGATACGTACTTTGTACGATTTCCCGTTGTAAACAAGGGAGTGTTTGTCATCGTGATCTTGTACGACACGCTGAGCGAGTTCGAGGTCAGTGACCTCCACGTAAAAACAACCAAGGCGGCGGTTTGGTTGTATTAGTAGGACGTTTTCGCGCTTCAATCCAAGCTCATGAGCAATAAATTTATGCACTTCTTCGTGGGTAGGTGGCTTTGGAGCCAACGAAAAGTCTATACGAAATGTGTTCTCGCGGCGCCCCATCGCGAAAACACCATGCGCGGCGGCACTTGGTCCCCGACGGATTTCCGATAGAAAAATGTACTTTGAAAGTAGTCCGTGTTCGACTTCCGATAGCAACGATAGAAAAACCGACCGTCTAGCTCGGAAGTTGAGCGCTAACTAGCACAATATATAAAATCCCAACACATTAATTAATTAATTAATTAACCATTAATCAAACCATTTTTATTCATCAGCTTCAAAACTTTGACGAAATTTGAGCGACTCAATACGCCTGATCATGCAAGAATTTGCCAGAGCAAAACAAAACCTAATTAAATCATTGTTTAATGCAAAACAAGTGCTTTTCAGAATCAAACAAGTTTTATCAAAAATCACTTAATAAGAAAGTAAAATTTTGAACCTTCGCACTGGTCGGTAGGTTGAAGAGAGAAATTTGACGTTTGAAAGATTTTTTTTCTTCTTTTTTATTCAGTCTTCCTCCCCCAGCATTTTAGCACACCACTAGCAAGAATTGGTTTCTGTCTAAACTGATCTAAACTTACTCAATTTTTAAATTTTGGGTATAGGCGATGGAAGCGGTGCCGAATTTGGGTGATGGTTTTCCACTAGTGCAAGTGGGATGCAGCTAGAATTTCACCCAACTTTTGACAGATCTTTACGGGTTTTTCTTAAGGAGGGAAAGAATAACTTTTCGATTCCATCGCCCATTCTAGATTGTATGCAGGTTTGTTGCATATAAGCTTTTTTTCGAATTGTTCCTCCTAATTGAAAATTTGAATTATTTCTTATTATCCCTCCCTTCGTGATGCTTCAACTCCAAGAGACAAAAAAATTTAAAATTTTTTCCGGCCTAACTAATGCCGTTTTCGTTTTCTCCATTGGCGCGGGGCAAAACTTTTTTCTAAATAAACAAACAAAATCGTCACCCGCGACGATGCAAATATATGGTTGCTATACTCGCCCTTATGCTTACTCCTAACACTGACAACTTCTACGGTTTGCAACCGCCTGCTTGAGGTTCACACCTCGGGTAAAACTGGTGGACTTCTGAATTCATAGACGAACACAATGACAGCAGTTTGGGCAAAACTTGTAGATATCTAGGTTGCCACTGCTAATAAACGAAAAAACTATAAGAGATTACCTCAAACACGATGCTGCAAAATGGAAGTTGAAGAGTTTTTTCAGGCATGCTTGGATCACAAATACTTACAAATAAAAAGTCGTTGAAACGATCAAACCAGGCCCTGGCAATTTCACTTTCAATCGTATATTGTCTACATTCGGTAAAGGATGATAGTACAGGGTTTTTCCGGAAAGTAATAGGACTGATTGTTTTCCTGTACGGAAAAGCGCGCGCGCCGGCTGGATTAGGTAGAAGGCGTTCCTAGCTATCGAACGAGTGACTGTTCGGTTGTCTCCTAGCAACTGGAGAATCAGGAGAGCCAATTTCGTGCAACGTGTTTCTGTGAGTGGTGTAAGCCCAAAATGCAGCGTTCGTTAGACCAGATGTACGAAATTTTGTGTGAAACTCGGTAAATCTGCAACAGAGACGTTTGAAATGATGATTGAAATGATTAACACCGACAATGTGTCGAAGGTCTTTCGCGGTCTTCATCGCAGACCTCTTCCCGGCTCTCCGAAATGGCTTGGTGCCAGCGAAACACACCACTTCTTGCTAAAGCAGCATCAGTTGTCAGTCACACCGTTAACCGCGTTGTTTTTCCTGTCCTCAACCGCTGCCTTCTACCTGCGATAGTACCCAAGCAACCAAAAGTTCGGATAACATTCCTCTATCAGGTATGATCAGCTTAATCAAGTATACTAATACAACTTCTTTTCAGCTCAATTTTGAAGTAGTTAAATAAACTTTAAAGTTGACAAAAATTCGCATAAATCGCCAAACAACTTCTAACCAGCTTCAAAATCCACTTTATAAGCATATATTTCGCTCCTTCAATTGCCTTCTCAATTCCGCTAGTTTGATTCATATTAACCATCCATATTTGTTAATAACTCACATTACATTTAAAAAACATGGTCTTAGCAAGCCTCGAACCCGAGCTCACCGCTTGGAAGTCGAGATCCATACTTGCTGCTCTATATGAACATCATGAGTATACTCATATATGCAACGATTTTACTCGATGTGATGATTTTCTTTAAAACGACTTTCAGGTTCTTAATTTCTACTTAATTCCCACTTTCAAGTTGTTAAAAAGTTCTTCCGGAACTAAATGTGTACTTCACATTGTTGTTTCCCAAGTAACGATGTGTTTATTTATGCAAACACGTGTTGAAGTTCGAAAAAAGTAGATTTAAGCCTTTAAATGTACTTCAAAGTTTCTATAACGAGAAGTTGCTTTTGAACGTCCGTTGGAACTAATTAAAAACTTTCAAGTTTACAAAATAGTATAACAGAGATTTTTTACGAACTATTAAGCTGTACAACAAGACTTGCACTTGCAACCCTTTGATAGCTACTTGATTTTGAAAAAAATGTGAAGTACGTAACAAGTAGTTTGTTTCTCTTCATACAAACTTCAAAGTTCCCAAAAAGTAAAAACAGAAACCAAAACAGTACTTTAAAGCTTTTTTTGAGTATTGGCTGAACTTGATAAAGAATGAAGTTCCATGGACCTCGAAAAAGCATTTTGAACAGCAAAAAAGTTCCACAGAACTTTTGTACAGCTATATATGAACTTATCAGTTCGTTCCTTAAGTGATATTCGAACTTTTGGTTGCTTGGGTATGGCCCGCTTAAGAGATCACCTCAAACACGATGCTGCAAAATGGAAGTTGAAGGTTTTTTTTGCAGGCCTGCTTGGATCACAAATATTTACAAATAAAAGGTCGTTGAAACGATCAAACCAGGTCCTGACAATTTCACTTTCAATCGTATGTTGTCTACATTCGGTAAAGTATGATAGTACAGGGTTTTTCCGGAAAGTAATAGGACTGATTGTTTTCCGCCCCGACTGTACTGTACGGAAAGTGCGCGCGCCGGCTTGATTAGGTAGAAGGCGTTCCTAGCTATCGAACGAGTGGCTGTTCGGTTGTCTCCTAGCAACTGGAGAATCAGGGGAGCCAATTTCGTGCAACGTGTTTCTGTGAGTGGTGCAAGCCCAAAATGCAGAGTTCGTTAGACCAGATGTACGAAATTTTGTGTGAAACTCGGTAAATCTGCAACAGAGACGTTTGAAATGATAATTGAAATGATTAACACCGACAATGTGTCGAAGGTCTTTCACGGTCTTCATCGCAGACCTCTTCCCGGCTCTCCGAAATGGCTTGGTGCCAGCGAAACACACCACTTCTTGCTAAAGCAGCATCAGTTGTTAGTCACACCGTTAACCACGTTGTTTTTCCTGTCCTCAGCCGCTGCCTTCTACATGCGATAGTAGGGACTTGGTGTTCACTGCAATTTTGGAGGACTTGCCGTAGTGTGAAGATCTGGTCCGTCGTAGATCGTCGTCGATGAGGCCGGCCTGATTGCTTCCCACGAATCTGTTTACTTGTGGCGTTAGGCAGCGGAGTGTTAAACAGGGAGCACTTTCGGATGGAGTGGAAAGGAGAGAAAACAACCAACACGTTCTGTAGTTAGAACTGGAATGACTTTATTGCAAGCAAACACTTTCTTTTACACAAAGTAAACTCCCAGCGTTTTACTTTAACCTACGTGTGTTGCACACATTCGCCAACATCGGCCGAATGTCAACACGGAGTAGGATTTGGATCAACACTTTGTAGGCGGCATTGAGGACAGTGATCTCTCGGTAGATCTTACAGCCAAATTCGTCGCTCTTCTTGTAGATGGTGGGATACTCCTCCTTCCACTTCTCCGGTAGCTGTTCTGTGTCCCAGGTCCGGACCATCAACTGGTGTAGGCAATGGGCCAACTTGTCCGAGCCCATTTTGATGAGTTCAGCTATGTCGCCATCCTTTAAGCCGATTTATTGCTATCCAGCTGACGAATGGCTTCCTTAACTTCACTCATCGTTGACTACGCCGGCGGTGTAGCTTCCCCCACCGTCTTGGTCTCCTGCATGTGCGCCGTTCAGGTGTTCATCGAAGTGCTGCATCCACCTTTTGATCACCAATGCTTCGAGCGATTGCGCGTAGTCTGCTGCGACCTCAGGTTGCTTTAGTCGTGCGATATTTAACCGAGACGGGAGTCGGTTTCGTATGTTGTTCACTACACTGAGCCGTTTTGGGCGCATCTTTACCAACACCAGATAGTGGACTGACTGGCGCTTCGAAAAGATGTGACGTCGATGATGTCCGAGAAGTGTCGGCTGTCTATCAAAACGTGGTCGATCTGTGATGGCTTGCGCCAACCTTCGGGAAGTGGCCATATCAAAACAGCAACATCACGACGATCTTCCTTTGAGATAGTTGGGTTAGCTGCGGGCTTTACGAGCCCGTGACTGAGAACAAAACCAGCAACGAGTAATAAATAAAAAAAATTGGATGGTTCAAATAAATAATTTTAAAGCTCGCCGTATGCATTTATGATTAGAATTCATTTTTCGCACAAAACTTAGGTTATTCAAACCGTTTATCTCGTTCACCTTAGAGTTTGAGCTCGAAAACAGTACTTATAATTCTTAGTTCAAACTTTCGGCGATGAGGCCAATTATTTTATTTTTAGAGGGATAAGACGTCGCCTCTCTTAGATGCAGGTACTATCGATGGATTGCAATCTCAGTTTGTTATAATCGCATTCGATACAACCGGGCGTTTGGTTGCGAATCGGTACAGTCGATAGTCTGATTATAGCAAAGGTGATAGTCCATTACGAAGCAATAAGATAAAAATTACGAAGCAATCAATAAAAACGAGAGCTTTATCGATTACGTGCTTCGCCTTGGAATCCAAAAAAATATTGCAAATTTGGGAACCAGAAAAAATGACATTTGTGCAGGCACAGGTCTGGAGATCGATCGCTAAAATGGTCGACAAACTGTTCGAAATGTCGAAAATGACTCTGACCAATTACCACAATGTTCAAAACATCACGCCTAAACAACTACACGAAACAAAGAGCCACTAGTGTCACGATCACGATTGGGTTTTTTTTATTTATTTATTTATTTTTATTTTTCCTCGGACAGGGAAAGCCCGCTGGAGTTAAGTTTTGGGAGGAAAGGGGAAAACAAAAATTGCTTTTTAAAAATTGATACTCACAATATTTACTACCTAGGGGAGATAAGGGCATAATGGCAACCTTACGGAAGACGCTTATTTAACCATAGAAAACAGCTACAGCTATGATGTGTGACTTACATCATTCATTCGTGTTCAGACACTAAAAAAGTCTATTTCCTAACTAACTGATACTTGAAAAATTAGATAAAAACGTTTAAAACTGCATTTTAAAAATTTGTGCCAAAAGCTGAAAATCAGTTACTATAGGGGCATAATGAGAACCCCTATTGGGGCAGTATAAGCTACATTACTCGGGCACGATGAGCGTTTTCTGCCGTGGAATCTAGCAGCGAATTTCACTCGATGAAGTCAACTGAATAATAGAGCTACAGCTTAACTTGTTTCATCTGACGATTTGGCCTTATTGGTTAGATGTCTGAGAGGTAATCAATAGGCTCGAGTTCGATACCTGTTCAAGGTGATTTTTTTTACATTTACCATTCACGGTCGATGCATTTTACATTAAACGGTGAGGCGTAGATCCATCAAACAAAGAAATACTTTAATAATGTGTGACTGTTTGTAGAATACAAACAATTCACACACACTCATACATTATGTTTTGGTGCTTTGCATCACCTGCCAAGATGCTACTAGTCATATAATGCAACAATCAAAATTATCGATCATGAATAGTACACGAAAAAAATTTTTCTCGAACAGGAATTGTACTCGATCCTACTGATTACCTCTCCGACATCTTACCAATAGGCCAAAACGTCAGATGTAAACTGGTGCAGCTGTAGCTCTATCATTCAGTTGGCTACATCGAGTTGAATTCGCTGCTAGATGCTACAGCAGAAAACGCTTATCGTGCCCTGATTAATTGTGCTCTGTTCGCCCCGGGTCAACAAATTTAAGTAAAAACGCGTTTTAAAATTGATTTAGGTGAAAAATCAAAAAAAAAATAATGATGGTGAAAATTGAGGAACAAAGTGTATGTCATGTCGCAGTGCGTACATTATAGATCAAGATGATTCAAAGATTATAAAAGCTTATTTCCTGGTGCTTGAAAATTAGAATATTTTCGTCACTTGAGAATATTTTCGTCACTTGAAAGTAACTGCATTCGACAGAAATAATACGAAGGTAGTTTCAAAATTTTTCGGATTATCCCAATTTTTCGGTGCCTACGAAGCCAATTTTTACATTTTTCGGGAACTATGGGACTCCAAGAACTGATGAAATTAAACTAAAAATTAATTTCTAGCTACAGTCAAAAGTTTTTCAACAATTTAAATTTTATATCTCTATATCAACTCCCGGATCGCCATTGCGGAACGTTACTTTTATAATATGTTGATCAATTAACTTAAATATCCCAGCCAATTTAATGGAATTGGATAGGTAATACATATATCAATATCACCATTTACCCGAATGAATGAAAATATCATTCGACCATGTTCAGAATCATTGGGCATAAATTTTATTCAGAAAACGAATACAAAGATCTTGCGTGACTCGACAAAAGCGATTGGGAATACAAAGTTGGACACAATTGAACGCTTAGTTAACTTTATTATTTGTTCCCTGACCACTGTCAATATTATCTCATACCTGCACCCATATCGAAATTTCACATCGTTTACCCACTTTCAACACCCTTCAATTACCACCCGCATCGTCCGATCCCGTGGAGTCAGAGACATGTAATACCGGATTTCTTCTTATAGACAGCCGCGATCATCGTTTTCTTGATCTTTTGTTTCGATCCCGGTAGCTCAACTGATCGAATGTTATTTGGAAAGCACTCACATCATCGAAAGTCACCGACTTCCTCACATTGAGCTACCGAAATAATCAGAATGGATTCCAGATAAAATTCAGATTCCAAATGAAGGATGGAGGTTCAGAATACGGATAGAGATGTAGGTTAATGATTCAGGCTTAAAATCAAGATCCGAATTGATTTTAAAAACTCGTTTTAAAAATCATGAATCTTCATTTTGACATTTTTTTTAAATTTACAATTTGTACAACAGGTTATAAAATTCGTACAAATTTCAAGTAGAGTTTATTCAATAAGCTTTGCATATCCACATTATGAACAGGACCTTCCAGTTTTTGTCAAGTGAAGAAACCTACAAAAGCTCATTGTGCTAAGATGAGTGCGGCACCCATTACAAACTGGTCATCTGTGGCCGCAGCACGATGAGGTAATAATCTAAAGATACGCGTAGCCAACCAGAATCACATGCGAATCACTTTTGGTTTCGTTTACGACGCGCGAGGCACTGGCCTGGCGACGACGACGCCCGTGGGCAAGTAGGTAGCCGGCAAAAATAACGCCTAATGGCGCTACTTTGCAAAAAACGGTCCTTCACATGTGTGTTGGTATATGTGGCGGTGACTTCATGTGCAAATCAGTGATCTCAGTTCAGTGAAAAGAAGTTGGTTAGTAGGATATGTAGGCAGGTACCTATCAAATTCTCTTCTTGGTTAACATACAATTCACGAGAACTAACTTCAGCTGGAGCTGGAGAGTCTTCTCGGCGTGTTGAGCAGGTTTCTCAGCTGAGTTGTGAAGACATCCCTCCCGAAAAATCGTGTTGGGTGATCAACTCTTGATCACTTTTATTCTCACTGAAAAATGAGCATAGATTTATGTGGTAGGGCTTCAGCCAGCCAGTCTTTTGTCTGCAATCGCGAACCTCGCGAGAACTTTGGGTCAGCTGTTTGGGCCCTCTTATGTGAATTTTACGATATTAAAACATTAAACGCAGGCGTGCTCGAGGTTTCAAATGGTTTCCAATAAATAAAAGAACAAGAATGTAGTATGTTCTAGAATACAACAAGATTCTCCGTTGAGAAATTCGTTAGTTTAAAGCAAAACCTAAGCGTGAACCAAGGAATATTTAAATAAGGTAGTGCCGAGAGCCATATTGGATTTTTTTTTGTGACGTCACGAAAACGATTGTATCGAAAATTTATAGGAGAATGGAAGAAATGTCAAAGAAAAACAAATTTTAGAACGAAAACAAATTCCAATTTCATTTTGATTGTGTTGTAAGGCATCTATTTTCTATGTTATGAAGTTTTTTGGTCCTTTGAAGATTTCATTAGGTTTTTCTATTTTTATTAATGAATGCAATGTCATCTTGAAGCTAAAACGTGCAAAAATGAAGAAAAATTCAGCTTTTTGAAGGTCTAGCTTAGGGTTACCATATCTTGCAACGTCAAAAACAGTACAGTGAAATTATATTTCAAAAGATTTAAGAGAAACGGAAGAAATACCACCAATTAGTTGCAAGTTTTGTAATGAACATAACAATTATAAATTTTAATTAAAATTTGTAATTTGTAATTTATTGATTATCAACTTCAACGTAGCCTGTTAGTTACAATTAACTTTATCGTCAGGTTAAGGAAAACAATTCTTGAAAATATTCTACTTATTGAGTGTTAATAATTAAAAGAAAAACAAACTATATTATCAACTAAACTCGATTCAAGGCCGTTTTGAAAGCAGTCAATGAACTAGCCTGCCTTGTCGATAAAGGCAGGGAGTTCCAGCATGAAGCGCCGTAGATCAGGACACTTTTTCTTGATGTCGTAGTATGCTGTGGTATAATAAAGCATTTGGCTCGATCATTTCTTCCACGTTGTAAATGGTTGAGGAGATATGTTGGCAGGCATTCGTTGTATCCTTGTCGCATAAAACAACATATGCGTCTGTGATAGTAGTCCAGGAGATCGCAACCAAGGATACGTTTTCTGGCGACCTCTGTAGTTTCCCTCCGTCTCAGGCTGTACACAAATCTTGCGGCTGATTTGAAGCATCTAAGCAGTTGGTCTTTTCTGGCTGCTGATAAACCCGGAAAGTAAACTACATCGCAATACAGGAACATAGGGATGATGACAGCTTGGACTAGCTTCAACCGAATCGGGACCGTGAGGACGGGTTGGAACTTTCGGAAAGTTCTGAGGGTTTGGAAAACTTTCGCTGATATCTCGTTCACGTGGTTGGCCCAATTTAGGTTGTGATCCATCGTAAGGCCCAGGTTTTTTACTTTTTCCGTAAGCTGAATAGGCTGGTTACAAAAAACTATGTTTTCTGATGGGCACACGGAGCCTACTTTGGTAAAAATTATTGCCTGGGTTTTGTTGGGATTCGGTGACAGAAAGTTCTTCCTACTCCATTGTTCGATTTTCCTCAGCTTCAAATTAATTCTCGCCACAAGTCGATCGATTTCAGACACAGGTCCATTCGTGTATATTTGTAGATCATCAGCATACAGCTGATAACTACAGTTCAATAAGGAAGGAAGGCTGTTTATATACAGGCTGAATAGTAGAGCACTTAGACATGAGCCTTGTGGTGTTCCATCTCTAAGTGGTAGTTCGTTTGAGATTTGATTGTTACAGCGCACCACTTGGCAACGGTCTGATAGAAAAGATGCTACCAAATCTATAGCAGGTATGGAAAACCCAAATTCCGAGCTTAGCTTTCTAGCTAACAGCTGATGGTTGACACAGTTAAATGCCAAAGAAAAGTCAACTAGGACCATAACTGTGCATTGGTCATTATCAAAGTTATTCTGAATATCGTGTGTTACTTTTGCTAAAGCTGTCGTCGTGGAATAACCTTTGCGATATCCGGATTGATTGTCGGCAAGAAGGGGAGGGTTGTGTTGTGTGAGATACTCAGTAATTTGCGCTAGCAGAACCTTTTCAAGCAGCTTGGACATAGCAGGAAGAACACTGATGGGTCTGAAGTCTTTAAATCTTAAAGTCTTTAAAATACCTTTATTCTATTAAAAACTATGAATCTCTGGTTTTGTCCATTCCCTTGTAATTATGTTGAGAACAGTGATGAAAAGATCAATTTTATTGAATTTGATGTAAAAGATGTTTTTTATTTTATTCTGAGAAAAAACACCAAAAAGATAAAATATTGAATTTAAAAAGAATTTATTTTCACATAAGGTATGTTTTTGGCTTGTATAGTATTTCCGATTCGTTCCTTTTATTTTTTGTACGAATCTTTATAGCAAATTGCTGCCTATTGTCTACTGTTCGGGCGCTAATTGCATATCAAAAAGGATCAATTACTGATAGCATAAATTCAAAAAATTACATATTTTCGAAGTGCAAAAAAATTAAGAGCTGATTTTGACTGATTCGGGAGTTCTGAAACTAAATATGCTTAAGATTCCATTATCTGCTCTCGATTCTAAGATTAAAGGCATTTGAAAATATGTAAAAATTAATTTAGTGAATTTTTGCACTTAAAAAACCGTTAAATTTTACAAAGATATTGAAAATAAAGTTTTGGAATCAATGATCAGTTTTCTCGATGACTGAGAGCAATTTTGACTTCTAGGAAAAAGCTACATAAGATTTATTTTTGATTTTATCCAGTTCTTCGAAAATCTAGGGATTTGACAAACCAAAATCCACCTTAGATACTTTTGAAAGCAAAACGTTTTGCAGTCTTCAACATCTTCAATTCAAATCTTTAATATTAAAAACTTTAAAAGCCCTTTAGTGATGTCAAAAATAGTTTTATTCTCTTCAATTAAATTTTCTAAAAATTACATTTTATTTTTATCTAAAGCATTGCATGTATGAAACAAGAATATCTAGGCAAAATCTGGATCCTTCATTAAATAATGGATAGTAAACAGGTTTAAAATCGATTTTCATGTAGGTTATCATCAATTAATTATTGATTTCAGTAAAAATTGGAAGATTTTTGAAATTTCCATATTCGAGTTCATAATACTAAAATCTTTCAAAATCAATTTTAAAAACACATGCAATAAAATGCTGTTATCTTGCGTAATTACTTAATATTGTTCACAATTATCAAATTAACAATAATCAAATTTTTTGTCAAATCTAAAATTGGATTAAAACTTTTAATTTTCGTTGTATGCATGGCCAGAAAACAATGTAGATGGTATGATTGGTTGGAAACCCAGCTGAATGTGGAACCAAAATTTAAAATATGTTTTCTATGATATCTACTAAAATCAAAAATTCTATTCATATTTTTCAAATTCAATTATTCCTTTTTTATTTGAAATAAAAGTTTTGTTATAATATTTTGAATTTGATGTTGACTGCCTGATTTCGGAAATATTTTAAACTAAAAAATAACCTAAGGAGGCCACTATGGTTAAACAAAATTGGCTGCTATGATAATTTTTTTATGATTATTGGTGGCCCAAAATATATGTAATGTATACCAGAGAAATTGATGGCAAGAGCAAACAAAGCTCTTTTTCTCCTTTCAAAAATATTGCAGAATAAACATCTTGACCAGGAAAGTTTTTTATTTTTGTGAGCGGTAGGAAAATGGCCTTACCGCTCACTCCCGCATTTGCATGGTCCTCGAAGTATCTTTTACCAGTTTCTAAAATCATACTCGTTCGATCTGTGCTTTTGATTAATCGAATAGTTGATAAAAAATGTTAGTTATGGCTTTTTTGTTGTGGACATTTTTACTACTGTGCATGATTCTTAAATTTCAAAGCATCTTCTTTTGAAATTGCTAGTTACTTTTATTGTATTAAGAAATATTTCGGAGTTTTGAGATGCTTTTTGTCAAAATCGGGACTTTCAAATTCAGAAATGTATTTAAAGGTTTTAACAAAAAAAAGAAAACCCTCCATTTCCAAGTTTTTAACTTTTCTATTTAAAACATGTTTAACAGGAAATGATATACATTAACGGAGAAATAATTGAAAAAATACTGAATTTAAGGAAGAAAATCAGAAATTGAATTGAATTATTTAACTATCTAAAAATCTAATCGTTATTTCAACTAACTTTTTGTGCAGAATATTTCAATATATGATAATCTAACATTTCATACTAATGACAAGCAGTTTTCAAAAGCTACATCTACCCTCAAGCTTTAAAACAAGAGAAAACTGGCAATGAACCCCGATCCCCTATTTTCGCCAGGATTTTTTGTTTGCCCTGTTTTGCTCAAAATGCCGTCGAAACAAGAAGCGTTTCGCGAGCGCGTTGTACAGTTCAACGAACTGCACAAAAACCTCAGCAAAAAGTATACAGTACAACATTTTAACAGTGGAAATGTGGCGGCTTCCACTGTTTATCATATTGTAAAATCTTCAACATCTACTCGCAAGCAAGGTAGTGGCAGACCAGCGAAAGTTATGGACGCATAAGTACTTTTTTTTAAATATGTCTTTATTCGTACCAATTCATCATTACATTAATATTATACATTATTACATTAAATTAGGTGTTCAATAATGAACTCTCCAGAGCCCTATAGTTTACTAATCACTAAAATTTATTTATTCGACTTAAATTTGCTAAGCGCAATCGAGTATTTTTATGTAGGAGAACATCCTGTAATGTCAAAAATATTTTAAACTTACAACTAATGCTTATGCTTATGCTTATGATACATACACAGCCAGATCTTGTCAGCGTCCCGGTGAGTAGTAGAAGTACATTTACTACTCATCTTAACTCACTGTGCAGTATTGGACGCAGAGACAACTGGAACACAGGGAGGAAGAAACGTGGACAACAGTGCCATACGTTTCCATGATTTTAAAACGGAAGCACAGTTGCTAAAATATACTATGCTCATTGATGGTGGCCCATGTGAATTCGTTCTTCTGTGGGTGGAAATGAGGTTTTTCTGCACAGAAATCCAAAACATTGCAGTATAGATTGAATCAATTTATAAATTGCTATTTTAAACACACACAAAAAAAAAACACATCAAAGCAATCAGATTTTATCCCCGATTTTGTAGGTTTGACATGCTCTTTACAATATCCAATAAACACATTCAAAAGAATCATGAATGAATTCTGTTTAGTTTATATCACTAACATAAAACTTAAATCCAAAGAAAATTTCCCTTTAAGCACTATTAAACTTTCCCTTCCCAGCAAAACAAGCAATCAACACGTTTCTCGCACTGCATGATAAACAAAAAAATTCCAAATGCCATAACTTTCATTTATGCACTTCTTTCAAAAGCCACCAATTTTCTGAAAAAGTGTCGTTTAATCCGCGTTTTTTCACTTTAAGTTGATACATTTACACAATAAATCGAGGAAAAAAACTTATCTTGGCAAAACCACTGGAAACGCGAAAAATCAGGACCGTGAGAAAAAATCAACCGCACTCGACCGCAGCTTACTTCGATCGCCAAAAAAAAATATTTTAAACTTACAACTAAAAACTAAAACTATTCGAAAATTAAACTAATTATAGAGCAAACGAATCTCTGCTTTGGAAAACTGCATCGATTTGCCTCTGAAGTTGGAGATGATGTTGTTGGCCATCTTTCCGATCGATTCAATGCCCGCAATCCGATGAAGATTTTCGGTGCTGTGCCAAGATGGAAGCCGTAAAATCATTCCCATAACCTTGTTCTGAATCCTCTGGATGGCTTTTTTCCTCGTCGCGCAGCAGCCATGGGTGGCCAAACCATGGCCCGCGGGCCACATGTGGCCCGCGACCAACTTTTTGTGGCCCGCGAAGCTCATTTTGGAAAAGCCATGTTCCAAGAACTGAACGTTTTTCTCATTCATTCTATATCAGTTAGATGAATATATCTTAATCAACACCAGCTAATTTCAAAACAAAGATCTGAAAATTTCTAGGAAACAGGGCCGTAGGAAGAACCAGCCCATGGGGGGGGTTTTGATGACATTTTTTTTCCTATGACATTTTTGCTTGAACGATACATACACAAGTGAAAAAAATTATGTGTACTAAGAACAAATAATTCAGTTTTAAGTTATTAAAACTCATCCATGATTTTTTGCAGAACTTTTAAGTAACGTTTTCATGAGTAAATTTGAACTTGAAGGTTTGTATGGGAAAATTTAATATTTTGTATTGAAAAATTAGCATCATTTTTGTTTATTCTTTGGAACCGATCCTGCATATGGTAAAATCCAAAGGTAAAGGATGAAGTTCGAGATTTGGTGCACAGCGGCCACTCCACCGCTGGATATTGTATCGTTATAAAATAAAATTTCAATGATTTGCTTTGTAGAAATGAGCTAACTTAATTTTTATTAATCATAGCTTGAGAATTATTGATGTTAAATATGGAAATCGAAAATGAAAATCAAATTAGAATCCATCAATGATCTCCAGCAATTGAGATTGCGGATTTTCCGGCAATTGATTTTGATGATCGTTTCCAGCAATTTAAATTGCTGGTAATTTTGCTGGAAAACCAATTAAGGCTTCAACATTTGCTGTGTAGAACTTGCAATTAAAAGAATCTTAAATATATGAAAATATTGTTCAATAAAATTTCTAGCTGAAGTTTTTCCTGTGGATAAAAACCAAGTTAAAAAATTATCATTTATTATTTTACTTTTCAAAATTCAAATCCTGTAATTAAAGTTTGTAATACTCAAATCAAGATGTTTCAAAAAACAAATTCAGATCTTATTTTTATATTTGATTTTCACCAGGTTTGTGTTTCTAAACTGACTTTGCTTGGATTTAAATTTTGAATCTTGAATCGAGAATCAAAGTTATGAAATCGCGATCTCCTTCAATTTGAATCTTTAATGGAATTTTAAAATTGATCTTTTATTATTGATTATAAAACTTAAATTTGAGCTAAATCTGAATACAAACCTTGGATTTTAGTTCTAAGTCTGAATTTTACCCAAATTCGAAACCTGAATCTAAAATCCTATGAATTATTTGTAGCAGAACCTTTAACCAGACATCTTTTATTTGATTTTGAATTTATTGTTTTCATTATGACTTGTTTCAATTATTGAACTTAAATACAATTTTGAATGATGAAACGGTTTCACGTTGTTTAATTCTGGACTCATGAAACTTTCTTATGTTTCAACTCTGCATATAAATTTAGTATAAAAATCTCAGATCCAAACCTTAAAAATGGTTTTGATTTAAAATATGTTCTTTTCATATTCCGAAATCATGAGTTTAGAATATGAGAAAATCGTCACAATTTTGATTACCAAGGTTCGGAGCAGGATTCTATACCAATGATGATCCAAACTGAAAATCAAGAACAATAAACTGGATACTAACTAAATAATTTTCGGCAAGAATCCAAGCTGGGCAAATCCTGGAAGTTTTATCTTAAAACCTTTCGAAATTGGGGCATATTGTTTCAAAATTTTCCCAAAAATCCGACCAATATGCTGGCAAATTTCGAAAATATATAATTAAAATCAAGAAGAGAAATGATTTTAATTTTTTCAAGACACATCATCCGATTCAAAATCATCAGAAGAATCAGGCTCCCAAAAATTGTTATATTTATTTTGACACAATTTGGTAAAAAAAAATATTTGGATACTTCTAAAGACTAAATTGAAATTTTCGTTTGATTTTGCAAATAAAGTGATAAAATTTGGTCATAATCCGGACAATCTGGTAAGCTGAATCTAACTTTATTGGGGTTCAATACTTGGAACTCAATTACCATCAACAAGTGAGAAATTTTTTGAAAACCTGTTATAGAATTGTGTTCCTGAAATGAGATTTCGAAGTTTTGGAGTCATCAAAATTTAATTAGAAATTTCTATTTTTATGTTTAATAAAAAAATTTCACTTCGTAGTTTTGAACCTTCATGGGGGGGGGGGGGGGTTTAACCCCCAAAACCCCCCCCGTTCCTACGGCCATGCTAGGAAATGATATAAGGCAAAGGAATAATAGTGTATAAAGACTTATTTCAAGAAAACACGCTTTTAAATTGTTGTGTTTGGCACTTTTCCATACATTTTTTTAACATTTCAACTTTCTGTCGAAAATAAAAGTATCCGAATATAATTTAAAAAAATCACTAAATATAATTTGAAACATGAAGGGTTAATTGGCATTATTTACTCAAAATCGGTTATTTTTGCACTTATACCCCTTTGGATATGGGCTTCACATAACTTTACGAAAAAGGTTACCGTCACTGAAAAAAAAACGATTACAATTACAATTTTTAAAATATCAAAATTGTACGGCATTTAACACATTATCTGTAAATTCCATCACACATTTTTTAATGTTTTTCGATTGGGTTTTGGTGACTACATTTCATTGGTATGAACACGTTCAATCGGACTCTAGTTTTAATATTGAGAAGTTTGGATAGCCTCAGAAAGATAGTATCGTTAAAAAAATTTAAAAAAATCACCGAATCATAATTGAAATTTCACAACAACTTCAACCATTCGTAACTTGAATTCTATTCCAAAACCTTCGTTCATCCATAAAAATTTAGTAACTTTTGCAAATTATGTAACATATCGAAAGTTTGCTCTGTATTTTTTTCAATTTTTTATTTTTTGCTCAGCTGTCTAGAGATGGGTATATTTTTGAACATTAAACCAAATCTAAATATATTTTTATTGGTAACGTGCTATGTATTTCTGTACATCAATAATGAAAACTAGACAGATTTTGCAGTTGGGTAGTAGAGTAAAACTAGGACCGGTTTGGTACTGACAAATCTCTCAGAAGAACGACTTAAAAAAATTCTTCAAGAAGGGGCAAAGATTATAAAACAATCAAACTCGTATTCATCCTGTTTGAAGAATTCTTTCCTAATATACTTTTTAAATCGAGATACTGGAAAATTTGAAAATAGTCGGATTGAGTTGATGTTAAGGTTAAATAAATATTTTTGAAATAATTATTCTTTTAAATGTCAAAAACTTGTGACCGTTACTTTTTTTCAACAATTCTATTCTGCAGTTTTTCTTAATTGTCTATCAGATATTTCTGAGGAGAACGGTGAACTTGAAAACTTTGGAAATTGGGCGGTCTTTTTTCTTAATTTGGAGACTATAAAATTGACTTGATGTCCATTGTAGTCACGCGATTTGACATTTTTGGGATGATTAAACCGAAGAGGTTTTGAATTACTTGAAAACATACATAATTTGGAAGGGACAATTAATTTCGTAATGCATAATATTTCTACTATTTTTGAAATGAAGAGAAATTTAAAAAAAAAATGCAAGTAACAAGAATGGCTTATTAAGATGAATCTATACTCAATGTGACCTAGGCAAATGTTTTTTTCATAGCTTTTTATAAAATCTGTTATAATTTTTTTTAATACTCCACAACAATTTGATTTTGTGGCCCGCCAGCCAATCTCATTTCTGAAATTTGGCCCGCCTGTTGAAAATGTTGGCCACGCTAGACCAAATCGGAACTGCATACATTATCGCTGGTCGGAACACCTGTTTGTAGATGAGCAACTTATTTCGCAGACACAACTTGGATTTCCTGTTGATGAGAGAATAAAGAGATTTAGTGTATTTATTACATTTAGATTCAATATCTTCAATGTGATTTTTAAAAGTAAGATTCCGATCAAGTGTGAGTCCCAAGTACTTCACGTGATCAGACCATTCTCATGAAACCCCATTAAAAGTTATGGAATGATTTTCATTAGGTTTTAAAATTTCTGCTTTTGGCTTATGGGAAAATAAAATAAGTTGGGTTTTGGAAGTGTTAGGAGAAATTTTCCACATTTTCAAGTAATTCAAAAAGGAATTTAAATTTTGTTGCAATCTACTGCGTACCTCCCGTAAATTCCGACCTTTGGCTGGAAGCAAAGTATCATCAGCAAATAATCTTCTACCTTTTCCTTCTGCTACATCAGGAAGATCAGAAGTAAAAATATTGTATAAAATTGGCCCAAGTATACTACCCTGAGGGACACCAGCTCTAATGGGTGTCCTTTCAGAGCATGAATTTTGGTAGCTTACATGGAAAATTCGGCTAGTCAAATAATTTTGAATAATTTTGGTGATATATACAGGAAAATCAAATCGAGCTAATTTAGCTACTAAACCTTTGTGTCAAACACTGTCAAAAGTTTTTTCAATATCTAGAAGAGCAACACCAGTTGAATAACCTTCAGATTTGCTAGCGTTAATCATATTAGTTACACTCAAAAGTTGATGTGTCTATGACGGAAACCAAATTGTTCATCAGGGAAAATTGAATTCTGATTAATGTGAATCATCATTCTATTCAAAATAACTCTCTCAAATAGTTTATTAAAAGAAGAAAGCAAACTAATTGGTCGATAACTTGAAGGCACTGAAGCACTTTTCCAGGTTTTAAAATTGGAGTTACTTTGGCATTTTTTTTATTGAAGATTTTAACTAAAAAAAATTAAAGTGTTTTCAGGCAACTTTTTAATAAGAATATAGAAAATCCCGTCTTCCTCCGGGGCTTTCATATATTTAAATTTTTTGAAAATCAATTTCAGTTCATCAATATTTGTCTCACAAGAACTTTCAAATACATTTTGCTTAGAAAGAATATTCATCAAATTCAAGGGAAATTTGAGCATCAATTGGACTTACAACGTTTAAATTAAAATCATGAGCAGACTCAAATTGTTGGGCTAATTTTTGAGTTTTTTCTGCGTTAGTTAAAAGAAGCTTATCTCCATCTTTCAAAGTAGGAATTGGCTTCTGGGGCTTTTTCAGAATTTTAGTTAATTTCCAAAATGGCTTTGAGTAGGGTTTCATGTCCTCTACTGCTTTGAAATTTAAACGACGCGACGTTTGATCTCTTTTTGAAGGTTGCAATAAATAAATTTCAAATAAGGATCCCTAGTTCGTTGATATTGGCGTCGACGAATATTTTTCAGTCGTATCAAACGCAAAAGGACTTCGTTCTCTATCTCGTGCCTTCAACAACAAGGATTCACTGAGCCAACGAGATGCCGCCAAAAAGTTCAATTGTTCTCACTAGTACATTGGCAAGACATTGAAAAAAGTTGGAATTAAGTGCCGGAAGAAGACAAGAGCTTTAGAATACACTGAGAATCAGATTTCGACTCTTAAATCCCAATGCCGCTGAATAGTTGAAAATTATTTCGGAAAATGTTTTGTTTTGGATGACGGAAGTGACTTCCCTCTTTTAAAGACGCACATTCCCGGGAACGATCGATACTATTCCAAGAATAGTTCTACTACATCTCCGAACATTTAACACATGTTCAAACATAAGTTTGAACAGAAAGTGATGCTGTACATCGCAGATGTATTTCTAGGACATGGTTCAAGCCGT
Organism: Uranotaenia lowii; assembly: GCF_029784155.1. NCBI lineage: Eukaryota > Metazoa > Arthropoda > Insecta > Diptera > Culicidae > Uranotaenia > Uranotaenia lowii. Next base: position 150,211,934 of record NC_073693.1, read on the forward strand.
CTGGTTTGGCTATAAATCAAGATGTGTACCAGAATGAATGTTTGAAGAAAATTTTGATGCCGTTTCTACACAAACATCATGCGGATGGACAATATGTGTTTTGGCCGGATAAAACATCATTGCATTATGCAAAAAAAACACACACACTATCCTTCCTGAATACCCATTCGATCCCATTTGTACAACAAGAACAATCGAAGATTTTTTTGGAACTTTGAGCTCATTGGTGTACAGAAACAATTCGAAGGCCAAGAACTGCAAACAATTGATTGGAAGATTCAAGAAATGTATTCAAAAAGAAATTCCAAAATTTTAGTTGACATCCGTTATGCTTCAGATAGCTTAAGATACTAAAATAATATGAAAACGATAAACACAGTAAATAATTCCAATAAAAACTTTAAAAAGACTAACAAAACTTACAAAACTTACATGGACAAACATGGGCCAAATTTGTTATAATGACGAATATAAAGCGTCCAAAATTTCGGAAATTTAAACGACTCATTTGAAATAATATTTTATACGAAACTGAGCAACGCCGAGTAAAATCAGCTAGTTACCAATAAAATAAGAAAATCAATTGAGCTGATTATAAGCTAAAAGTTGAACGGATTGTAAGAGGAGAGCTATTTGATTTAGAAAAAAATTCTGGGCACCGAAAACTGCAGAAACCCTAACTACACCACCCACCTGTAGAGCCTCGTTGAAGTGGGTGCTATTTATGCTGTAGCCCCGGCACACGACGGCGACGCGACGAACGACTCCACGTCGAGAAGCGCGCGCGCGGCAGGTCAGCGATCGTATAGAGTTGACTTGAGTTGAGTTGAGGAGCCAAACAAACCCAAACAATCCAAAAAGAGTTTAGTTCTTCTCCGGCTTAGCTCGAGTAGGTATCGACCACGATCGAAGAAGGTTCCGTGTGAGAGCACGCGCGCGTCTTTCGGGATTTGTTTCTACTATTTCGTTTCGTAGGTTTTTTTTTTGTTTCTGGCGGTTTGAGTTTATATGGGGGACATTGGGGGATCGTATTTTGGGACATAAAAACAAAAGCAAAAATCATTCGCCAGGGAAGGGAGTGATTCTTCCAAGTGCACTTTGGGCTCTGAAAAACATATGAGGGGGTTTCTGTCTGAGTGCTGATATTTTGTGACAAGGGGCGGTATATTTTGTGGGCTCTTTACGAGGATGTGTCGTGCAAACAGCATCTTGGAGATTTCGTAATTTGCGAGCTTTGCCGCCTCGATCTTTTAGTGCCGGTCTTCCTCAGCTGTTGCGAGAGCTGATTTTTGTTTTTGTTTTATTGGAATTTCGTGGAGCGACATATCTGCAAGTTTGCGCCGTGTTTTCGCAGTGGAACTTCATCGTATGGAGCAGCAGTTTGGGGAGCCTCGGAATGCGCAAAAGAGTGCTGCTGATAAGTTGTGCTCAAGTACCCCAACCTTACATATGTACCAACCGTCGTTAATTGGGTGCAATATTTCGAGCTACACTTGAAAGAGGGTGATAATCATCGGCCGGCGTGTGTATTTTTTTTATATGTATACCTATGTTCTGCAATGCAAGTAATTGTGCCAAATCGCCTTTCCGACCCCAGAGTTGACCAATTACCCCTTTATGAGCTCCATTACGAAAAGAAGTGACATAAATACTATTGAAGCTGTATTTTCTACTAGAAAACCCTAATGAAAAATTAAACCACCCATTGGCTGGTCGAAGAAAAAACGTTGAAAGTGATGGTCAATCAAAAGTCGCTATCAGATTTAATCTTCTCTGCCCCTCCGAAAGTGCATAAGTTTTGGCAGCTTCGAAACCTCAAACACCATCGAGAAAGGAAAAACAAATTTTAAAATAACATATGCGTCGTGCTGGCCGAAAGCTGTGAGCAATCCAGTGCGGGAAATTTGTGGTGTTGCTGCACTCATCAATAAACAAACAGGGCGCACCGAAATTGTGGGAAAAATGGAGTAGCGAAGCCCAACTGATAGCAAGTGTGCTCTTTTTTTCGGCGTAGCTGCTGGAGAAACTAATAATTTCTGATGGATCTGTGATGGTTCACTGAAGTGCAAATTCGGATGCGGACACCTGGAGGAGAAATCTACTGTAAAAGGTTTGGATTGATAAGTGTTACGATTTATTTGCTATGCGTATGAAAGCGTGTTTTTTCGAATTAAGCTACTGGTGGAATAACACTAGTGAATAACTCTTTGATTGATCTATTGATATTTATCGAATGAATTTATCAACAGTAATCAGTTCCATCATAGGAAAATATTTCAAAGGAGCTCTTCAAATTTTTGAATCATGGAAAATCTTGTATGCCGTTGCCCAAAAACTTTTGTCCAGAACAATTTTCCCCAAAATTACAAATACCCGAAATAAACCCCCAGTCTGAACCAATTCCCAGAAAAAATCCTCAGAATGCACCATTTACCAGCAATTTTTGAGTATTATAGATTTGAAATGATAGACGGATAGACCATAGGATGAAAGTTACTAAGGTGTTGAAAAGAGCGCAGAGCATTTTATATAGAAGCTTGACCACATATTGAATTTTTTGTCCCTCACCAATAAGGGGTCACAAACTGGGTCAAGCTTCTATTCAAAATGCTCCTCGCTCTTTTTAACACCTTAGTAACTTTCATCCTATGGTCTATCCGTCTATCATGTCAAATTTATAACTCACCGATAAAGCCGCTCGAAATTTCAAAAACAAATTCACGGTGAAATCCCCTTTAGAAATATAGGGTAACGGACTTATTTTGGACCGGGTACCTATTTTGGACCACCTTGCAGCTTTTTCTCAATTTTGCTGTCATAAATCATTTGAATCATGAATATTTTGATCAAATATAGTTAAAGCTACTTCTTATGGTTCTAATCATATCTAAGATTCCATTTAAATAGGCCGATAAGGCATAGAAAATAGAAAACAAAGTTTTGATTTTAACGGTTGGGCCAAATCAAGTCAATTTCAGGAGGATGTGTCATTATTGGAGTCAATATTCAAGAGGATTTCTGCATATCTGTGATGAATTTAACATCTACAAACATGTTCACAGCTATGATAAAACAATTGAAAACTAGTTTGCAAGCCCGAAGAACCGAAAAAACTTGTTTTAATAGCAATTTGACCCATGTCGAAAATAGGTCCTACTTAATTCCTTAGGGACTTATTTTGGACCAGCTAACATAACCTGAGTATTGAACTTGCTGTTAAATGTTAATGAACGTAATAAAACGTTGTACGGCGATATGAAAAGTATAATGCACACTATTTCAATCGTTTGATATACATAATATTTGAAATTTTGATATTATTTTATTTAATCAACTCACTGAAGCCCAAACCCGCATTTAGACGGGGTTCACTTCAATCGGCATAAAACCTAGCCAATCATTGTTTTAACTTACTTTTTGTGAAACATGTTTCAAACTACGTTAATCCTAAAATCTATATTAATGGCAACTGTTTGATAAGCAGTTGTCAAAAGCTACAGCTTAAAGAAGCCTAAAAAAATGCACAATTTTTTTTATTAAGTCATTATTTTGTTTGCTTCATGAAAAATTATTGACAGATTGGTCAAAAAGTTTCAACCATACAGGGTCGATTTTCGGAAAAAATGTGATTATAGTGAACCTACAGTAATGCAGCTTTTCTACTTGGTTAGGTAGAAGAGACAAAATATAAACCCCGTCTAAAGTAGGGGTTGAGAAAAAAACGACAACAAATCGCAAATAAGAAACAGATTTTAATATACATAACAGTTCAAATATCTCGGTTCATAGTAGAACAATTTTAACAAATAATATACTCAACCAGAGCTATGGAATAGTCTTAATATGATTTAAAACTTAGAAAAAAGTGTTGAAATGTGTAAAAACTACAAGCGAAAAAGTATTAAAAATCTAGTTTTTCAGCCCCTGAGATTATGCAATTTCTGAAAAAAAGTGTTGAAGAACTTACTCCAACCTTATCTTTTTTTTCGGAGAACAAAAGTTGTTTCAAAACTGATTTTTTGTGAATTTTAACGCGAAAAACAATCTGGCTTTTAGATGGTTGAAAAGATCGCATAATTCTCGTATATTTTTGTAATCTATGTATTCTACAGAACTGAAGCCAAACTAAATCCACTGAGGTTTTAGAAGTCAAAATGCATCAATTGATCTTGCGGAGTTGATGATGTCAGACTTATCAATGGACCGCCTGAAGGAGATTTGCGTTCTAAAAATTGACCCTAAAGATAAGTCAACTTCTCAGTATTAAACACTGCAGAACAAATTTCGTCGACATTGCAGAGTGCTGACGGAATTTTCAATACATTTGAAACACACTATATAACTGGAGTTTTTTTTTCTGTTTTTGCTGTATTCTTATCGAAAACTATTGTTTAAAAGCATAAAAAGTTGTTGAAAAAAAAAACAGATGGTTGTAGTAGGAACTATTCAACAAACAAGTGTACCTAAATAGAGGCTGGAGAAAAATTTAAGAAAGTAAGTTCAGGAATGAATTAACGTCAACAAACAAAACTTCACTACAAGAATATGAAAGGGAAAGATTAACTGAATTATTGTTATTTTTGCGCATCAATCGCTGTCGTATAGAAAAAATAAGAATAAAAAACTGATTCAGATTAAGGATGGTCCAAAATAGGTCCAGATGGTGGTTCAAAATAGAAACCTGGTGGTCCAAAACACCGACCAGAGTGATGATCAAAGAAACGAGTTTTTAGGCTTAAATCTTGTCACATTGCATCAAACGACGATATCTTTCGATAGAAAAAGCCTTGATCTTCGTAATGAACGGATAAAGCAGTCAAGAATTGTAACATGTACTTTTTTATTTAAAAAAATAGCATAGCCACTTCCCAAAGCGGTATAAAATAGGTCCGTTACCCTATATTTTTTTAAATTTCGTAAGACTCGAAATTTATTCTTTTTATGAATTTTTGAAAGTAATAATTGTTAGAGTTAGATAGTTTCCAACTACATTTATAATAGATCCAGTATTGTATTTTGTTGAAGGTTTGGGTAATTGATTTTATGCTAACCAAGGGGCCTTTAAAATCGTTTTGGTAGCTGAATGTTGAACACTATATTCAAATTCTGAACGTAGAACACTCATTTTTTTGGTAATTATTAACGACTTATATTGTTTCGTTTTTTGTTTTCTAATTGGCATTTCAGTCTTTAGGAAGCAAATTACAGAATTTTACAATTTGGCCGACGTTTCGGTCTTTGATCTTGGCCTTCTTCCAACATCTAATATAAACAAATCCACATTATTCTTACAAGTAATCTACGAGAAATGTGTCCACATAAACTCAACAGTTTTTATTTAATTACGATCTCTACGATTGTGGAAATTCATTGAAATAGAAAAACTACCCAAAAATTTATCACCCAACAGAAAAATACAACATGGAACTATCATCATAACAGGTTAGAATCTGACAGAAATTCTCTTCACACAGTATACACTCAGGAAAAAATACATTATAATGCAAAGTAAGTACAACACAAGAAAAATATTTGTAAAAATTGTAAAACAGAAATTATCCAAAATAAAATACTTTAGTTATCCCTTGAAAAAGGCCAAGATCAAAGGCCGAAACGTCGGGCAAATTGTAAAATTCTGTAATTTGCTTCCTAAAGACTGAAATGCCAATTAGAAAACAAAGAACACTCAATTTAAATGCCAGAATTCGAACTCAAGCTCAAAATGCAGATTCCAAAAAGCGGAATTAAAGTTTGGATGTTCAGAATAAAGAATGTATAAATAAGAAATGAAAAAAAAACAGGATTCATTTATTCTTCTTCTTTTTCTCACTCCAACATGGCCTAAACCTGTACGCATCCTGGAAAATTTCTTATTTTTCCCTTCAAAAAAGTATCTGATACAAAGAACAAGATTCTACTACGGCCAGGTCAACCATGTGAGGAAAACGCGAAAGATGTATGGACAAGGGAAGGATGAAGCGTGGAGTTTTCTGCCAAACGCTTCTTATTATTATGTAGGGTAAGGTTATAAAGGGCAAAGGGCAATGATTAATACGTATAGTTTAAATCAGAAAAATAAACAAAAAAAAGTTGGATCTCACCCGAAACTTCCTAAGTTTGACGCTTATTCAAACAGACCTGGAACGGTGATCTCTTCCATTTTTTTTTGTTTCGATTATAGTCGTTTTATTTATTATACATGCAGATATAAACCAAAATATGAGCGCTAATAATCATAGCAGCTTCGCCTACTAGCGACACGGCGCATACGTCGCGACGTTGAAAATCATAACGACGTATAGTGAGTTTCCAAGGAGACTTGGAGTATGCGATTGTTGGCCTAAGGAAAATCAACAGTAAATAACAAAAACAAAGTTTATGCACTACATGAAAACCGCCTACTGGACTGATAAAAGGATAACAAACCTTCGAGTGACAGAAATCTCGCTAGTAAAAAGTGTCGCTAGTAAAACTGTCGCTATTCGGTTTGGTGCTATACACATAATACCATCTTTAGGGCATTCGCGACTTTATCAACGTTGCAGTTGGCGGTGATCTCTTCCATCAGTTTATTGATTTCACATTCATCGGTCGTTATGTGCAGACGCCTGTTGCCCTCATTACATGGTGTTTCGTGATTTATGAATAAATAAACGACCCCTAAAATGCTGGATAATATCATCGGAAACTTTTTTTCAAATCCTAGTTTTGTTTCGTGGAAACTTCTATAGTAAGCATTCCAGATTTATCGATTTTTTCAATGAAATTTCGAGACAAGTCTGGCCCGGCCCGGATGCCCGGATCGAATATTGTAGAAAACTATCTGGATTTATTCACATAATTTGGAGAACTTAAAAAAAAATCTAAATCCAGTTTAACTTTTTTTCGTCAATTTTTTTAAAAGTTTATTTCATCATTTTTTTTGGGTGTCTAAAACATGCATGGGTTGAACACTGATGGTGTGCTTTGACAAAAAAAAATCAAGCCATCTTTCTTCACAACTTTCTTCGTACGAAAATAATTCTGAAATGCAGACTATAGTATACTTAAAAAACAGATCAGCACTTCAAAACAACACCTTTGAGTGTATGTAATTAACAAGAAATTGTTATTTGATTATCAATAGGAGATACTTAACATTGATCTGAACTCTGAACAATGATTCGCAGAAAGTATCTTATGTTGAAGTAGGTACACTTTCTCAAACCGGCTTCAGTTGCTGCAGCGGCCACTATATCATCCACACATTTTGACAATAAATTAGGCTTGTAGACCCCATAACATCAACTAGTAAACAAGAATGAATATTACGCAAACTCAAACCATCCAAGTTGTGAACAAATTTTTCGCACAAACTAAATCACAATTAATGGGGCTTATTCTGCGACGCGAGTGACGTGACTCACGAAATTTCACTTCTTCGTCCTGACTCCAGAAAATGCTTCAGCCAAGAAATTTATGTATCGGTGAGTTCTGAAGACCAATATTAGCTCATTCGAACGAAAATTTCGAGACTAGAGAGGCTATGTAAGCCAGCAAAACGATATGAAATTCCGTGAGTCACGTCACTCGCGTCGCAGAATAAGCCCCAATATTTACTTAAAAATGAGATACTTGCCAAGAGGCCAGGAGTTAAAATTTTCAGCAATAAAAAATTACACAATTACAAATTACAATTCACATTTGCTTACGATCTCTTACTAGGGGGGTAGGGGGGGTTTCCCAAAATCTTACGTAAGAAATGTTACATTAAAAATTCATTACAGCCACAGCCATACGAAACCATATTACTCAGGTTTTTTACTCACTACCTATTTGTTGGTTAATTTTGATTTTATGTTATTTATCTTTTAATTTCTTGAATTAATAAAGAAATTGCAGGTTCTATAAAATTTATAGAGAACCAATTCAAACCAACATGCTATCAAGAACACTTAATCACATTATTAAAAAAATCGTCACTTTTCGCTTTCCATCATACAATTTTTTAATTGAGAAATTTATAAAAAAAGGAAAATAGCGAATTGTGACACTACGATTTGAATTCATCATATTTCGAAAATGACTTCATCCAGAAAAGATCTTCAAAATTCAATATAAGGCGCATTAAATAATGAATTTCTAACATTTTTGCCTCAATTCTAGTAGTAGTATTTTCAGGTTAAAAACATAACAATTTTTTATGGTACCTTGTGCAAACCTGATCTCCTTTTCTTTATATCGGAATTTAGATTTTATATGGTTTATTCGATTGTGAAAATTTATTGAAAATAATTGCTACCCCCAACATGGTACATCTTGAATAATGTTTTCTTTAATCATTTATGACATTTCATCTGTTGTTTTCAAATACAGGTTTTCAATTTTACTCAAAAAGTGCTTTGCCTTGAAGCATGTATGTAACATTTTTAATATACTTAAGTAATTTAAAAAAAACGTGCTGATTTCTCAAAGTATAAAAAACGTAAGATCTTACTAGGGGGGGAGGGGGGTTTTGGAAAAATCTTACTTTGTCTTACCAGGGGGGGAGGGAGGGTTGAAAATTTCCAAAATCGTGCTTACGTAATTAGTGAACGGACTCTTAAATAAAATAACTTAAATCGGAATTCTTAGTTACAAACAAGAATAAGGGATACAAAATTCATAGGTCTGTAGGTATTCTCAATTTAAAACTTGTACTTGTTATTCAAATTTGTGAAGTAGGTATATGTAAAAAAATGAATATAGAATGCAAAGTACAGAATAAAAAAAGAAGATTAAAAAAAAAAGACAGAAATGGAATTAAGTGTTAAAAACTCTGCATTCGAGGTTAAGCGTTTTGAATTCATAATTTAGAAATAAGAATTCACAATGTCGGATCAAAATTTTATGTTTCAATTTAAATTCAAAATACTCAAGTAATGAAAAAATTGCAAAAAAAAAATTAGAAAAACTCTCCAAAAATTTGTAGTTTAGAAATCAGATTCAGAATTTTATATACAGTTGTGTAAAATGCCGTGAATTCGGTGAATGGGGTGTAATAAAAATTCTTTACTAATTAAATTGAAAAAAAACATAGTATTTTTTTTGTACATAATAAATTTGAAACTTTTATTTATGACAATTGTAGACCTAACTTGAATACTGTTTCTTTCACGGGTATACATAGGTTCCAACAACTTAATTCCGACAATTTAGTGAAAATGGAATAACTTTTGATTTAATCATGAAAGTTTGCCGAATTTCATTATATTATCGATTGAATTAAAAACCAAAAATCAGAACTATAAAAAAAAGTTACTTCTTCTTGTTAGCAATCTTCTTTATCATTACAAAAAACTTTTATCAAATCAGTGACGCCTTTTAACACAGCTTTTATTCGGAAGATTTTTTTTGTCAATTATTAAAGACAATACATTTTAAATATTTTTAGGCATTGCTATCCTAAATTTTTGTTGTACTGTACGGTTGTACTAAAAAACTTAAAATAATCTTACAAAACCTGATCAATATACAGAAATTTTTCACAAAAAAAATCTGTCCGTGATTGTGAGTTACAGAGACTTCCTCCACATCTCTGTAAGTTTACAGATATTGCCCCTAACCTGGTTAAAATAGGGTTTTCAGAGTTCTTCAAAATCGTTTAATTGCTGATAGTTGAACGTACTCGTTGTTATTTCAATTCTAGCTTGTTCCGTTATGTGTAAGAATGTGAATTTAAAAATGAACTCATCGCCCCCCCTGAGCCCTTCCAACGCCCCCCAAATTTAAAAGTTGAGCTCACCGCCCCCCCTAGAAACTCTCAAAGCCCCCAAATGGGGCTGTAGGGACCACTTTGAAAACCACTGGTTTAGAACCTGTATTTATAAGTAAAATTTATATATCAGTATTTAAAGCTTTAGGAATTCAATAATCAGAGATCTGATAAGAAAATATAAATTGAAGATTAAAGAAAGTACAGACCCGGTTCGATTTTGGCAACACGCGCGATCATTTTGTGGTGCCAAAATCAAACGGGTTTTTCTTATCTATTTTTTTTACTTATTACTACAAAAAACTGTTTTTATCATCATTATCGTAATTTTTAGTATTTTTTTCACCATTTCAAGTCATGTTGTATTTCATCACCATTTGTTTGTCTAAATTATTAATTATTATTAAATTTTATTATAAGGCAACGTCGAACACAGGGGTAAATGCACCTAATAAGCGATCAAAATTATTTGCGGACAAACGGTAAACGATAGTCATTTTATGTCTTCGCAACATTTTTATATTTTTTGATGATTTATCTAATTCTTGAAAGAAAAAAGTGAGGTGGAAACCTGGAAGGGAGATAAAATAATTATTTCTTGAAATAATTAGTTTAGAGACTTGATGTCTTCACAAAAGTTGTAGATCTTATTATTTTAAGCAACTTTGTTGAAGACATTATAAACATTTCATGAAATTCAAAAAAGTTACGAGGATTTTAAAAATAACGAGAATTTTAACAAGTAATTTTGAGTTTTTATTTGATATCTTTTTTAGTGTACGATTTACAAACTTGGTATATTTGAGAAAGTTGTTCAAATTGTTAAAACACACAATTTTGTACAACATTACAAATACATATTTCAACTAAGAAAGGAGATATACTGCAAAATATCCAAAATTATGCCTTTTTTCAGTAAGTTATAACTTTAAGAGTTCGGACGAGTTCGTACAATTTTTTGAGTGGATTTTGTTGGTCAAGTTATTGGCTTTCCATTAATTTATAAATTAAACATTAGTTTTGAATAGATTTTCTGCAAACTAGCAATCAAGAATGCGCGTTTTCCTTTAGAAACACTTAAAACTCGAAGAAAAAAACCCTCAATATTTCCTGTTTTTAAAGGAAAAAGCTAATTTTTGATTGCTTGTTTGTAAAAAATCTATTCAAAACTAAATCTTCAAATCTATTCAATAAACTAATTTATATATCAATGGAAAGCCAATAACTTGACCAAAAAAATCCACTCAAAAAATTATACGAACTCGTCCGAACTCTTAAGGTTATAACTTACTGAAAAAAGGCATTATTTTGGACATTTTGTAGTATATTCTTTTCTTATTTGAAATATGTATTTAAAATCTACAAAATAGTGTGTTTTAACAATTTGAACAACTTTCTCAAATATACCAAGTTTGTAAATCGTACACTAAAACAGATATTAAATAAAAACTCAAAATTACTTGTTAAAATTCTCGTTATTTTTAAAATGCTCGTAACTTTTATGATTTACATGCGATCTTTATGATGTCTTCAACAAAATTGCTTAAAATAATAAGATCTACAACCTTTGTGAAGACATCAAGTCTCTAAACTAAATATTTCAAGAAATATTTTTTTTAATTCGCTTCCAGGTGGAAAAATCACCTTTTTCTTTCAAGAATTTGATAAATCATCAAAAAATATAAAAATATTGCGAAGACATCAAATGACTATCGTTTACCGTTTGTCCGCAAATAATTTTGATCGCTTATTAGGTGCATTTACGCCTGTGTGCGTCGTTCCATAAAACCATACAATTTTGGCGGTTGTATACTGTTTACCGGAAATCCATTTACCGGACTACCCAAGCAACCAAAATCTTTCTTATTTTTGGCAGATTTTGACGTTAATGTGTGTTTGGGATATTTACGATGCAAAAAGACATGGTAAAAATAATTTTGCACAAATTTGCGCCTTTTGCGCATTTTGCGCCTCGAAAATTCTTCATTGTCGACTTGAAAACTCATAAACTGTTGATTCTTTTCTTATTTTTTTTTTTTTGGGCCGAATGGTTAAGAAGTATAAGGAGCCACTCTAGAATCCATATGAAGTTAAAATCAAGCATCGGAATGGAACCTTTGATCTTAAATATGGTAAAAAGTCTATGGTTATTGGGGATAACTGAATGCAGACCCATTAAATAATGCAATTAATCTATTTCCGTCAGTCAAAAAGTGTTGTCTGGCTAGTAGACACCAAGTAAATAACTAATAGTGAACAGTTCCTTAGATTTCAATATGTGCAACCGGTTTTTAAGCAATGCGACAGATGTGTCCTGATGGACAAAGAAATTTATGTTAAAACCGGATTTAAGAGATCAAATTTCACGAGAAGGTTCCAACCAGATTCCAATTGCTTTTTCCAGGTGAGTTTGTGTAAAATATCATGATTTTGCAAAGTTTTTACTTCTGTGGTAAAAATAATAGATCAATACATGACTGACACAAGTGTGCAAAGATAAAAATGAGATTTTATGAAAAAGTAAGATTATTTCTTGAAATCATTGATAAATAATTTTTTTTTATATTTTTATATTAAATGCCATATTAACATCTTCATTTCCTCCATAGAAAGTTTTTCGATCAAATGAATAGTTTTTAAAATACAAGCGTTTGTAACTGCCCGGATACTAAATGATCATAGCCTTATTTACTTGAATGAAGGCATTGAAAGTTACATACATAAATTCACTAACCAGAGTTTCCCGGCCTGGATACGTACAGAAAAAATGTGGAAAGCTTACTCAATAAATATCGGGTTGAAAAGTGAATTTTAAATACAAAATTCCAAAACTAACAATTGAGAATTACAAATCAAAGTTTGACAGCTTTTCAAACTCGAATCAGCATTGCGAATGAATGAAGAATTCAATCTTGAAAATCTATTTGAAAACTTAATCAAAGGCTTAATATTTGTAACCAATAACAAAATTGACCTTTACATTCCGAATCAGTTTTTTTACTTAATTGTATGTATTTAAAAAAAGTAAACCTTTGAGTCTTTGAACACACTTATAATTATAATATCAAGCGTGAAGCCTGCAACCAACGTTTATCAAAACGACAGAAATTTTGAACGAATTTTAGTAACGAACATGTTTTTTTTTCATTTTTTGATTTATAGTAAATCATCGATGATTTTTTTTGTAAATTATTGTTTCGGAACTTTAAAAGTATCTTTGAACTGATTTTGCCAGATAAAATGTATTGTTTCGTAATTATTTGTCACGAATTTTTAATGAAGGCTACAAAATCACATTATTACAGATTTATATTGATCAAACCACAGATTTTTTCCTGTAATTTAAGATTAAGCGAGCACTGATGTATAGAATTTCATTCTTCATTCAATTGGACGCACAATACTGAAGAATCACATACGACATACAATGAAATTTTTGAATTTTCCAGAGGCATAAAATTCGCCTCGCTTGATATCATAAATTTCATAAAATTATACTAGTTTTCAAGAGAATATATTTTGAAAATTCAAATTTTCGGCTACATACATACATATTCGTTGAATTCAACCATATACTTCTGGATTTTGGAAAGGTTTAGCTAAATAGATTGAAAGTTTTAAGACAATTTATTTCTTTTTACCCTGTTATGTTATAAGCTCTTCTTCGCCGAAGAAATTATTAATATTAGGTATACTTGTGTTTATATGTTCAAATTTCTCATTTTAACATCATGCAAAGTATTCATTTAAGCTTAATATGGATTTTATATTTTCTTGACTCGATACTTGCCATCGCATGAAAATTGAATTGATTAAATCATGTCAGAAGTGTTGACAATCCTGAAGAGAATCCATGTACTTAATGGTAATAAAAACAGATTTAAAAGAAATTTAGTTATAGCGAGTTATAGCGAATTCCGATCAATTGAAAATTTAAATTTAATAACAAAAGTTACAGGACCCAAATCACAATTGATGTTTGAAAAATATATTTAATGAAAACGGGGAATTTTTGCAGTTTGATACAAATATGAAATAAGTTTGAATGCTCCAATTTGACCGAATAACAGATTTCTTGATTTAAGGTTCTGAAATAGGAATTTTCAAATCGATCTGAAGTTTCTTTCAATTCAAATGTTGAATTCAAGATTCTGAATTAGCACTCGAAATCTGCTATTCAATCTTGAATTAGGACCTGAAAATTTTCAATCAATAGTATTGTGAGAAGTTTCAATGCTATCAATCAAAATAAAAGAATTGAATATTTATGCTAAAAATTTCAGTTCAAAATATGGGAAAGAAAAAACTGATTAATCAAGACTTAGTATCCAGCAGAACTTAATTCTGAATCCAGTTTTATTTTAGAAGTAGTTTTTAGAATTCAAGTAACAGAAATTGCTTATCACAGTTTAGGACTCACAATCTAGAAAAAATAGAAATGGATAATACATACTGAATAAAAAAAAATGAAAATTGTTTTTAAAGGAATCAATTAAGAAAAAAAAACTAAATTCAATCAATTATGCCATCGGAATCTGCGTTCCAAATTCTCAATAAAACTATGATATAAGTAAACAAACACATCTTGACATTTTAAGTTCGAAGTAAAGCTTAGTTCTTTTAGAAATGGGACAGTTACGAATGCGTGAATCTCAAAAACCGTTCGTTTGATCTTAATACTTTCTATGAAAGAAATTATGGTAATCTTATGATAATTCATGAAAAAAATTGAAAAAATTTTTTTTTCGTTTTTTGTAAGAAAAAATTCGACTTTATTCTTGATACATCCCATCGACCGGCGCACACTTTTTTCAGTCATGATATTGATCAGTTTTTCAAAATTATACTTCGTCTATTCTGTATTTTAGGTGGCTATATCCTTTTTCTTCAATTTCTGCTACTTTTCGGTTCAATATTTCTCTTTTAGAAGAAACTGAGGGCAGTTTAGTAGATACAGCAGAATGGAAATTAATAAAACTTAATTATTTTTGAGCCACTTGAAAGCGTTTTTAGTGGATTTTCTACTGGCAAAATCTGACAATAACGAAGTAAAACCACCATGAGATTGAACTAAAAGTATAATCGGGTAGTATAGATCGTAGGTTGGGAAAGGTACATACAAGATTACGCTTTTAAGGCTTTTAAAAACAGTTAAAACCAAAGTTTTCGGTTTGAAAATGGTTGTTTTTTTCCACAGCAGCAGAATTTTAGCTAATCATTAAATTTTATACAAAACAACCAGCAAATACATACTTTAATATGCTAGGAACCTTAACACGAGTAGACATGGTAAAGGATTCCAACGCTGGAATTGGTTTGAAATAGGGTTTTTCATAAGTTTTGTCATCCATCAGAAATCATCTGTCGCAAGCCTCGGTACCGGCTATACAGCTTACAAAGCTTCTGAAACTATCATAAAATTATTGTTTGAGGTTAGATTTGAATAACTCATATGTAGACAACAATTTTAGCTTATTAGAGAAAAAAATTTGGACATTTCAGCGATCTACACTTAGTTTTTCGCTTATTCAATATCAAAAATTCTAGTATGAGACTTGACTTTCCTGATGACCCTCAACCGTAGTTGCCGATCAGGTGCTTCACTCCAATGCTTGATTTGAGCTTTGTGGACATTTTTGACAATGTTTGCATACTTTTCCACAACTCACACACACAGTAATTCTTTAAATAATCAACGGTTTTGTTAGGTTTGAATTTAATAATGACGGATTTTGAAGAAAACTGTGCAAAATATTTTTTTTCTTTATCTCTTGCATCGTGAATATCTAAAAAACGCGTAAATTTGAAATTTTGACAAAAATAGGTCTGGAAGTACTTTTCACAGGCAGCAAAATGCTGTCAAAATTTTGAATGTCCGATCACTAGTAAAAAAGTTATTAGCAAAAGAAAGTGTCCCATTTCTAAAAGAACTAAGCTTTAAGTACTCAAGCCCAAACTAATCATTTTGTTGGGTTGTCTAGCATTGAAATTCAAAATTTCATTTTCTGGATTCCAAATCGCGTTCTAAAAGATGTCGACTTAACATCAGCCTCAATCCTTTTTAAAGAGTTTGATTTTGTTTGACAGATCAGCTATTCTCTTAAATTATGTAACGTAATTTTTTTTTCGGAAATCAATCTTATCCATTTTCCCAATTAATAATCGAGAATAGCTCAGCTTCCGTTGAACCTAAACACCTGGTACGTACACACGTGAAACAATCTGGTACGATCAATTGTAAGCGAACTTTTTTTCATTGAGCAGATACTTATTTCTCGAAGAGGAAAAAAAATCCAATGTTGTACATATGTATGTATTTAATTCTGTACTCTATCAAAAGTAATCTACCAGAGCCACAACAAACGAAATGGAGCGCTAGAGACCAGCCAGCCAGACAGTCAGGGTAGGAAGGTAAATATCTTCCGAAGATAGGTGAAAAGTGAGATTTACCACCGGTTTCGATTTTTTTCTGCATCTCTACTCCATCAAGGAAGGAAATTGATGTATGTGAGCACGCTCGAACATCAATTTGGAACGGTTTTTTGTTCCTGTT
The DNA here is from genome assembly GCF_029784155.1 of Uranotaenia lowii. Lineage (NCBI taxonomy): Eukaryota > Metazoa > Arthropoda > Insecta > Diptera > Culicidae > Uranotaenia > Uranotaenia lowii. The sequence goes on from NC_073693.1 coordinate 150,228,220, forward strand.
GATGTTAATTGACGGCGCGGTGTGTTAATTTTGTTGTAATTACCTACAGTCGAACGAAGAAAACTGCTGTGTACCTCAATTTGCTTGTTGTGTGGGAAACCTGCGGGTTATCAATAATATGAACTGTTATTATTGGGGATTAATTTATGTAGTTTTTACCAGAGAAATTTAAATCATATAAATATCACTCAGAAAACAAGAGGTCTAGTTTTATGGGAAAATACTTTTTAAAACTCATTCGTAGGAGAGAGTGACTTGATTCTTCATACATATCTGTATGTTACTACAATCTTATACTAGTATTTTACAAATAGGTGCCAAATGAACCAAATAAATTATGCTCCAGTTAAGACTATAAAATTTAAGAAGGATATTATCAAATGTTTTAACTTTGTTCAAAGGAGCTGTTTACGTCATTTTGAGATGTTGGTTTTCAATGTGAGGCAAGTATAACCTTATATTATTTTAAATGCGTTAATTGTTGGAGATGAATGTGCATTTCATATAAAGCTTAGTTCTTTTAGAAATGGGACACTTTCTTTTGCTAATCGCTTGTTCAATAGTAATCGGACATTCAATATTTCGACAGCATTTTGTTGCCTGTGAAAAGTACTAACCGATCTATTTTTTTTTTCAAAATTAAGAATATAAGTTTTGGAGATATTTACGATGCAAGAGAAAAAGAAAAAATAATTTTGTACAGTTTCCGTCAATATCCATCATTATTAAAGGGTGATACGGTCAAAATTTGGTCATTATCAACTTGACGTATTCCTTTCATTTTTGCATTTAAAAAACCTGAATACCCCTCATTTTGAAGGTGTGTATGTGTTTAGAATGTTGCTCCCTTTGATTTTGGAATTCACTCTTCAGTTGTCAAAATGCCGTCCAAGGAAGAAGAGCAGCGTATCAAAATTTCGCTCGCGCATCGCGACAATCCGAGCTACTCGCACGCAAAGCTGACAAAATCGCTAAAAGTTGCCAAATCAACCGTTACAAATGTAATTAAAGTGTTCTGGGAACGTTTGTCGACAGCCAGGACGTCTGGATCGGGGGGAAATCAAAAACCGGAAGCCGCTGAGACGACAAAGAGAGTTGCCGGTAGTTTCACCGATTTCCGCGTTTTCCCTTGACCAAATTTTGACCGTATCACCCTTTAGATTGAGAGCTGATAAAACCGTTGAATATTCAGAGAATTTTTGTGTGTGAGTTTTGGAAAAAAATGCAAACACTGTCAAAAATGTCCACAAAGTTTAAATCAAGCGTTGGATGGAGTGAAGCACATGATCGGCAACTACGGTTAAGGCTCATTAGGGAAGTCAAGTCTCCAGCATTTTTAATTTTGAATAAGCGAAAAACTAAGGATAGATCACTGAAATGTCCAAAAAGATCACCCACTAAAAAACATGCAAATTTTGATCGTTTATATCTCAGCCGTCTCAACACATATTGCAAATCTTCTGATCTGATTTGAAAGATAATGAGCAATAGCATTTTTGGAGGTATTTTGCCCAGATATAATGTTTTAGTTTTGTACCTTAAACATAACCTAAAGTTAGAGCATTTTCAAAAAATCGCACTCAATATTCAAAGCCGATAATTTCGGCATAGGGTGGACCAAATTTCGAAATTTGAGTTGCATTAGAATCCTTATTCTTTACATCTCAAAACACCTTTATCTTTATCTGTCAAATGAGATCAGAAGATTTGCGATATAGGCCAGGACGGCTAAGATAGACCTATCAAAATTTGCATGTTTTTAGAGCGTGATCCCAAACTTATGGCCGGCAGTGTATCTAATCAATTTTTTTTAAACAGAAACAAAAATTTTCTTAAATATTTCTTATTTAATTGATCTTTCAAAGTCAAAGAGACATGTTCTTCTCATACGTGGCTTGGGCACGAGCAGAGCATAGCTTGACGAACATAATTCCTAAAACTCACTCGGTCCATGGCAACCGTTCTCCAATTTTTCGGACATCCCAATTTCGCCAGATCATGCTTCACTTGGTCTAAGCACCTCGCTCGTTGCGTCCCTGCTCGTCTCATTCCTACCGGATTCGTATTGAAAACCGATATTGCAGCTAAGTCGTCCGACATTCTCGCAACATGTCCTGCCCAGCGTATCCGGCCAGCCTTCCCAATCTTCTGGATACTGGGTTCGCATTAGAGTCGCGTGTGCTCGTGGTTCATCCTTTGTCTTCACGCTCCGTTCTCTTGCACGCCGCCAAAGATGGTTCTCAACACTCGTCGCTCGAATACTCCGAGTGAACGTAGGTCCTCCTCGAGCAATATCCATGTCTCGTGCCCATAGAGAACAACCTGTCGAATGAGCGTGCGAGGGCTAAGTCTTCTCGACCGCAGTTGCTTGTGGAGACCATAGTAAGCACTTCTTCCGCTGATAATTTGCCGCCGGATCTCACGGCTGGTGTCATTGTCTGCGGTCACCAGTGAGCCGAGATAGACAAAGTCTTCGACTATCACCAGCGCGTCGCCTCCGATCTAGCGCCACGTTGCACATCATGCAGGATAGACCATCCGCACACAGCACTGCGTTCCATCCATCGTCGCCTTGATAAGTCTGGTCAGCTTCCCGGAAAAGCCGTTCTCGTCCATGATTTTCCATAGCTCGTTACGGTTTTTCTTGTTGTAATCGTATTAATTTTATGAATTTTACCTGAAAGGTTGAAGCGTTTGCAAAAAACTTACTTTTATAGCCCTTCTTTTATAAAACTGTTACACTTCGATAGCAGATGTAATTTTAATCCAAAAAACAAATGCAATGAATACTCTAAAATAATCTAAAATAAAATAAAATAAAATAAAACATATCAATCAAAAATTTATTCCCATAAGTTTGAATTAAATGTGGATTCCAAAAGCATTTTGGCTGACTTAAGTTTCGTGTAATGTCGTACCACGATGGGAATTGAACTTATGCCCCCAGTGGACCAGCGATTACCGTCTTACCCGTCTTACCACTATAACCGCTCGACTACCGGGAAGTTTGTTTATCACTACCAGCATATTTATAAGGGGCGATTAAATCAAACAAACAATATTCTGTTCCCCGAGCTTTTGTTTATGGGGAACTTTATGGATGTTAAAATTAGCACAAGGGGTTTTTCGAGGTAAGACGAAACGATCAGTATTGTGGAATTATGATTTAAAAGTTAAGGCATAGGATCGAAGAGGTAAATTTGTGCACAGTTATTTATTGAGAATTTTGGGTATTCAATTCCGGAAGATCATCCAACGAAAAGCGTCACGAACCAGCAACAGTTTTCGCAACCTTTTAGGTGAAAATTATACAGGTGAACGTACGAATTGAAGATCGGGTTTTGGAAAGAAACAGATAAGTTCCTAATGAGGGTGATTTTTGAACATTTTAATAAGAATATTCTTACTGAAAAAGTATTTTTTATATAGTGTGAGGAATATTTTAGTTTGTTTGAAAAACATTATCTTATTTTATCATATTTTTATAATTACTTGCGAAACGAAGTTCGTACGGGATCAGCTAGCCTATTTATAAAAAAATGATTAGGTGTGACTGTCATAATGTTTGTTCCAAGCATGAAACGTTTAACACTGTTTTTATCTGCCACTTTCCACTGACCTACACTCATCAGAACAATGCATCAGACCTCCCCTAACTAATGACCCAGTAGTAAACGTTCCAACGCTCCTGCTGTAGGTGCATCACTATCATCAACACCTTGTTCAACCGATGGCCGCCGTCTTTTGTTGTTGTTGCTGGTGTGGTGCTGATCGTGTCCAACGGAGGTCTTCATCCTCACCCGCATTGCATTTCTCATTTCCCCTATTGTCTCCGCCATGAGAAAAAGACGCTGCGCTGCTGATGTGATTCCTATATATGGTCGCGATCATAGTGGAGAGTGAGGATACTTGGTGTGACTTGATTCCTTAACTACCGTCAACTGGGGTAACATGCAATACTTTTTTACTTCAATGGCTTCTAAAATATATACATATTTATGTATGTATGTTAGAGTGCCCCAAATGACCCGACTTTTGAAAAAGTTATGGGCTGCAGGCTCTAATTGATCCTAGGCCTAGTACAAGGTCCCATGCCAAATTTGAACCAGACCAGACCACGGGAAGGTGTCGCTCAACGAGCCTGAAGTATATATGGGATTTTGAGACATTTTGTTCGGGAGGAACATGGAAAACCAGTTTTTCATCTATTACTTTAGTCTCTTTGAACCGATTTCTCTTGAATACGGGTTTTCTTAAAGTTTAGATTATGATAAATGTTTCATCCGAAGACCGCATTTCGATAAGAGTTTAGATGCAAAAGTTATTAAGGTATCAGAATGGGGGTAGGCTTAATAGCGGCACGTTATCCAAACATACGGGAAAATTGTGCCTAGAATTGTGCCTGGAATGGGATTTTTCAGGATGGTATTCATCTCTTACAATGAGGCGTTAAAATGTTCAACCGCCCCGACCGGAAAACGCAATTTGAAATGCGTGTCATTTCGTAAAATGATGCTCGTTTTCAACTTTTTTTGTTGCGATCGAATGTAAAATCTTTAACCATTTCAAAAAAATTGGTTACAAATCATATTCACATGATGGTTTGGCGAGCAGTCCAGGCGAAACTATGGGGGAGATTTGGATTACTGATCTCCTGTTCCTGATATCTTTCAGGGATAATTAACCTCATTTTTTGGCTTAAAATCACAGAAGCATAGTTTTATGATTATAAAGAACTTTAGTGCAACGGAAAACTTCTACAACCGAAAAAGTACTGAAAGTCAAGTTCTTTAGCCTCGTGGTTAAGCAATTTGAAAAAAAAAAATGCAAAAAAAAAATTTTTTTACCGATTTTTTTTTCGTTGATCAAAAGCTGTTTATAATCATAAAACTTAGAGTCTATAATGTTTACACTACAGCGAAAAAAATAAGTTTTAGTTGGTTAATTCATTGATTGGTTAGTAGTCCCTGAAAGATATGAAGAAAACAGGAAAGAAATACAAATCTCCCCCACTGTTTCGCCGGGACTACTCTCCAAACCATCATGTGGATATGGTTTGTAACCAAATATTTGAAAATATTGAAAGATTTCGCAATCTATCACAACAAAAATGGTTGAAAGCGGTCATTATATTACGAAATGACACGCATTTCAAATTGGGTGTTCGGATCGGGGCGGTTGAACATTTTGACGCCACATTGACAGTAATGAATACCATCCTGAAATAGTTATCCCATTTTTGAAGCTTAATATTTAACTTTTTATTCTGAATCTTATCGAAATGCGGTCCTCGGATGAAATATTTATCATAATTCAAATTTTAAGAAACAAGAGAAATCGGTTCAAAGTTATTGGGGTAAAACTTTTTTTCCTCGTTCCTACCGAACAAAATGTCTGAAAATCCCATGTAAAGTTCTGGCCCAAATTTGGAATGGGTCCTTGTACTAGGCCTAGGACCAATTTGAGCCTGCAGTGCATAACATTCCACAGGTTTCAAAATTTCCATACAAATTTGGAGCACTCTAACGTACATATGTATGTACAGTTGCGTTCAAAAAACAATGAAATCGCGTGAAGCTGCGCACTCACTTTCAAATTTAACAAGCTGTCATTTCTCTCTCGGTTGATATTTTTTCATGAAATTTCCACACAATCTAGTTTAACTATTCAACTAACGCTCCACAAAATTTGAAGTCATTACAATGACTGGTAACAAAGATACAGTTTCTCCCGTAAAAAAGGGGAATTTGGAATTGCTTCACTAAATTTGTTGTATCTTTGACAATTGTCATTGAAAAGTCTTGAAATTTGGTCGAAAGATGTAAAAATGTTTGATCTAGTACCATGCCAAGTTTCGTCAAAATCGATTGACGTGACCAAAAATGGTGCCAGGTAGAAAATGAGTTTCATTATCGCCCAACAGACGATGTCATTCTTTTTTGGACGGATGTTTGTATGAAAAACATCGGAATCATCATTGCTCCGATTCCGATGTTTTTCATACAAACATCCGTCCAAAAAAGAATGAAATCGTCTGTTGAGCAATAATGAACCTCATTTTCTACCTGGCACAATTTTTGATCCCGTCAATCGATTTTGACGAAACTTGGCATGGTACTAGATCAAACATTTTTACATCTTTTGACCAGATTTCAAGACTTTTCAATAACAGTTGTCAAAGATACAGCAAATTTAGTGAAGCAATTCCAAATTTCCCATCTTTTACGGGAGAAGCTGTATCTTTGTTTCCAGTCATTGTAATGACTTCAAATTTTGTGGAGCGTTAGTTGAATAGTTAAACTAGATTGTGTGTAAATTTCATGAAAAAATATCAACCGAGAGAGAAACGACAGCTTGTCATAGTTGGAAGTTAGTGCGCAGCTTCACGTCATTTCATTCTTTTTTAAACGCAACTGTATGTATGTTCCCCCATCATCGATCGGTAGCAAGGACGAGCCTATGTCTGTGTGGCTTTACCTTCGAATTACTTCTCAGGCTCCCGCGGCAGAGTGGTTGGCAATCCACTCCGCCACTCCTCTTGCAATAGTCTTCTTCAGAGACAATTTAACTTATCGGATTCGAGCAAAAAAGTTTTTCTTGACGATACAGGGAATCGAACCCAATACCCCTGTGTTACCAGTCTCGTGCCAGTCTATCCGCTAGACCACAGGAGCGCCCTGGCTTCTAAAAATATATATCCACAGATAATCCACAGATACTCCGCTAAGGAATAAAAAATTTCAAGTTTGATGGTACATCAAATTGACGTAGTCAGAAATTTTTTTGGTTTTTCAGTATTCTTTTATTATCTAAAAACATGAGGTTTCTCCCCTCCTCACAAAAAGGGGTCCAAATCCAATTAAAACGGATCCAATCGTAGGAAAACATGTAATTTTTGATAAATGTGTGATGCCATAAAGGCCATAACGCATGAAAATACTCATTGCAGAAATTTCAGTTTGTTCGAAGTAAATTTTCTTTTTTTCTGTCAATAGCTGTTACATTGTGCTGCAAACTTTTAAGGGTGAAAAAATACAATAAGAAACTCCACTAGCTGATATCATGAAAATAAATATTTAATTAGATGAAATTTTAATCAGAACAAACGCGTTATGTAAAACAATCATATTTCAGTATATGGAAATAAGAGGTGTCACTATGATTCGCATTTTGTTGCATTTTACCCCAGACACTGGACACTAACTGAATTTTATAAATATTTATTTAAAAAAATGAGGATTGTCCGATTTCCAATATTTCAATCGTTAGAGTATAATATGAACTTCATAATGCCACATTTTCTAAACAATAGTAAACTCTCAATCAGAGAAAAAGCTTTCCAAAATATATGTTATGGGTTCGATTGAACCCTAGTGTCCAAAAAGATATATGAATATTAATAATTTCGTGCTAAGCAATGATCAAGATCAATTCAGGATAAAATGAATTGATCATGATCATTGCTTAGCTAGAAATTATTAATATTCATCCAATAACAAATATTTATCCAACAAATGCGCCTTAAAGTATGCAATGACTGTAGAGTAGTAGACAATCTTTGAGTATTTTGGCGTTGAACGTTGCCTACAATTTTTTCTCATTTTCATGTTCAAGGGTTCATGTATCTTTCTAACTTTTGGAACATACACATAAACTTAAAATTACAAGCTGTCATGTCAGAAAATGGAAAAGGCGGCAAGTTGCTATTTTTTTCTAAAAAGGCATGATAAAAATAAGAAAATGGGATCAAGTATCCCTATTCTCCTCTATGGTTTCGTAATTTTGGCTTCAAAAAAGTTGCTAGCGATGGGGTTATTATTGAAGATGCCTAGCCTTAGTTTAGTTCAAAATCAGAGAAGGAAAAATCAGCTGATGATACATACAGTACCGTTCATAATTGTATAGAAATTGGAAGCAAGCGCACTTTCACTTCGACTTTGAACTTCCATAACTTTTTACTCTGATGATATTTTTTGATGAATTTTTTTTGCGTTAGATAGATCAACTATCACACTATTATAACACAAAATTTGAGCTTTCTGGAGTTTGTATGTCCTGAGAAACAGTAATTCTACGAAAATCGGACTTTTTGGACTTTTCTTATCCAAACTGCAATATCTCTGAAACTACGCTACATTTTTTTTTGAAATTTTGCAGAGTGATTGTTGAAATATAAAGCTAGCATGTCTGAAGTTTTCTAAAAGTTCTATCGATGAGATCAAAAGTTACGCGAGGTGTAATATTTCAGGCATGAACCTTGAAATGCGATTTCTATAGAATTTTGGACGAATGTTTTCATAGGAAAATCAAATTCTCTGTTTGACAACCAGTAAATCTATTTCAACCAAAAAATCACAACAATATCGTGAGATTCTGATTTCAAAACACAAATGGATCATTTATTCCATTTTTTCTTTTCGTCATTGCTATTGCCAGACATTTTTTGTCTGATTGGTGGAGGAAACGATATTGTTCTCATAAATCGTCCGAAATTCTATAAAAATCGCATTTCAAGGTTCATGCCTGAAATATTGCACCTCTTGTAACTTTTGATCCCATCGATAGAACTTTTCGAAAACTTCAGACATGCTAGCTTCATATTTCAACAATCACTGTGCAAAATTTCAATAAAAAATGTAGCATGGTTCCAGAGATATTGCAGTTTGAATGAGAAAAGTCCAAAAAGTCCGATTTTCGTAGAATTACTGTTTCTCAGGCCACACAAACTCCAGAAAGCTCAAATTTTGTGTTATAATAGTGTGATAGTTGATCTATCTAACGCAAAAAAATTCATCGAAAAATATCATCAGAGTAAAAAGTTATGGAAGTTCAAAGTCGAAGCGACAGTGCGCTTGCTTCCAATTTCTATACAATTATGAACGGTACTGTATATTTATGTCCATTCTTTGGTTGAGAACTCTACTCCCCGTAGTTAAAATTTAGGAACATCGACTGGGGAAACCTTCAAGTGTAACTAAGGCTTTATGGCCGGTCGATGGGCGTGGAGGAATCGTGCTCGTGGCCAATTTTAATCTGCGTCATCGTTGAGCTTCTAAACTCGGTTCCCCGGTACTTATTCAGGCAGGGTACCTACAAGCACGTTTTTATCAATTTACAATAATCTTTGTGATAAATTTTGATTTTGTTGAAGGAAAAACCAAGAATACATGGATTACGATGTTTTCCATACAAACATCCGTCCAAAAAAGAATGAAATCGTATGTAGGGCTATAATGAACCTGATTTTCTACCCGGCACCATTTTTGATCACCTTCATCGATTTTGACGAAACTTGGCCTGGTATTAGATCAAAGATTTTTACATCTTTGGACCATATTTCAAGATTTTTCAATGAAAATTGTAGAAGATACAGCAAGTTTAGTGAAGCAATTTCAAATTTCCATTTTTACGGAAATAGCTCAATCATAGCTCATCAATAGTCATTGAAAAGACTTCAAATTTCGTATAGTGTTAGATGAATAGTTGAACTAGATTGTTAGAGATTTTCATGAAAAAATATCAACGGAGAGAAATGGTAGCTCGTCAAAATTGGAAGTGGGTACGCAGCTTCTCGCGATTTCTTTCTTTTTTGAACGAAACTGTATGTATGTAGCTGTTACAGGTATAATCATTGCGAGCTAATTCACGAACAACTGGCGGGAACATCGAGAACTTAGTTGTTCATTGAACTTCAGGAGCAAGCTGACTAAACTGATCAAGAAGATTAAATATACTGCTCGACTACCGACTGACTGAGTATGGTCAGTGCTAAAAGTGCGAGAGATTTTTATGACCTGTTGAGCGCTGTGGTATTGCATAATAGTTTATGAAGCCAGTAAGTTTCAGGGTATGGCTCCAAGTACTTGTTAAAAAGTGTCGCTATGTTAACGTGTGCTGAAATAATGGAGGATGAAAAAAATCTCCTCGGTGCTGTTAACGGATTGAGGCCTCATGTGTCATCTTTTGAGAAGCTCCTGTTCCATGTTGCAATCCGAACTTCAAGGAAACCACAAAAACAAAATCATCGACATGAAAAGAAGATGCTGGGTATTTCGGGGCAAAACTCGGCTCAGGCCTTTATTCCGGAGCTCCTTAATTGAGTTCTGTAACCAAATAAGGTGTTATAAAGTACATGGCCCTTTTGCAGGCAATTTGGGAAAGCTAAATAAAAATATCTTATAGAGTGGCTCAGATGCTGATAATGATCTCCATATGTATAAAAACACTTTAAATCTTCAATAACTGTTCAGCCACAGACAAACAGACAGGACACTCATATTTCATTCTTTGCAAAGCGTTTGTTTTTCTCTAGAATCTAGGCAATGTTGACTCCAGAGTGCACTGCTTTCAAATTAAACCGTTTCGATCATGGTAGCCGTCCGTTTTTGTGAATATTTTCATGGTCTCCAATTTCAATCAAAGTCAACATAAACAAAGTATATTCGTGCTTGCAAATTTCCCTATATCCTAAAGAAAAACTTTCAATTTTGTAGGTTGTATCTTAGTCAGGTTCCGGAAACGATAGGACGGATGAGAGCTGTATTAGCCTACCAGTTTCCTGACGGATTTGTAAGCGTTGCTAGTCTGTCGGAGGATGTTGAAGTGATCTTGCTGTAGATTAACTAAATAATGTTGCAGTGGTGTTCGTGAGGGTTAAGGGTTTCTCCTTGGCGAGTCAATTTACCAAGCCACCCTAACCCGGCGAACAACACGGCGAAGCAGTTCGTTCGACAACCCACCACCAGAGGGACTCCAGGAGATGTGAGCCGCAAACGTAGAGCGGAGTGGCGAAATCGTAAAGCGAAATGGCGAAGCGAAATGGCGAAGCGAAGAATGAGGGCAACGCTCGGGGATGGTTCAAGGCCGGTCATGAAAGAAACGACCAACCATTTTTAAAATAGTTCGCGAACTCATCAGCTCATAAAGTCCACACAACAACAATTTGGACTTGCTGAATTTAAAAGGGAAATCTGACACTGATCCCTATATCTTTGAATACGTTGTGAATCGTTGAATGACACAAAACCAAGTCGAGAGCCTTGAATTAAGAACTACAGGTAACCATCCACCATTTTGTTGCTGCCCAAAACCTTCGTTCTCTAAATTGCTCCTGAACTTTAACAGGACCCCGCTGTTCCGAGTTTAAGAGCTTATTAAACTCAGCCTAAAAGCGCCGTGAGCTACGCCCTACTACGTCGACCGACAACCGTTACACCGTCGGGTTGACCTACACCTGTACCTGGTTCAGCACCCAAGGTGGGATCAGGTACGCCATTGCCACGCGCCGCTTCGCTTACCGTCGAAGAACCAACAGTGCCCGGTTCAGCACCCGAGCTCGACGCCGAAGGAGGAATAAGGAGTACGTTCCCGCGGGGGAAAAAGGTTAGATAGTTATAAGAAAGTGGTGGGTGAAACTGCAACTTCAATAAAGGGTACTAATTGTTAAGCCTAGGAGTTTTACCTTAGTCTTCCCGAACTTCCCTGCAACATAGCATTTGTGGTAAGCGTGCCGACCCTAGGGATTGATAGGGGTTCACAGCACTTTCTACCGACTGGCTAACAGCCAGTCTTACAGGTTTCGGTGCAAAAGCGGTTAATTGGAAAGTTGATCAGGCGCAAAAAAAACCGCAAATTCATACCAGACAAACAACAGTTGAGAATCCAGTTTTTCAACAAATCCATTAGAAGCAGATAAAATCTAAACAACCTAAAACTCAAAATAATTCGGAAGACGTTGCAAAGTTAGGAAACTTAACTTAATGGAACGTCATGTTTCTTTTTCGTCGGTGTTGAAGCAAAATCGGAAAATGAATTTTCGCATTTGAGGAATAGATTTCAATCAAATATGAGGAAAATATTTATCTGTAGTCTTTATTCCGAAACTAGGCCAATTGTAGTAAGTTTTCTGAAACCAGATGATGATATTTTCTACGAAATTTTTAGTTATGAAGTTTCTTATGGATGCATAAAATGTATAAAATATCATTAATCTTCCAACTCTTTCAAAGATGAATCAGTTAGCCTCATAAATCTACCCGGTGTAATCTCATTATATTCAGTGAAAATATTCAGTCAAAATTTTTGGATAAAAAATATTAAACAACATGGTATTCAACCATTTGTTATCTGAGGTACTGTATGTTTTGTGAATAACTTTTGAATGATGTACATTGATGAAATTATCAGCGATGTCACCTGTTAATGTAATGTTTACATAAAGGGTGTCCACGACAAAATTGCCATACACAAAATTGATTCGCAAAATTCCAGTTTCCATCCGATTTTTATCAAATTTTCAGGGATTGAAAAATAACTATTAAACTTCATTTTATTATTTAACTCGTATTTTATTTACAGTCCATACGCAAATGCCCGAGCCTTAGCCTTAACTCCGGTCATAATATTCTGCACAACCTATGAATCAAGCGTTTCTTACATGTAAACCCATACATTCTTCAGTTACTCGACTGTCTTCACTACCTTAGGTTGTTCAAGAAGGTACTTCTTCATAATCGCCCAGTACTTCTCGATGGGGCGGACCTCCGGAGTGTTGGGGGGGGGGGGGGGGTGGGCTTTCAACATTTTCGGCATGAAATTGACCTTCTTTATTTTCTAATTGGCATTTCAGTCTTTCGGAAAGCAAATATCAGAGTTTTACAATTTGCCCGACGTTCGGTCTTTGGTCTTGGCCTTTTTCAAGGGACAAACAACTAAAATATTTTATTTTTGATAATTTCTTATTAACTTCACAAATATTTTTCTTTTTTTTAACAGAAATTATCAAAAATAAAATATTTTAGTAATCCATTGAAGAAGGCCAAGATCAAAGGCTGAAGCGTCGGGCAAATTGTAAAACTCTGTAATTTGCTTTCCTAAAGACTGAAATGCCAATTATAAAATAAAGAACCAAACGATATCAGTCGTAAAAAATTACCACAAAAAAAAAAAAAAGAAATTGGCCACAAACCACTTCAGCACGTCCTTGGAGTAGTGGCATGAGGCCAAATCCGGCCAGAAGATTATTGGGACGTTATGGGCCTTCAGGAGAGGAAGCACTCTTTCATGTACATATGTCCGTTCATTGTGTCCTGAGTCACGAAAGGTGCACTCCGCTTCCCGCACGTGCAGATGGCTTGCCAAAACCAGGATTTTATTAGGAAATTTGGACAGCTTCTGAGTGCAGATATGCTCTTGAACGTTCAACTTATCCTTGGCCGTGAAAAACAGGTTACCGGTGATCTGTTTGAAGTCGGCCTTTACATATGTTTCGTCGTCCATGATGCAGCATTCAACTTTCGTAAGCATGTTGAGGTACAACTTCCTGGCACGAGTCTTGGCGGACTTGTTTTGTTTCTCGTCGCGATTAGGGGCCTTTTGTACCTTGAACGTTTGAAGCCCAGCCTTAGTTTTGGCCTTCTGAACAAATCTTCGGCTAGGTGCAGCTTCTTAGCCACATCCCGAACGGAGGAGTTCGGGTTTCGGTTGAAGGCCCCAACTATGCGGTTATGTTTTTTGATGTTGTACAGAATACTTTTTCCTTCACTTCTCGACTTATGATCGGTGGTCAATCGTTTCTCGAACCGCTTAATTACTCGCGACACCGTGGTATTCGCGATTCCCAACGATTTCGCGATGGAACGATGCGAGAGATCCTTGTTCTCGTGGTGTATGCGCAAGATTGCGCAACACGTGCGCCAATGCATACTATGAACCACTTTTTTTTCAAATCAAGGCTATTTTTGATAACGTTTGCTATTTGCTAAAGCTTAACCTTCAAAATAACTCAAAACTTGGAATTTGGTCGAAGTTATAACAAATTTAGCAGATTGTCCTCTTTCGGCACAAAAACAGTACATTTCACTTTTCACTCCACCACCGTTTTTGCGTAATGGCACGATTCCAGATCCAACTTAAACAGAGTATAAACACTGTGGAACCTATTGAAGTGCTTTGCAGAGAAAACGGTCGTATTTGAAGGCAGTCTTCTTTGTATTTTCAACCGTTCGTCGTGTCAATCGTTATGAAGGACTGAGTATTTGCAGTTTCCACAGATCGTTAGCCTCCTTAAGAACTAGACAACAAATTTTTCAATTTTGTCTCCTTTTTTATCTCCGGAAATATAGGCGAGACTTGTTAACACTAGAAGGACCGGAAAATTGAATATACCTATTCGGGCCGTGACCAGTCAAAATGACTGGTAAAGGGGAAATTTTTTCTATCAAAATATTTTAAACTTTTTTCTTTTGGAATAATTTTGTTATTAATTCGATAACATTTTTGTTACAAAATGGAAATATTTTTTCACCATGGGTGCCCGGAATCACCTCATTCTGGTATAGTTGACGAATGCGTGTATGTCATAAAATGAATATGTCAAATAATTATCAAAAAATTAAAACACATTATCAATCTAATTATAAAAACATTTGGATGGCTATGGATATTGACCATGGGTGCACGGTTTCACTTCAGTTTTTTTTTAGTAGATATTTTCTAGCATCCATCGCTCTGAAATTTTTCAACCCGATGCCTATAAATTATACCTGATATTGTAGGTTTTGAAGCATATTTTTTGTAGAGCAATTTACCATGGGTGCACGGATTCACCGCCATTCATCCAAAATCAATTTTTTTGCATGTTAAAGGTAAGGAATAAAGACTTTTAAAGATTCAAATGAAAATGTGTGTTATGTACATGGTTTTTCACTATGGGTGCACGGATTCATCGCGTTTTAATCAAATATTGGACAAACAGGTTTTCGCAATCGTATATTTATCTGATAAGATCTGATCAACATCCAAGAAATTGGAAAACGGTTACCATGAATCGAGTTAATTTTAGGAATTATACGCATCAAGTTAGGTCGTGCGATTGAAAACAGTGGAAATAAAAATAATGAATCAACATTGTCAAATGTACACATTGATTTGTTTTTCCTTAAAAGGTTTTCAATTGACTAATATTGCATTTCAAATGACTATCATATCTAACTCAAAAATATTTTGT
Organism: Uranotaenia lowii; assembly: GCF_029784155.1. Classification (NCBI taxonomy): domain Eukaryota; kingdom Metazoa; phylum Arthropoda; class Insecta; order Diptera; family Culicidae; genus Uranotaenia; species Uranotaenia lowii. The sequence goes on from NC_073693.1 coordinate 150,243,227, forward strand.
GTTCTGAAGCAAGTTGAAAACTATTATTTCTATATAATTGACAACGGCGAATTTACAGCCATTCCGTGCACCCATGTTGAAATATCTTAGCGTCGATGTGGTCTATCAGATAGACTGACGAGAGTCTAGTCTAGGTATGCCAGGTGTACTGGGTTTGATTTCTCGTATCGGCAAGAAAACTTTAGGGTTCAAACCCCATAAGTTGCCGACAGGTAAGATGTGTTTCCTCTTATAATAAGAATGTTCAATAAGAATGTTCAATCAGTTGCAAGCTGGCCACGTATATACACGGGTGCCGGAATATCTGTAAGTGAACATGCATTGGAAATTTGTGGAACCTAATAATCCAAGAATGCATGTGAATACATTCTTGGGCAGAAACTGCGGTGAATCCGTGCACCAATGGTGGATAGCCAACATATGAAAAATAATCATATATAAAAAAACATTTAAATTGTTCAGTTTCATAGCTTATGTCTTCAAATTTTAATAAATGCATACACAATTCATAATTATTAAACTCATTCTAGTTTAGTATAAAACATATTTATCACCTAAAACTACTCGATTACTCGAATAGACATGTATTAAATCTAACATAACTTTTACAAATCTAGATGAAATTTCGCCAAATTTTGACAAAAAGTTTGATAATAGTTAAGCAACAAAACAGACCAAAAAAATTAGAATTTAAGTGCTTGAAGCGCCACACAGAACTTTTTCTACAAATCTTCATGACTTCGCATCGAAAATCAATAATTTTATAACGAATGACACACTTCTGCCCACCATAAATCAACTAGGGTTAATTGTCTTGAATGTAGATTGCAAACGAAACCAAAAGCAAGCGAAAAAAAATTATCTTGTTTGAGTTATAGGGTTATGAATTTCACCAGTCATTTTGACTGGTCACGGTCCGAGTGTCCATGGCGAAATTTTTATCGCTAGAGCTAGTGGAATAAAAAATACACAGTTTTGTAGAGATTCAAAATTCATGAAAAGTCGTATTTTTTGCGAATTTTTAAAGCGAAGTATATAAAAGATGTTCAACAAACAAAGTGTCCAACCAGTCATTTTGACTGGTGCGGTCTTTCTAGTGTTAACGAATAGTTTCTGGTTGAAAACCTGTCAGGTGACCGCAAAAGAGTTTGTTTTGCTGGCCATTACGAAATTTTTCAAAATATCTCCCCATAAGCAGTCCATATATTTTGTGCACGATTTGACCACTGTATTTTGTTCATTTTACCGGTGGGCAGCTGTTGTACCTTGTAGATAGGAAGTCAGGCCTATTTATAAGTCAGCTAGACGAACCAGTCAGAAAAATTGACTTTTTTAGCACTTTCTCCGTTCATATTTTCGGATTGAGCTTGAAAAAACCTCTCACATTCCTCTAACATCATGGAATCAATGATCTTCACTTTTGTTCAAATTTTAGCTCAGAATTGGGTCTTCTATGACTTCTTAAACGATTAACCATGTGAACTTTGGTCGAATAGTTGATTTCTAGGTGATTTTGGGTCTCTCACTGGGGCTTTTCTGGATTTTCTTTATCCTGCACAAAAAGTTTTTTCAATGAACTTCAGTATTGGACGCTATCTCAGAAACCACTTGACAGATAGTTTCCAAATTTTGTACACGTACACTAGAGTGCCCCAAATGACCCAACATTTGAAAAAATATGTGCTGCAGGCTTAAATTGATCCTAGGCCTAGTACATGGTGCCAAATTTGGGCCAGATCGGAACACGGGAAGGGGTCGCTCAACGAGCCTAAAGTTTGTATGGGATTTTGAGACATTTTGTTCGGGAGGAACATGAAACTTCAGTTTTTCATGAATAAATTTGGTCCCCGTCGGCCGACTTTTTTTGAAAACGGTTTTTCTCAAAACTTTAACTATGAAAAATACGTCATCCGAAGACTGCATTTAGATTCGAGTTAAGATAAAAAAAGTTATTAAACTTCAAAAAATAGCTATCTTATTAAGGGTGATATTCACTATTAATGAGAGGCACAGTTTCGAACATTTTGACGTAGCATTAACAGTGATGAATATCACCCTGAAAAAAGTTACCCCATTTTTTAACTCTAATAACTTTTTTATCATAAGTCGAAATGCAATGCAGTCTTCGGATGAAATATTTGTCATAGTTTAGGCTTTGAGAAAAACCTTTTTCAAAAAAATCAAAGGGATCAAAGTTATTCATGGAAAACTGGATCCGATCTGGCCCAAATTTGGCATGAGACCTTGTACTAGGGATCAATTTAAGCCTGCAGCGCATAAGATTTCACAAGCTTGAAATTTCCCATACAAATTTGGAGCAGTCTAACGTACACATTACATTACAAAGTAGCTTAACTGAAAGTTTCTTCAATTTCCATCCATACATGCAAAAGTTATTCGCAAAACAAAGTGTTACTTTTTTTCGAGTACACTTCTTATATTTATAATTACAATTTTTCTTCCCATAAATATTCACCAGATATCGGTTGGGTTGATGATTCAATTCGAACTTTCTTCAGAGTGTCCTGTCTGTTTGTCTGTGGTTTCACTCTCGTTTCATACCAGTGAATAAGAAGAGGTCCTAGCAATTAGATAATGTTATCACTAGATTTTAAAATTGTTGAAAAGTCAGTACTAAAAACTATCAATTAAAAATCTCTTTGCATCAACACCTTTAAAATTGATCTGGTTATAAAATTTTACTCTTCCTTACCCTGCTGACCGCATCAATGCATTCCGGTTTGTTTCTTTTTTTTCGTCAGACAATCCGCAGAACAAGTCCGTTCCAAAAGTATTACAAAATAGCCTAGGATGCATTGTTTGGGTACTTGTTTGTTGATGTTTGTTCATCACTCGGGTTGGAAGTGATTCGCTTCTTCCATTTAGACTGTGATTTGACAGAGTGCCTTCCTCACGTGTGCTAGAAGATGTTTGTAAGCGAGCGAATCCGTTGTTACGCGACTAGTTCTACCGTCTGCATCTGACATGTCAAGGTAAAACAAACGAGAACGGTTCACCTGATTCGAGTTTATACTTTTGCAATTGGCAGACATGATATGAAAATTCTTCCTCGGAACAAAACTGAGTTTGGACACAAAAGTTGTTAGATTCTAAGTTATGTCATCCTTTTTTCCGTTAAAATCTATCTTGCTACCATATTTAGCGTTGATTCAAAACCCACGACTTGCTCGTAAGAGATGATGTTCCCATCAGTAGTGCAGTCAGTAGCATCTCGTTGTTGGAAATATACACTACACGCAAAGCGACCATTTTCGATGGCTTCGATCCGTGAGGCCCTCAAGCGACAGGGCCAACAACAAGTGGTCCGAAACGGATTTCCCGTTTGATCTGCTTTACGCTCAATTTCGCGATGTGGGGGTGGCCGTGGCAGTATAACTATGTATGTAGAAGAAGTTAAGAAGAAAGTACTCTCGCCGTTCATTCAGACCTCATGCAGTCCTGTGCGCAGAGTCTCGCTCGCCAATCGATGAAACCCTATGGCGTCAGACGGAGGTTGTCATCTGTGCCCAAATATGGAGCACCACGTTGTTGACTTCACGCCGCACTTCGTCGTACGAAACACACGGATCATTTATTTGGCTTTTACTGTTGCTTTTGCGGTTGACTTCTGCTGATGTGCTTGCGCGTTGATCGTCGATTGTAGCTTCATTCGTACCTAAACGGAGCTATCTGGAAAGAAGTGTGATTGCATAACGTCGAAGGTAATTGCATTGTAAGATGATGCACTTGAGACTGAAATGTATGTACTTATGTGAGGGATTTTGAACACCAGTTCATTTGGGATTAAGCTTTTTTTTTATTGAAAAAAAAGAGTTGAATTTTGATTCCCATAAGAAAATTATAGAGGGTAATTTAATTTAGTTCTACCTTGAGGTTATCATTGGAACATCAAATTATGATCCAGTTAACAATTTGCTTTAAAAAAATACTTTTCAATATTAATATGAAAGTTTTTTTTTATATTTTGTAGCGGCCCACCACACTCCCCCACACCAAAAGGCTCATTTGAGCCCCCTGGTAATGGACGCTACTGTTCTCAGCACGTCTGGCAGCAATTGAAAAAGAAAAATTAGTACGCGAGCAAATTCTACTCATGCTGAGAACACAAAAATTATTTAATTAATTGCGAGGAAATGTGATGAATATTATTTACACTAATTCACACTATGAATCTCAATGGAAAAAGTTTCCTTTGAAGAGATTCAAACAAACAAAGTTAAACTAATTAATGATTAATTTATAATTAATTACAATTATATATATTATAATTATATATATTATAATTATAATTAATAATTAGTAATTATACAATAAAACTATACTAAATTAAAAAAAAAAAAACTAACATTTGAAGCAAAAAATTAACGCTACAAAGTTATAAATCTTTACACTAAAAGCTAGCTTTGTTCGACTTGTTTAACGACTTATTTTTTCTTTAAACATTTGAAGCAGTTTGTTTTTGAATATGGATCGACGATTAGTTTCTTTCAGATCATTGGGTAAGTTATTATATTTGGTTGGTCCGATGAAAGAAATTCTTTTCTGTCCTAAAGTTGTTAATGACCGACAGCGTTGTAAATAATTTGAAAGACGAGTATTGTGTGTTCTTATTGCAGCTCTAAAGTTGGTATTTTGGATGGTATTTGATGAGTGCATATTGTCAAAAATATACATGATAGTCTGGAAGTCACAAAGGTCTACTAATGATAAGATGTTATGAGCACTGGAGGAGTAAATAAGTTTGGTTGGATGTATAATAGGGAGATTGTAAATATTTTTTAGACATCTGTTTTGCAAGGATTGCAGCTTTTGTAAATGTAATTGAGATGCTCGACCCCAAACTGAGATAAGGTAGTGTAAAATTGAATGGATAAAAGCGTAATAGAATTTCAACAAGACATGTTGAGGCACAAAACGTCGTAGTCTCCAGAGGACACCGCAAAGAGGAGAAATTCTTTTTTCTAGATTTTTTATATGGCAATTCCACGAAAGAGTACTATCCAAGTGAATACCTAAGTATTTGAAGTTTTTTACTTCTTCTATAACAAACTGGTTCATGTTAGGGTCTCTATATTGTGGTAAGACTTTCCTGGCCGAGCGAAATATCATATACTTTGTTTTTGTGTAGTTTAATGATAGCAAATAGCTGTTAAAATATGCGGATAGTAATTTTAAATCATGCTCCATGTTATCGACTATGACATTCGGAGATTTTCCTGTATGGAAAAGTGCTATGTCATCTGCGAAAAGCCTTGCTGTACCTAAAAGTGGAAGTTTACATAGATTATTAATATATAAAAGAAAGAGTAGGGTCCCTATATTGCTGCCTTGTGGGACGCCTACACCAATATTTCTGATTTCACTCTCTACTCCTTGTGAACAACTACATATTGTTTCCTATCCGAAAGATAACTGTGAATTATATCAATTGCTTTGCCCCTTATTCCATATTTATTTAATTTTTCCAGTAAGATGCCATGATTAAGCGTATCAAACGCCTTTTTCAGGTCCAAGAATAAAGCACCAACTTCTTTAATTATGGAATCCACAAGTTCAGAAATTGCAATAAGAGTATTTGAGCCTGCTCTAAACCCATATTGCATACTATATAAAACATTGTTACAATTGAGGTAATTGGTAATTCTATTTACTAGTAATTTCTCGAAAACTAACATCTTATGGATGGACCTGTTTGAGGATGGGAGTGAATAAAATGCTGTTATTTTTTAACACACTTACGGGAAAACTATCAGGCCCACAGCTTTTTTTGTTTTTAAGGGTAATAATGTCTGAGTTGACTTCATTTTCATCCGTTGGTTGCAAGAAAATTGTGTTCTGAACCTCGTTGATGTTGGACAAGACATCAAATTCAGTTTCAACGGGTATTTTCTTAGCAAGATCTGATCCAATCGAAGAAAAATATCTGTTAAATTTATTGCCAACAAGTTTTTTGTCTGTAATGAGTTCTTCACCTTCTGTGAGTGTCATTGGTGTCGATGATTTAGATTTACCCAAGAGTTGGTTGATGTTTTTCCAGAGTTTAGAGTGGGTAGTATCATTTAGTAATCTCTCAATAAAAAAAATCCGTTTACACGTTTTCTTTTTATGGTGCAGTTTTTTGTTGATGTGCACAAACATTTCTTTTAGATTGTTATCATTAGGATGTTTTTTACTCGTTTTAAACAATTATCTTTCAACTTAATCAGAGCCCATAGGTCAAAAGACATCCAAGGACAATATCTGCCTTTCAAGCTTATTTGCTTAGATACTGTTTTTGTACACTGCTTGAATATGCGATTGTATGTAGCTATTATTTCTTCAATGCTATTATTTACGTTATCTCCTGGGACGTACGATCTTAAATATTCCGAAAACAAATTATTAAGTTTAGTATGATCCGTGATATCTTCATTCAAGACCACTTTTTGTCTTTCCGATGACATTTCAAAAGTGTAAAGATTTGTGAATGATCACTTTTATCAGTAAGTATTGTGTAATTTTTTAGGCGTTCAATATCTTTTATTTTACATATTACATGGTCTAGAATGTTTTGACTTTTTGGCCTTGTTGGGTAAGAATTGGTACAAAGGAAACTAAAGGATTCCAGCAATGATTTATATTTACACACAATATTTTTATTGACTAGGTTAACAGGGACATTCAAATCACCGACAATAAGGCATGAATGTGTATCAGATGTGGATGAGAGAAGAGATTCTAACTGGTCACATAACAAGCTGAAAGAATAAGCGGGTGGTCTGTAAATTCCGTGGACGTCGACAAGTTGACCACATATGGATATTTCGACACTTATACTGTGATATCCGTCACAAGTAACATTGTTTTGAAATCTAAATCTTTATTGATAAACATAGCAAACCCACCATAAGCCAGGTCTCTGCACGAGAAATTTATTTATTTATTTATTTATTTATTTATTTCGTCAATCAGTTGTAGACTACGTTTACAATTTGCTCATACAAAAATTGTCTTAACCACTATTTTGTAAATGTCTTCTGTTTAACACTTTTCTTATTGCAGCTCTGGACATGGTTATGTCAATATGTACACAATATTGATTATAAGTTTTCATCATTTGGTTTACAGGTTTGTTGCTGGCGTACATGGTTCGTTGAGACTCTGCTTGAAATAAGTTTCTGGTTCTTAGTATGCGTGAGAGTGTGTAAAAGTTCAAATTTTCTAACAAGTATTCTGATTTTACACGTTGGGAGATAATATCGTTAACAAAGGAAATCATAGCAACGTCTCTTCGTTTTTCAAGCGTTTCAATATTGATTAACATGCATCGTGCTTCATATGATGGAAGAATTAAAGTGGAACTCCAGCCCAGCTTTCTTAGTGCAAACAGTAGAAATTGTTTTTGAACCGATTCTATTCTTGTAACATGAGTGGGCTGATACGGGCACCAAACTACACTACAATATTCGAGTATAGATCTTACATACGATATGAAAAGTGTTTTTATTGTATAAGGGTCCTTAAAGTGATAACAGAATCTTTTGATAAACCCTAACATACTGGAAGCTTTATTAATAATCGTGTTAAAATGATCAATAAAAGTTAGTTTGGTGTCCAGTATTACACCTAGGTCCCTAATTTTGTTACATCTTTCAATCTGCTGCTGCCCTAAAGTAAAATTAAAATCATGATGGTTCAGTTTTCTAGAGTAAGATATAATGTTGCACTTTTTAATATTAAGATCTAGCAGACTTTTTGCACACGAAATGTAAAAATATCAATATCATCCTGAAAATGCTGTAAATCTATTCTGTTACGTATCTCCATGTACAGTTTCATATCGTCGGCATAAATGAGTACTTTGACGCTATTTAATACTAAATTGACATCGTCAACAAAAATTATAAATAACAAGGGGCCCAAGTGAGATCCTTGTGGAACACCAGAAGTGACCTGTATTTCTGTCGAGATTTTTCCTTTAAAACGGACTACCTGCGTTCGATCCGACAAATATGACACGATCCATTTTAAAAGTGAAGTAAAAATATAAAACATTGATAAACCCCATTTTTGTTATTTTACTTTCATGATTGTACCACTGACCATACTGACTGGGCACTTGATTTCGTTTTCTGGATAATTTTTTCAACAGTACGCAATATCGATTCCAGAGTACGCATTGATCGATTTAAAGAAATGCTTTCCCAGTTAGGAAAAGCCACCCAACTTAAAAAAAACAGGCTATTTCTACGACAAAATCGGGCTAAACAGGTACATTTTTCCTACAGGGCATTTTTTGTCAAATTTTTCAGGTTCGCCACCTGCCGTCGGTATTGCGAACCTACAAAATCTGACAAAAAAAATCGACAGAAAATGTTTGAATTTTTGTTCTAAATTTTTGTTCATGTCAGTGTGATCAGTGATTGTTCTCTGAATCAGGAGAATAATTTGACATCGGTCAACCAGATAAAATGTGAAGATGGTCTATTTCGTATATGTTTGATTTGACTTTTCAAAAAAACTTCGAAGGAATAGTTTCACAGAAAGCCGCGTTAGATTTTGTGAGTCATTATAAAAAGAACATATAATTTTTGTCAAAAGTAAATTGTGTTTCGGGATCCTTAGAATAAAGCTTTTAGATAAGATTGTTCACACCTGAACTAAAGCGAAAGAAGTTTTGCATGTTGTTTGTTATCAATCACTGAAATAAGCTTCAGTGATTTTTTGGAAAAAAAATCACCATTTTTGAATACTCAGGAAGGACTTGAAAAAACTCGAAGCTGATATAAACATTGTTTACCCCTGTTATTTTTAAGTTAAGAAGATGCGTCGACATTTTTACTTTCTGGGAATTTCCATAGCTATTTTCAGTATAACGTAAAATATACTGTTTTGATTTGATAATTGTACTCGGCTTCTAATTATTTGCTAATTACATGCACACATTAGATACCTTTTTGATTCTAAGCTGATTGAAGTCAATTAAATAGAATTGTGTTTCGCTCAAAGTTAATTTTAAGTAATAAATATGTGAAAAATATTTCTTACCTTACGTTGTGCAGGTATTTTCGTTCGTAAAAATATACATCGGAACATCTAGTTTATAGTCTGTGGGTTTCGAAGTTATAACTTATAAGTCTCACAGGTTTCATTTACACCTAGTAGGTACCTATGAACTGACTATAACCATCAACTAGAAGGCATCAACTATCGGTTTTGTATCAGATAAAGGGTGGTGTTAATTAGGATCATTAACGCAAAACATCGTTTTCAACACTCAAATTTAAAGCATTCAGTCTTGTACCACTAAAAATTAAGCTTGATCAGTTATCTTAATTAGGAGGGTAGGTACTGAAAGTTCGATCAATATAGGGTTGTTGATTGACCCTTAAATCGACCTTTAATCTTACCGTTTTGCCGGTAATAAAGTGCGCGTTATTATTTTTGAACACGACACCTTCTTGCGATGACTGAGATTAGAGCTTTCATTTAAAGCTTTAAAAGATGGGCTTCAAATTTCACAAAGATTTCATTGTTTTTTTTTTAAATAAAAAATGTAAAAACATCCAAAGCAAATTGATTGATTCCAAAAACTCTTGAGTTTAAACTGAATTGATTCGCGCTTAATATAATTCTACTTCTCGCATAGTCATTCCCTAGATGGACGATGTAAACAAAAAAAAAAAACAAACTTTTTATTGAAGCGGGGAGATTGAAAGCCAGTAGTGGGTAAGAGCAAAAACATTAGCGCCATGCGTGTTGATTTTTTTTGTGGCTGATTTACGGTTCAACAGCTGACTTCAGGTGGAATGTTGAGGTTGATTGGTTCGTTTTTTTGCTGCAGTCGTGTTATTTTTTTTCTTCTAAAATCTAAGATTGGCTCCATAGATTAGGGTCAATACCATCTCGTCTGGGATCATAGAATGCACCTACCTAGTTGTGTTTTTACTTTCACCCAAAACAGTGTTCACGTGAGATGCAAGATTGCACATAATCTAGAAAACACACCCCTTAAGCAGCATCAGATTGTTCATAGTCAGGTGGGTTGCCCTCAATCGATAAGGTCACCCGTAGACTAGTAATTTTTGCCTATTTGGAAAAGCGTTCACTTCTGGCTGGGTCGAACTGGGTTGATGGAAGTTTTGTAACCTAAACCGTTACTTCTACGATATTAATTAGGTTAGAACGAGGTTCAAGGCTCGAAGAAAAATTAGATTAATCGTATTACAGGGTTTTGCTTTCAATATTTATGTCGTGTAATTTTGAAATTCAAATAACTTGCTTAACTAAAGGGTGATACGGTCAAAATTTGGGATACGGTCAAAATTTGGTCAAGGGAAAACGCGTGTAATCGGTGAAATCGTTTATTCAAAAAATCAAATTAAATTTCTTTTTCAAGTTTAATTAGTATAAAATTCAGGAAAAATATTCAGTTAGGCTTCCGCTTTTCCTAATCCGAATTGCCGGGCCTTACGCTTAACCCCTGTCATCAGATTTTGTACAGCCACCTTGTCCACCTTCTTCGCCGCAGAAAGCCAGTTTGCCTTGAACTGCTGCTCGTCCTTAGCAGTTTTTTTTGGTCTTCTTTAGGTTCAGCTTGACAATTGCCCAGTATTCTTGTTCAGGGTTCTTGTCCTTGGGAACCACCTGCACGTTGTTGGCGGCGTACCACTCCATGGCCTTTTTACCGTAATGGCAAGATGAGAAATCCGGCCAAAACAGTACGGAACAACCGTGTTTCTTCAGGAAAGGCAGCATACGTTTATTCAAACACTCTTTCACGTAAATTTCTTAGTTGACAATCTCGGAAGCTATGAAAATGCTTTCAAGCCACAGGTACAGATGGCTTGCCAAACCAGATATTTCTTCGCGAACTTTGACAGTTTCATGTGCTTGAAAATATCTGCTACCTTTACCCTTCCTTTCGCCGTATAACACTCCTGTCCCGGAAGCTGCTTGTAGTCTGCTTTGACGTAGGTTTCGTCGTCCATTACCACGTAGTCAAACTTCGTCAGCATCGTCGTGTACAGCCTCCGGGATCGCGCTTTGACCGTCGTATTTTGTTTATCATCGCGATTTGGAGTCACTACCTTCTTGTAAGTCGATAGTCCGGCTCGTTTTTTGGCTCGATGCACGGTTGTAGACGATACACCCAGCTTATTTGCGGCATCCCGAAGAGAGAGGTTAGGGTATCGCTTGAAACTACCGGCAACTCTCTTTGTCGTCTCAGCGGCTTCCGGTTTTCGATTTCCCCCCGATCCAGACTTCCTGGCTGTCGAAAAACGTTCTCGCGATGCGCGAGCAAAATTTGATACTCTGCTCTTCTTCCTTGGACGGCATTTTGACAACTGAAGAGTGAATTCCAAAACCAAAGTAGGAGCAACATTCTTCAAAATGAGGGGTGTTCAGGATTTTTAAATGCAAAATTGAAAGAAATACGTCAAGTTGATATTGAACAAATTTTGACCGTATCACCCTTCAAAGCGTAGGTTATGTTTAAGGAATCTACCTTTGAAAAAAAATGATACAATGAACACTTTTAACATGTAAAAACCCTTATCAATTGTTTTCCACATACGGGAGTAGGTATTGCCCTTTTAAGTATGTTTTTAAAGTAAACGCTGTAGGCTTCTTAATTTACGACAGGATTGGTTAAACCATTTTCTAACATTTAGCGTTCGATTCAATCTCTAGTCTCATGAAATGAATAAAAGTATATTTTGACTACCTGTCAATACTCAGATCAACATATAGATAACTAGTTTATCCGTGCATTTGGTCAAAACACAAATTTGTACGTTCTTGCACTCAGGCAGTCTGAAGGTCGCCAGGGAGATTTCCACAGAGTTCGTATTTTTTATTAATTGCTCTCAAAAAGCTGCTGGGGGTCTCCATGTTGCAATACCGTTAGTTCGGTATAAATTTGAACTTCAAACTTCTGCACAGCGGATTAGTCGCAAATCGGCAATATTAAGAGAGAAAAAATGCTTCAAACCGGCCTACTGCAGCAAAACACCAATTGCCGATTCGAAGCAGTAAAATTAGCAGTTCTAACCGATCAACGGTTAAAAGCCCCCGAGGGAAATGGCGCTTCGGGGCAAATCTTTCAAAAATAAAACATAAATAAACATGAATAAACGCATGTGTGAGAAATGTGGCTCTGCACAGGTGGTGCGTGATCGTTTGGGAGTGTTTGAATAAAAAAAACTGAATGAAATAAAAACATTGAGCAGAGCATGTCGGTACAGATTGCTTCACATGCATGCACAAAATGGTTTAAGCTTTAGTACCCTACCTCAGGTTTGTTGAGTAGTTAGCATTTGTACTTAGGCCTTTGAATGGGTGCAGCAGCTGGGTGAACCAATTTTCCACAGCAGGTTTACTGCCCGACTGAGCTTGTTGGAGCTTTGTTTCACTAATGATATTAATTATTGCAATTGCTGTCGTTTGTGATACGAACTGGATTTTGCAATGCTCGATTTGTTACCCAAAGAATGACATATTTTTGGTGGTAATTGGGAAAAAGAAAACAAACCTAATATAACACACTTTGAAGTAGATATTAGAAGCTTTCAATCTAAAATGGAAATATACCTTAATTTCAGCTTTGAAAAAGTTCGATGGGTTTATTTGAAGATATTAATTTTTGCAGATAAAACGTTATCGGATATAAAAAAAATGTGTTGAAATATTTTTAGCTTTGGCAATATCTTTTTTTTTATCATTTTGGGAAAATAAGTCGTTTTTGTCGTGTGCCGGGATAAGGATGAAAAGGTGATGAAAAGGTGGAAGCAGCACTTCGATGAACACCTGAACGGCGCACATGCAGGAGATCAAGACGGTAGGGGAAGGTACATCGCCGGCGTAGCCAACGACGAAGAGGAGCCAATCCCAACGATGAGTGAAGTTAAGGAAGCCATTCGCCAGCTGAATAGAAACAAGTCGGCTGGGAATGATAGCATCACAGCTGAACTCATCAAAATGGGCCCGGACAGGTTGGCCGATTGCCTACACCGGTTGATAATCCGGATCTGGGACATAGAACAGCTACCGGAGGAGTGGAAGGAGGGGGTAATATGCCACATCTACAAGAAGGGCGACAAATTGGACTGTGAGAACTACCGAGCGATCACTGTCCTCAATGCCGCCTACAAAGTGTTGTCCCGAATCCTACTCCGCCGCCTAACGCCACAAGCGAACAGATTCGTGGGAAGTCATCAGACCGGCTTTATGGAGGGACGGTCAACGACGGACCAGATATTCACATTACTGCAAATCCTCCAAAAATGCCGGGAACACCATGTCGCATACGACACGATCGACCGTATCGAGCTATGGAAAATCATGGACGAGAACGGCTTTTCCGGGAAGCTGATCAGACTGATCAAGGCGACGATGGATGGAACGCAGTGCTGTGTGCGGATTTCGGGTGAATTGTCGAGTTCATTCGAATCGCGCAGGGGGCTTCGACAAGGTGATGGTCTATCCTGCATGATGTTCAACGTGGCGCTAGAAGGTGTTATTCGACGAGCGGTGGGCGAAATGCGGGGCACGATTTTCAACAGATCCAGTCAACTTATCTGCTTTGCCGATGACATTGATATAGTCGGCAGATCATCTGCGGCGGTGGAGGAGATCTATCGCAAACTGAAACGCGAAGCAGGAAGGATTGGGTTGATGATTAATACGTCCAAGACGAAGTACATGCTGGCCTGCGGATCCGAGACCGACCGGACCCGCTTGTCCAGTAATAACAAGGTCACGATCGACGGCGACGAGCTGGAGATAGTCGAAGACTTTGTCTATCTGTATACGACGCTTATTAGACCGGTTGTTCTCTACGGGCACGAGACATGGATATTGCTCGAGGAGGACCTGCGTACACTCGGAGTATTCGAGCGACGAGTGTTAAGAACCATCATTGGTGGCGTACAGGAGAACGGAATGTGGAGGCGAAGGATGAACCACGAGGGGCGCAACGAGCGAGGTGGTTAGACCAAGTGGAGCGTGATCTGGCGAACGTGGGATGCCCGAGAAATTGGAGAACGGTTGCCATGGATCAAGTGAATTTTAGGAATTATCTTCGTCAAGTTATGTCGTAAGACGGAATACTATGTAAATAAAAATAAAATAAAATAAATAATAAGTCGTTTTTGTCATTGTTGTTATTTTTTCATATTTGACATTTTGTAATTTTTGTATTTTTTTGTAATTTTTGTAATTTTTGTAATATTTGCAATTTTTGTAATTTTTGTAATATTTGTAATATTTATAATTTTTGTAAATTTGGACATTTTTGAAACTTTTGTAATTTTTGTAGTTTTTGAATATTTTTTTTAAATTATTGAATTTTTCATAATTTTTGTAATTTTTGCAATTTTTGAAATTTTTATAATTTCTGAAATTTTTGTAATTTTTGTAATTTTTGTAATTTTTGTAATTTTTAATTTTTGTAATTTTTGTAATTTTTGCAATTTTTGTTATTTTTGTAATTTTTGAAATTATTGTAATTTTTGTAACTTTTGTTGTTTTTGTTATTTATGTTTTTTTTTTTTGTAATTTTTGTATTTGAAGTATTTTTTGTAGTTTTTGTAATTTTTGTTTTTTTTTTGTTATCGTTATAATTATTTTATTTTTGTATTTTTTGTTATTTTTGTAATTTTTTAAATTTTTATTTTTTTTGTGATTTTTGCAATTTTTGTAATTTTAGTTTTTTCTGTAATTTTTGTATTTTTTGCAATTTTTGTACTTTGTAATTTTTGTATTTTTTGGAATTTTTGTAATTTAAATAATTTTCGTAATTTTTGTAATTTTTTCTAATTTATTTTAATCTTTGTAATTTTTGTAAATTTTGTTATTTTTGTTATTTTTGTCTTTTGTATTTTTTTTTGTCTTTTTTGCCTTTTATGTCTTTTATGTCTTTTATGTCTTTTATGTCTTTTATGTCTTTTATGTCTTTTATGTCTTTTATGTCTTTTATGTCTTTTATGTCTTTTATGTCTTTTATGTCTTTTATGTCTTTTATGTCTTTTATGTCTTTTATGTCTTTTATGTCTTTTATGTCTTTTATGTCTTTTATGTCTTTTATGTCTTTTATGTCTTTTATGTCTTTTATGTCTTTTATGTCTTTTATGTCTTTTATGTCTTTTATGTCTTTTATGTCTTTTATGTCTTTTATGTCTTTTATGTCTTTTATGTCTTTTATGTCTTTTATGTCTTTTATGTCTTTTATGTCTTTTATGTCTTTTATGTCTTTTATGTCTTTTATGTCTTTTATGTCTTTTATGTCTTTTATGTCTTTTATGTCTTTTATGTCTTTTATGTCTTTTATGTCTTTTATGTCTTTTATGTCTTTTATGTCTTTTATGTCTTTTATGTCTTTTATGTCTTTTATGTCTTTTATGTCTTTTATGTCTTTTATGTCTTTTATGTCTTTTATGTCTTTTATGTCTTTTATGTCTTTTATGTCTTTTATGTCTTTTATGTCTTTTATGTCTTTTATGTCTTTTATGTCTTTTATGTCTTTTATGTCTTTTATGTCTTTTATGTCTTTTATGTCTTTTATGTCTTTTATGTCTTTTATGTCTTTTATGTCTTTTATGTCTTTTATGTCTTTTATGTCTTTTATGTCTTTTATGTCTTTTATGTCTTTTATGTCTTTTATGTCTTTTATGTCTTTTATGTCTTTTATGTCTTTTATGTCTTTTATGTCTTTTATGTCTTTTATGTCTTTTATGTCTTTTATGTCTTTTATGTCTTTTATGTCTTTTATGTCTTTTATGTCTTTTATGTCTTTTATGTCTTTTATGTCTTTTATGTCTTTTATGTCTTTTATGTCTTTTATGTCTTTTATGTATTTTATGTCTTTTATGTCTTTTATGTCTTTTATGTCTTTTATGTCTTTTATGTCTTTTATGTCTTTTATGTCTTTTATGTCTTTTATGTCTTTTATGTCTTTTATGTCTTTTATGTCTTTTATGTCTTTTATGTCTTTTATGTCTTTTATGTCTTTTATGTCTTTTATGTCTTTTATGTCTTTTATGTCTTTTATGTCTTTTATGTCTTTTATGTCTTTTATGTCTTTTATGTCTTTTATGTCTTTTTTGCCTTGTCTGTCTTTTTTGTCTTTTTTGTCTTTTTTGTCTTTTTTGTCTTTTTTGTCTTTTTTGTCTTTTTTGTCTTTTTTGTCTTTTTTGTCTTTTTGTCTTTTTTGTCTTTTTTGTCTTTTTTGTCTTTTTTGTCTTTTTTGTCTTTTTTGTCTTTTTTGTCTTTTTTGTCTTTTTTGTCTTTTTTGTCTTTTTTGTCTTTTTTGTCTTTTTTGTCAAAATCAATACTGATGTTATGAAATCGCTTGGTACATCTTTGTACCTGAAAATGATCACATTTTCATATGTGATGAAAGAAATTAGAGAAACATGAACTATCAAAGAACGAAAGAACATAAGCCGTAAATATCATGAAAATTTCGAAAAAGATACAACGGCTCACCGACAGGACTCGAACCTGCAATCTCCGCTTCGGTACAACGGCGCGTTAGCCAATTCCACCACGGTGAACGTGATGGAACCGGCGAACACGAGCAATCGAGCTCTGCCGATCAACTGCTGGACCTTCTATCGAAACACCATGTATATCCCGCATGTGATCTTTCCCTCTATTGATCTCTCTTGTTTCTCTAACCCCACCCATCGACTCGGGATTTTTAGCCGAGCGAGCACATGGTCGATTGCGATTGCGATTGCGAGTCGATGGGTGGGGTTTCGATAGAAGGTCCAGCAGTTGATCGGCAGAGCTCGATTGCTCGTGTTCGCCGGTTCCATCACGTTCACCGTGGTGGAATTGGCTAACGCGCCGTTGTACCGAAGCGGAGATTGCAGGTTCGAGTCCTGTCGGTGAGCCGTTGTATCTTTTTCGAAATTTTCATGATATTTACGGCTTATGTTCTTTCGTTCTTTGATAGTTCATGTTTTTCTAATTTCTTTCATCACATATGAAAATGTGGTCTTTTTTGTCTTTTTTGTCTTTTTTGTCTTTTTTGTCTTTTTTGTCTTTTTTGTCTTTTTTGTCTTTTTTGTCTTTTTAGTCTTTTTAGTCTTTTTTGTCTTTTTTTGTCTTTTTTGTCTTTTTTGTCTTTTTTGTCTTTTTTGTCTTTTTTGTCTTTTTTGTCTTTTTTGTCTTTTTTGTCTTTTTTGTCTTTTTTGTCTTTTTTGTCTTTTTTGTCTTTTTTGTCTTTTTTGTCTTTTTTGTCTTTTTTGTCTTTTTTGTCTTTTTTGTCTTTTTTGTCTTTTTTGTCTTTTTTGTCTTTTTTGTCTTTTTTGTCTTTTTTGTCTTTTTTGTCTTTTTTGTCTTTTTTGTCTTTTTTGTCTTTTTTGTCTTTTTTGTCTTTTTTGTCTATTTTGTCTTTTTTGTCTTTTTTGTCTTTTTTGTCTTTTTTGTCTTTTTTGTCTTTTTTGTCTTTTTTGTCTTTTTTGTCTTTTTTGTCTTTTTTGTCTTTTTTGTCTTTTTTGTCTTTTTTGTCTTTTTTGTCTTTTTTGTCTTTTTTGTCTTTTTTGTCTTTTTTGTCTTTTTTGTCTTTTTTGTCTTTTTTGTCTTTTTTGTCTTTTTTGTCTTTTTTGTCTTTTTTGTCTTTTTTGTCTTTTTTGTCTTTTTTGTCTTTTTTGTCTTTTTTGTCTTTTTTGTCTTTTTTGTCTTTTTTGTCTTTTTTGTCTTTTTTGTCTTTTTTGTCTTTTTTGTCTTTTTTGTCTTTTTTGTCTTTTTTGTCTTTTTTGTCTTTTTTGTCTTTTTTGTCTTTTTTGTCTTTTTTGTCTTTTTTGTCTTTTTTGTCTTTTTTGTCTTTTTTGTCTTTTTTGTCTTTTTTGTCTTTTTTGTCTTTTTTGTCTTTTTTGTCTTTTTTGTCTTTTTTGTCTTTTTTGTCTTTTTTGTCTTTTTTGTCTTTTTTGTCTTTTTTGTCTTTTTTGTCTTTTTTGTCTTTTTTGTCTTTTTTGTCTTTTTTGTCTTTTTTGTCTTTTTTGTCTTTTTTGTCTTTTTTGTCTTTTTTGTCTTTTTTGTCTTTTTTGTCTTTTTTGTCTTTTTTGTCTTTTTTGTCTTTTTTGTCTTTTTTGTCTTTTTTGTCTTTTTTGTCTTTTTTGTCTTTTTTGTCTTTTTTGTCTTTTTTGTCTTTTTTGTCTTTTTTGTCTTTTTTGTCTTTTTTGTCTTTTTTGTCTTTTTTGTCTTTTTTGTCTTTTTTGTCTTTTTTGTCTTTTTTGTCTTTTTTGTCTTTTTTGTCTTTTTTGTCTTTTTTGTCTTTTTTGTCTTTTTTGTCTTTTTTGTCTTTTTTGTCTTTTTTGTCTTTTTTGTCTTTTTTGTCTTTTTTGTCTTTTTTTGTCTTTTTTGTCTTTTTTGTCTTTTTTGTCTTTTTTGTCTTTTTTGTCTTTTTTGTCTTTTTTGTCTTTTTTGTCTTTTTTGTCTTTTTTGTCTTTTTTGTCTTTTTTGTCTTTTTTGTCTTTTTTGTCTTTTTTGTCTTTTTTGTCTTTTTTGTCTTTTTTGTCTTTTTTGTCTTTTTTGTCTTTTTTGTCTTTTTTGTCTTTTTTGTCTTTTTTGTCTTTTTTGTCTTTTTTGTCTTTTTTGTCTTTTTTGTCTTTTTTGTCTTTTTTGTCTTTTTAGTCTTTTTTGTCTTTTTTGTCTTTTTTGTCTTTTTTGTCTTTTTTGTCTTTTTTGTCTTTTTTGTCTTTTTTGTCTTTTTTGTCTTTTTTGTCTTTTTTGTCTTTTTTGTCTTTTTTGTCTTTTTTGTCTTTTTTGTCTTTTTTGTCTTTTTTGTCTTTTTTGTCTTTTTTGTCTTTTTTGTCTTTTTTGTCTTTTTAGTCTTTTTTGTCTTTTTTGTCTTTTTTGTCTTTTTTGTCTTTTTTGTCTTTTTTGTCTTTTTTGTCTTTTTTGTCTTTTTTCTCTTTTTTGTCTTTTTTGTCTTTTTTGTCTTTTTTGTCTTTTTTGTCTTTTTTGTCTTATTTGTCTTTTTTGTCTTTTTTGTCTTTTTTGTCTTTTTTGTCTTTTTGTCTTTTTTGTCTTTTTTGTCTTTTTTGTCTTTTTTGTCTTTTTTGTCTTTTTTGTCTTTTTTGTCTTTTTTGTCTTTTTTGTCTTTTTTGTCTTTTTTGTCTTTTTTGTCTTTTTTGTCTTTTTTGTCTTTTTTGTCTTTTTTGTCTTTTTTGTCTTTTTTGTCTTTTTTGTCTTTTTTGTCTTTTTTGTCTTTTTTGTCTTTTTTGTCTTTTTTGTCTTTTTTGTCTTTTTTGTCTTTTTTGTCTTTTTTGTCTTTTTTGTCTTTTTTGTCTTTTTTGTCTTTTTTGTCTTTTTTGTCTTTTTTGTCTTTTTTGTCTTTTTTGTCTTTTTTGTCTTTTTTGTCTTTTTTGTCTTTTTTGTCTTTTTTGTCTTTTTTGTCTTTTTTGTCTTTTTTGTCTTTTTTGTCTTTTTTGTCTTTTTTGTCTTTTTTGTCTTTTTTGTCTTTTTTGTCTTTTTTGTCTTTTTTGTCTTTTTTGTCTTTTTTGTCTTTTTTGTCTTTTTTGTCTTTTTTGTCTTTTTTGTCTTTTTTGTTTTTTTGTCTTTTTTGTCATTTTTTTTGTTTTTTTTTTGTCATATTTTTGTCATCTCTGTCATATTTTTGTAATTTTTCTTAATGTCTGTAATTTTTGTAATTTTTCTGTGTTTGTTTTTTTTTTCTCTCGGATTAAAACAAACGACCGGAAAAAATAGGTTTTGCTAAATTTTTTTTTTATTTTCATGAAAAAAATTCTGTTATAGAAGCAGTTGGAGCAGATTGGAGAAAATAAAAACATTCAGATGTACCTCAATGAGCTTAAATCTATTTAACAAAATGTAGTTTAACTGCTGCTTTCAAAAGATTCGTCTTGTTATCTGGATGAACCGAAATGAAAGAAATCATTGTCTGAGTCTGATATGCAAGTTTTATGTTCACTCATTTTATAAGAAAATTCGTGTCACTTTTATTGCTTCAGACATTTATCATAGCAATAAAAGTGACTCTATAAACTTTGAGGCCTCAAGCAGTCTTCCACTTTTCGTTTGCCATCTAAACATCCCTTGCAATATCATTTGGAGCATTTGTTGCAGTTCGATAGCTACGTTGAATTGTTTTTTTTTCGTTGTTGTTGTCTCGATCGTTTAGAGGATAAACTAGATGACGGTACTTGGGTCTAAAAGGGGTGCACCATTTTTTTTCAAATTCATTTCCCCCGGAGCACTTTTTGCACCATACCACACTTGTAGATATTTGGTGCGCTTTTTTGGACTCCATCAGATATTGAATTGCGTTTTGCTTATTTGACCTACTTTAAAAGTTTAGCATGGAGGGGGAGCTTTTATGCTTCGTCTTTAGGTCGGTACCTGTCGCATGGTTTTGTGGGTGAAGTTCAAACTTGTTTCCACTTCTTCGTCTTCGAACTTTATATTGTGAATGAACGGATCGTGCCTAAGGTAATTCGAAATGGATCTTGAAGGGGTAACTGAACTTGAACGTTGATCCGTCTGAGTGAAGTGATTTATAGCGCACGATGGAATTAGCTGCAAAAAAGGCACACGTTCACACATGATGACCACATTTTCGGTCAATGTCAGACAGGAGAAAGCCCTGAATTATTATTAGTCATAGGAACGCCTTTTTATGGTCTTGAAAATATTGCAGTTCAATTATGAAAATTACTCGGAAAGCTTTGGTTACCAGGAATGACACCAAATAACTTTTACTTCTATGAGAAAACAAATGATCATAAATATTATTGAAAATGCACAAAAGCCAACCTTTAGAAACTCTTTAAAACTTTTATTATGTTATAAAATATGTTTTCTAGCTGAAGTTCAACATATTATATGGGTTTCTTTGGAATAGTTTTATGTTTATGTTTATTGATCACTTACTTCGTCAACTTAATATCATACACACTACTTAATCTTATATTTCTATCTTAGTAAATTTGAACTTTAAAGTTTGTATGGGAAAATTGAATATTTTGTACTGAAAAATCAACATCATTTTTGTTTCTTCTGTGGAACCGAGTCAGCTGATAGTTTTTGTGTCAATTTATAAATTTCTTAAAGGAAAATTTCCCTTAAAAAATTATAAATTGGCACAAAAACCATTCCACAGAAGAAACAAAAATGATGTTGATTTTTCAGTACAAAATGTTCAATTTTCCCATACAAACTTTAAAGTTCAAATTTACTCTTGTAAACGTTACTTAATAATTTTGAAAAATTAACGGATTAGATTTGAACCAAGACGAAGCTTTGAGTTTGAGAAATTTATAAATGACCCCAAATCGACTCAGTTTGTTGTACCGTGCCCAACCCCCTAGGAGAATTAACTTGTGGAGGGTTTGTAAAATCCAAAAATCAAAACCATTATCTTTAAATTCAAGCATAATTTTCAATAAAAATCCTTACTTCATCAGTCTTTTTTTCAAAATCATCTGTACTTTATTCCTAAACATTCCCCGTTTTGGTTCATGAACTGAGCAACTTCATTTTGAATTTGTTCACTTTCTTTGTCCGGACTGGGGCTCTGATTCTTTTTAAAATACACTTTACTGACGAAAATTTTCGTAAAGCATCATTTTCATCGAAGACTTAACGGTCAGAATGAGCCTTTCCATGCAATGTGAGTAGTGCTTAATGATGAATTCAGAAGAATTCAATTTAAATTTGATCCCGGGAAGTTTTTGAACCGCTTACGAACTACAATGTTAAGATGATATCGTTTTGTTTTTTCCTAGAACTTGATCTTAGTGTTACTTGTGTATCTTATCAACTTTTAGTGTTATTCAAAATCCCTTGAACAGTTCACTTCCATCTGTACCGTTGAGCCGTCAACACGTACGCCGGAGCATCGTATCGTTCCTGTGTACCTGCAGGAACATTTTTACATTATTTATTTTTTCCTTACCTGTATTTCAATCAGCACTTTTCAGTGCTAAAATTATTTTCATTTTCTTTTATTCATATTTTCTCTTTTCTTTCCAGCATGGGGAAGTCTTCGGCCGGCTCAAGGGCCGGAAGAAAACGGATTGCTGAACCTAATCCAGGGCCATCTGCCAAAAAAGTTGAAATTTACAATTCATTCGATGTCCTTCATAACATCGGTGATGAGGAAATATTGATATTTAATTCTGATAAGAGTACTAAGAAACCTTCTTCTTCTTCTTATACTCTTAAAAACGAAAAGATTCCACCAATAACGGTCACGATTCCTGACTTCAATGCCTTTCGAAAAGAAATCGTCACTTCCGTCAAGGATGTGAAGATTTCTTTTCAGATCGGTCGAAGGGGAACTGCTCGTATATTGGCGGAATCTTTTAATGATTTTCAAAAAATTTTAAATTATTTGAATAATAAAAAACACCAATTTTTTACGTACGACACTAGAGGTGATCGTCCTTTTAAAGTTGTACTTCGTGGTCTCACCGGCGATCAGACACCGGATGAGATCACAAATGAATTAAATTCTTTGTTAGGTTTTTCTCCAATTCAAGTAATTCAAATGAGGAAAAGAACCAACACGAATAATACCAGTAGTGTTGGTCCTGAACTTTATTTGATCCATTTTAACACTAGAAGGACCGGCAAATTGAATATACCTATTCGGACCGTGACCAGTCAAAATGACTGGTAAAGGGGAAATTTTTTATATCATAATATTTTTAACTTTTTTCTTTTGAAATTGTTTTGTTATTTATTCGATATCATTTTTGTTATAAAATGGAAATATTTTTCCACCATGGGTGCACGGAATCACCTCAATTTGGCAGAGTTGACGAATGCGTGTATGTCATAAAATGAATATTTCAAATAATTATCAAAAAATCAAAACACATTATCAATCTAATTGTAAAATCATGTTAGATGGCTATGGGTATTGCCTATGGGTGCACGGTTTCACTTCAGTTTTGTTTTAGCAGGTATTTTATAGCATCCATCGCTCTGAAAATTTTTAACACATTGCCTATAAATTATACCTGATATTGTAGGTTTTGAAGCATATTTTTTCTATAAGTAGAGCAATTTACCATGGGTGCACGGATTCACCGCTATTCATCCAAAATCAATTTTTTTACATGCTTAAGGTAAAGAATAAAGACTTTTATAGATTCAAATAAAAATTTGTGTTATATACATGGTTTTTCACTATGAGTGTACGGATTCACCGCGATTTAATCAAATATTGGAAAAATATTGGAAAAAGCTATTTTACAAATCTTAACCAAACCAAAGTCGAAACCATGTCTTTCATGTTCAGACATAATGATTTAAATAACGATTTTTATTTAAAGTTCCGTTTTTTCAATCCTGGAAAATAAATATTTCAATTTCATCCTGAAATAATAAATTTATTTATTTATTATTACAAAACAGGTTTTTGCAATCGTACATTTATCTGATAAGATCTGATCAACATCCAAGAAATTGGAAAACGGTTACCATGGACCGAGTGAGTTTTAGGGATTATATGCATCAAGTTATGTCGCGCGACGGAAAACAATGAAAATAAAAATAAAGAATCAACATTGTCAAATGTACACGTTGATTTGTTTTTCCTTAAACGTTTTTTGATTGACAAATATTGCATTTCAAATACCAATCATATCAAACTCAAAAATATGTTGTGTTCTGAAGCAAGTTGAAAACTATTTCACTCTATATAATATACAACGGCGAATTTGCAGCCATTCCGTGCACCCATGTTGGAATATCCGCATACGATGTGGTCTATCAGATAGGCTGGCGCGAGTCTGGTCTAGGTATGCCAGGCGTACTGGGATCGATTCCTTGTATCGGCAAGAAAATTCTTGGGTTCAAACCCCATAAGTTGCCGACAGGTAAAATGTGTTTCCTCTTAAAATAAGAATGTTCAATCAGTTGCCAGCTGGCCAGGTATATACACGGGTGCCGGAATACCTGTAAGTACGTCTCGGTGGTCGAGTGGTTAGCGTGGTAAGACGGTAATCGCTAGGTCCACTGATGGCATGGGTTCGATTCCCATCTCGGTACTGGATGTTAAATGTTAATCTTAAGTTGTCCACGTCATTTATTCAGTCTGTAAAGCCTAAATCGGCTAAGACGGTGTATGTCTTTTTAAAGTGAACTTCCATTGGAAATTTGTCGAGCCTAATAATCTAAGAATGCATGTGAATACATACTTGGGCATAAACTGCGGTGAATCCGTGCACCCATGGTGGATAACCAACATATAAGAATATATCGTGCACCCATGTTGAAATATCATTTAAATTATTCAGTTTCATAGCTGATGTCTTCAAATTTGAATAAATAAGCACTCAATTCATAATAATTTTACTCATTCTAGTTTAGTATAAAACATATTTATCACCTAAAACTACTCGATTACTCGAATGGACATGTGCTAAATCTAACATAACTTTTACAAATCTTAATGAAATTCCGCCAAATTTTGACAGAAAGTTCGATTATAGTTGAGCACCAAAACAGACCAAAAACATTGGGAGTCAAGTGCTTGGAGCGCCACACAGTGGCCAATCCAAGAACTATTTCTTCAAATCTTCACGACTTCGCATCGGAAATCAATAATTTCATAACGAATGACACACTTCTGCCCACCATAAATCAACTAGGACTCATTGTCTTGAATGTAGCTTGCAAATGAAACCAAAAGCAAGCGAAAAAAATTTATCTTGTTTGAGTTTTAGGGTTGTGAATTTTACCAGTCATTTTGACTGATCACGGTCCGAGTGTCCATGGCGAAATTTTTCTCGCTTACTAAAAGAGCTAGTGAAATAAAAAATACACAGTTTTGTAGAGATTCAAAATTCATGAAAAGTCGTATTTTTTGCGAATTTTTAAAGCGAAGTATGCAAAAGATATTCAACAAACAAAGTGTCCAACCAGTCATTTTGACTGGTGCGGTCTTTCTAGTGTTTAAAAAGGATCAGGTTAATAATTTGAAAATTTTGGAAAAGGCTCGTCTTATGTTTCATTGTCGAGTAAAATTTGAACCTTTTCGTAAATCCCATACCAATTTTTTACAAAATATTACGCAATGTCGTCGTTGTCAAGCTTTTTGTCATGGCACTAAAAATTGTAGAATGAATGCCAGATGCATGTTTTGCGGCCCATTCGATCATGAAAAATCTAAATGCCTTTTTGGTGGTGATAAGCCAAAAACAGATTTTTTTAAGTGTGCGAATTGCGCAGGTAATCATTCCTCGAATTCTCTAGATTGTCCCGTTAGGGCAAAAATTGTTGCTTTTAGGAAAAACCCCAAAGTTTCCAGAAAAGTTTCTTCTCCTCCTTCCTCTTTTTCGTCTACACACGTCAGACCGGCAAACAACCTGCCTGTTCGCAGTCAGCCTCGGCCTACATTGGAATCACGGCTGGGTAATACCCGAAGTGATTTTAATGTTACCTGGGCTGATTCTGCGCCACAGACTCGTTGTTTATCGTTCTCAGAGGTGGTTGAAAATGGGTTGCCCTCTTCAGGTTTAACTAATAAAAATGGGAAAAAACCAAGTCTCAATGTTCATGGGAAGGCTTGGGAAAATCCCCGAAATTCAAATACTTTTTCTTCTCCTTCCTCTTCTGATTCTAACAATTTTGTTGATTTGGGTGAGATTACTGAGGAAAAATTAAAATTTTGGCATCAAAATTTAATGGAAATGATGCAACTTATGTTGAAAGCAAATTCAATGTTTGAAGCTTTCCAAACTTCTTTTAATTATGCTAACAAAATTATTATGACTTTACGATTCCCTCATGGATCCAAATAGATGTTTAAATATTATGAATTGGAACGCTAGATCTTTGCTGGCTAACCAAGGCGAGTTCTTTTTATTTTTGAAAACTCAAAACATACATATTGCTGCCATCACTGAAACTTTTTTAAAGCCAGACAATAACTTGAAAAGCAATGCTTTCTTTAAAATTTTACGAAATGATCGACTTGATCGACAAGGTGGGGGTGTAGCTATTGTCATCAATAGTCGTCTCAAATTTAGACTTCTTCCTTCTTTCAATACAAAAGTCTTAGAAACAATTGGAATTGAATTAGAAACTTCTATGGGGAAAATTATAATTGTTGCCGCATATTTGCCTTTTCAATGTAGTGGTGAACAGAAAAATTTTTTGAAGGGAGATTTACAAAAACTCACCAGAAATAAATCTAAATATTTTATTAATGCAAAACAGCGATCTTGGAATAATATTTCATCAAATTCAAATGGGAATATTTTGTTTAATGACTGCTCTGCAGGTTATTATACTGTTGAATATCCTAATGGGCATACTTGTTTTTCTTCAATTAGAAATCCCTCCACAATTGATTTGGTTCTAACGGATTTAGGCGAGCATTGTAGTCAATTAGTTACTCATGCGGACCTCGATTCAGACCACCTTCCAGTAACATTTTCTTTATCCCAAAGTCCCATTGAAAACCCTTTAAAATCAACTTTTAATTTTCAAAAGGCTAACTGGGAGTGATATATGAATTTTATTGAACGTAATTTAGATGTAAACGTTCCATTGAATTCAATAGAAGATATTGATTTGGCTGTAGAAAATTTGACAACTTCAATAGTCAATGCTAGAGCCGCTTCAATACCTAAAGTTAAACATAAATTTAATCAACCTTTAATTGATGATGATCTTCAGTTTTTGATACGACTGAAAAACATTCGTCGACGCCAATTTCAACGAACTAGGGATCCTTATTTGAAATTCATTTATTGCGACCTTCAAAAAGAGATCAAACGTCGTTTAAATTTCATTCGTAATGAAAATTTTGCTAAAGCAGTAGAGGACATAAAACCCTACTCAAAGCCATTTTGAAAATTAACTAAAATTCTAAAAAAGCCCCAGAAACCAATTCCTACTTTGAAAGATGGGGATAAACTTCTTTTAACTAATTCAGAAAAAGCTCAAAAATTAGCCCAACAATTTGAGTCTGCTCATGATTTTAATTTAAACGTTGTAAGTCCAATTGATGCTCAAATTTCCCTAGAATTTGATGATATTCTTTCTAAGCAAATTGTGTTTGAAAGTTCTTGTGAGACAAATATTGATGAACTTAAATTGATTTTCAAAAAATTTAAAAATATGAAAGCCCCGGGGGAAGATGGGATTTTCTATATTCTTATTAAAAAGTTGCCTGAAAGCACTTTGAATTTTTTAGTTAAAATCTTCAATAAATGTTTTCACTTGGCTTATTTTCCCAATAAATGGAAAAATGCCAAAGTAACTCCAATTTTGAAACCTGGAAAAAGTGCTTCAGAGCCTTCAAGTTATCGACCAATTAGTTTGCTCCCTTCTTTAAGTAAACTATTTGAGAGAGTTATTTTGAATAGAATGATGATTCACATTAATCAGAATTCTATTTTCCCTGATGAACAATTTGGTTTTCGTCATGGACATTCTACTACACATCAACTTTTGAGTGTAACTAATATGATTAACGCTAGCAAATCTGAGGGTTATTCAACTGGTGTTGCTCTTCTTGATATTGAAAAGGCATTTGACAGTGTTTGGCACATAACTTTAGTAGCTAAATTAGCTCGATTTGATTTTCCTGTATATCTCACCAAAATTATTCAAAATTATTTGACTAGCCGAACTTTGCAAGTAAGCTATCAAAATTCATGCTCTGAAAGGATACCCATTAGAGCTGGTGTCCCTCAGGGTAGTATACTTTGGCCTATTTTATACAATATTTTTACTTCTGATCTTCCTGATGTCCCAGAAGGAAAAGGTAGAAGATTATTTGCTGACGATACTTTGCTTTCAGCCAAAGGTCGAAATTTACGGGTGGTACGCAGTAGATTGCAACAAAATTTAAATTCCTTTTTGAATTACTTGAAAATGTGGAAAATTTCTCCTAACGCTTCCAAAACTCAACTTATTTTATTTCCCCATAAGCCAAGAGCAAATTTTTTAAAACCTAATGAAAATCATTCCATAACTTTTAATGGGGTTTCTTTAGAATGGTCTGATCACGTGAAGTACTTGGGACTCACACTTGATCGGAATCTTTCTTTTAAGAATCACATTGAAGAAATTCAATCTAAATGTAATAAATACACTAAATCTCTTTATTCTCTCATCAACAGGAAATCCCGACTTTGCCTGAAGAATAAGATGCTTATTTATAAGCAAGTCTTCCGACCAGCGATAATGTATGCAGTAGACTGGCCCAAATTTGTATGGGATGATTTTTACAACATTTTTTTCAACGCGGCACCCCCTAGATTGGTGCTTTTAGGTGAAAAAATGACTTTCTGAAAGTTTCAGGTCATTTGGCCGAAGCACGAACTGGCGCAAAGGACTTGAAATTTGTATGAAGATTTTCAGCAAAATGTATGGAAAATCAACATACCTTCACTCTTTGTATTCTAAAACATGTTTCCAGTATGCTAGAAAGCTCAGAATTTCAGGAATTGTAATTCAAATAATGACAAACAAGTTTGTAGAAGATTGTGACGCGATACGAGTTGATTGTGATGAGTTATTTGCAATTGAATGTGTGATTTTTCTCGCATTCCATCGATATATCGTGAACGGCATATAGGTGGATTACTAGTACTCACTTGATCGCATTGTCACACAATGAGATAAAAGATAGAAAATTTGTGTCCTCGGCATAGTTGCAACTTTTTGTTATAAAATAAGCTAGAACTTTGCCGGGGACGCAAATTTTATATATTTTATTCTCATTGTGTGACGATGCTATCAAATAAGTGAGATTATTAGCCCATACAGCCCATTTCATATCAAAGAAATGAGACAATCACACATTCAATTGCAAATAACTCATCACAATCAACTCGTATCGCGTCACAATCTTCTACAAACTTGTTTGTCATTATTTGAATTACAATTCCTGAAATTCTGAGCTTTCTAGCATACTGGAAACATGTTTTAGAATACAAAGAGTGAAGGTATGTCGATTTTCCATACATTTTGCTGAAAATCTTCATACAAATTTCAAGTCCTTTGCGCCAGCTCGTGCTTCGGCCAAATGACCTGAAACTTTCAGAAAGTCATTTTTTCACCTAAAAGCACCAACCTAGGGGGTGCCGCGTGGAATACAAGGATTTTTTTTGTTATGGGCCAGTCTAGTATGCAGTTCCGATTTGGTCTAGCTGCTGCGCGACGAGGAAGAAAGCCATCCAGAGGATTCAGAACAAGGTTCTGAAAATGATTTTGCGGCTTCCACCTTGGCACAGCACCGAAGATCTTCATCGGATTGCAGGCATTGAATCTATCGAAGAGATGGCCAACAAAATCATCTCCAACTTCAGAGGCAAATCGATGCAGTCTTCCATCGCAGAGATTCGCTCTCTCTACAATTAGTTTAATTTTAGGATAGCTTTAGTTTTTAGTTTAAAATATTTTTTTTTCACTACAGGATGTTCTCCTTTATAAAAATGCTTGATTGTGCTCAGCAAATTTAAGTCGAATAAATAAATTTTAGTGATTATTAAATTATAGGGCTCTGAAAGTTCATTATTGAACTGAACACCTAATTTAATGTATTAATGTAATATAAATGTAATGATGAATTGGTACTAATAAAGATATATTTAAAAAAAAATCCCTTGAACAGTTTGAGTTAAACAAGTTTCAAATAACCTGACAAATCCCTGTTTCTGCAATATCATTTGAAATTTCTCTCTGAAAATGTTTGCTTACGCTTTCCAATAACTAGGAATCAATTTCTAAATAATCAATTTGTAATTAATTTTTGAGCTCAGTCACAGATATGTCTAACCAATTTAAAGCGTATTGCTTTTATCTCGTTCTAGAATCTGCATCGAGGCAATTTGAAGGCCCATTTAGTAAAGGGTTCGAATCACCATTCACAAACGTCACGCCATGCCCCCAGTCGGTTGGATGAGTGGCCATCGAAATTCTCTAATCATACTTGAACGATCGACCACGACGGTGCGGTTTCCGGGGGACACCAAACCCGCGGTAAGCCCTTAGCGCCATGTCATCATGGGCCGAGAAGCGAACCACAGCGCTGAACGCGGAAATCGTCCCCGATCCCGGAGAACCGGCGGACAATGCATCATCATCATCGACAGCGGCCACCAGCAGCGGGGGCAGTAAATTCCCGTTGCGCAAAATCGGTGACCTGTTGCGAAACAAGCTGCGAAGTTCCGGTAGCTATTCGGTTAAAAGTCTCAACGAGAGTATCGTTCAGGAGTGCAAGATAGTGGAAAAACCGGCGCTGCCGAATGATGTGGAAAATGTACCGCCCACACCGACGGCCTCAGCCCCAGTTCCAACCACCCACACTCACACCCACTCCCACTCCCACTCCCAAACCAAGACCCAGACGAAGGCCAACCACCCGACGACCCATTCGGCGGCAGTGGGCCAAACGGCGGAAGTGACCAATCCAATTGCCGTTGTTGTGGCCGTTAATGAAAAACCGTTTCGGGCGCCGCCATCGACGGCTACCGGTGATGATGGATCTGGCATTGTTATTGCCGGCACCGGGTCAACCGCTAGCGGCAGCGGAATTCGATCGAGAAAAATGGGAACATTCAACAGAACGATGCAGCGACCGAAAAGGTAAGTGAGAAAGAATAGATGGAGGAGATATATGTATAGTGTTCGTTATGCAATTTGCTTGAACGCCGATACTGACAGCATCTTTCCATGAATGAAGCACAATTAAGAAACACGTGAAATCTCAAAAAATGATTATAAAGGAAATGTAAACGTAAAAAACTTTTTTTGAAATGGATTGTTTTTTTTTTGTGGTTTGTCAGCATAGCACTTCTATCTCTTCAAATTATCCAACTTTTAGAAAAAAAACTAACACTAGAAAATATTTATTCGTAAAAGCGTTGAAATGTGTTTCTGAATCTTTTTAATCTTTAATTGCAAAGGAAAGCAAAAATAAATGATAATTTCAAAAGCTTTCGATCTTTTGAAAGTTAGTAATTGGACACTAGAGTGCCTAAATCAGCCGACTTATGAAAATCTTATAAGTTGCAAGCTAAAATAGGTCCTAGGCCTAACACAAAGTCCAGTGCCAAATTTGGGGATTGGACCACGGAAATAGATGGTACAATGAGAAATTGGGTTTGAAAGGAACATGAAAAACAAGTTTTGCACCAATTTCTGAAGTCCTTATCGGCTGATTTGTTTTAATTATAGTCATTTGCAAAACTTTCGTTATGACAAATAGTTTATCTCAAGGTCCCATTTCGACAATGGTTTAGTTAAAAAAGTTTTAGTTTCAAAAATTAGCTTTTGATGGGTCAATTACAAAAAAATGAATGATCGTAAATCGACGGTTATATACCCGTTTTGAACGTTATAGCTGTTTTATGGTAACTCTAATCGAAATGCGTTCTTCAGATGAAATATTGTCATAATGAAAGCTTTAAAATACTCAAATTAAAAGAAAAATTGATTGATAGAGACATAAATTATTGACTGTTTTGAAAAACTATTTTTTTGTTCATGCCGAACCAAATTCACATAATTCCATACACACTTTAGGTGCGTTGCGCAATCCCCTAGAATTCCTTAGAATAATCTGGCCCAAATTTTGCATGAGACCTTGTGCTAGTTTATATTTTAATACATTTAATTTTTAAATTCAGTTCGAAAGTTTTTTTTTTTAATTTTAGGTGAACACGGGGTTCGATTTGGATTTTCTAGTGACATTCTTTGAGGTGGAAATTTCAATAAAGAACAGTTTTTTATTAAAATAATTGATTATATTTTTATTAATTAATTTTCAATATCTTATGAATTTTTTCAATATTAAAAGATAATTTATTATGTTTACCATGTTCAAAGATTTCTTGAATCTCATTACATTTATTTCATGGAACTTATTTTGTTTGAACATTATGCCAGAAATAAAAATAACTACTAGCGGTGTTTTTCATTCTAACATAGATATATGAATGAATTGATCTTTTGCAAGATTTTTATTGCTGCTTTATGATTCACAAATATTCTTTTACAAAATCGATGAATATTTCATTTGTTTGATAGTTTGTTTATTCTCGAATCAAGTGTTTTTAAGTGCGATTTTATATGTTTTATTAGAAATGATTAAAAACAAGCGAGTTGAAGAAATTTTTTTTAAGATTCTTCAAAAACTTGATAATAGAAATCGTTCATTGAAGCGCATTGTTAGCGTGTATTGAAGAAATACATACTATAAAAGTGTTGAAGTAAAAAGGCTTAAACGTTTTCGAAAAAAATAAATAAATTTTCGTGACGTCACAACGCATTCTTAACCGATTTTCAATCTAAAAATTGCATTAAATTCCACTAAAAAAGTTTGAACAGACTTCCAATTTTCGACAATATGTCAAATGTCAGTAAATCATAAATTGAAAAATGAATTGTCGTGACGTCACAACGCTTGAAAATAAATAGATACCTTTATACAAAATTCTAGAGCGTAAACTTGCAGTGACTGTTATTTATCTTATATCATGCTTAAAAGATGGCTTTTGCAATAATTTTTTTTGACATAGCTAGATTTTTGACAAAGTTATTGTACGGACGCAGAATTCCGTTATTGTTGTCCCAGGAATTGGGTCCCAAACGGCGTCGAAGGATTCGAAACAGCAGGAACAACTTTGGTCATCAACTTGACCAGCGATGGCGGAGCAGAACAAAGGCCGAGAAGCGAAGCGAAATTTTCGGTTGGAGACACGTCCGTTCGCGCGAATAGGTTTTGAAAAGTGATTTTATTGAAGCATAAATAAATATACATGTCACTTATACAACTAAACTTTCAGTTCACTTATCACTTTCATGTCATGTTTGTCTCACTCTTAGTTCTATGTTGTGAGTGTACAGTGTTGGTAGTTAATTTTATGTGTTGTGTGTTGTGTG
This sequence comes from Uranotaenia lowii, assembly GCF_029784155.1. Lineage (NCBI taxonomy): Eukaryota > Metazoa > Arthropoda > Insecta > Diptera > Culicidae > Uranotaenia > Uranotaenia lowii. The sequence goes on from NC_073693.1 coordinate 150,276,107, forward strand.
AAATTGTGTTCGGTGAAATTCATGTTTTATGTGTACTATTTACAAGATATTTCTTCCCTTATAACTATTTCACTTAACATTCGTATTTTATAGCATTTTTTCGTATTTTGTTTGTAATTCATTGATGTCTTCGTATTTTATTGTAATTAATTGTTGTGGACCGCTGTTCGTTGTGACTGCGCCGGAACAGTTATGTTATAAATAAAGAAAAATTGCGAAAATCAAGTTAATTTCTTACTAAAATTTTAAATTCGGTCGGTTCGAATTTCAAATGCGGCCAAAAATAATAACAATACCGAAAATGCACAATAAATAAAGAAATTGATTTCTAAACCATATTCGTACTTATGGTTATCACACAAACTCAAAAAATAATAATCTAATACTGATAAAATAGATCGAAGTTTTCAAAACAACTCAGAATGAATGTTTCAAATCAATGCTATTTCCGGTAAGTCATTGATAATTTTTTTAAAATAATGTTCCTTATTGTAGACTAGAAATTTGCTTGAAGATAAATTCTAAGCAGTCTAGTTTTTAAATTTGAAATCAAAGCTTCGGCCATAAATTAATTATAATGGATAAATATGAAATTGAATATATAAAATATAACATCATATTAAAAAAAATCTGAATTCTCTAATAAATATCAGATCAGGTTAAGAATTCATCATGATTAAAAATAACTAGAAAAATAATGATGGTTGTTATTATTAAAATTTTTTTTAATATTTCTTCATTTTCAATTGAAGGATTGATTAAAAAATGTGATACATTAAATTAAAATAAAACTCGATTTGAATGTGAATTCTCTATTATGAAGAAAATCCGTTTCGGACTTTGAAGAATTTATTGATAGTTGACTATTGAATTTTACTTGATAATAAGAAGAAAATATTTAATTATATATCAAGAGTGTCAGTGATCAAAGTCACAGATAAAACCTTTTTCTATACTAAAATTCAAGAAGTTATTAAAATAAAAGGCTTAAAAAAGTTTGAAAGTTTAAAATAATAACTTTACATATTAATAACACATCATGTTCAATTACACTTGCAAATTACAGATTGGGAAGTGATCAATAAGAAACTTATAAAATCAAAATAAAAAATCAAAAAAATTCAAGTTTTGTTATCAAAAATAAAAGCACAAAGATTATTGTTAATATTTGGCAATAAAATTTAGCTTTAAAGTTGTTGCTTCCAATCATTTTTTCAAATTTTTGATTAAAAACCATGATCGATCAAAATACATGAATTTATAATGAAAATTGATAAAACATTCATGAATTTTAAATCTAAAGTTTAAATGTTTAAAAATTTAAATCTCTGAATATTTGGCGCTTTCAATTGAAACATTATGTAATGGAAAGGACAGAAGGTGGAAACTATGTTTTTCCAATAAAAACCTCGTTAATTCGAAATCCGGGTAAAAAACTCCGAAATTCGAAAATCCAAGTAAAAAATCCATTTTATTTAAAAAATTCGCGCAAAAAAGCACGTTACTAAAAAAATGCGTAAGAACCATGATTATTTAAAAATTTGCGTACAATGATAGTTTATTTTTCAGATAAAAAACAAAATCAATTAGATTAATAAAATAGTAAAATATAGTGAGGCTTATTTGACAGTGTGGAATTCAGATCGTCTCATGTCTCAGGTCTCATGTTCCATGTTTCAGGTCTCATGTCTCATGTTTCAGGTCTCATGTCTCATGTCTCATGTCTCATGTCTCATGTCTCATGTCTCATGTCTCAGGTCTCATGTCTTAGGTCTCATGTCTCATGTCTCAGGTCTCATATCTCAGGTCAGATGTCTCAGGTCTCATATCTCATGTCTCAGGTCTCATGTCTTAGGTCTCATGTTTCATGTCTCATGTCTCATGTCTTATGTCTCAGGTCTCATGTCTCATGTCGTAGATCTCATGTCTCAGGTCTCATGTCTTAGGTCTCATGTCTCATGTCTCATGTCTCAGATCTCATGTCTCAGGTCTCATGTCTCATGTCTCATGTTTCAGGTCTCATGTTTCAGGTCTCAGGTCTCAGGTCTCATGTCTTAGGTCTCATGTCTCATGTCTCAGGTCTCATGTCTCAGGTCTCATGTCTCAGGTCTCATGTCTCCGGTCTCATGTCTCATGTCTCATGTCTCAGGTCTCATGTCTCATATCTTATGCCTCAGGTCTTAAGTCTCAGGTCTCAAGTCTCAGGTCTCATGTCTCATGTCTCGTGTCTCAGATCTCGAGTCTCATATTTCAGGTCTCAAATCTCAGGTCTCAGGTCTCATGTCTCAGGTCTCAGGTCTCAGGTCTCAGGTCTCAGGTCTCAGGTCTCAGGTCTCAGGTCTCAGGTCTCAGGTCTCAGGTCTCAGGTCTCAGGTCTCAGGTCTCAGGTCTCAGGCAGTGATGGTTTGAATCATTTGACTTATTTTTGAATCATTTGGTTATAACTTCTTTTGAAAACATTTTTCCATGAAATGATGTTCTAAACTTTAGTAGATGCAGATCTAAGCTACAACTTTCTTGTATGTCATAAATATGTATCTTCAATGTGGTATGAATTGTAGGATTTAATCCAACCCGCTAATCCAAATGATTGTGATTACGATCATTGCTCAAAAATTTAAACTTTTCGATTTCTCATTCATAAGGCATAAGAGATACAGGTTTGTGTTGGTCACAAAAGTTGCAGCTAAGATCTAGTTCTACTAAAGTTTAGAACATCATTTCTGGGAAAAATGTTTTCAAAAGAAGTTATAAGCTAATGATTCAAAATTAAGTCAAATGATTCAAACCATCACTGGTCTCAGGTCTCAGGTCTCAAGTCTCAGGTCTCATGTATCACGTTCTTAGTCTCAGAGCTAAGATTTTCCCAATTACAAAAAGATTCTAAGTGTTTTCCTTTGAAAAAGGCTTAGAATGTTTTCTCTCAAAAACCGCATTAATTCGAAAATCCGCGTAAAAAAGGCCGCGTAAAAAATACCGTGTAAAAAAACCGCGTAAAAAAAACCTCAGTGTATTTCAAAATTAAAATAAAACATGTAGATGAAAAACTCAAGGGAACTGCATTTTGGTGCCTAAGATTGAATGATTGATTTGGTATATTTAAGCGTCCTGAACTCGATTTTTTGTCAAATTTTGTCTATCATCTTGCGTTTTGAGTTTATAAGCTTTAAAGTGTATCAATTTTAAGTGACATCAATCATTGGTTACTGATGAAATAACAAATCTACGTCGAAGAAAAAAATCTGATTCCAAATTCGTTTGTTATACCTATTTAGTTCAACTAAGGAATTATATTTTAAAGAAGATGCATGATCTAATAAAGTTAAATTCTACAGTTATTATCCTATTTAAAAAGGATAGCATTACAAATATTAAAAAATAAATTCATTTAATAGTATTTGTTTGAACTTGCAAAACGATTCTATTTTTGCTTTAAAAATATCTAAAATTCAATTTGGTTTAAAATGTAATTAGAAATGGGGAAAAGTTAATGAATAGAAAGCACCTATAACTTTTTTCGCAGAGCTCAAAATTACATGAAGTATTCGAGAAAATTAAATTGATTTAAAATCTTTATAAAAATGTTTTTTTGTTTTAAAGCTTTGGCGAAAAGAATTCAGATATTTCTTAAATGATTTTAAGATATTTTCAAAATTTATTTAAAAAACAAAAGCTGATAGAAAAATTTCATACTTAGATCCAGGGCACAAAATTAGTCAAAATCAGCTTTTAAATTATTTGCACCTTGAAGGATGTACATTTAGTGGCCTTGTGTAATTTATCAAAACGTTTTTGAATGTGATGTTGAGCATTTAGAAGAACAAGAAACCAAAAATAAAAATGAGACTTAAACTGATTTCTTGAAGAATATTTCATATCAGCACGATTTTTTGTAAATTAAAATTTTAAGTAATAAAATAAAGGATACTGGGTTTTAGATTTTTTTTTTGCTAGTTCTGATGACTATCATGAGGCATGATACACCCTCATTTAAACCCCTAAACAAACCCTCCCCCCCCGTTCGCACGGCCTAGCCAACAGATCACAACTTTTTATTGTCGGAAAGTTTTAAAAGAATCGGTCAACTTGGTTATTTTTACAGCGTTCTTTCTGTGATGAAATTTGATGTGGAGCATCATTTTATACCATTTAAATATTTTTTCAATTAATTTTTTTATCGTTTTTTAACTTTTGGTTTGAATTGGTATTTTGATTTTGTGATTTTATTCTGATTCATTTAATTGTTTTGTACTCTACGTCATTTTAATTGTTATTGATATTTTATAACCACAATACGTGAACAACGTGAATGAACATAGACACATATGTACGTATATATGGCGTTATTTCTCTTCTTAATTATAGGTATTGGTCCAGAATATAAGAAATTTATTGTTTGACAAAACCGTTTGGTTTCGGCACATGTGCCAAATCGTGCCTAGCCAAAATTCTATTATTTCAGGTCAGCCAACCTCCCTTTCTTTTTTGGAATTTAAAGCTCAAAATTTTACTATTGTACACTGTATGGTTATTTATTATTATAATTTATTTGAGACCTTTTAACCACCCGGGTCATTCGGGTTTAGTGTTTTTTGAAAAAAAAAAAAAAAAAATGTTTATAGAAGAGATCTATAGTAGAGTTATTTTCGATTCATTACAAATCAATGCAATGCAATCGATTTTATTCAGTTCTTTTGAAATTGAAATTTTAGTAGAAAGCAGTCGGATTTTTTAGAGAAAAAAGCTTACCTTTCATACTTAGTACCATGGCCGTAGGAACGGGAGGTTAAACCCTCTCATGAGAGTCCAAAAAATGTCAAGCAAAATTAGAATTTTTCGTAGCATTATTTAACCCCTAGATGTATTCAGCAATCTTGAAATGTGTAAATAAGTTTTTATAGACCAAAAAATTACTGCAATTGGTGTTTTTATGCGTAATGGTCTTTAAGGCATCGCAAATATTTTAAAAACTATAAATTTTCATACGTGTTCATAAATGTTTTTATTAGAAACTAAGTTTATTGCAAGTTACCCTATTTTCTAAGGAGGGTGAAAATCGCATGTTTTTAGCAAACTAAAAATAACTAAAGAAACCAATTATTTATTCTACCTACGCCAATTTGATGTCCCATCATCTTTAAAACTTTTGATGCATAAGAGGTAGGATTGACTGTGAACATAAGTTTTTTAGAAGCTATTGAAGTTGAAAATTGTTGCATGTTGCCCCAGTTGACGGTAACTGCAAATCAGTCCAATTTTATTGAATCCAAAAACTTTTTTTTGGTCCTAAGTTTCGGTGTTGGTTAACATCTTTATCTGGGACCAAAATAGTTGATTCTAAATTGGACAATATACGGCGTATTACAGGACACGACACTTGACTTTCTTACTAACATTATCATGTTAGTAAGAACGTCAAGTGTCGTGTTCTGTAATACGCCGTATATTATATGAGAAATCAAGTTGCTGCGTTAAAAAAAATCAGTTCAGCGTCCTTGCATTTAGATGAGATTTTTTGAACTGTGTTAATACATGTCAAACAACAAATTGTATCAAAAAAAAAGGTTGAAAGTTGAATTTAAAATACCCATCTAGATTTGCATCCCCAAGAACTGCAGTATACTTCGCCGTGGCGACTCGCCAAAAAGATCGGCGAACCATACTTAAATCAATTTGAATGCAAGAGGCGTTAGATCACACTAAATTAGCGTATCATCAATGCGTTTAAATTTCGCTACAGACTGGTCTGCTAGTTAAGAGCTTCAGACGTGAGTTTAGCTTTTCCGTTTTGGTCTTTTCATTAAGCATTGCCAGGGTCAGTCGAAGGCGTGTGCCACCAGGCGGCGTCTGCTGCCAGTCAGCAGAAGTTTGACCATGACCATGGCTAATGGCAGCTGAGTGGTGACGATCTTCGAACAAAAAAATCACTTCCAATGAATGTTTCCAAGTGGGAAGTTTTTCCACTAGATAGTTTGGATTTAGTGTGACTACTAACAAGTTTAAGAAATTCGCTCCGCAAAAAATCTGAAGATTTTTTTTGGCAGTCTGAGTCTGATCGCATTTTAAGGCCCCTCACCCATAGCACATTTGAATCAAATTTTCTATCCAAAATCTATAAACCGTAACAAATTGTTCTACTTCTTGTCCCTACACGCGATACGTATTATTTGAATGGTCCCTTATGTAAAATTTAGTTCAAGATATTCGACAGCTTCAAATATCAACTTTAAACACTGGAAACCTTTCGATGACCTCTTCCATCTCCGAGATTCCAAAGGAAGAGGTTAAGTGCAATTTTGCAAAACAAACAACTTGGCAGCTTAACATTTATAAAGTATGGGAAAACGAGCGATCCCTTGGTTACATCCTAAAATGATTGATCTGCCCTTCAGAGCACCTGACGAAAATCGAAAAAATTCTCAGATTTCCATTAATCGTCAGATCGCAGCAAGAATCCGAGAGCAATTTCGCATAGACGAACCTTGTAATTACGTGACTAAGCTGCTAAATCTCGGTTCTAAAATCTCCAAGAATTCTGACAATGTTGAGTAGCGTTGAGGTAAGAGGAGACTCGAAAAAAAAACAGTCAACGAAACCGAGAACGATCGCGCACACCAATCTTAAAATAAAAAAAAAATAGCTTCAACACGTATACCTAAACTGTGAGTACTTACTGGTACGGACAATTTATGTGCCAATATCAATTCCCCAGTTCCGACTATCGAAACAGTACTTTCTGACTTTGAAGCTAAGCTGTAAAAAGATAGGTATAGGTGTTTGAAAAGCTGTAAGCAAAGTCGTGATGAGTGTTTGGTTTCGAAATCGAGGGAGATTCACTGGTCGCGATATGGAAGTTTGGCAAGCGCATCTCCAACACACAATGGTCATTCTTTGGCCAGAGCCCTGAGGCTCAAATAAGAATGTTCTACCTGAGGGGTCGCCTCCGTTTGTAGCTGGAATAGTAAATATACGCGTAAACTGGATAAAGTGCATTTAAAAAGACCTTTTAATTATATTTGAAAGATATCTTGATAGTTATATTATAAAAGAAAAATATTGGAATATTACAGATCCCAGAAAAGACAAATGCAAAAAATAAGAATGCTCTTTAAATAATAAAGTTATTTTTGAGAAAGACAAGCCAACAGCTTTGAAAGGCTTCTTCAACCGTGTTAGTTCCTGCTCCTGCTTTTTATAACAAAAAAAAATTTTTTTTTTGTTCATGTAGTGGCTTTAATCAGTGTGGGAAAAATGATTTTGATTTTAAAAGTGCTTATTTGAGAGGGTAAACATACGTTGCTGGGTTTTCAGAAGCCAGAGTAGAACTTTGAGCAAATCAGGTTTTTTTTAACTTTTCATTATTGCTCTTAGCAGGCACTTGACCGCACTTGCACATTAGACTGAGGCGATTTGAGGTCATTTTTGAATTTTCAATCCCTGGGATCGGGAAAGCTTCGTTTTGGTTCAAAATTCATTCAATAAGGGATTTTTGTAAAATTTTTAAGTATGAGTATGGGTACATGAATAAACTTGCCTACATGGTTGAATGATTCAACTAAATCAAAGGAATCGAAAGATTCCTTTTAATAATTCCTACGGTACCGTGGTTGAATTAAAAGGAATGTTTACAAGGGAAAATAGAATAATTTGTTCAGAAAAATCAACATCATATTTTTTTCTTCTCTGAAACGGAGCCTGCTATTAGGTTTTGTGTCAATTTATAAATTCACTAAAAGAAATTTTCCCCTGAACAAATTTGTTGAAGACTGTACCTTCGAACCTTATTAGGCAAAAATAACTGTTGAATAGGGGGTTGTTTTTTATGAATTGAAAAACAATCAATTGAATTGACATCACTCTATTTAGAGCCTAGCGAGATATTGCATGAATTCATTTAAAGGGTGATACGGTCAAAATTTGGTTAAGGGAAACGCGTGTAAATCGGTTACGTTTATTTAAAAAATCAATTTCTTTTTCAAGTTTAATTTGTATAAAATTCAGGAAAAATATTCAGTTAGGTTTCCGCTTTTCCAAATCCGAATTGCTTTTTACCGTAATGGCAAGATGCCAAATCCGGCCAAAACAGTACGGAACAACCGTGTTTCTTCAGGAAAGGCAGCAGACGTTTATTCAAACACTCTTTCACGCAAATTTCTTGGTTGACAGACCCGGAAGCTATGAAAATGCTGCTTTTCAAGCCATAGGTACAGATGGCTTGCCAAACCAGATATTTCTTCGCGAACTTTGACAGTTTCATTTGCTTGAAAATATCTGCTACCTTTCCCCTTTCTTTTGCCGTATAAAACTCCTGTCCCGGAAGCTGCTTGTAGTCGGCTTTGACGTAGGTTTCGTCGTCCATTACCACGCAGTCAAACTTCGTCAGCATCGTCGTGTACAGCCTCCGGGATCGCGCTTTGGCCGTCGTATTTTGTTTATCATCGCGATTTGGAGTCACTACCTTCTTGTAAGTCGATAGTTCGGCTCGATTTTTGGCTCGATGCACGGTTGTAGACGATACACCCAGCTTATTTGCGGCATCTCGGAGAGAGAGGTTAGGGTTTCGCTTGAAACTACCGGCAACTCTCTTTGTCGTCTCAGCAGGGCTGGTAGCGGTTTGACAATGAAAAAGTAGGGATTTTAGTGACCAAAATTTGAAAAAAAGTGACCAAATAGTGACTTTGAGGACCGAAAAAAGTGACCAAATAGTGACTATGTAGAACGAAAAAAGTAACTTTGAAGTACAAAAAATGTGACCAAAACAGGCCCGTGCGAAGGACCCGTCCAGGGGGGACTGATAAACTAAATTTTGGAAACATATTACAATCAATGTTTCAAATTTTCGATAAGTCAAGAAAGTAAGAAATAAATTAGTTTCAAAAGAATTTCTTAGCAAATTTAAAATTAAAAAAATCTGAATTCTAACATAAATGTCCAACCTTGTACAAAACTCACCATGAATAGATGTTAGGAAAATGACAATAATTGTTAATTTTTATTCATCTAAATTTGGAATTCTTTTCCTCATTTTCAACTGGAAGTTTAGTGAGAAATTCCGCTGTAATTTTTTAATTTGAACAAAAAATATTTAATCACGATTTAAAATGTGAATTACCGATTACTGAATGAGAAATGAATTTTGAACAGAATTTATTCAATGTTCGATGGTTTAATTTAATTTGATAAAAAGAAGAATATATTTATGATTATTTTAAAGTGCCAGTTATATAAGCCAGACATAAAACTTTTAATAAAGTAAAATCGTCCAGTTATAAAAATTTCATTCTTGAAGCATAAATAATAACTTCATGTTCAACTACATTGACAAAGAAATGTTAGAAAATGAGTAATTACGTGAATGATAAAAACTGATTAAAAATTAAAAATAATGAGTTCAAAACTTTTGTTATTAATATTGAAAGCACAAATCAAATACAAAGTTGGTTAACACTGCGTATTAAAATTTATTTTTAAAGTTGCTACTCAGAACAATTTTTCAAACTTTTTAGATTAATTTAAAAATCATGATCGATCCAAAAAACATGACTTCATATAAAAAATATTAATAAAAAGTTTTTAAATTTTCAATCGCAGGTTTTTAAGCTTTAAATTACATGCTCTGAGTATTTTGTCTCTTTTGATTAAAATATTGGGCCCTGAAAGAACAGAAGGTTGAAATTATGTTTTATTATTGAAAATTTGGAGTTAAAGGCTTATGCTTGAAGAACACGAAAATTCAGAATTTAAAAACAAGGAAACTATTGTTAAAAATATGTCTTAAAAATTTAAAAATTTTGATTAAAAAAAATCCGGCAAGTTGATTAGAAAATTGAAAAAAAAACTGTACAATAAAATTCGTAAAATTTATTTGAAAATTGAAAAAACAATATGGAAATAGAAAAGATTGGTTTTTAAAAACATTTCAAGAAGAGTTTTTTCAATAAACATGTTTAACTATAACCATTTTGGTGCTTATTTTATTAAATTATTGATTTGGTAAATAGTGTCCTAACTCCTAAACTAGAAATTTTGTCAAATTCGGCCGAACACATTTAATTTTGGTGATAAAGAATAAATTTCTAGTAAAATCAAACATTGATAGATAACTGATTATGGAAAAATATCATTACAACTGTTTTTGACATCACAGCAGAAAGTGTAAAAAAAAACTTGATTCTATTTAAAGCTCATCAATTCATTTAAAACATTTATTTTTAAGCAATATGTTTTTGATTTGAGTTTTTGTAAAAAAAAAGTGCAGAAACTTCTCAAAAGATTTTTAATCATTTTCAAAAGTCATTTCCATAACAAAAGCTGATAGAAATATTGCATACATATTTAGATTCGGGGAACTCAAATTAGTTGAAATTATCTTTTAAATTCATTGCACCTAAAATAAATGTAAATTTTGTGGCCTTGTGTAAAATTTTAAAAACCCTTTTTTTAAGTATTAAGAAGAACAAAAACACGAAATAAAATTGAGTATGAAATTGTTTTTTTTTTCAGAATATTTCATATCAACATAACATTTGTTATGACATAATTTTTAATAAAATAAAATGGTTCGTTTCAATCTCAATCTTAGTTACACTTCTTAATAAATAAAAACCCATTCTAAAGACGAGATAGGGTTTTTGTATATCAAGTTTTGAGTTCCAATACAAAAAGTTGATTGAACTTGAAATTAAAATCTATAATCAAAGTTAGTTTCAATTCATGAACGCCAAATAATGTCGTAGATCGAAATGTCTCAAGCCAAGGGTTATTTATGCCGAAATTCCGCCGGAGGCGAAAAAAAATTCTGACTGACTGATCAAGTAATTTACCGTTACTACTGTCAATATTAACAAGCAAAATTCAAATTACTCTTTCATTGGTTTATTTTCGGTGAAAAAAGTGACTTTTGGTGATAAAAGTGACCATTTTTCAGAAAATAGTGACTTTAGTGACCAAATGATGATAAAAGTGACTTTTTAGTGACTGACCCAAAAAAAGTGACAAAGTCACTAAAAAGTGACTCGCTACCAGCCCTGTCTCAGCGGCTTCCGGTTTTCGATTTCCCCCTGATCCAGACTGCCTGGCTGTCGACAAACGTTCCCCAAACACTTTAATCATATTTGTAACGGTCAATTTTAGCGATGACAATTTTTTTCCTCAATCATTTTTGCTTGAAAAATGCATGCACAATGTACAAGTGAAAAAAATTTATATTTATGTACTAATTACAAGTAAATAAGGTTAATTATATTGCGCATTAGATGTTATTTATTTTTGAAAATAAGTCCTAGGAGTTACTAATTTTTTTTCATAAAGTTTTCAAAAATAAGAAGACATGTGGTACAGCTCAGTTGGTAAGTCAGTTGCCTCCTGAGCTGATGTCCGTGATTTCGAGCACATGCACACAGTTGTTCTTGTTGTTCCAGACAAGTTTTTTAATGACTGGTGTGCCAACTGCATTGTTGATAAAAGTCGCGAGTGACACAATGATGTAGAAACGATAAATCGATAAATAGGATTTTAAACGCTTCATTTAGAAGATTTTTTTTTTACGTAGGTATTTAAATGAGCAAGCTTATTCTGAACCACAAGCATAACCATTTTAAGCATAGGTAAAATGTATTAAAACTCTGAAATAGTTAAAAAAAGAAATAGGGTTACGGTTAAAATAAGGTTTATTCTCTACTCTTGTAAACTCGATAAAAATTTTAAATTTTAGTAAGGACCTTTGAATTTGAAGAATTTGCAACAAATGTAAATAATATTGAATAAAATTTCCAGCTGAATTTTGAACCTGAGGATAAAAAACTAAGTCAAGAATTATAATTTATTATTATACATTTCATAATTTTAATCCTGTGATTGAAGTTTTCAAAATTTAAATCTAGATTTAAAAAAAAAAACAAATTATTTTAAATGAATCTAGATTTGATTTTTATATATGATTTTCACCAGGTTTGTGTTTCTTAACTGACATTGATTTAATTTTAAATTTAATAAATTCCTTCAATTTGAATCCTTAATAAAATTCTTACAGTTATATTTTAATATTCATTAGAAATTCTAAATTTGAGCTAAATGAAATGCAAATCTTGAATTTTTGTTCTAAGTCTGAATTCTGCATCTTTAACCTTAATTCAAAACCTGATCCTTAATTCCAGATGAGAAAGAAATCCTATGAATGTAAAACCAAAAGCGAAATTAGTGTCAGAACCCTCAACCAGAAATTTCTTATTTGATTCTGAATTTGTGGTTATCGATATGATTTTTTTAATTATTTATTCGTAATTGAACTTTATTTCACATTTTTCAAATCTAGACTCATAAATTTTTCTTATGTTTCAACTCCTTATAAACACCGGATAAAAATTTTAGATACTGATTCACAAAATGGTTTGAATTTTAAATATTGATAATGATCCAAACTCATAATTAAGAACAATAAACTGGATACTTACTAGATATTTTTTCACAAGTTTCTGGCAGGGAAAATCCAGGCTATTTTATCTTAAAACTTTGCGAAATCAGGACATATTGTTTCAAAAATTTCCCTAAAATCCGGCCAAACTTCAGGCAAATTTAAGAACTATTCCATTAAAATCAAGATGAGAAATACGTGAAAAACTTTTTTAATTTTATCGAACATCAGCCAATTCAGAATCATAAATATTGAAGGCTACCAAATCATTGATTATGTTTATTTTGACAAAATTTGTTTGAAAAAAAAAATTTAACGCAAGATACATAATTCTAAGGACTCAATTGAAATTTTCGTTTGATTTTGCAAATAGAGTGAGAAAATCTGGTTGAAATTCGGATAATCTGGTAAGCTCAGTCTAACTTTTTTGGAATTCATATTTGGGACTCAATAATTATCAACAAGTGAGAAATTTTTTGAAAAACTGTTGTAGAATTGTGGTCCTGGCATGAGATTTCAAGATTTTGGAGTTGAGACTGTTACTCTATTGTTACTCTTGAAACATTTTAGTAGTTCATCAAATTTTGATTAGAAATGTCAAATTTAATGTTTAGTATAAAAAAATTTCACTTAGCATTTTTCGATCTTCATGGGGAGGGGTTTAACACCCAAAACTCCCCCCCCCCCCGTTCCTACGGCCATGCAACAATGTATATAATACATTCAACTATAGTTGTATGATTAATTTTGTGCATTCAATTGTAAATATAATAGATTCAACTATATTGCACGATTGATGTCATACATTCAACAATAATTATAGTAGTATCAACTATAATTATATGATTGATTCAATTATAAATATGATAGATTCAACTATAATAATATAATTGATTTAATTAGGAACATGATAGATTCAATTATAATAATATGATTGATTTAATTATTGATATGATAGATTCAATTTTATCTTTATGATTGGTTCACTGAGGTCAACTATAAATACTGTACATTTAATTTGTGTTTATATTGGAAGTTATCATATCTGAAGCACTTTTTCGGAATAATTTTATGGCTAGGTTTTATTTTTCTTTAATTTATTATTTCAGCATTTTGCATCCGGTGCGTTTTAGCCGCCATGATGCTAGAAAACTTTACCGGAAATCCCGATATCCACGTCCTGGTTCCTCCGATGTTGTTCTTTTTTGCATCTTGATGCATGCTTGCCTAGGAAATTGTGCGTCTTAATTAATCGGTTCTCGAAGACATCCGTGCTTCTGCACCCGGCGAAGATTGACCATTTCTACTTGTTTCGATCCTTTTTGACTAAACTGCATTAAGAAGACATTAAGTTGATGACATCCTGGTAGAATAATGACGGTGTGAAACTCAAAACTTAAAAAATTCTAATAAAATGTGTTTTTTCTTCTCAATTATTGAGTGTCTGCAATAATAGTGTATCCGTTTTGAATTTGCTATCACACCGGTGAGGAGCGCGTGTTTTAGCCGATTCCAAAATTTAAAATTTTGCTAAAACTGGTATACCTAAAACCAATATTTACGCCTGAACCATTGCAGGTGCACTAAGCGTACAATTTTCGAGGATATGATGGCTAGCATCTTACAAATGCTAAAACCACCAGCCCACAGATCGTGTACTATATATGCCGTGACCGGGATTCGATCTCCTGCCCGCTGGCTTAGAAGACTTGAAGCACAGACAAACAGACAGGACACTTGGAACAAAATATGCCGAATTTTTCGCAAAGTGGTAGCACTGCCATCTGTTGTCGACATTGCCTATTAACAATTCTAAAGGAAAAAATGATCATGGTAGCTCATGCAAAAGTTAGATGATTGAAACTCAAGCATAGCAACCAGTCAACTGATTGTTTACATTTCTATATATTTTAGTACGGTGCCGGGTGTTTTTTTTCAATTTTTCGATTAAATAGTAATATTGAGAATGCTTAGTTAGTGAACAGAACTGACATTCTTCCAAATTATAATACAAGTCCAAATTGTGCGTACGTATTAAACGAAAGAGTATGATATATTTGCTGCCATGTTGCCTAAATTCCTGCTCCGTAGATGCAAGCAACATACCACCCGAAGAATAAACCAACAGGTCTTTATTTTGACCGAAAAATCAGATTTACGAAAGTTATTAAGAATGTTGTTAATGGATAAAATACAGTTTATCATGTTTTGAAATACTTTTTTTATAACATTTGTTCATACTTTGAAATGGCATATAGAAGCGATTATGTGACATAAGATTCTAGAGTCCCGTCGATGAATAAATTGTTTTTTGATTTGCTGTAAAACAAATCTATCTTGTTTCCATTTACATACCGTTGATCAACAGAAATACTCAAACATGACTCTACAGAAATTAAAGGTTTGCATATGAATATACCGAAATTTCCTATTCTGTAAACATTCTTAGACAAAGTTAAATCGCTTTAATAATGCTTAATCCGAATATTATTGATCGAAATTCGGCGAGATGTTCTGGCTGGATTCGGCTAGGCAAACTAACTGCATGAAAATAAAAAATAACATTTTCAGCTTGTGTTAGAGTGCCTCAGGTATCCTTAACGCTCTTGTTGGGGAGTCGAACGTTTGAAATTAGCTTCGATTGGGAGGGTACGGATTCACTATTTCAAGTATCGACATTAATTTGTATATTTGAATCGCCTGTCTCCATCGTTCCTGAAAAAAACTGTTCAGAAATGTAAAATTTCCTAGAAATAGGCAGCATTAGTAACTACTTACCTTTGCACTTAGGAAACGACTAATATCCTTCGAATACCTTTTACTTTTATAATTGATTGGAAGCAGTTTTCCCCCCATGTATGGTAAGCAACGGTAAGAAATCGGATATACAGATACCGCATCCAATTTAAACCCATTTCGCCATCACTTTCTTCATACTTTCAAAAAGGACTATTATTGAGTTGTTGAGTCGTTAAGGAAAAGTAAACAAAAATAACACAATAAACAGGGCTACCATGATGAAAAATTGTGATTTCCAAAAAGGTTGAGCAGAGCTACCTGGTGGCGACATTGACTAGCTTCTGAGCTTGTTTTGCGAAGAATGAAAACGGAGTGTCCTGTCTGTTTGTCTGTGCTTGAAGGCTATCCTCTACGCCGCGGGCACGGCTCTAAAGAATTTTTAAAATCCAGTACCTACACTAGCCTGTTCGGTTTTAACACGTTCGTCGCCACGGCACCCATATTCGGGTGACGGGTGTATTTCCTCTCTTACTTAAGTTTACCGCTCAGCTTCGCCAAACGTTTCAAATATGTGAGTTCTCCTTCTTTGCTTTCTCTATCTGAAAATTTCTTTGGGCCCGGCTAGTAAAACTACCAAAATGAGCGTGGCGACGAACGTGTTAAATGAGTGAATTCAAGTCACAACTTTAGAGAGGCATAACTTTGTTCCTTGTTGTTCAATCTAGAAGTTTTAAACATCAAATTGTGGGTAGTTGTTTTCTCTACAACTTTTTTGAAGACACTAATATCCTTTTTTCACAGAAAGAACAGAAACTCGAAGTTAAAAATGGTCAATTGTAGCGTGGATTCACGTCATAAAAGTGGTCGATCACAACACAAACAACTTAAACTATTTAATAATAAAATTATATTCATTTCGAAGAAAATTCAATTTGCGACCGTTTGCTACTATTTTTTTTATTTTCAAGTAAATTGGATGACTTCTAGAATGGTAAAAGTTCCGAAAAGTCCGGAAGAACGATTTCACGTCACGGTGGAATGTGTCATTTATGATTTTTTGCAGATTTTTTCAGTAAATTGAACCCCGGATAAACAGATAGGACACTTAGAAAATTTTTCGCATAGTGTTGACACTGCCTACCAATGATAAAGAATTCTATAAAATTATCTAGGATGCCGATGATATTGTGATGTCACGAAAAGTGTAAACAAAAAAGTTTCTATTTGAACAAAGTTACGCATTTTAATGTTTCTAGAGTTTGTTTTGATTTGGTCGAATGAGCCACTTGACTTGTCTTGAGAAAATCGCTCTTAAAATTTTGAATCATTTTTAAATTATTATTCTATGAACACCGCTCAAATTTATTGGAAAATTTGAAAGTCGAAGTTAAAATTGTAGGAGAGCATTCAGATGTACACGAAAAGAGTGTTGTTCAGTGCTTCAAATGAAACCATGTTTTAATCAAAAACAGAATGAATATTTATCTATCATTTGCAGCCAATAACTGACTTTTGTTTATATTTTTTTGTTTATTTATACGACCTTATCAAAATAAACTCTAGATTTTATGTTTTTTTTAAAGAAATACTAGCAGACCCGGTAAACTTCGTCTTACGATGTTCAACTTGGCGTCCATTTTCTATTTTTCCTAGTTTTTTTTACATTTCCCTTCTTTCCCTTTACTCGAATCGCCCCGCTCAATTCTATCAAAATTAAACCAAAGAATTTAAACTCAACGGGGCATTTAAAATCTAATTTTTGTAACTTGTTCAATAAATAACTGTATGTTGATAATATGTATGTTTCATTTGCTGTATTCCATTCAGTAGATTTATTCCATTTTGTTATATTGTTTTTAATGTCGGACAATTTTTGGAGTATTTGCCGAATATTTTGCCTAACGCAGCGCTTTCAGCTCCCAATTAGCTTTGGATGGTGTATTTTTTTAGAGCTGAAGAATTAAAAAAAACATAAGAAATGATTTTTTACTAACCATTTTCAAACAGCTTTTTATTCACCATCCTCATCCTTCGAAGAAGTTTGAATTAAAATCCATATTTTATGAAGAGATTAACCACCGTAATTTTTGTTTTTTACTTTGATTTATCGGCCTAGCGGTGAAAACCGCTAGGCCGATAAATCAAAGTATAAAATCCATATTTTCACCAAAATCATTTCCAAAAAGATTCGCCTGATACTTAAGTTATAGACTTTACACATTTCAACTTAAAGTGTTCCCAAACAGGTATTAAATGGCGATTTTGTTTCCTTTTTTTTATTCAAGCAAAAAATGCAAATTAATTCCTTTGAACTTTAACCCAATGCAATGAATCAAAGAAACGATTGATTTTGAAAAGAGGAAAACATACGTTTAGATATATTCACCCATTATTTTAGAGATTTTTATTGAAGCAGTTCTGATTTCAAAATTTCCAGAACATTGTTGGTGGTGATCTGCGATTTCATTAAGGATTATGTTATATTTTTATGATTTAATAACATTTAATTGAAAAGCAGTTTTTTTTTTAAATTAGATCAAAAAGAAATAATCTGTTCAGGCTTCGATGGTTTCATGAGTTCATTTTTTTTCCTGGAAATTATCATATAAACAAAACCTTAATAAAAATTATGTGTCTTTTTACCTGTAAATCTTAATTTTCAAAAATGAAACACCGGTCAAATCCTAATCACCACAGTTCAAATTTCGTATTCTCTGAAAAAAGTGTTTTTTCAAAAAAAAATATTAGTCATGTTGACAAAAAGATATATCGAAGTATACATTTGTCTCATTTATTGGGGCAAGTGAAAACACATAGGTCTTTTTCAGATGCGTCAGTGAAAAGACTTTAAAATGAATTTAATACTTGTTCTTGTTTGTCTGTATTATCAACTTTCATTGCTATATCCTAAGTTTTTCTCCGTAATTAATTAATGCTTGGTACTTCAATTTAACTGAATTTTGTTCAACCAAAAGACCTTGATTTACAAAGACCTTTAAAATAATTTTGAATATCCGCTTCAGATTCAACACTTGGGATATCCTTTCTGGCCATTTTGGAGATAAAATTCTTAAATTGTAGATGTTTCATAGCTAAATGGCGCGTTTTCACATATTCCACCTAAGAAATTACAGGAATTAATATTATTTTTAACACCTTCAGGTCATATTAAAAGTTCATCAAAACAATCTGCTGCCCCTGAAAAATCAATCACAAAAAAACTTTTCAACAAAAAAGTGAATCAAAAGTGTCTTCTATATAGCCAAAATATGTAAACCAAAAACACACTTTTCATGTTAAGTTTGTACTTGAAGTGTGTGTAAACAAACAGTAAACGTGTATGCAGTTTTTTTGGTGAATGATTTTAAAAAAGGAGTTAAATTTATTTAATCAATTTTTTTAGGCCCAACAATTTTTAAATGAAGAAAAAATGTATACATTATTTGTAAAAGTTGATAGTTTGCTCTTGCTCTAGTCTACTTTCTGAATTGAAAATTCTTCCAAAAATGCATATCCTCACTTTTTGTTATTAAAAAGTAGATTATTTTATTGATAATTTCAATTTAAGTTTGCAAAAATTCAAATAGTTCATTCGGCCTTTTACAACTTCAATCCTATCTAATCTATTTCAAAGAACAGACTCTTGTTGAGAGGACGAATGGCCAAGTTGGTTAAAATCGTCTATAAATAAACAAAATAGAATAGAATAGACTCTTGTTCAGTTAACGTTCTAGGCTTCTGAATGTAAAGTTTCCCAATTTCTTATTTTCAAACGTCCGCAAAGTGTCATAACATTATTTCATATTTATCTTTACCAAATTCATATTATTTGGACAACAGTTTACTACTTAAATTACCACGAATTAAAAATGGTTTTTATATTTGAAATTGTTTATATGGTTTTAACTCGATCGATAAAATATCAATCCGTGTTCATCTAGGCGTCATTTATTACCATGTGCTGTGTACAAATAAGCAAGAAAAAAAACACATCTAGGTTGCATATCGCCCCCACGTGCGTAAGAAATATTAGTATTATACATGCAGATAAAATCCAAAATATGATCGCTAATAACCAAAGCAGCCTTGCCTACTAGCGACACGTCGCATACGTCGCGACGTTGAAAATCATAACGACGCATCGCGAGTTTCCTAGGCGACTTGAAGCATGCGAACGATGGCCTAAGGAAAATTAACAGTAAATAACGTAAACAACGTTTGTGTACTACATTGAAATCGCCTACTGGACAGAAAAAAAGAATAACAAACCTGCGAATGACAGGAATATCGCTAGTAAAAAGTGTCGCTAGTAAAACTGTCGCTATTCGGTTTGGTGCTATACGCATAATACTTGGTTGAGAAATAGGCGCCTAATTTTTAAATTTTTCCAGCGATCAATGAACAGTATGCTTTGGTTACTATTATCTTGCAACGACGTTTGTTAGCGATGCCTCGCCCATGGAGACGAAAAACAAAAACCCCTCGAAGAAAAGAAAATCTATAAAAATGTATGCCTGACTTTTCAATTTCAGATTTTGGCAAAACAAATATTATCTATATGTTTTATTCGATCAGCAAAATGTCAACCTGAGTCACATCTGGGCGTCATTCATAACCATGTGCTGTAGAAATGAGCAAGGAATCAAGAACAAAAAAAAATCACATCAAGGCTTCATATCGCCACCACTTGCATTGAAAATATGCTTGGTTGAGAAATACGCGCCAAAATATTCTCACTGATCAGTATGCTATGCCATGGTTCATGGCCGTAGGAACGGGGGGGGTTTTGGGGGTTAAACCCCCCCCATGAGGATCCAAAACGGCAAGCGAAGTATTCTACTCTACACTCAAAATTTTAAATTCAGAACCAAATTATGATAATAGGGTAAGGCCAATCAAGAGTTACAATCTAGACTAAAAACTTATGCCAAAACCTCAAAAACCCATCTCAAGTCCAAAATTCTGCTACACTTTTCCAAAATTTTCTCACTTGTTCATTGAAATTCAGGTCTGAATATTAAGTTTTGAATTAAATTAAACCCATTTTGGAGGTTCTGATTCCATAACTCCCAAAACCAAAATCTTATTTCTTTTCTCGTATTTCCGATTCTGTATCCAGTTCGGGATTCTTGATATTCAGTTCGAATAATCATAAAAAATTAGAATTTAAAAGCTTCTTCGAAATCTTGATTCAGGTTTGGTGAATTTCATATCAAATTTTAATCATGTTTTTCGATATCATCGAGATCGAGTTCTCAAACCTAATTCTTTTACAAAATTCTAAAATTTAAAGCTTCGAAATGGCAATCCAAAATTGAAAAGTCAGATTCAGATCTTTGTAAATTCATATTTTAATTCAAATTCACAATACGGATTAACAAAAAATAATTTGAACAGTGAATTAAGATTAAATCTGAACTACAGAATTTAATTAAAAGATTCATGAATGAGGGCTCTAAAACTTGGCTCATAAAATTCTGATCTGGAATAAGATTCGGAAATCGTAATCTTTGTACATTTCAGAAATCGTAATCTCTGTACATTTCAGAAATCGTAATCTCTGTACATTTCAGAAATCGTAATCTTTGTACATTACAGAAATCGTTTGGAAATTTGGCTACAGATTCAAAGCGAAATTTTTGAATTCAGATTCAAAATACAGATTCAAAATTCAAATAAAGATCAGGCTTGTTGGGGAATTTAAGAGATCACGATTTTAACACATTGTGGACCAAATACAAGATATCTCGTTTTTTCGCTTGCCAACAGTGTGCTATACTTCGAAGTATTTATAACTCGAATGGACTGAATTTAAGTGTTAAACTTTATTCAACAAAATTGAACACAACAAAAAAGCTAAACTTGTAAAATTTTGTCCAGAAGTTTCTGAGATATAGAATGCCGAATTTCGGTGTTTCTCGTCATATATTTTTTCGGTCCTTTATGTGTTAAGATTTCTTGTCAATTCAAATACCAGATTTCATTTTTTAAAACAAAATTAGTTTGTGAACACAATTCAGCTGAAAATCACATTAAAAAGTAGAATTCGGTCTTCTTCTAAAAAATCTGCACAAAATTCTTTATTTTCTCATTGTTTTGTATTGTTTAACAGGCGAACAAGCGAAAAACAAGAGATATTTCGAATTTGGTCCGCAATGTGTTAATATTGCAGTTTTTTTCAAAGCCAAATCTTATATTTAAACCATTCATTTGGTTCAAGTTTGCACCAAGGTTGCCGAAAAAAATTCTGTGTTTTTGGGGAAAAAAATCTGGCTTTCTGTGATATTACCCAAAAATTCTGTGATGGTTTTCTGTGAAGCTATTTCCTTTAATTTCATTGGAAGTTCATGATATATAAATGAGGTCTTTTCAACATTTTAATTAGGAAAAATCAATTAACATTACCAACTTTATCATACTTTTCAAATTTAAAGGAAGAAATCTAAATTTTATATCAGCCAAAAAAATTATGTATTTTGAAATCCATTCAAAATTCAAAAATTCAGTGAAATATGTGGATATTTCAAAATTCTGTGTTCTGTGACAAAAATTTGCTCAAAATTCTGTGAAATTACAGATTTTTCTGTGATTTCGGCAACCTTGGTATGCATCGAGAAATTTGCTCTGAAAATCGGATAATTTTTAATTGTACTTTTTTTCATTAAAGATTCAAATTTATTGAATTTTCCAAATAGTTTGAAAGATTAGGCTCGTTTGATTTGAGTCGAGAATAAGTTTTTTTTTAAGAAATGGAAGACTCGCCTAGAAAAAGCTTATTTTATGCCCAAATCAACTAAGTTTGATCTACCAAACTCTTAAAAAAATTCAAAGATTTTAACCATCGATGACAACGAATTTAGCTCACCTTTTGGGTTAAGGACCAATTTTCTAAAGTTACGATTTAATTACGAAAAATTTTAATGTTAAAGTACTTAAAAATTGATATTCATATAGTTACAAACACAACTTGTTTTAAATTTTTTGAACCCGTGCATTGTTGGGCAAAACATCATAGGTAAAAAATCAGTCACCAAAACCCCCCCCATGAGTCGGTTGTTCCTACGGCCCTGCCATGGTTAATATCTTCTAACGACGTCTGCTCGCGACGCCTCGACCTTGGAGACGAAAAACAAACCGCCCAAAGGAAAAAAAAATCTCGAAAAAATGGAAGCCATGACTTTTATTTCATTCAAAAAACTACAAATTTAATTATTACGGACAATTGATGCGACTTTGTTTTGTTTTTATTCGATATAAACCGATTCGCATGGCTACAGAATATTCTAAAAAAAAATTCATTCGAATCGTTTGGGTCGTTTCGGAGGAGTAGTACTACAAACACCGTTACAAGAGAATTTTATATAATAGAGATAACCAATCCAAATGATTCAATTCGAAATGAAGGTAGTTTACTAAGCGCGAAATCAGTCTTGGCAAAAGTTTGATGGAAGGCAATGTAGTCTCAAGTCCGAATCAAGGTTCTCCGTTTGGTGTTCTACAAAAGGAAGTTTTCATTAACGACAGCAGCAAATCGTAAAAAACTCAGTTTCCCCAACCGTAAAGCCAGAGCTTCTGAAAATGGCAAATCAGAGCAGTTTTAGCACCTTATAACAACAAAGTAATCAAAACATCAATGTTTATACAAAACCATAATCTTTTAATGGCATTGATGTTAATTGTTCTACTTAACCATTGTATATGGTAAAATTGAAAACGCAAAAATGTGCCAAATGACGTCAATTTTCCAATCCACTTTTCAAAATTATTCTGGTGTAACTTAAACAATTTTGACGGTTCATTGATTGAAAAGTACGGGTTTAACACCACTTTTTTAAATTTTTCGTGGTCAAAAAATTTAAAATATATATACTTATGTCCAACGTATAGCTTTTTGGACACTAAGTAAACTTTTTTTTGAGCATTTCGTAGCTGATCTACAGTCTTTTTTCCGAACCATTTTTTTCGGATTTTTTTCTTAGACTTTGAATAAAGGAAAACTGAAGTGTTTTAGGTGAATAACTTCCGAGAAACAAATTTGAGTTATGTACATTACGATGTTCCCAAAACTATGCATTTATAAAAGTCGGTTGAGAAACAAGAGAGATATTTTGGTTTTAGTCAGGAGTGTCAAATTGACACTCCAGGGCATGTAACGAGTAAAATTTCAGGGGTGGATGAGGGTTAATCAATATCTGGCACCCCGGCCAGATTTGACTTATCTCAAATTCTTTATTTGATTTATGGACAAGCCTAATATGAAGAAAATCTGGAATAAACGATAATTAAAGTATGAAGCGATTCTTCTCCTGTACCATCTACAGTGAAAGACATCCGAATACAATTAAGATGTTTTTATGACAAATCTGATATTTTATAAATTTAAAAAATAAATATTTTTATATATGTTATTTGTCTCAGCGAGCATTTTTCAGGGACCAATCAATCACGGCCCATGATTTTCTGCCATGGAAATTGGAGGCAAACTGCGGCGCATCTTCAGTGATCGTCAGCTCGCGCATGGATGGTCGGCTAGTTAGTTAGTCAGTCACTGACTTCAGCAGGCCATAGGATTTCCAGAACGGGCCACGAAATTGGATTCGTCAGTAGAACAAAGCCCGTCTGAAACATTGGATTAGTCCGGATCATGGATCTGATCTGCTGCTGAAGAGACTTTGAAATCTCAGCCGATGCTTGATTGCAGTTGCTAATGAAGCGATTTAATGGGCTGCAAATTGGCCACCATAGAATTTGATATCGCTGACCTTTGTCGATCATGTCGCGGTTTCTGGTATCTATCTGGCACTCGGGAAACGCTAAGAACGGAATTGGACGACATGTAAGGCACACTTAGCGATCAATGCCACCTTAAGTGTCGTAAAAGTGGCGCGGACCCGTGAGTTATGAGTGTGGGTAAATCCTTCGGCTTTTCGCAGAATAATGCAGAATTTATCCACCTCCGGGAATCGGAGTTGAATCTGATAACGTTTTAATTTACCGTGTTGTGCGTCAGTTCTCATACATGGCGTAAGGTTGGATCTTACATCTTAAACTGTCTCGTTTCGGTTGACATGTGTCAAATTTGACCATGTAGCTGATTTAACCTGCTCCAAGGGGAAGCTAAATACCTACTATTTTTTGTCCCGTGATTCCACGATTATCAAAGAGGATATGTGTCGTGCAGAACATAAAAAGTCCAGAAGGTTTAAAATCTTGTAAAGTATACTACTTTCGATGTACATTCCAAATTATTAAATTCTTTAAATTCCTTCATAAGCCAAAACAAAACAAACAAAAAATGCTCCTTTCATATTTTTTCCTATTTAGTTCTGGCACAGACATAATTCCGATATTTGAATTGTTTTTTTATTCGAACTAAATGTTTAAGTTTTATTTGTTTATTTGTATTTGTTCATAAAAAATTATAAATTAATTTGCATTTCAATTTCGTATGTACCAAAGTTCATCAAATACTTAAATGTCTCTATAATAAAGGTCTTCAGTCATCCCCGACTGTACTTCTTTAGTTATAAAAATTCCCACAACAACTAATTTTATCTCGTAGCTTTACGTTAGATAATGGGGAACCATAATTAAACTTTTGGCTCATGTATTAGGATCAATCCAAATAAGTTAAATTGTAATAAACCTTTTTGCACATTTACAAATGTAATTACGACAGGGGAAATTTGCTGTGCATCTGCTTTTCTTTATTTCAACTCATTTGTTTAAAGGTGAGCTAACCTGTGCTTTCATTCAATCTAAATTTCAATAAAACCTCCAATTAACCAATGGAGATGTGGCTGGTCTTTTTGCCGGTTATTTGAAAGGCATTTATGACTTTTCTGGCCACTTCAAAGGTTGCCATCCCCATTGGCCGTCCATTGGGTGTTGTAGAGATTTACTGAACCAGTACCTACTGCCAGTGAGAGGAAAAGCAAGCAAACTAGTTTTCCCAGAAAGTGAGAAGCGTCAAAACAAGCCTCCGCCTAAACTTTCATCTGTTGCTGCTCGTGCAGGAAAAGTAGCAGCAAACCAACAAACCTAGGTACAACGAGACGGGTTCTCCATCAATGAACCGGTAGGTATCCGGCACGACCATGAATCAGCTCTCGGTTTAGTAGAGTGGTGGCACGTAGGTACGTCTTCTCATTTGTTATATCGAGAACTGGCTGACGTAGTCTTTGCACAATGAAACAGATTTACGATACTTTTACGATGGAACACTGAGTTCCAATGAATTGCATCCAAATAATAAGAAGTCATTTCAAAATTGAACAAAAAAAATTTCAATCCAAAACTGATTGGAATCATAATATCCAATTTGCAATTTAGAACTTTGTATCATTCTTCGAACACTCCATGTACTAAATACAATGAGATGTCCTAAAATTGCATGATGTCTGGACATATTGGGGCCTCAACCTTGAAATATCAGATAAGAGTATGGGGAACAATCTTTCGTATGAGGCCAACTAACAAAAATCATGTGACATCAAGCGAAGTAGGGGTTGTCATTTTTTGTCTTTTTTCGTGAAGAAATTTCAAAAATCATAGCGTTACTTCCAAGCAGCGATGTCATATTTTTGTCTGTATCATCTTTCTGTTTCATTGGAGGATCGAAGCAACCTATAAGAGTGTCAAGACGTGAAAAATTGGCTCTTCCAAAAACTGTTGAAGTTTTCGAAAAAAATGAAAATTCTTAAAGTTTCGGTTCAGTTGGTTTAGTTCAACGGGGAATGAAGCCGGATTTCCTGTGATTTAGCAGATGGACTTGTGCTGCTCAGTTTCCCGGTTCCCTGAACAGGCGCCTTGGACCTCCGGACTAAAGACTGCACTAGAAATGAAGAAAGTTTGGATGCAGGGATTTAAAAGTTCTTGGGCCGGGACTCAAAGCTAAGTACCATTTTTTATCATTACACCACATTCATTGCATTCTAACGAAAAGGCCGTAAAAAAGGTTTTCATGTCGAAGCATTCGTAAATCGCTTATTTTAAAGAGGATGTTAAATCACTTTCAAAAACGTTGACATGAAATTCTACTGAGCAATTGTTTGTTATGATTTACGATCAAAAACTTAATCACTTTCATGTTTCTTCAACAAAAAACAAAACAAATAAGGCCGAAACAATTCCATTTTTTTGTCAGACCACTCCCTCCCCCTCTTCGATTTGTCCGATAATCCAGAATTTCAAGGTATTTTATTGTAAAATATCACTTTTTTTTCGAATATTCAAACAATAGGAAGCAAGAAGTATAAGTTTCATCTTGATTGTCGTTTTCGAAAATCATTGAAAAATTATCAAATCTATTTTGAAATATTTTTCTCGAAATATCAATTTAGGCTTTGCGGTACTTATTTTAAATTTTTGATTTTGCAATTATGGACATGAGTTAATATCATTAACCCATCATACTATCCACAGAGTAGACGGAAAGATACGAAGGCAAAAAATCTGATTTATTCTAATTCTTATTGCTGTGAGTATAATGTTGGTAAGTTTCGTAATTTCATAATTCCTTTACAGCATTTAATGTTTCAATATTCCATATTTCCCAAATGACATAAATTAATATAAAGGTCTTTCAATATTCAAAATATTATATGAAGCGTTTGGTAGGGATCTCCACGCTTCATTCCACCCCTGTATCCTGTATCTTTCGCGGTTTTCATCACATGGTTGGCCTGGCCGTAGTAATATCTGCAATGCATAGCAATATGTAACAGGTAATACGCTGAAAAGAAAAATGAAAGACGCAAGTCTTCCATTTTCCAGGATGCCTACATGTTTTGGCCATGTTGATGTAAGAAGAAGAAGAAGAAGAAGTATCATCTTTCTGCACGCTCATTTTTTTATAACCATTTATGGTTCTTAAATAACCATTTTATAGGTTTTGCTTGTAAACCGTCAATTTGGTTATTTTTCAACAATATTTTTAGAAAGAATTTTAACCATTTTGATAGTTCTTAAGCATTAACCACAAAATGATTGAAAAATTTGGTATTTCTTTATCGCCATTTTGGAAATTATTGCTTTTGCAGCCGGGTGCGTTTTTCGGAAGAAAAAAATAAATGAATTTAGGAATTAATCCATTATGTATTGCTAGAAGTGAAAATTATACGGCAAATGTTTTTTGCTGAAGGTAAGTCCTTAATGAATAATATGCGAGATACTCAAAATTAATGCGAATTCTTTGATCCCCAATAGGATGCTGAAATTGCGGGTCTTCCGGGTCATTTTCCTTACCCTCCGGAAAGCAGAATCCGATCGAACTGTCCATAAAACACCGGCCGCTGTCTTCTTTGCTGTCGGTAGCTCGAAATGTCTGGGCGAGGCCCTCACCAACAACACCATCAATTTCCAAATCAACAGCAGGAGCAGCTACAGATTTCCGGATGATACAACGGCAGCTTGCAGCTGAATCAGAAGAGGGATCAATTGATGTCACAGGGCCATCAGCATTCCGGGGGAAACGTAACGCAGGTGACGAAGGATTCTTGAGGGATCGATGACGAAATGACCCGAATCGGGCAGGAAGAGGAGGAGGTGGTGCAGTTAATCATCGGAAGAATGACTATCATGACCGGAGATGTATAAGGCTTTGCAAAAATGCCATTATACTTATTTTTATTTGTGAATCATGTTATAAATAAGAATATTTAATTGAAAAACTCTGATTTTTATTAAAAATTTGATGAGAAATTCTCATGGATCTAAAAAAGTAGCTCATTTCAATTTCGGTTGTAAAATAACCATTTTTCAACTTCACCTCCAGAATCCCATTCGGTTGAAAAATAACCATATTCGAACTTCTCCCCTAGAAGTCATTTTATGACTTCTCATGGAGAACTCATAAAATGACATTTCCCGGGAAAAGGTCAAAAATGGTTATTTTGGAAACCTAAATGGTTTAATAATTTCTAGCGTGTGTTTCATTGGGACTCTTATGCAAGGTTGGCGAAATCACAGAAAAATCTGTATTTACACAGAATTTTGAGCAAAATTTCGTCACAGAATCTGTGTCACAGATCACAGAATTTTATACATTTTCACAGTATTAACAAGCTTTTTAAATTTCGTAAAGATTTGCAAAATTATATTATTTTTACCACTTTCGACTTTTCTGACTATAATTAATGAGAATATGAAAACAAGTTAATGTGAATTGATTTTAAACCTATGGATGCTGGAGATTGAGAAGTAGAGATAGAGAAGTTGAGCTATTGTATTAGAAGAATGATGTCGTGCGAATCTGAGCTCTTAGAATAAAAACTATTTAATTTGTTAATTGCCGTGGGCTCTCTACTAAAAGTATCGATCCGTAATATTGGCGACAAGGATTTGTGGATTTTCTCACCTGTGTGGAATCCAACGGAGATGGACGATAAACCTAAGCGATCACAATCGTCCTCCGGAGGACTGGACGATGACTTTAAGCGCATGATGATCGAAATGATGGGGGCACAACAGAAGATTCTCTAAGAGCTAGCGATGTCTCGGGCCATGGCCACTACTGCTGCTGCTGCAAGCACTTCTTCAGGCATGTCCGCGGGATCCTCTTCAACGGATTCTAGAATGGAATCTCTAGCCAATTCCATGACTGAGTTTCACTACGGCTCAGAAAATAACCTCACTTTTGAGAACTGGTTCAATCGACATGAAGATACATTTCGTGTTGATGCTGCTAGAGTTCGTCTTCTACTTTGCGAGCTAAGTGATCACACACATGCAGAATACATGAATCACATTCTGCCAAGGAGCACTCGTGATCTAAAGTTCGACGAAACCATCCAAAAGCTTAAGGAACTGTTCAGCTCACACACATCTCAGATCTCTAAAAGGTATCACTGCCTAACAGTGTGCAAAAAACCTACTAATGATTATCTTTCATATGCCGGAATGGTCAACCGTAACTGCGAAGAATTTGGTGTACCGACTTGCTCTGTAGACGAATTCAAATGCCTCATATTCGTTTGCGGACTACACGACAAAGAAGATTCCGAAATACGAACGGCCTTGCTGGGCAAGTTGGAAGGGAACAGGCAAATGAGTTTAGACGCACTAACTGCTGAGGTTCACCGAATCATCAATCTACGAAAAAACACTTCAATCCAACAACTAGTAGCGATCAACCGAAACTGACTGCGAGAAGCAACAAGCCGAAAACCCCCTGCTGGAAATTCGGCCAGCTGCATTATGTCCGTGAGTGCCCTTATAGAGATCACCAATGTTCTGAGTGTCATCGATTCGGCCATAAGGAAGGCTATTGCCAGTGCAAACTATCCAATCCTGAGCGAAAGAAGAAGTGGAGTCAACAATTCCAATCCGACATCTTCGTGGTCCATCAGTTGACAGCACAGCAACGACGAAAATATATCACCGTTGGGATAAACGACGTCAGCATTCAACTACAACTGGACTGTGCTTCGGATATAACCGTCATCTCCAAAGCGAACTGGGAACAAATTGGCAGCCCCGAAACAAAACCACCATCTCAACAGGTCCGATCAGATTCGGATCATCTGTTGCAGCTTATCGGCGAATTCAACTGTGGCATTTCTCTCCAAGGAGTTCTTCGTACAGGTACAGTTTTTGTTTCGGCTACTAACAATTTGAACCTTTCAGGCCTCGACTTCATCGATGACTTCAACCTTTGGGATTTCCCCCGAGCACGATTTGCAACCAGTTGGTGTCAACGAGCGAGACTGAACGGTTGACTGCATGCTTCCCAAATTTATTCGCTAAATCGTTAGGATGCAGTTCTAAAGCGGAAGCAAAACTTTTTTTGAAACCTGAGTCTCAACCAGTATTTCGAGCTCTTGAAACTGTTAACAAGGAACTAGACCGACTTGAGCGATTGGGCATAATCTCACTACTAGAGTTCTCTGAATGGGCAGCACCAATTGTTGTTGTAAAAAAAAACCCTTAAACGGAGAAAAATCGAAAATTCGAGTATTTGCTGACTACTCAACGGGGTTGAATGACCCACCGTGATCTATTTGAATTCAACAGACTTGTTCCTGGCGTTAAATCTGCTCCTGGATGTTTTCAAAAAATTGTCGAATCCATGGTAGCGGAGTTGGAAGGAGTCGAAGTGTACTTGGATGACCTCCTTGTTTACGATCGAACCGCAGCAGAGCATATCACCCGCTTAAGCTTCTCGAAAGAATCCAGAACTGGGGCTTCAATTTAAGCCTAGAAAAATGTAAATTTGCCATGTCCGAAATACGATACCTGGGATTTATTGTCAATAGTCAAGGTATCAAACCAGATCCTGAAAAAAACAGCTTCTATCTGCAACATGCCAGCTCCACATGATGTTAGCACCCTACGTTCTTTTTTGGGAGCTATTAACTTTTATGCTAAATTTGTTTCGAACATGCACGATCTCAGAAGTTCACTGGATGCACTGCTTCGGAAAGATGTCAAATGGAAATGGAGTGAAAAGTGTCAGGTTGCTTTCGATCAGTTCAAACAAGTGCTACGATCAGACCTTCTTCTAGCTCACTACAACCCTGAGTTGGAAACAATCGTTGCAGCCGATGCGTCTAACTACGTTGTCGATTAAGGTGTGTATATATTTAGGAGGTGTTACCGAATATCGAATTCCCGATTCAGCCATTTTGGCTATGTAGGCTATGCAACTATGCGGAACTCATGAAGTTTGTTTACCAATAAACCACCGAAAAGCTGAGCAAAAATAAACAAACTCATTGAGAGCCCCGCTCACTCCTCGCCTACTTACTGTAAAAGTCGGAGAACCTAGTGTATCAAAAGACCTTGGTGTCGAAGAATGTCTGATGCATCGCTATGCTGATGGTAATATATTATGTGTATAGCACCAAACCGAATAGCGACAGTAGGACTAGCGACGCTTTTTTACTAGCGAGATTCCTGTCATTCGCAGGTTTGTTTTTCTTTTTTCAGTCCAGTAGTCGATTTCAATGCAGTACTCGTACATTGTTTATGTTATTTACTCTACATTTTCCTTAGGCCATCAATCGCAAGCTTCAAGTCTCCTAGGAAACTCGCGCTGCGTCGTTATTATTTTCAACGTCGCGACGTATGCGACGTGTCGCTAGTAGACAAAGCTGCTATGATTATTAGCGCTCATATTTTGGATTTTTCTCTGCATGCATAATACGAGTGGAAAAAGAAGCATTGCCGCTTGTTTATGGTGTCACAAAATTTCATCGTTTTATCTATGGCAGAAAAATTACACTACAAACCGACTACACACCACTTGTGGCTGTTTTTGGATCGAAAAAAGTTATCTCGGTACATACTTCAAATCGTCTTCAACGCTGCGCCCTTACGTTGTTAACCTATGATTTCATTATCGAGCATATTGCTACTCAAGAGTTCGGCTATACGGACATGCTTTCTACACTCATTCATTGGCCCAAAAACAAGGTTGACGAAGATTTTGTGATAGCAGCGGTACAACTAGAAGAGGATGTCAATGCTACGTTTTCTTCGGCAATGGCTGCAATTCCAGTCACTTTCAAGCATCTGCTCTCAGCGACCCAGAAGGATAGGGTCCTACAAAAAGTTATCCAGCAAGTTGAAAATGGCTGCCCTTAATCGTCAAGCAACTTGGATCCTGTAGTTCGTTCGTTTTTCCCAAGAAAAAGATGCATGTTCGATGTCGCAAGGGTGCCTAACGGTGGGAGATCGAATAGTAGTTCCTGAATGCTTCCGTCAGCAAGTTCTTAGTACGCTTCATCGAGGTCATCCTGGGCAAGAGAGGATGAAATCAATAATGCGATGTCACGTATACTGGCCAGGGATCGATTCAGATGTGGAAAACTACGTCCATTCTTGTAAATCGTGTGCAGCTGTCGCTAAAGCTCCAACAAAAACATTGTTGTCTTCATGGCCACGAGCTACTCATCCTTGGCAGCGTCGTCTTATTGACTATGCGGGCCCATTTAAGGGGCACAGCGCAGGCAACTATTGATAATCTGTTCGAATGTATTGTTCGTTATGGCATGCCAGAAACTATAGTATCGGATAATGGAACCCAGTTCTCCAGTGCTTTTTTCAAGAATTTTTGTGAAAGTTTTGGAATTGTTCATATCCGTACAGCTCCATACCATCCTCAATCAAACGGCCAGGCCGAACGATTTGGTGATACCCTAAAGCGCAGCCTACGCAAAATAATGCCCAACACAGGAAACTCGATTGCCAAATCACTGCAAATATTTTTATCAACATATCGCAGCACTTCTAACAAAACGGCACCAGAAGGTAAATCCCCAGCGGAAATTCTGATGGGGAGGAAACATAGGACAATGTTGGATCTACTGAAACCCAAAGAGTTTGATTTAGACCATCTGCATGTGAAGCAAGAAGTTCAAAACAACCAATTCAACAGGAAGCATGGGGCACGGTTTCGAACTTTTAAAAAAGGTGATCACGTCTACGCCTCAACTATCAAGGCTGGAAAACTGATATGAATGAAGGCTGTCATCATCGGGCAAATCGGGAACGTGATGTTCAACGTGTGGTTGAACCAACAGCGAAGACTCATCCGGTCTCATACGAACCAGTTGCGTGTTCGGGGGGACCATCAAGTCGAGGCCTTAGTACTTGAGGATCCGCGAGCATCGAATAGGCTTCCGTTACATATTCTACTTGGTGATTTCGGGTTGAGGAGTCCTGAAGGCGAGAACGAATTACTGCTTACAGATACACCGAAAACAGTTTAGCTGCTTCCTAAGGAAAAAAGTCGTCCTGCTGTTCTTCTGAGAAGGTCAACAAGGATAAGGAGAATGCTACTAGGTGCAAACCGTGCTTCTTTAAATAAAAAGGGAGGTGTTGGAATACTGGCAACACGGTGATGGATGCTGGAGATTGAGAAGCAGAGATAGAAAATTTAGCTATAGCATTAGAAGAATGATGTCGTGCGAATATGAGCTCTTAGAATAAAAACCATTTGATTAGTTAATTGCCGTGCGCTTTTTTACTAAAAGTATCGATCCGCAATAATGATGTAACACGTGTTATCCCGAATGAACTTCATAAAAATAGCGTCATAGAAAACCGCCACAGAATTTTAAGTTCGAACCACAGAATTCGATATTTTTTTTGTCAAAAAACACAGATTTTTCCGACAGCCTTGCTCTTATGAACGAAAATAAGACACACTAATGATACAGATTTCTTTCTGGCATCGGTGCTCCCAAGCAAAGAAAACGGATTGTGAACAAATGGGGCACGGTGAGTGGTCTTTCAATAAGAAAACTAGCTAAATAAGAAGGTGTAAGTGTTGGATTAGTTCAAACCGCGTTAAGAAAGTATGGAGAACAGTGCAGTTTTGCAGATTTCTTAGACGCGGTAGGAAACCTGGCCCTGCAGACCCTACAATTGACAATGGACAAAATCAAGGATTACTACATACGGCATCCTTCGGCATCGGTATGGGATGTGGCTACGAAACCAGGTACCTCATCGACTAACGTTCTGCATGCCAAAAAGAGAATTGGACTTCAGACCCATCGGAAGCGGAAGTAGCAAAAACGAAGTACCAAACAGGCTGAAGCCATGAAACCGAGGGCTCGAAAACTGTACGACAAAATTCTGACCAAGAAATCGGGTTGTGTTATCATGGATGATGAAACCTATATTAAATTGACTGTAAAACTGTGTCTGGACCACAATTTTATAACTCTCCAAAGGAAAAGGATATTCCAGCATGAGTAAAAGCCTAAAAAAAAATACTATTTTGCAGTATGTTTAAGAATAAAATATTTAAATAAAATATCTTTGTTTCTTTTATTTAGGAAAGAAAGTGTATTTTTGATTTTCGAAACAACCTATAATAGTTCAGACTCTTGTAAAATAGTCCTTAATGCGTTGACCTAAAATGTCGGCGTTTTCGTACTCAAATGCACATTATAATAGTTTGGGGTAATCCCCAAACAATTTGATATTCTTACCAACAAAAATACTCGGGCTAGTGTCAAGACGAAAAAATTTAGAGCGAAAATGTTGTAGGTATATTTCGGTCGCGGAAGCTATGGGATTTTTTTTTAAAATGCCAATGAATGATGGTATCAGAGCATATACGAAAATAAAATGAAATTTTAACTTTATTTTTATTTTTGATGGTCCTCTTGTATTCCTTTTTTTTTATTGAGTAACTTCGATAAGTTATGGTTGACAACGATTGATAACTGATTCATATTTTTTTTCACCGAGGAGAGATCAGATGGAAAAAAATTAACAAAAGACATCTTATGTTCGGGTCAAAAAATGTTTTTCAACCATTTTGTATGCACTAACAAGTTATGAAAAGTTTAGCTGTGACCACTTGTGATGGAGCGATTGGGAGCATTTTTAAAGTTGTGATTAGTACTTTTTGCATTTTTTGCCTATCTTAATGAAAGATGAGTAAATGGACAAAACATGCCACTATCAAAATTTGATCACAATTTGGGATATGTCCATTGTAGTTCATGAGAATTTTGAGTCTTGGATCTGCCATGATAAGTACATAAAACATAGTTTTTCTTGCGTACATAAACGGCGACTGTGGGTATTAAATATGAACTGCTTGGATCCAAGATGCAATATTCTTATGAAAAAAAATATATTCTGAAGTCCGCCAGCTTTTCAAACGGCGTGTTTGATGAAAATCTTGGCCACTTATAGGTAAGACCATTATACTGATGATAACCGAAAATATCACTGTAAGATTCAAAGAAACATAAACTTTATCAATGTAGATTTCGCCCACTGTGCTTATCTTTGTCGGTCTAGTAAAATGAAACTGAACCTGGGGCTGTTTTTGTAAACGTCTGTTTACGAGAAACGTTTTCCACTTTCACACTGCGTTGATTAACTACGAGCAAGACCGAATGCTGGACGCTGGACGTGGACAGGAATTAGTGAAGTCAGGAATATGGTCCCAACATTCACATGTGTGGTGGATATGGGGGAACATTACTTAAATGTGTCAATGTCTTAGCTCGCTGGACGGACTTCAACGCGCCATGGAAACATAGCCCCGGGAAAACATCAATCCAGTAAGGGCAATCGTGCACAACAGCTGAGACTGAGACGACAAGTTGATTGATAGGTGAAGATGCCGACGGACGTTGTTCGTCATGTGGATGCCTGAATTTGCGGTCATGCGGCTGCATGATTGCCAAGGTTGTCTGACGACGTCCTACTACTGGGCATAGTAACTATGTTATGAGGTAGGTCGCTGTTATCGGAACTGATTGAAATGTTAATGAAGATCGAAGACAAGCTTGTTAATGTTGGGGATTTTCATTCCTTCAGTGAGAGTGATACGGGCAATGTGTTACTACTATTTGAATTAGATGTTCAAAGTATGTTATTAATCCGTAATTAGCTCATAAATGGCACTCGTGGCGTGTCATTTTGTATTGTAATGAGGCGCAAAACCCTGCCATTCAAAAATAGTGTAAGCACTTAAAGAGTAACTTTGAATGAAATGGATTGGTTGTACTCATGCACGTTTAAGTTTTTTTTTTAATTCAAATATATGATACCGACATTTTATTTAAATAAATTTCTCACGGTTCATGCAGGAAACAAATCATCTGCGTAACCTACTTTTTCAAAAACATCAAGGCACTTTTGTATAGAACTTTAAATTTAACACGTTCGTCGCCACGGCACCCATATTCGGGTGACGGGTGTATTTCCTGGGGGGCCCCGTCACATCAAAAAGCAGGTGACGCTCTCTTACTCAAGTAAGCTGCTCAGTTTAGCCACACGTTGCAAATCTGGGAACTCTCCCTCTTTTCTTTCTCGCTCCCAGAATTTCTTTGGGCCCGGCTACCCGATGAGGAGGGGAAAACAAAATTATATCAAGATGAGATATTTTGATACTAATTTATTTTCTATCTAAATGAGTTATAATTCAGTACTCGTAGGATGTTAAAATATCTCAAATTATATCAGAAAGTCTATACGATCATAGCTAAATTATATCAGTTTTTGATATGCTCCGATCTAGATTATATCTCGTTCAGATAGCATAGTTTGATATTAGGCAGAACAAAACCTATTAGAATTATAACTTATCTAGATATGCATGCTTCGAGAAAACTTTCTAGTCGAATGTCAATAAACCACATTATTTGCTGAAACCATGTTCCATTTATGGTTTCCTAAAATTTGGACTCTATTTCAAGAATCTGTTGAGCGAAACTCATTAAAGTACGGTTTGGGCCGTTGACTTCGATGTCCGTGTTTCAGAAAAAGTTATTCGTATATCAAAATAAGATATAATCATTTTATTTAAGGACAATCCGAAAAAAAATCTTTATCATTGAAAATGAGCTCAACCTCATTTAAGTCTGTCAATCAGAATAAGATATAATTCATATTGGAGAAACTTAAAATCAAAAATTTTGAGTACTTAATTATAACTGAATCAGATGTAAATATCTTGGTGAGATACGTTTGAGTTATTATTTTGATATGCTCTTCTGATCGGGTAGTAAAACTACTAAAATGAGCGTGGCGACGAACGTGTTAATGCATTAAATTCTTAGCTTTTGTGACCGCTGCGCTGCCATACTTAACTTTTACTTAATGATCCCGCGCCGATCCTCCGGTGAATAGGGCCGTGGTAAAAAACCTCCACTGTAGACGATCCGGAGCCAGCGTCTTCATCTGGTCCCAGCCAAGATTCTCGTCGACAGTTCGGAGTTTCTGGGTCTGCCTCTTCTTCGATGTCCTTCTGGATTCCAATCTAGCGCCTCTCTGCAAATCTCGTTTTCATCTTTTCGCAGCGTGTGCCCAATCTCGATTTCTAGCGCCCTTTGATGACACCGATGATGTAGTTCCTCATTCGAGATCCAGTTGCCAGGCTACCAAGCGCGGATGATAAAAAAAAATACTTGCAGTTTTTGCGTCGTTACCGCATGCATACATGTGCACCAAGTTTTGTACCCGTGCAGCCATGGTTGTCCATTCCTCGCCGAGCGGCTTGAAAAGTGCAACTCAGTGAACTTTTCGTGCTGGAACACTTGCCCTGCTCTGTAAAGACGCCAGGCGCACACCCAATCTGGGAGCAGAGAAGGCTTCGCCAGGGTGAGAGCAAGAGAAAAAAAATCATCACATTAGATGTAGGGGAGCAGCGCTAAAGCAACTCAGTAGGTTTTGTTCGTTCCCAACAAGAAAAGGAAGAAGAAGAAGCAATATCGTTTCGTGCTGTTTGTTTGCCTACTGTGGTAGGAAGAGAAAGAAAAAATTGCACTTCAGTTGTGTGTTTCGGGATTTCTCCTTCACACACAATAGCGTTGCTATTGGGGCACCGGTTTTGCTCAGCACTCGGCTTCGGTTGTACTCGGAAACGAGTGTAGAGCATTTCGGAAGGAAGTGTGGTGCTCTACAAATCGTAGAAGATAACGGTGCGATTTACACAGCGCACTGTCTGATTTGAGAAGTGCGGACCAACCATGCGTGCAGCAATACGGATTTGACGTTTGAGTTGAAGATTCGGATTTTCGTTCGTAGAGAGAGCGTGACCGCCAGATGTTTCGGAAACTCTTAAACGTAAATCGGGCCTTTCTGATCCGGGTTTCGATGTCTTTCCTGGTACCACCATCAGGCGTTATCTATCTACCAAAATACTGGAAGCACTCCACTTTCTCAACTTGTTGGACTTCCTGTGTTGATCTCCATCGACTTGGTCTTTCTGACATTGACTTTAAGTCCTGCTACCTTGGAACTTTCGGTGAGGTCGTTGAGTTTGCTCTGCATATCCGGTTGTGTTTGGGCGAGCAAAACAATATCGTCAGCCAGGCCAAGGTCGTTCAGTTGCTCCATTGTTGAAGGATTCCACGGCAATCCTCGGTTCGGAGCACAGTCGATCCATCCAGTCAGAATCTCATCCATTAAGATGAGAAAAAGTAGCGGTGATAAGATGCATCCCTGTCTCACTTCAGCAGCTACCGGGATTGGTTCGGACAAGACACCATCGTGCAAGGCCTTGCACGAAAATGCCTTGTATTGTGCTTCGATGAGATGGACTAGTTTCTCAGGGACCTCTCGTCGCCTTATAGCCGCCCAGATGTTTTCATGGTAAGCAGAAGAGATTCCTGGAATTTGTCGATTTGTTCCAGTATGATTCGTAGCGTTGTGATGTGGTCCATACATGATCGTCCGGATCGGAATCCAGCTTGTTGCCGTCGGAGTATAGGGTCGATTTTCTCATGGATCCTGTTCAGGATCGTTTTGCAGAGTACTTTAAGAGTTGTATTCAGTATAGATCAAAGTTATGCCTCGCCAGTTACCGCACTCTCTTTTCTTCGAGACCTTTTAGAGAGTACCCTGCATCCAGTCGGCTGGGAATGTTGATGTATCCCAAACGTCAGCGAAAAGACGGAGCAACATTTGTGATGATAAGACAGGGTCGGCTTCGAGCATTTGAGCAGGAATGTAATCGATCCCAGGTGCTTTGTTGGATTTCATGTCTTTGATTGCCGCTTCTATTGCAGGAAGGAAGGGCGCTTCCGAGTTGACGCCATTTATGCGGCTTACTGTTGGCGCTTCGAGCTGCGGGTTCTGTTGGCCATCGCTATTCGTGACTCGGAAAAGTTGTTCGAAGTGCTCAGTCCATCGTTTGAGCTGATCTGTTCGATCGGTCAATAACTGGCCTGCTCGGTCTTTCAGCGGTTTTCTAGCATTAGTCCTGGCACCACTAAGGCGGCGAGAAATGTCATAAAGTAATCGGATATCTCCATTGGCGGCGGCTCTTTTTCCTTCTTCGGCTAGGGAGTTTGTCCAGGCTCTCTTGTCTCGTCTTCAAGCTCGTTTAACTGCCTTTTCCAGTTCCGCATATCGTAAGCGATCGGCTGTTCAACGTATGCCCTTTTCACCTCTGGATTCTCCAACCGGCGGACGTCGTATCGACACCCGACTTTCTCCTCTCGCCGTTGGACACGCGCAACTCTCAGTCGTATCTCGCCAAGGACGAGATGATGGTCAGATGCAATGTCTGCGCTTTGTTTGTTGTGGACATCAAGAAGGCTCCTTCTCCATTTTCGGCTGATGCAGATGTGGTCAATTTGATTTTCTGTTCGGCCATACCCAAGTGACCTTATGTGCTGGTCGATGGGGGAAGAGCGATCCACCAATCACCATGTTGCTGTTGCCTCAAAATTCTACAAATAGCTCTTCGTTTTTGCTCATCTGCCCTAGACCATGGCGCCCCATGATGCGCTCAAGGTCCTGATTGTCAGAGCCAATCTTTGCGTTTAGGTCACCTAAATAAGTGGATTTGAATGAACCAACCACGCTGTTTTGTTGAATGTAAAACTTTTCTTTCTCCTGCAAACCGGCAACGTCAGTTGGCGCATAACACTGGACCATTAGACTGAGTCGATTTGGAGTCATTTTGGAATTTCTCAAACCCTGGGGTCTCAAAAGCTTCGTTTTGGTCCAAAACTCATCCATGATTTTTTGCAATATTTTTAAGTAACGTTTACATGAGTAAATTTGAACTTTTAGGTTTGTATGGGAAAATTGAATATTTTGTACTGAAAAATCAACATCATTTTTGTTTCGTCTGTGGAACCGAGCCAGCTGATGGCTTTTGTGCCAATTTATAAATTTCCTAAAGGAAATTTTTCGCTTAACAACTTTGTCGAAGAGCGTAACTTCGTATCTTATTAAGAAAAAAAGGTATTAGCTGTTTAACAGGGGTATGACTTTTTGCACTGATAAACAATAAATTCAATTGACATCCCTGCAGGGTACCTAGCGAGGTATCGCGTGACGACTTTCCATGCAACACTTCGCGAGGCTCAAGCAGTAAAGTCAATTGAATTTATTGTTAATCAATGCGAAAAGACAAACCCCTGTTAAGCAGCTAATAACTTTCTTTCCTAATAAGATGCGAAGTTACGGTCTTCGACAAAGTTGTTCAGCAGAAAATTTCCTTTAGGAAATTTATAAATTGGCACAAAAGCCATCAGTTGGCTCGGTTCCACAGACGAAACAAAAATGATATTGATTTTTCAGTACAAAATATTCAATTTTCCCATACAAACCTAAAAGTTCAAATTTACTCATGTAAACGTTACTTAAAAATTTTGCAAAAAATCATGGATGAGTTTTGGACCAAGACGAAGCTTTTAAGACCCCAGGGTTTGAGAAATTCCAAAATGACCCCAAATCGACCCAGTCTACTGGACCATTGTAAGGTTTCTAACCCGTGTTCTGAATCTGGCTACGATTATTCTTTCGTTTATCGGTTCCCATCTAATGAGGGCCGCATGCCCGGACTGTGTCTTGTGTTCTTCAGTGTAAGGCCAACGGATTTCGCTCAGTCCCAGAATTACAAGCTTAATGCGGATCGCTTCTCTAGCAAGTTGAGTCATTTTGCCTTGTTGGGCAAGGGTTAAAACGTTCCAAGTTCCAATTCGTGTCCGTATTTTCATGCTAAAAGTCGTCGCCAAAGCTCCAGGTTGGCCTTTTTTTCAGATTCCGTAACATCGGGAGCAGTAGGTTGTTAGCCTAAGGTCCCTATCCCGCGATGGGGCTTCCATCTTGGACTTAGCTGGCGCGAGTCGCATTTCATAAGTTCAGCCGCTCGCTACGAGACAGACGCTGTTTGAGCCGCTCCTGACCTGGAGAACAGACGCTCGGTTGTTGTTGCACGCCGCTCCTGACCTGGGGAACAGACACGTGTGGCCACCTTCTCATTCTGCATGCGACCAAGGCATCCACCGGGGTTGGGTACTCGATCTCCGCTTAAGGGTGATACTGTCAAAATTTGGTCAAGGGAAAACGCGTGAAAATCGGTGAAATCGTTTATTCAAAAAATCAAATTGAATTTCTTTTTCAAGTTTAATTAGTATAAAATTCAGGAAAAATATTCAGTTAGGCTTCCGCTTTTCCAAATCCGAATTGCCGGGCCTTACGCTTAACCTCTGCCATCAGATTTTGTACAGCCACCTTGTCCACCTTCTTCGCCACAGAAAGCCAGTTAGCCTAGAACTGCTGCTCGTCCATAGCAGTTTTTTGGTCTTCTTTAGATTCCGTTTGACAATAGCCCAGTATTTCTCAATTGGGCGGAGCGCTGGCATGTTGGGAGGGTTCTTGTCCTTGGGAACCACCTGCACGTTGTTGGTGGCGTACCACCATGGCCTATTTACCGTAATGGCAAGATGCCAAATCCGGCCAAAACAGTACGGAACAACCGTGTTTCTTCAGGAAAGGCAGGAGACGTTTATTCAAACACTCTTTCACGTAAATTTCTTAGTTGACAGTCCCGGAAGCTATCGATCGAAAATGCTGCTTTTCAAGCCACAGGTACAGATGGCTTGCCAAACCAGATATTTCTTCGCGAACTTTGACAGTTTCATGTGCTTGAAAACATCTGCTACCTTTCCCCTTCCTTTTGCCGTATAAAACTCCTGTCCCGGAAGCTGCTTGTAGTCGGCTTTGACGTAGGTTTTGTCGTCCATTACCACGTAGTCAAACTTCGTCAGCATCGTCGTGTACAGCCTCCGGGATCGCGCTTTGGTCGTCGTATTTTGTTTATCATCGCGATTTGGAATCACTACCTTCTTGTAAGTCGACAGTCCAGCTCGTTTTTGGCTCGATGCACGGTTGTAGACGATACACCCAGCTTATTTGCGACATCTCGGAGAGAGAGGTTAGGGTTTCGCTTGAAACTACCGGCAACTCTCTTTGTCGTCTCAGCGGCTTCCGGTTTTCGATTTCCCCCGGATCCAGACTTCCTGGCTGTCGACAAACGTTCCCCAAACACTTTAATTACATTTGTAACGGTTGATTTGGCAACTTTTAGCGATTTTGCCAGCTTTGCGTGCGACTAGCTCGGATTTTCTCGATGCGCGAGCAAAATTTTGATACGCTGCTCTTCTTCCTTGGACGGCATTTTGACAACTGAAGAGTGAATTCCAAAATCAAAATAGGAGCAACATTCTACACACACACACACCTTCAAAATGAGGGGTGTTCAGGTTTTTTAAATGCAAAATTGAAAGAAATACGTCAAGTTGATATTGAACAAATTTTGACCGTATCACTCTTTAGATTACCGCATCCCAGCCGGTACCACAGGGAGGTTGAGATAGG
This sequence comes from Uranotaenia lowii, assembly GCF_029784155.1. NCBI lineage: Eukaryota > Metazoa > Arthropoda > Insecta > Diptera > Culicidae > Uranotaenia > Uranotaenia lowii. Next base: position 150,318,348 of record NC_073693.1, read on the forward strand.
AGTTGTGAATAAGACGTCCACCTTTTGCCAGAAAGTTTTGGATGTGATTAATTCAAGATAATGGATGAAAACATTTTATTTAATTCCTGACTTATTTGTTACATCATGGTCACCAACAGCAGCACATAAACACCTGGTTCTGAAAAAGTTATTCTGCGCATCGGGTTCTTTGAATTTTTCGTCTTGCCGGTCAACATGCTGAAAGGACAAAAAACATATGCTTGAGTTTACCAACGTTCTCATAAAATAAACTTACCATTTAGAATAACAAAATCAATTTTGTCTTTTAGGAAAACTTAACTGTTAAATGCCTTGAATGATGATGAAAATACTGACTGATGAAAGAATGTTGTCATTATTTTTCCACAATGCCGATTCTTCTGTTTTTCATAAGAACTAACTTTGAAAATTGGAAGAATTTCATAAAACTCTTATGAAAATCAATTTTACACTCTTAAAAGCGGTTCATATTTAACACGCATTTTATGAAAACTGTACTGCCTGAGTGTAGAACATATTTGTATGGTTTTTTTTATGAAAAATTTTAAAACATAGTAGCATTTGGTCAACCAATAGTGTTCACTTGAATGTGGTCAACAAACAACGGGAAAGTGTTCACCTCCGTCTTGCCCTATCTCAGTTGATGGTTGTAGGTCAGCAGATAGAGATATCAGCCAGATATCTTCTATCTGGACTGGACACACCACAACAAAACTCCCCACAAACGATGCAAGTAGGGGAACATGCCCTATTATGCGCCACCTAAGCCAATCACTGATTTTCTATGTATTCCACGTACAAATTGTGTTAAAAATGGGTGCAATCGTTGAAGAAAATTGTTTTCTACAAATGCCTATGATTTTTTATTGCTTAAATTGCTATAGTTGCTTAAAAAACTTGATTTATAAAAACCTCATTCAAATCCACAGAACAAAACTGTGTTGCAAATACGCGCCGCTGTGTATTCAATACGCGCCTAGCAGCCGAACACACCCGAAAGCAGCCGAAGACCGAAAACACACCAATACTTACAGACACTTTGACTGAAAAGATAATCAAAATGAACTAATCAAAATTTTAAAAAAATTAAAAGAAGATTTTTTGGGGTGAATTAACGCTCAAAATATGGTTTTAGACTTTTTGTTCATTTTCATTGAAAAGTGACCTTTTTGAAAAATTAATGCTATTTTCAGCCTACTACGATTGGCGCGTTATAACGAGCGCATGGGCCGTGATAGAACATACCCATAAAAAGCATACCTTAGCGAGTTTAGTATGATTTTTTAGCATAAAATCATAGTTTAGATTCTCCACTATTGATGTGTCTGAAAATATTGTCTTATTCGTTTTTCTCTGCTTGGTGACACCTTATTGAAAGTGTTTTAAAATTTAGATCGAAATGAAGAAAACCCTAAATTGTGAAATTATCACGACACAGAGCCATTTTAAGGAAAAATTCATACTTGCCATGATCAATCACAGCATTCAAAAGAAATTGGTAATATTTTGCTGGCTTAAAATGTTTCAGTTTCTTCAAAACAAGGGTGGCGCGTATTAGCCACATGGGGCGTTATATGAACTTTTCCCCTACAAAGGCAAAGGAAAACTGGAAAGGTTCAAAACGAGTGAAAAATATGAAAAATAATGCACATGTCAGCCATCAACAGGCATGAAAAACGTCTCGAGCGGAAGAGTGCTTCTCTGTTGTTGGGGCGTGCGACGACGCTTCTGATGATTGAAGCCAGAGCATTGCGAATGGATTTCTCCATCATCGCTTAGGTGGTTTACGATCGGAAAATCCTCCATAAAAATGGGCTACAGTCACATTCGCTCACACTTTCGTACGTAGGTGTTTCGAGTTTTTCTCCAAGGTAAGTTTACCTTCTTCAGTTGATTTCCCGTAAATGTTGACTGTGATCGCACCGTAGCGTACAAACAAACTACCTAATGTCTGTGTGGCTGGCCACCGTGAACTTGTTGTGCTTCGGTGGACGACAAACGGACGGACGGATGGCGTCGCCATGCGGATCTGGCGGTGGCTCGGCGCGGCACGATGGCATTTGCGATAGTTTCAAGTCCGGCCAAACGGCGATGAGACTTTTCTTGTCAGTCTCGGTTTAGCCTTTTTCCAACGTACGCGACGCGGTGCTTTGAAGTGTGCTCTCTCTCCCGGGTGTTGTTTTGGGGGTGGCTTAAATACGACGGTGGCGACGCCTTAAGGCAGAAACACAATACAGCGTCGGTCGTCGCGTCACGTCAGCGGTCAACGTTGTCGATAAGTACTAAAACGCGGACGCGACGCACCCGACGATTTTTACATCACAATTCAGCGTCACGAGACATCTAAGATGTCTCTTGACGCTGAATTGTGATGCAAAAATCGTCGGGTGCGTCGCGTCCGCGTTTTAGTACTTATCTACAGCGTTGACCGCTGACGTGACGCGACGACCGACGCTGTATTGTGTTTCTGCCTTTACGCTTCGCACATTTTCGTGAGTTGAGGAAAATACACCCCCGCTGCACGTGTGAAGGGGTGAAGGGCTCTGTTGTGTGGTTTGTGGGTTGGAATTTGCTATGGTTGTTTGCTTTCCAATGGTTTCCAAAAGCTAGTGGTTCTTCTTTTTAGACATCCCTTACAATGTGCTCCATGCGGTTTAGTTCTATGTGTTGTTATCAATTTATACAAAAGAATAAATGTGCAGAATGTTTTCATTTTAAGTGCAGTGCTCAACGAGAAGAATGCTTCATATTGTAATACGTGCTCGCAGTATGGATGAAATACCTTCGGAGAACGATTGCGATGGTGCCTTTTCTAATTAATTTTCAACGCATATTTATAAGCTGGTTGTTGTTAACACATAAGGTAACTGAACTCGATTCTGTTTGGTTTTGGTTAATGGAAGCGTAGCATGGATGAAAACATTGTTATGGATAACGACGAGTGCAAACTTTCCAGCGATTGAAAAAGGGGGTGTTTTCAAAAATCATCGTAGAGCGATAGATTTCAACAAATCACTTGCATCATATCTGTTACATTCTGGAATTCTGGAATCTCATTTGTTAGAATTATTTTTTTAAATAAATTATTGAAATTATAAACAAATATTTTAGAAACTTACTCCTGAATTTTGAGTTTGCTACATTCAGGTCTTATTAATTCAATACTGAGTCTGGATTTAATAGTTCTAATTATGGATTCCCAGTTCTCATTGTTTAACGTTTTTGTCAGATTAATTCTTTGGCTTTTATTTTCTCTATGAAACTTGATGTTTTCTCGAAGAGATTCCTTTTTCTTAACTCTCAGCGTACATCTTACGAGGATATGATGGCTAGCATCTTACAAATGCTAAAACCACCAACCCCCAGAAAGTGTACTATGTTTTCCGTGACTGGGATTCGATCTCATGCTCGCTGGCTTAGAAGTTTTGAAGGCTATCCTCTACGCCACGAGCTGCTGCAAACAATCTATTCTTAAAAATAGGTACAGGTCCTTTCCAATTTTGGCAACATGCCCGAACATTTTGTGTTGCCAAATTTGAACGGTTGAAAAGGAAATATCCTCAACTATTTTACATTTTTTTTTATTAGAGACGTGTTAACCAACTTTGGGTTATACGCGTCTTTAACATATTAACTTGTTTCTTAATATATTTTACCATTGTTATAATTACACAGTTTATAGCATTTTCAAACTAAGTAAAGTGAAGATAAACTTTACAAATCTCTGACTGTATAACAATAATTTGAAATTTCTATTTTGGAAGCGAATAAATTTGCGATCGATCATCTGAACTTCATTTTTGCGTATTCAACAGTATTGTTGATATCAGTGACTTTATGATAGAAAAAAATTATAAAAACGCATTTTTTCAGAGAAAATTTTATTTTAGCAAAAGTTTTAGACTCAAAGAAAACATTTAAAAAATCTGATTTTCCATTGGCCTTAAATATCAACTCAAAACAAATATTTCAACTCCTGTCTCGGAAGCTGCTTGTAGTAGGCCTTGACGTAGGTTTCGTCGTCCATTACCACGCAGTCAAACTTCGTCAACATCGTTGTGTACAGCCTCCGGGATCGCGCTTTGGCCGTCGTATTTTGTTTATTATCACGATTTGGAGTCACTACCTTCTTGTAAGTCGATAGTCTGGCTCGTTTTTTGGCTCGATGCACGGTTGTAGACGATACACCCAGCTTATTTGCGGCATCTCGGAGAGAGAGGTTAGGGTTTCGCTTGAAACTACCGGCAACTCTCTTTGTCGTCTCAGCGGCTTCCGGTTTTCGATTTCCCCCCAATCCAGACTTCCTGGCTGTCGATAAACGTTCCCCAAACACTTTAATTACATTTGTAACGGTTGATTTGGCAACTTTTAGCGATTTTGCCAGCTTTGCGTGCGAGTAGCTCGGATTTTCTCGATGCGCGAGCAAAATTTTGATACGCTGCTCTTCTTCCTTGGACGGCATTTTGACAACTGAAGAGTGAATTCCAAAATCAAAATAGAAGCAACATTTTACAGACACACACCTTCAAAATGAGGAGTGTTCAGGTTTTTAAAATGCAAAATTGAAAGAAATACGTCAAGTTGATATTGACCAAATTTTGACAGTATCAACCTCTAATTCACCTTGGATTGAATTGTTACACACACTTCAATTTTTTTGCTGTATTCCGAAACGTTATAAGAAAAGTCGGTGCTTAACGTTTAATGAAAACACCGTTAGCTTGAATTGAATTGCCCCTTTTTTAAAGTTTCGCTGAGCGGAATCGGTAAGGCTTAAAGGAAGATCGGTGGCACTCAACGTTTGATGAAAAAAAAGAAGCTATGAAATCAATGAGTTGTAGTAATTCTGAGTTCAAATGTTACTTCTGTCTATACAACAGGATGGCCTTAAAATCTTAAACATGAAATGTCGCCATTTTGGAAAAAAATAACACGAATCGACGCCATTTTGCCTCACTTATTGCCGTCCTCGACTGGCAGTTTTGCCTTTACTTGGCGACCGTGACCGGGCTAGAATTGGTCGATCTCGGAACGATCTATGTGAGATCGATCCTTTGAACTTCAATTTTCAATGATTTGGATAGATTTTTTAGTTTTGGACAAATCGATTAAATCGGTTAATTTTCGATCCGATTTTTCGATCTTTTGGAGATTTTTTCCAATTTATTCTGGAGATTATGAGATTCAGTTTTGTGAAAAATTTAGATACTTGCACCATCCTAGAGACTGTTTTTTATTGTTATTGCTTCCATGCCACCAAAACAATGGACCCCGATGTCGTGACTGGTGGATCCTTTTTCGGAATAACTGTAATTCAATCCGTCCCACAAACACTACACTACACGCAAACTACATCCATCTCTATTAAGCTCACTCTATCAACTGCCTGCATGAGAACGTTTCATCGAATCTCGAACATTTCGATTGAAGACTCTCGTGTTCTTCAGTCGATCAACGACGGGAAATCGAGAGTCTCTCTCTTTCTCATATTATTTAGCAAATCCCCATCGTCATTCCCGAACGGAGTCTGACACGATTATACATTTTTAGTCATAGATAGGTTCATATTTATATTGTTAAGTTCTTACTATAATCAATTAATTTAACTCGAATTTTATCAATAACAGAGTTTACTTGAAATTACTATCTCTATTATACGTATATGACATTTAACGTTTTTCTTTATGTAACTATTAATATTCTCTACATTCGCCCTCACCTGTACTCTTATCTTATACCGTGAGAAAGGTAAGTGACAATTTTTTTTTCTTTATTCCTTATTACCACGTTTTATTCAAAAATAAACCTAATAAACAGCAAAATTTTTACCCATCACGCCTTTTAAATCACGGCTGTAACTCTGATAGTGAATTTTGATGATTATCATAATAAATCTATAAGTAATGGATTCTGTTTTATTTTCATTTGATTTATTTATTTATTTACATAGTATTCCGTCTCACGACATAACTTGACGAACATAATACATTTTCATTTGATATTCTTATCGAAACCTTTAATTATGACCTGATTTTGATTTCAACATTTCGGCATATTTTTTTTTATAATAACAGAAGTTTCAAAGGTGACGAAAAATCTGTATTGATGTCTCGTTTTCGTATAAAGACCAATAACAATTATTGAAACTTACTAAAATTTGAAATAAGCATTCATGTTTTGCAGACCAATAGTTTTTTAAACGCCATTCTCTTTACACTTATTTCTTGAACTTGAGACCTTCCTTCATGGCGCTTGTCTTTGGTAATCGGCGCTATACTTAATTTTTTTTTTTTTAAATCTTGAAACATGGACTTATGAAGCTTTGAACATATTTTAATAATCTTGACTGTGGACATTGATTTTTTTTTAGTTCTTCACTTCTTATTTTGCCAATTTAAAGTTTTATTTATTTAAATATGTTTTTTTGATCTTTATTCTGTATTTCAGATAATTAATTATTTTTCCTTGATTTTTGAATTTTTCTTGCCCTTCACTTGTATTCTTGCTTTATGAATAATCGTGATTTGTTTTTACTCTTGACTTTTAACGAACATTGACTCCTACCTTTAGGCCTCTAGTTATCTAACTCTTTACTTTTCATGTTTTTTTATATATATACTAATGAATTTTCAATTCTGAATTATATCGTTGACACTTGGTTTGACTCTAGGTTTGTGACCCTGAAAACCATCACTAATTAATTTTTATCCTTGTCTACATCTCTTGATTTATTGAAATGTGATTCCTGGTTCTTATACCTGGATAGTTAAATTTTCAAACTTTACTCTAAAATTTTGTTATTTTTTTTTTTACTTAGCTGTTGAATCTTAACTCCTAGGTTTTGAAGTTCTACTAAGCTCTTGAGTTATTATCTTTGTCACATGACATATTACACTTGACTCTTATTATTATCATTTTTTTTTGACTCGTGACCCCTGATGCTTGACTAGTCACAATTTTAAACATTTAATTTCTAATTCTGAAGCTGAATTGTTGAATCTTAACTTAATGCATTTTTTTTTATTTTACTCTCAACTTTTTTATTCTTCACCCATTACATCTTGATTGTTCATTCTTGTTCTTGTCAGTTACCTCTCAACTCTTGACTTTTTATTCGCTTCTCTTTACTTTGACACTTTACCTTGGATTTTTTTTCAATTATTATTTTTAATTTTCACCTATAAAATTTTCATTTCAATCAATTACGATCCAACGAAACTTCTATTTTAATATTTAACATGTTTTCAATAATAACATTCATAATTGGTTTTACTTTTGATTGAGATTAAAAGATTTTTTCTCTCGCCAATATTTTTCTAGCTTAATATAGTTTTATCTTTAATAGTGATTTGAATTTTCTTTTTCTATTTTTTATTTCTTTTTTTTTCTTTTCTTATCGAGAAAACGCAATCCTTCCTTTTTTTCTCCAGCTCATATTTAATAAGATCTTTTATTTTTTTTCTTTTTTTAAACCCTTCATTTTCTACTTTGTTGATGATGTCTTTTTTTAAATGCATTTCATATTGTCATCGTTTTATTTGCTCCTTATTTATCATTTCCTTCTCTTCTTCTACCTATCTTCATAATACGCTTTTCTTTGTCTTTCCTCTCCCTCTAATTTCTAATACTTTCATTTTCTTTTTTCACTTTTTCTCCTGTTCTAATTTTTCTTAATTGTATAATTGCAATTTCATATCTCATCATTTTGATATTTCCTATTCTGTAGCTGATCAGTCTTTCTTCCGAATTGCTTGTAATTCTTCTTTTTTCAGAAGCTCATTGGTTTCCTTAGATTTTTTTTTTATCAGTGAAAACAGACGTTTTCACTCTTTCTGATTTCTTATTTATTTTGATTCGACATTTAAATTATTATTATAGAACGCCTTTGAACTATGGAATTGAAACTTCTTTCTCGACTCAACGGAACCCTGACTTTTGTGTATTACTATTTATTTTTATTTTCATAGTATTCCGTCTCACGGCATAACTTAACGAACATAATTTCTAACATTCACTCGGTCCATGGGAATTGTTCACTAATTCCTCGGGCATCCACCATTCGCCAGATTGTTTAATACATTCGATTGGTTTTATCCTAACATAATCAATACGTGTTTTATTATTAATTTGAAATACACATCCCCATGGGGACTGTTCTAACCTCTATGATACACTCTCAATTTTAACTTCTTCTATACTTTTACTAGCTCAACTTACACAAAAAATCACGTTCTATACTGCATTTTTGTTTTCTTTTGATTCCTCCTTCATCGTATTATCTTCACATTATTAAAGTAATCAGCTTATCCTCACATTATTAAAATTCACACCATCACTCTTCTTTTCATATGTTTCTTTTGTGTTTTTTTTTATTTGCTCATGTTTTTGTCTTTTTATTTCATCTGTTGCGATCGCTCTTCTTTTACTTTTCTTTATTTTTGAGGCATTTCATATTCTTATCGTTTCATATTTCTCAACTATTTTTTTTAAATCTTCAATTCTTCTAACCTCCTCATCTTATTACCTTATCTTCCACTTTTCTCTTTAGCTCCTTATTTTTCTTATTTTAATCATTCCCTTTTCTATTTTTTTAATTCTATCATCTTCTCATAATCTCATCACCTTGCGTTAATTGACGTGGTTGATTTGATCGTTCTTAAAAATTGCCTTAATTAACCTCTTTTTTTTTTTTTAAATTGATTTACTAAACATGTTTTGCTCAATAACTTCATCCGTGAAAAGAGACTTCGTCTGCATCACCAGACTTTTAATTCATCCATATGGGGCTCTTGTTTACCCTAAGCAGAACTTGAGATTCTTTTAAATGCATCCTTTTTATCTTCATTTCAGCTCATGTTTCAAGACACGTTTTTTATCTTAATCTTTTTTTTCTCATCTGTTGATCTCTGAATCTTTTTTATCACTTCATTTTAATCAATTTGTAATCATTTTTCCAGGTATCTAACTATTCTATTTTATTTTCATTTTTCTTTTTTTTTTAATTCTTTCTTATTCTCGTATTTTTTCATTTTAACATTCCAATTTCTAATCTTATCATTTTGATATCTTATCACTCAAATGATCTTATTTGTATTTCTTTTGTTTTTTAATAAGGTCAAAAAATATCGATGCTTTTCATCTTCCGATCATCTCCTATTTTCGGATATCCTTTTTCTTATTTTTTTTATATTGAATCTATTTTTAGTTGACTCTTCAAGTTTCCATTTCCATTCATTCCAATGTATTGTTTTTTTTTTCTATTCTCGTATTTTTTCATTTTAACATTCCAATTTCTAATCTTATCATTTTGATATCTTATCACTCAAATGATCTTACTTTGTATTTCTTTTTTTTTTAATAAGGTCAAAAAATATCGATGCTTTTCATCTTCCGATCATCTCCTATTTTCGGATATCCTTTTTCTTATTTTTTGATATTGAACCTATTTTTAGTTGACTCTTCAAGTTTCCATTTCCATTCATTCCAATGTATTGTTTTTTTTTTGCTATCTTCTTATCTGGCATTTTTAAATCTCTCCTGTTGTCATATTTTCACCGTTTCACTTTTTTTTAAGACCTTAACAAGTCAACGAATAATACACTTTCTACTATTAAAATTTCTTATCTTACTATCCTTTTCTCGTCTGATCTTTCCAGCATTTCAGCCATGAACATCTCATGTTTCAAGATTTCATCTATCATCTTGTCATCTTTTAACCTTTTTCCTTCCCCTCATTCGATAATCTTTACTTTTTGTACTTTTGTTGCTCGTATTTTTCTTGTTTCTCCTGTAACAATTTCTTTTTTTAAAGTCATTTTATTTTCTCATCTTTTAATCATACTAAACTCGTTATTAATCTCCGATTATTCTTACATTCTTAGCTATTCTTTCATTCATCTTAAATTTATTTTTGAATAAGTTTTCCCTCTTCTTAATTTATCCTTTTTCGATCGTTTCATTTTCTAACTTTCAAATCATCATTTTGTCGTCTCATTTTGCTTCTTATTGTCGTGGCCGACTAATATTTCTTCGAAATTGCTTGAATTTTCTTTTTTTTTGGTAACTCATATCTCTGAATCTATTATTTTTGTATACAATCTTTTAGGGACTGTGAATCACCCTAACTGGACTTCATTATATTTTTGTTCAACTAACCTTTAAGGACTATAATTCACCCTGAACAGGTTTTAACTTTTTTTTTTTGTTCAACTAACCTGTTAGAGACTGCAATTCATCCTGAACAGGACTTAATTTTTTTGTATAACCTACCTGTTAGGGACTATCGTTCTCCCTTAACAGGACTTTACTTTTTTGTTCAACTAACCTGTTAGGGACTGTAATTCACCCTGTACAGGACTTAATTTTTTTTGTTAAACAAACCTGTTAGTGACTGTAATTCATCCTGAACAGGACTTCATTTTTTGTTCAACTAACCTGTTAGGGACTGTTATTCACCCTGAACAGGACTTCATTTTTTTTGTTCAACTAACCTGCTAGGGACTGTAATTCACCCTGAACAGGACTTTTTCTTTTCAACTAACCTGTTAGGGACTGTTATTCACCCTGAACAGGACTTCATTTTTTTTTGTTCAACTAACCTGTTAGGGACTGTAATTCGCCTTGAACAGGACTATTTTTTTCAACTAACCTGTTAGGGACTGTTATTCACCCTGAACAGGACTTTTTTTGTTCAACTAACCTGTTAGGGACTGTAATTCACCCTGAACAGGACTTTTTTTCAACTAACCTGTTAGGGACTGTTATTCACCCTGAACAGGACTTCATTTTTTTTTGTTCAACTAACCTGTTAGGGACTATAATTCACCCTGAACAGGACTTCTTTTTGTTCATTTGTACTTTTGAATAATTCCACCTATCAGGAATATTATTTACACAAATTACACTCTAGACTGCACTATTGTTTTTTTTACTGAGTCTTCGCATAACGAAGTTCCGATTTCGCTCTTTTTTCTCATCCTTTTTTTTTTACTATTTCTTCGTCTCGTTTTTTATTTTATTTTTCGCAATTTCCCTTTTACTAACTTATTTCTTATACCTCAGCTTCCAATCTCTCTTCTTCTCATCTTTCCTCATCTCTTGTTTTTTAAGCATTTCATTTGCTCTTGAGTTTGAAAAGTTAACATATAATACAATTTATACTTTCTTATCTCATTATCCTCTTCTCATATAATTTCTCCAGCTTCTCAACTTTAACCATTCCATAATTCAATTTAACGATAATCATCTTCCCATCTTTTTGCTTTCTACTTTCCTTTCTTCTTTTCGTTTTATTTTTTTTCTGTTGATATTATTACTTACTCGGAATATTGTTTAATGCTAATTGAACTTTATACCATGATATACAGCTTATCACCTTACAACATTCCATAATTCACATATTTAATAAACATCTTCCCATCTTTTAACTTTATTCTTTTCATTTTTTCTGCTTATAATTTTTTCACTTACTAGGAATATTCTCTTCCCTGATGGAACTTCCCATCGGAACCCATCGAAGACTTTTGCTACTCTAATTTATCTATTTTAAAACATAATGTTTTCTTCGTAAATCGACGCTTATGAAAAAAATTAATTCAATCAACTCATGTTTAAGTAAGCATCCTAAAAAAAAAATTAAACAACTTTTACTTAAATTATGTCTCACCAACCTTGTTCTTCAAAAAATACTTGGAGAAATTTCTTTCTTTCTTTCAAGGCAACGTATGCACTCGTGATTTGTACCCAAAATTAAGAAAAACTTTATTTATACATATACCACTTTTCATGTCAAATCATTTAAGTGTGCATCCCAGTCATGGAAAAATCCACTCACATATATTTCACTCGAATGCAGAATACTGTCGTACTTCCATACTGTCGTATGCAATCCCACTACCAAACCCTTCAAACAACAAAAAATAAAAGAAATCCACTTCATAACCACATTTCCAAAACGCACAAAACATACCATTTAGTAAACGCTATCGCTGTACCTACCGACGACGCCATTGTCGTGACTGGTGGATCCTTTTTCGGAATAACTGTAATTCAATCCGTCCCACAAACACTACACTACACGCAAACTACATCCATCTCTATTAAGCTCACTCTATCAACTGCCTGCATGAGAACGTTTCATCGAATCTCGAACATTTCGATTGAAGACTCTCGTGTTCTTCAGTCGATCAACGACGGGAAATCGAGAGTCTCTCTCTTTCTCATATTATTTAGCAAATCCCCATCGTCATTCCCGAACGGAGTCTGACACGATTATACATTTTTAGTCATAGATAGGTTCATATTTATATTGTTAAGTTCTTACTATAATCAATTAATTTAACTCGAATTTTATCAATAACAGAGTTTACTTGAAATTACTATCTCTATTATACGTATATGACATTTAACGTTTTTCTTTATGTAACTATTAATATTCTCTACACCCGATTTAATGACTAGCTATTTTCACCTCTACACTCTTAAGGAAAACCTCCATAGAACGGTCACTTGAAGCTTACTCAGCCTTGAATTAAACATTAATATTAACAGCACTTTACTCAGTTCAAGTTTTAAGTTCTTATGGAAACTTTCAAGATCCACTTACATTTCTCCAAATTATATTTTAATATTGCCTCTACACTCAATGAAAATTTTATTTGAAATAAATTGGATGCTTGAAGACTTGATCTTGAGCCTCTCACCTGAACACGCTGCCATGACCAAGACCTGTGGCTGAGTTAATGGTATTAAAAACACCAGCTTAAATAAAAATCCGTAGCCTTTTCTTAATTAACATTTCACCAAGTGAACTACCTTGTAATGGATCAATGTTTTAAATCAGTCAAGTTACAATATTCAGACTTATTCATATCTAACGCACTTGTAATTTGAACTTGATGTCCCATGGAGAAATGCATATATTTATTCTGTATTTGATATCTCATGTTCACTCAACCAAATTCGTGAGTTAAACTTTCTTAAGTTGAATTTGAAAACATATTTTTCATTGTGCATACATTTGATATTCAAATGTATGAGCTTCCCGTAGTTTTTCACTATTTACTTCAGCATACATCAGCCCTCAGGCAGCACCCCTCCTACTAAAAATTTAAAAGATCGATCTTGCAGGGATCGATCTTTTTGCATCGATTTTTAGGCGGATCGATCCTGCAACCATTCAACTGAATCGATCTAGGGAATCGATCTTTTCCAGAAGATCGAACAATCCTAGACAGGACATTATTGTTTTTCGATGTCAAAAGTCATACCCCTATTCTATAGCTAATAACTTTTTTGTCTAATAAGATACGAAGTTACGACTAAGTTGTTCAGCGGAAAATTTCTATAAATAATTTATAAATTGGTACAAAAACCATTAGCAGGGTCGGTTTCACAGAAGAAACAAAAATGATGTTGATTTTTTAGAACAAAATATTCAATTTTCCCACACAAACCTAAAAGTTCAAATTTATTCATTCATGGAAGCGTTTCTTTGAAAATACTGCAAAAAATCGTGGATGAGTGTTAAACCAAAACGAAGCTTTTTAGACACCAGAGTTTGAGAATTTCAAAAATGACCCCAAATCGACTCAGTCAATTATAACAATCATAATTTTAAATTATTTTTCAAGTTTTGATGATTAAGAAAGGTTATCCAAGGGTAAGAATTTAGAGTCAGAACTGACGACAAAACCTTTATAAACTAATCCCAGGTTAAAATTTCTGCTACAGTTTTTAAAAACTTCAGCACTTGTTGATAGAAATTAATTACTGAATATTACATTTTAAATCAGATAAAGCTCATTTCAGAGGTTTTCGTGCCATGTTTTCAAAATCAAAATTATATTTCTGTTTCTATATTTCAGATTTAGCGTTCTATGTAGCATTTTTTATTTTGGTTCGAACCATCATTAGAAAATAGATAGGAAGACCTGTTTCGAAATCATATTTCAAATTTGGTTTTCGTTTCATTCAAAATTTGGTTCATAATTATCGATACTCATATGCAATTAAAATACTCAGATGATAATTTTACGAATATGAACAAAACGAAACTATCCTGAGTTTATGTTTCATATTCAAATTGAAAACTAAGAATCAAATTTATAAAAATTCATGTTTCTGTTCAGAACCGCAAGTCGGGTTTAAAATATAAAATTTAAATAATGAATTAAGATGGAAACCCAAAATATCAGAATTATTTTAAATATTCTTGATTCTAAAACAAATTTCAATTCATTGCTCTTATTTGAAATTCTAATCTGAAACGTGGAAGAGGATCCAAAATTCAAATTACAAATTCAGGTTCAGAATTCAGATTCATAACTATCTAATATTTAAAACTCGTTAATGAGTTTACAATCAAGAAAAAATATCAAAATGCCTATTTGGTTGAGGAATTAAAACTCTAAGTGTATGATTTTGTATGATAATTTTGTATGATAATATAAATTCACAATTTTAGCCATAACTCAGCAGTCTGCTGAAAAACACAAATTAAAAGTAGAATTTTAGTTTGTTTTTCAAGTTTTGTTTAATGAAATATCTTGGGTTCTTAAAAAACATCCAAAGGATTTTTAATGAAAAATTTGCTTAAATAACATGTAATCTTCCTTTAACACATTAAGGACAAGAAATTTAAGCTAGAAAATACTCGAATTCGGCATTTTATATCTCTGTAATATTCTACCAACTTTTTCAAATTTATACTGTATTTTTTTCATCTGGAGGCAATTCAGAGGCAACCTAGGTTCGCTCTAACTGCTGTCATCGTGCTCATTTATTGCTCTAGAGGCAACCTAGGTTCGCTCGAAAAACGGACGGAGTCGCCCTGAGAAGAAAGTCAGTTTTGCGAGAAGTTCACCAATACTCTCAACGTTGTTGTCAAAACATTAAACAGCTGAAAGCAAAACAGTTGAAATAATGAACGGGAAAATGATTTTTTTTTTACAAATCGTTTATTTGAAACGGCTCAAACCACTTAGTTTTACGGAGCCGAGGGACCATTATTTTTTGAACAACAGTTGCTTAAGTTTAATTAACAGGGATTTTCGTATTGTTGTCCATATATTCGTTTTATGGATTCAAGATATTGAGTTCGTCGTTCATTATTCAAAACTATGATAGACAAAAAAGAAAAGGAGAAAGAGGAAAGGGATAGTTAAACGCGTAGATCGATAGATTTAAGATAAAAGTATATTTCGAACATATAGTCTAGGTCTACCATAGCCAACACATCCCTCACTGGAACGTAAGGTGGTTTACCTCGGGCCCGAAGGGAGTCAATCAAATTTGCTCTGGCGGTAAGATGGTCCTCACACGACCAAACAATATGCTCGATGTCATGGTAACCTTGGCCACAACCACATAGATTGCTGCCAGCAATATCAAAACGATAGAGTACCGCGTCTAAGGAACAATGATTGGACATGAGACGGGAAAATGTTTTAATAAAGTCACGACTCAGGTCCAATCTATTGAACCATGGTTTAAGGCTCACCTTTGGGATAATCGAGTGAAGCCACCGACCCAACTCGTCCTCGTTCCATTTGTGCTGCCAGTTGACGAGTGCGTTTCTACGGACCAAAAAGTAAAATTAGCTAAAAGCGATTTGACGCTGATAAATTTCACCTTCAACTGCACCCACCTTTGCTAACGAGTCGGCCTTCTCATTGCCCACTATTGAGAGCAATGAGACGGCACCCAAACAAAGGTGATGGAATAGCAGCGTCTAGATAATGTATTCAATGATACCCGTATCTTCTCAAGGAAGTACGGTGAGTGTTTTCCGGGCCTTAATGAGCGAATAGCCTGAACAGAGCTGAGGCTATCCGTAACAACGATGAAGTGTCCAGTAGGTCTTGCTGCTATACTGTCCAGTGCCCAATGTATAGCTGCTAATTCAGCGATATACACTGAGCATGGATACTGAAGTTTGTAGGAAGCGCTAGAACTTTGGTTGAAAACTCCAAACCCAGAGCACTCGTCGAATAAAGAACCATCAGTAAAGTACATTTTTTCAGCATTGACGTGTCCATACTTTGCTTCAAAAATCCTGGGAACAATAACAGAACGATGGAGTTCCGGAATCCCACGAATCTCAAGCTGCATGGACAAATCAAACTGGACAGAAGAAGTGTCGTAATCAGGGTGAAAATCACGAATGGGGGAGAACGATGAAGGATTAATTTGCATAGACATGAATTCATGATATATAGTCATATATCTAGTTTGAAAATTTTGCTCCAGTAGCTTTTCAAAATTTGCAATCACCAATGGGTTCATGACCTCACACCTTATGAGGAACCGGAGAGATAATGAATAAAACCTATCTCTCAGTGGGAGTACGCCTGCCAAAACCTCGAGACTCATGGTGTGTGTTGAGGGCATACAACCCAGCGCTATTCGAAGACAACGATATTGGATACGCTCGAGTTTAATGAGGTGTGTTTTGGCAGCTGATTGGAAACAGAAACTGCCATACTCCATCACTGAGAGAATAGTTGTTCGGTACAATTTGATAAGATCTTCAGGGTGGGCTCCCCACCAGGTGCCGGTAATTGATCGGAGAAAATTTATCCTTTTCTGGCATTTTCCTTTCAGATACTCAATGTGGGTTCTCCAGGTACACTTGGAATCAAACCAAACCCCAAGATACTTAAAACACCTCGATTGAGTGATTGCTCTGCCTAGGAGTTGAAGCTTAGGTTGAGCAGGTCTGTGTTTCTTAGAGAAAACAACCATCTCCGTTTTCTGTGGAGAGAACTCAATCCCAAGCCCCAAAGCCCAGGAAGACAATCTGTTTAAAGTATCTTGTAAAGGCCTGTACAGATGGGACTCAGTATCACCCGTTATAGATACTACGCCGTCATCTGCAAATTGTCTTAAAGTGCAGCCTTCAGAGAGACAACTGTCGATATCACTTACGTAAAAGTTGTACAAAAGTGGACTCAAACATGAACCCTGCGGAAGGCCCATGTAAGAGATCCTTCTAACTGCAATATCTCCGTGAGCAAAGTTCAGATGTTTCTCACAAAGCAAGCTGTATAAGATGTTGTTCAATAGAGGAGGCAGACCTCGGGAGTGCAACTTGTCTGACAAAACCTCTATTGAAACTGAATCAAAAGCTCCCTTTATGTCTAGAAACACTGAAGCCATTTGCTCACGTTTTGCGTACGTCATTTGTATCTCTGAAGACAGCAAAGCAAGACAATCGTTTGTCCCTTTGCCCCTGCGAAACCCAAATTGAGTATCTGAAAGGAGACCATTTGTTTCCACCCATTTATCCAATCGGAACAAAATCATTTTCTCCATCAATTTACGAATGCAAGACAACATCGCTATTGGACGGTACGAATTTAAATCTGACGCAGGTTTCCCAGGCTTTTGGATGGCAATAACTCTCACTTGTCGCCAATCTTCGGGAACAATGTTATGTTCCAAAAATTGATTAAATAAATTCAACAAGCGAAATTTGGCGGCATCCGGAAGGTTTTTCAACAAGTTGAATTTTATTTTATCAACTCCCGGAGCTGAATTGTTACAAGAAAGGAGAGCAATTGAGAATTCCATCATTGAAAAGCTGGAATCCAGATCACATCTGTTCGGAGACACACTTCGAGTGATTTTTTGCACAGGGGTGGAATCTGGACAGATTTTCCGTGCAAAATTGAAAATCCATTTATGCGAATGTTCTTCATTTTCGTTCGTGGAAGAACGATTACGCATGCTCCGTGCCACATTCCACAAAGTGCTTAAGGATGTTTCCCGCGATAAACCTCCCACAAAATTACGCCAATGCGCACGTTTTTTCCCCTTGATCAGGTTTTTAAATTGCTGCTCAAGAGAAAAATACGTGTTGAAGTTATCCAGGGTTCCGTGTTTCCGAAAAACTTTAAAGGCGTTCGATTTGTCTTTGTAAAGTTTGGAACACTGACTATCCCACCATGGATTGGGAGGTCTTCGACGAACAGATGGATTTCGGATGGGATTGGTTTGAGCGTCAACTGCACTATCGTGTATCAGACAAGAAAGAAAGTGGTACTCCTCCAAAGGAGGTAAAACGTGCATAGAGTCGATGGCGGTTTTAATTGTGTCCGAGTACTTTTTCCAGTCGATGTGTCTTGTAAGGTCATATGTCATATTTATTGTGTTCGAAGAGCTGACCCCATTGGTGATAGTAATTTCGATAGGTAAGTGATCACTACCATTCGGATCATGGACTACCTTCCACTGGCAATCAAATGATAGTGAATTTGAGCAGAGTGAGAGGTCAATTGCACTTTGTCTTGCAGGAGGTTTAGGTACCCGTGTTTTTTCACCCGTGTTCAAAATTGTTAAATTGAAACTGTCACAAATGTCATAGATAAGAGTTGAACGACTATCGTCAACTTGTTCTCCCCAGACAGTTCCATGAGAATTGAAATCACCTAGGATCAACCTTGGCTCAGGTAGTACTGAGCACAGGTCCTCTAGGTGACTCCGATCCACTGCAACTCTCTGAGGCCAGTACAAACTGACAACACATAAGTCCTTACCTCTTATAGTTGTATGACAAGCAACAGCTTCAATTCCGCCTGATAATGGAAGGTGAATTCTATAAAAGGAGTGGCGCTTATTGATCCCCAAAAGCACCCCTCCATAAGAATCGTCACGATCCAGACGGATAATATTGAAATCGTGGAATGAGATGTTAGATTGAGTAGAAAGCCAAGTTTCGGACAACGCAAAAAAATCACAACTAGTTTTGTGAAGCAAATAATTGAACACATCAAGTTTTGGAATGAGACTACGACAATTCCACTGTAAAACAGTGATATCTCTGACCTCTCGTGTTAAATTAGTCATCAAGAGAGATAAACGCTGAAAGAAGGGGCCAAGTTTGCATCAATTGCTGAAATAGTGTCTTTAGAATGGGAAGCATCGATGTAAAAATGCTTCTAACAGAGTCAGAAACTTTAAAGAATGTTAAAATACTGTAAATAATGTCAGAAAACTTGAAAAACCCTGAAGAGTTTGTTGATTTTGAATTTGAAATGTTAGAGGAAAGAGAAGTTCCTGCAGGTGATGTGTCTTTGAGAGATGTTATTTTCATACGGAATCCTGGAGGGACTTCTTTATCTGTAACAGCTGATTTATTACCAAAGTTGAATGCAGAACTAACTGGGGAGACTTTCCTTCTTATCTTGGCAGAAGGCCCTTTGGTACGCTTCCTGGAATTCTCTAGAACGACGAATGGAGTTCCTTCATCAGATGAATCCGTATCAACTTCGTCAACTGGCAGAGCAGCAAAAACATTACTGGATTGAGGTTGGACCGGGGGAGAAGCGTTCTTTAAAATGGCAGCGTATGAACGATTAGATCGTTCTTTTAAAGAGCGCCTCTCGTTATCCCAGCGACTCTTAAATGCCTCGCACACAGAGATATCATGAGGTGAGCCCCCGCAATAGACACATTTCTGTTCTATTGCTGAGCACGCTCCTTCCTCATGAGTTTCCCCGCAACGAGCGCAGCGTGCCTTGTTGCAGCAATGGGACTCCGTGTGTCCCATTTTGATGCACTTTTTGCAGCTCATTGGGCGAGGCACAAAGAGACGCACGGGAAGCCTTAACATTCCCTCTAGCAAAACATAGTGAGGGAGGGCGGTACCCTCGAAGGTCACCCGAAATGAGCCTGACGCGGAATACTTTTTATCTCCGTTTTCAGTGGTGGCAAATGAGAGTTGGCGGCAATCCAGGATTTTGACCGAAGTCGAATCAAGGCCTCTGAATTTGCCTACCCCTTTAGACATTATGTATTCAGCCGTCAGGCTCATTTCTGAGATCACGCCCTCTATCTCTACGTTTCGAGAGGGAACAAAAACGTGGTACTCTAATCGGAAAAAATCACTAGCAACAATTTCATTTGTGGCCTTACGATTTGCCACAACAACACGCAATTTGTTTGGCCTGACCCGAGACACTTCGGTTACGGAGGGCCATCTTGCCAGATCTTTCATTATCTGAATGACATTTAAGGGTTTCAATTTGGGCCGGAAATAGACCACCCACGGACCAGAAAAAGTTGGGTCCTCTGGGTAGACCCTGAGTCGGGAGGACTTCCCAGCAGTTTTGACAGAGTTCTCCGAAACATCCATCAAAACTGCGGGGTTTGACCTCCCGCCTTCGCTCATATTTTACTACGGAGACTAAATAGTCTGTCGTAATAAAATATCAACGAATCTATAATAATTACGAATAGATAAAATGATAGAATAATAGTAAAAGAGAAATGAAAGGGAGACAATAAATAATGAACGAACAAACTTGAATTCCTCGTTTCCTTGGTGGGGTTCCTTCTATGGCTCCGCTGAAGTGGACCTCCAAACGATGACGACTTCCTCTTGACACTTTGGTAGTGTTGTGCCAGTAGTGTCGTGGTGACCAGTGCCTCCGTTACCCGATGACGACGGTGTTCAGATCCGGATGGATCGGGTGCCCCGGCGGGACGCAGCCCGGATGTGTGGAGCGAACAAAGCGCACGTTCTTAAAGACGATGGTCTTGATGCTGATGATGGTGGCAAAACTTAATATGTGCCAATTGGTGCTGCTCGGCAATTGACGACCGAACCAGTAAAAACCACTCCTAGTGGAAAAACTGCAATTTTTTTTAACTTTTGCAAAGCGGAGAAAAAACACTTTGAGGTAAAAGCGAAAAAACACGTCCGCACCAGCCAGACTACTTAGATCGAATGAACGGGAAAATGATTATTGCCACGATTTTGAACCTCTCAGCCTAGCAAAATCGTACTATCTGCTGTCCAGTGCAATCCGGACACGAAAAAAGGCAATCCGGATGTGAAGAACCGAGTGAAGAAATCCAGAAGGGAGAACAAAATGACAGCTGCATGTAAACATTGCGCTCGTTTTCACGCACACCTACGTATGGAATAACTCGAAACCCGAAAGTCGTTTTTTTTTCGGACGGTTCCAGAGCCAAATCCGGAATCAAAAAAAAATACGCCATTAGTATCACTGTATAAGCGTTTACAATAACTATGATAACAGAATGATTTGAGTTCATTCCAATTTCAACTTTCATTTAAACTTTCCCCCTTCTATTGCTAAACTTTTTAAATCATTGTCATTCGTGATCAATCCTTTGAACTATTTATTTTGTTTCCAACCTTGTGCCTCAACTTAAGTTATTCACAGGAAACGCTTTTTAAGTGATTGAATATATAAATCAACTTCCGATATCCTGTACAACGATGAAAACTTAATAAAGAATATTGGAAAACTAGAAAAGTGCAGTTTTAGAAATCATTCGTTTGCAGACTCTACCAAATGTTTCCGAAAAAACTAACCCCTAACCTTGTTTCGACTGTATAACAAAACTGCTAATTTCCTGTGGTTCGCGGCATAATTGCAACTGTCTTGCAGCTAATTTAACAGCCTTTTTATTGACTGACTTTGCCTCACAGCTGCACTCGGGGGAGGCACCTGTACCTGCCTGCCTGAGGATGGACGATTTCTCTTTTTGGACGACCTGTTACTTTGTCAATAGAAAGATATTCCGTAACCGACATTAGTTCCCAAAATAAATCGTCATTCAACGCAAACATCGTATACATTATCACTGAAGCGTTCCAGTTGGTTGATTCATCTTTCTGTAAGGTTTTGAGAGAGATTTCTAGAAATGACACGAAAACATGAAACTTTCAACAGTCGATAATGTTGTTAACTTGAAGATGAGAAAAGACAAGATACATATCTTAAGTTCTTCGTTTTGTTCAACTTAAACGCAATTGAGTTTCGTTAAAAATGTCATACTTGGTGTTGTTAGTTGAACTCTTTGTGCAGGTTCAATGGGAATTTTTTCGTAAGAATTTTTTTGGAATTTTGAAGGAATGAGAAATCTGAAAAAAAAACAAAAATGAAGTGATGAATGACAAAAAAATATAGAATATTGTAGTTTTGGATTTTGTGAATAACCTACTATTTGTTAGATTTTTCGACTATAGTTTATTTTGTTATACATTTCCATTTTCATAGTTAATGTTACGTTGTTCTTTCATACTGGAAGTGAACACTGAAATAATAAAAAAAGTTGTAAGTATTAACCATTGGTTGCACCTTGAAGCGCATTGAACATGCGAGCACATGAATAAATAAAAGCTCCTTGGTCCCGATTTAGATTGCAAAACGTAACCGAGACTCTGCACTATTGCCGGTCTAGGACTTTCACTCTCAAAAGTCGTAATAAATCTTGGGCCCATTAAGAGCGCAGATTTCAATTTACAATGTGCTCAAGCCATAGACATCTACTCCACATTCGTCAATCGGTTGTGCTCCAGGGTCTTAAAGAGGGAACCACTTACCTCTGAAGCTTGAAGTATGTAGTAGGTACCTTATTTGTAAGTTCGATTTGCGACTGGTAGGCTTGATGAATGGGACGATTGGAATGATTCAGCTCAGTTAGGTTTCAAAATTTTTCATATTTGAAATATTTTTCTACTGCTCAATTTATGAACTTTTGGAAAAACAGCAGCGCGAAAGAATAGTAAATATGAATTAGGATTAAAAACTACAGTCTAGATAAATCAGATTCCAAATTCTGTACTAAAACTCAAAACACTATTTCTGTAGACCTATAAGTATAATGTGAACCTGTCTTTGAGGCCGTAAGCAGAAAATATGTATGTAAGCTTAAAGTTTTTACCAAGGGATTAACAGATCGGGTTGGTTTTTATCCGAACGACAACCAGTTCGTTCAATAGGCCTCATTGAAAATGCAACATTAAGGATTGGCCCATTGCAGAGCTAGTTTTGTCTTCATCTTTCTGAGAGCGATGCGAATAGATCAACTGCAACGTTGTTTCTTAAATTACCTAATTCATAGTGACCCAAAATAATTTAGAAATTTATTCTACGGTATTTTTCACGTAAACGAAGATTTTGTTGCATCTCATCTCGATTCTACGTGATTTTGTTATAAAGGGTGTCCACGATGGAATTGCCACACACAAAATTGATTTGCAAAATTCGAATTCATCCGATTTCCATCAAATTTTTAGGGATTGAAAAATAACTATTGAACTTTATTTTACCATTTTATTCGTATTTTATTCACAGTCCATACGCAAATGCCCGCATCTTGGCCATAAGATTCTGCACAAACTGTGAATCAACCGTTTTTTGTATGTAAACCCATACTTTCTTCAGTTCCTCGACTGTCTTGACTAGGGGAAAGGTTTCCTAAATGGGCCTATCGGGTTAAATGACCCTACGGCTGTTTGAGGAAATGGCTGACTAGAGAGCTTATCTGACTAATGCATTTTGAGGGTGATACGCTTAGAACATAAGGCAAGAAAGAATTTTATGAATTTACAAACTCAAAAAAATTTAAAAAATCGTACAAGGTTTTGATACATTTTGATGTAATATTTCGACTTTTAAAAATTATACGTAAAGAAGCTTAAAACAAAAACTAGGATGATTTTTGTTTCTTACTCAAATGAACTAAAGAAATTAAACATATTTCAGCTTTTGCGGAGGTTTAATAATGATTATATAGTGGAATAATAGAGTGTTTTTGTATGCCCCCATCATGTTTTTAAAATGCCTCCATCCTAAAATAACAGGTTCAATAGGATAAAAAATGATTTTTATCATTGAACCTTCAAATTTAAGCTCTAAATAACATCTTAAGAGAGAATTGAAGATCTAAAAACAGATTTGATAAAGTTTTTCTCATGGATGAACTACCTCCATAGTATGGCAACCCTAACTTTTGTTTTATAACATAAAATTATAACATACATAGATTTTTATAAAATTTCAGCTTTGTCGTACAGAAATTATTACTTTCTAGCAGTTTCAATGAAATTATACGAGAATATTGCTCAAAATACAGAAATTTTGTTCAAAACATAAATAGGCGCATTTAGCCCGCACGGTTTGAGGTTCGGCATTTTAGACAACACTTATAATAAAATCGTTTTCTTGGAAACCGAAGAAAATTTTAACATACAAATTACTCCAATGTATAGAAAACAGATGCCTGCACACGTGTATATAGTTTTTGTACAGATATTCGATGTGATATTTGATTAAATCCGTGTTTTGCTTAATAGGCGCATATAGCCCGCTCCTCCCCTACCTTAGGTTGCTTAAGAAGGTGCTGCTTCATAATTGCCCAGTACTTCTCGATGGGGCGAAGCTCCAGAGTTTTGGGAGGGATGAACATTTTTGGCACGAAATTGACCTTATTGTCCGCATACCACTTCAGCACGTCCTTGGAGTAGTGGCTTGAGACCGAATCCTGCCAGAAGATTATTGGGACGTTGGGGGCCTTCAGAAGAGGAAGCAGCCGCTTCTGGAGACAATCTTTCATGTTCCATTCATCGTGTCCTGGGCCACGAAATGTCCGCTTCCCGTACGTGCCTTTCCAAACCAGGAAAGTTATTCGCAAATTTGGACATCTTCTGAGTGCGGCCATGTGTCGGAACGCTGAACTTATCCCTGGCCGTGAAAAACAGGTTGCCGGGGTCTGTATGAAGTCGGCCTTCACATATGTTTCGTCGTCCATGATGCAGCATTCAACTTTCGTCAGCATGTTGAGGTACAACTTCCTGGCACGGGTTTTGGTGGACTTGCTCTGCTTCTCGTCGCGATTAGGGGCCTTTTGTACCTTGAACGTTCGAAGCCCAGCCTTATAGTTTTGGCCTTCTGGACAAAACTTCGGCTTAGGTGCAGCTTCTTAGCCACATCCCGACCGGAGGCGTTCGGGTTTCGGTTGAAGGCCCCAACTACGCGGTTGTGATTTTTGGTGTTGTACGGAATACTTTTTCCTTCCCTTCTGGGCTTCCGACCCGCTTAATCACCTGCGACACCGTGGAATTCGCGATTCCCAACGTTTCAGCGATGGAACGATGCGAGAGATCCTTGTTCTCGTGATGAATGCGCTAGATTTTATCACGCACGAGCTCCATTTCCGCGAATATTGATCACAAGACTTTAAAACTTGCAGGATGTAAACAGTGCACTATGAACTACATCTACCCAAATTTTCATTAATTTCTACCCAACGGTTAAATAGTTAGAGCAACTTCATAGTGTGGCAATTTCATCGTGGACACCCTTTATCTTCATTTTTTCCACACATGAAATTTAGTATGGACAGTTAAGGCATTATTACTACTTGTCTCATGAATTTTTATTCATCAAATTCTGAGATATCATTTTTTTTAATTAAGTTTTAGTATTTAAAATGCATCTTTCTCAGTGTAAGAATTCAAAATATTGTTTGTCAATATTTTTTTCTGAAAATTAAACCACTTTTTCGAAACTCTCCCTTGGACTACATTTCTGTAGAAATTGTAATTTTAGAGCAAAAAATTTTCATTAAAAAATTGACCTCAAAAGTTTGGCCTTTTTTCAAATGTTAGTCTAGATCTTTTTTGGGAACTCTAAGTATGCCACGTGCCTTAACTACGTGAGGACACACAAAGTTTCATTCAGCTCTGAGAGGGTCATGTCAGATACTGTATCGAGTTGACGCAAAATCTGTCTATACTAACTCGAGTTCTGAGCCATACTTCGCAACAACATACTGAATAAAGCGAAAAAAAACCTTGTTTTTATTTTAAATTGACTTGTCCTTAGGGGTATAAAAAAGCTCTGTAGTTGCCTAGCAGATAAAGGGTGATACGGTCAAAATTTGGTCAAGGGAAAACGCGTGTAAATCGGTGAAATCGTTTATTTAAAAAATCAAATTAAATTTCTTTTTCAAGTTTAACTAGTATAAAATTCTGGAAAAATATCCAGTTAGGCTCCCGCTTTTCCAAATCTGAATTGCCGGGCCTTACGCTTAACCCCTGCCATCAGATTTTGTACAGCCACCTTGTCCACCTTCTTCACCGCAGAAAGCCAGTTTGCCTTGAACTGCTGCTTTTCCTTAGCAGTTTTTTGGTCTTCTTTAGGTTCCGCTTGACAATAGCCCTGTATTTCTCAATTGGGCGGAGCTCTGGCGCGTGGGAGGGTTCTTGTCCTTGGGAACCACCTGCACGTTGTTGGCGGCGTACCACTCCATAGCCTTTTTACCGTAATGGCAAGATGCCAAATCCCGCCAAAACAGAACGGAACAACCGTGGTTCTTCAGGAAAGGCAGCAGACGTTTATTCAAACACTCTTTTACGTAAATTTCTGGGCTGACAGTCCCGGAAGCTATGAAAATGCTGCTTTTCAAGCCACAGGTACAGATGGCTTGCCAAACCAGATATTTCTTCGCGAACTTTGACAGTTTAATGTGCTTGAAAATATCTGCTACCTTTCCCTTCCTTTTGCCGTATAAAACTCCTGTCCCGGAAGCTG
This sequence comes from Uranotaenia lowii, assembly GCF_029784155.1. Classification (NCBI taxonomy): domain Eukaryota; kingdom Metazoa; phylum Arthropoda; class Insecta; order Diptera; family Culicidae; genus Uranotaenia; species Uranotaenia lowii. The sequence continues at coordinate 150,344,699 of NC_073693.1, forward strand.
CTTGTAGTCGGCTTTGACGTAGGTTTCGTCGTCCATTACCACGCAGTCAAACTTCGTCGGCATCGTCGTGTACAGCCTCCGGGATCGCGCTTTGGCCGTCGTATTTTGTTTATCATCGCGATTTGGAGTCACTACCTTCTTGTAAGTCGATAGTCCGGCTTGTTTTTTGGCTCGATGCACGGTTGTAGACGATACACCCAGCTTATTTGCGGCATCTCGGAGAGAGAGGTTAGGGTTTCGCTTGAAACTACCGGCAACTCTCTTTGTCGTCTCAGCGGCTTCCGGTTTTCGATTTCCACCCGATCCAGACTTCCTGGCTGTCGACAAACGTTCCCCAAACATTTTAATTACATTTGTAACGGTTGATTTGTTTACTTTCAGCGATTTTGCAGCTTTGCGTGCGAGTAGCTCGGATTTTCGCGATACGCGAGATCAATTTTGATACGCTGCGTTGCTTCCTTGGACGGCATTTTGACAACTGAAGAGTGAATTCCAAAATCAAAATAGGAGCAACATTCTACACACACACACCATCAAAATGAGGGGTGTTCAGGTTTTTTAAATGCAAAATTGAAAGAAATACGTCAAGTTGATATTGACAAAATTTTGACCGTATCACCCTTTAGACCGGCGCGAGTCTGGTTTTGGGTTGCCAAGCCTACTGGGTTTGATTCTCGGTATCGGAAAGAAAGCTTTTGGGTTCGAATTCCATAAGTGGCCGACAGGTAACTCCAATTAATGAATAGGGGAGAACTGTACAAGACGCACCAGCGAGGTAAAATGGCCCATGCCATTGTTTCTCAAAAATACACTAACCTTTGGCTCCGAATGGTGTTTTTCTTCATTTTTATTGTAGCAAACGAGCTTTTTCATCATTTTTTAGATGAAAAATTCACAAAAACGACTCTAATTCTTAGAAACAGAAGAATTAATGGATTGTGCCTAAAACTTGTTATTTTTTATGGTTAACATATAAGGTTTTATGGTAAATCAGTCTGCGCTATCTGATCCAACTGCAGCTTTTCGTTATAACACTCGTATGCACTTTCGAATGGCTATTAATATTTTATTATATTTCACTAACTTTCCACAAATTTTAACTAAAATAATCATATCAAAATTGGGGCAGAATGCCCGCAAAACCACGTGTTTTAGGCTAAAATTTTGAGCGCTGTTAACTTTTGAGAAAAACCAAATGTCAAAACAAAACGTCTTTCTTTTCATTTGCTGACTCCTAAATTACGATAAGAATGCATAATTACAACAAATTTCGTCCTTATTTGAGTAAAAAACGTGCACCAATATTTGACTCGAAAAAATTATCTGCCGCCATGTTTGCCGCGATATCAGTCAAGAAATTGAAATGCGTTGCCTACCTGAAGGCGTTTTACCTATAAGGAAATAAAAAGTGAATTTTGAAAAGCAAAATTTTCGTTAAATTAAGCAATAAAAAATGATTTTTTGCCAAAGTATGGTTAGTTTGCAAAAATACAATGAAAATGTAATAAAAAATTTGATGTTTCAATCAGAGCTGGGAAAAATTGACAGAGTTAAAGATGGCTACTGTTTTTTTACAATCATCATCACTTCCCAAAACTCCAACTATGCACCGAGCCACAGTCAGCGATCATCAGCAGGCTGATAATCGGTCTTTGTTTGATTCTCAATGAAAGCTAGCATAGTAAATATTCAATATCATTGGTTTCCATTGAGACGATAGCCTGCTAAAATTTTGCTCCCATGCCGGTTGTTGATATTTAAATGTTGTTATTTCTCACCGAACCTGGCAACAGCAAAAATTCCATTTTGCTGTTATATAGTCGAGCTGCTAACTAGATAGCCCATAAAACGAACTGCAACATGTTTCAGAGAGCAAGGATTTTCCCGCCTTTTTGTTTCCCATTCAATTTCAACGCACAGTCACGTGTGCATGAATGTAAACCCTAATTTTGCTAAATATCACAGTACCTATTTTCTGTAATAGTCAAAGACCGTTAAAAGTCGATCTCAAGCTCAGTAGCACGTTGACGAAAAAACGTACGCTAAATCTCAGCAACTGGCTCTGTCACTACAGTTAAGAAAGTAATTGGGTATGGGTTGAAGCTATCAACGGAAACGCTCTAGACTGATAAACCACATGTTGTGATGGCATGCTTTGGGTTAAAGAAATGATGATGATTTTGATCTAGCTAGCATTTTCGTTAAATGTCAATCGTTAACGATCACCATTCCCAGCTCTGGTTTCAATTACTATATTCCTTATAATCTTTGTTCCATTTCTCACCACCCATTCGGTATGGTGCGTTCTGTCCACTAGTTTTGGCGTTCTACCCCGCGGCTTGTTTTCTGGCTGTTTAAGATTTTCACAAAAATATAACCAAAATCGTGTTTTTAACATATAATTTCTTTCTGATAAGATGTAAATATGATCCCTGAATCGTCGTGAACTTTCAATTTGGTTCATATATGATGGGTAGGTATCGCTGTAAATAGCGATTATGCTTAACTGGTGCGTCTTGTACAGTTTTCCCCTACATAAATAGAATGTTCAATCAGTTAACAATCATTGACCCATCCTTAAATATTCAACAGCTAACACTTTATTGCCTCACCATATTCGAAATTACGATCTTTGGCAAAGATTGTTCAAAAACCAATTGGTGAAGCTATTAGGAAAGATCATTGCTTTCGATTAAAAAAGGCCCAAAATTCTCTCGTTGTGCTATTCGGAAGTTCAGCAGAAGTTAATTCAGGATTGATTTAAACTTTCTTACATACACATACATAGTGGACTAAGTCGTTACAGGGCATTTTTGAAAATTTCAATTCCTGTTATTGTCTTAAATTCTCTGTTTTGGTTCATAACTCATCAATGATTGTTTGCCTAATTTTAGAAAACAATTGCATGAGTAAATTTTTACTTTTAGGTTTGAAAATTGAATATTTTGTTTTGAGAAACAAACATGAGAAAACCACGTGTGTCGAAGACCTCTGCATTTCAAGCGTTCAAGTAAATAATGTTAAGATCTGGTGTTTCAAATGTTCAAATCAGCTTTAACCTTTTTGTTTTATTCAAAAGGTGTCAAAATACTTTGGAACCTCCCAGCTAACATGAAATAAAAATAAAAATCATAATCCAAATCGACTTCTAAAATAGTTTTAATTACAATCGTAAACACGATGGTATTCAGTGATTTTCTAGAATTTGTAGACAAGCTTGCCCAAAAAAGTTGAATCTAATAGCAGTTTAGTCAATTCATAAATATGTGTCCAAAAAGTTGAGAATATGCTCATTCGACATTCACGATTTGAGCTATCTAAAAGTGAACTGGGCGATCCTTCAATGGATTAATTTAAGAGCCATCTGAATTATTCTACCGATAGAGGGAAAAGGCAATGCCATCTGCCACATTTTCAAACAAACTGATTGCTGCTAACAGATGGCGGTACAGTAAAAAGTAAGATTTTTGGGTTGGTCGTATTGTAACTATGTACAGTAACGTTCATAATTGTATAGAAATTGGAAGCACGCGCACTGTCACTTCGACTTTGAACTTCCATAACTTTTGACTCTGATGATATTTTTTAATCAAATTTTCTGCGTTTGATAGATCAACTATCACACTATTATATCACAAAATTTGAGCTTTCTGGAGTTTGTGTGGTCTGAGATACAGTCATTCTACGAAAATCGGACTTTTTGGACTTTTCTCATTCATACTGCAATATCTCAGGAACTACACTACATTTTTTGTTGGAATTTTGCAGAGTTGTTGTTGAAATATAACGTAAGCATGTCTGAAGTTTTTGGAAAGTTTCATCGATGGGATCAAAAGTTACGGGAGGTACAATTTTTCAGGCATGAACCTAAAAATGCGATTTCTATAGAATTTTGAACGATTCATGAGAACATAATCGTTTCCATCCTCAAATCAGTCAAAAAATGTCTGGCAAAAGCAATGATGAAATGAAAAAATGAAATTAAAGATCTATTTGTGTTTTGAAATCAGAATCTCGCAATATTGTTTTGATTTTTTGGTTGAAATAGATTTACTGGTTGTTAAACATAAAATAGGAGTTTCCTATGAAAACAATCGTCCAAAATTCTATAGAAGTCACATTTTTAGGTTCATGCCTGAAAAATTGTACCTCCCGTAACTTTTGATCCCATCGATAAAACTTTTCAAAAACTTCAGAGCTGATAGCTTTACATTTCAACAATCACTCTGCAAAATTTCAATAAAAAATGCAGTGTAGTTCCTGAGATATTGCAGTATGAATGAGAAAAGTCCAAAAAGTCCGATTTTCGTAGAATGACTGTATCTCAGACCACACAAACTCCAGAAAGCTCAAATTTTGTGATATAATAGTGTGATAGTTGATCTATCAAACGCAGAAAATTTGATTAAAAAATATCATCAGAGTCAAAAGTTATGGAAGTTCAAAGTCGAAGTGACAGTGCGCGTGCTTCCAATTTCTATACAATTATGAACGGTACTGTATATAGTTAACGAAATATAAGAATCCTGAAATAAAAATTTCTGTCATTATGGTCATAAAGGGCTAGTTAATTAGATTATAAGCACTAAGATTCTATTATTCCAAATTAATAATTTATAACATAAACACATAAGATGAGCAATCTTTTTTTATCTTACATCACCTCACGGTAAAATGGCATATTATTCGTCTTTCGAGTAGGAACAAATGAAGTATGCATTTGCAAAATCGATTAAAAGCGACCGATAATATGAGGAAATCCTCAAGATACAACTAAAATAAAAAAACAAGATTGAGCAAATCTTTCAAATATCAAAAACTTACTGAAAAATGCACTATTTTTTATATTCAACGAACAATATTCGAATAATAAGCATAAGTCTTTAAAGAAATAGTGCTCGATTTTTTTTAATAGGTATTTCTAAAATGTTCGGAAATCTCAAATACGTTTTTCTCGATTAGAGCCAACTGTTGGTTTCGCCCATATGAAATGTTACGCAGGTCGTTTTCTTTGACATGAGGTTTGACCAGAGTGCCTCCAGTAGGGTGGGTGCATATTGAGGATAAGTAGGCAAGGGGTACCAAAAGTTTCTCATTGGTGAGGGGTGGAGACGGTGCGCTTTTTGACAGCGAATTGTTCGCCTACCATGCCTACGATTACGATTGCCTGTCACGCCTGTCACAAGATGGACGATTCCGTGCATTGGTATAAGAACACACCTGAAGCTTTACCCGCCTTGGGTTTGACAGCTCTGAACGCTGGTGGCGACATCTCTCTGTAAAATAGCTTCATCCATCGATCCATAAGGCATTTCCCCACTTGTCAGACGAACAGCTGATTTCTCATGTTTAAATTTTCTCGGCATATCGTGGTAGGGTAAACATAACAACAACATTACGCATGTTCAATGACCAGATAGTAACGAAATAAAATTGGCAATGCAATTGTAGTGGTTTTGCAAGCGCACCTTGGTGAGGAGAATATAAATTCTTTATTTAATGATTTGTAAATTCATAACAAGTTAAGACATGAAGGTATGTTGATGCTTTTAATTAAAGAACTTTTTAAAAGAAAGCATTGAACAGTGCTTATCATCAAAGATCAAAATGGCGACCAGTTGATGTTTACATTTTTCAAAACAAAAACAAAAAGCTACCCTACCACAATCTGTCTCAGGAAATACTCTATTGACACTCTTCGGTCTTTCCAAGGAATATTTAAATAGTGCCGAGGCAGCCTTGCTTTAGTATTAGTACCGCCTGTGACGTCACTGTTGCCAATAATCTGTGAATTTATATGAAAATTCCTTTTTTTCCTATTTTTCCTTTTTTGTTAGCAATTAAAAAATTTTGAGGTTTTTTTCGACTTTGAAGGCACACAATTCTAGAAATATTATTGTTCTTCAAGAATGATACTAAAAAAGTTTAATGGAGTAGTTGTTTTGCTTTAATTCAGACGATTGAAGTTGCTGAGGTATCCTAACTGAAATTGACAAAACTTGATAATTAGTTCAAAATTTTGCTTATAAATGTTGAAATCAGTTAGGTTTGAATCGTTGATAAAATAAAATAACCAAAAATAGTATTTTTCGAATCCAACCACAATCTTTTATTGGAATTTAGTAAACCAAAGTTGCAATGGTTTAATTGGGGTAATTGTTCTAATCTAGAAATTCACATGGTACACCATGTTAGATTCGTTGTGTTAGAAATCATGACGATGAGGTGCACTGCCATAAACTACCAATCAGACCTTTTGAAAGGGGAAAATTATTATTTTTGCTCGTTCCACATAGAACATGACTGTGCATTCAATAACAAATTCAAGAATAACACACACTACAGTCTATTAAACACAAAGAAACCTCATAGCACAATCAACTAGTGGCCTTACAACATAATCCGAATCAAATTGGATTTTAATTTAGTTCTTTAATGTGTTTAACCTTGAAATTTGAGTTTTACCAGTATAAACCTTCGACAGCTTGGTAACAGTGACGTCACGAAAAAAAATCCAATATGGCTCTCGGCACTACCTTCTTTCAATATTCCTTGCGGTCTTTCCCTTTCTTCTTTTGACTGGATCCTAAAAAGAAAATCTCGCCGATAGAGCTATAGCCTGGTTCATATCAACTGATGAGTTGGCATCGTGATAAGATATTGGACAGCGAACTCGGAGGACTGGAGTTCAAATCTCGGTTGAGGAATTTTTATTTCGTTTTACTCAAATTAATTAAAATCGTTTATTTTGCATTTCGTGGGGAAATCGAATCGTTGAACTGGGTTGAAAGACTCAGTCAAATCGAATATATCTTACTACAGGAGTTGAAAGTGAATGTTTTATGAGATAACTCGCGGCACAAGAAAGTGAAAACGGAAATCATCATTTGTTGCTCACCTTCCCAACGTTAAGTTTCCAAGCTTGATTCCTGTTTTTCATTAGAAAATTTTCAACTCACAGCTGCAAATCTTAGTCAAGTTTCATGGATAGCAAAAAAACGCTACAGTAAAACTCCTAAGCCCAAAGAATACCTGTCGAACCAAACTGCCTACCTACCCAGATGCCAATGGCCAATGGCGTTGTTGGGCTCGTACGGTGCCCTACATTTTGACATCCAAAAGGCACTAGGCACACTGGCAAACATGCAGCAGCAGCAGCCTTAAATCTATCTTAACCGTGAATGCAGTTGGCGAATGCGAATGTGAATCGTCGAATCTTAAAAAGTGCACCATGAGGGAAACCGGATTGAAAAGTTGTACTCCGGGTTGTACCGAGAGACCGATTTATCCCGGTGAGCCGAGAACCAGAAGCCAATTGCTGCATGACAGGAGGATGGCGAGGTACTAACAGTCGTTACAAGAGGAGGTCCACCGATGAAGCCAGTCTCGTTCCAAGCACGCAGCGGAAAAAATGTCTATTAGTGAAAGTGTTGATTTAGAGAGATATAGAAAACATAACGGAGAACCAACTAGTCCAGTCTCCAGTCCAGCCGCCGTCATACCGCACCTTCTGGCTTTTGGCCACTCTTGGCCAGAAGCTGACCGGTTTCCTATCTCAATGAGCAATGAAAAGCGACAGTGAATGTCACGAGAGTCCTTCACAAGGTTTTCCATTTCAGATTTAGATTGAGCAATAACGGCTTGATTAGCGAGTTTCTGTGAAGCCGAAGCAAAAATTTGGATTTGAAATTATTTTGTTTTTTTTTCAAAGTATTTTGACAATATTAAAATACAAAAATACTTGAAATAATTTTTTTTTTTAACTTACTGAGGTAAGGAGTATAAAGCATGATCATTGATAGTAGAATATTCAAACGAAATTAGTGGATACGACTACATGTTTTTTACAAAACCAGATTTCCTGTTTCGGGGTAACTTTGATCACTATGGTTTTAACGTATCTCAACATCTTCAAAATTATTGGCTTGATGCTAATAAGCACTGAAGGCTTGAAATATCTGTAGCAGTATTTTTTTTGTTTGGACTCAATTGAATTTTTCAACATTTTCTTTCAAAAACAAATATCCTACTCAAAAGATAGACAATGTCATGCAATTCCCTAGGTCCTCCCACTGTTCCTTTGTTCTTTTTTTTTTATTCAAACTTAACCATTTAATAGGGTTTTTAGCCATTTGTTCTTTACAGGCATTCTCATTGAAAATATCCGTTTTTTTAATATACAAAAATTAACATAAAATGATCATAAAAATAACTCTAAAACTAAACCTATAAACAGGAAATAAGGTAACTTTCCCTTAAAACAAACCATTTGTTTATTAATGCTATCATTTTATCAGGAGATTTGTTTGTTTGTGAGTCTTCGAAAAAACAGATATTTTAAAACTTCAAGATTAGATTGCAAGTAAATAAAAAAATTTCAACTACAAACCAAATTTAGCCTATTTGAAACTCAATTTATAGGCTTCCAAACGTTGAAAAACAGTCATAAGACGTTTTAACTTCGGACTAAGTTAATGATGATTATCTGCAAAAATTTCATGTTGATCAAAGTTTCCTCGGGGATCAAAGTTCCCTCAGTTTACGGTACTTTAAACTAGCGGCAAATCAGTCAACTGTTTTGGTGATGGTTAACACTTCATCATGGATCCTGTGAGTTATGTGTAGTTAATTTTAACAATTAGTGAAGTGTACAGTGTGTGTGTTGATTTCTTATTTTCTAGCGTTACTTATAAAATAGTTGATTCTGAATTGATTTAGATTTAGATTCTCCTACATAAAAATTCTTGATTGCGCTCAGCAAATTTAAGTCGAATAAATAAATTTTAGTGATTAGTAAACTATAGGGCTCTGGACAGTTCATTATTGAACTGAACACCTAATTTAATGTAATAATGTAATATAAATGCAATTATGAATTGGTACGAATAAAGACATATTTAAAAAAAATAGTTCAAAGTTTATATTTACGACTGAGTTGACAGACTGGTGTTGGATAATCTAGCTGGTGTACATATTTGATTTCGATGTTTACTTTTGAATTTGCAGCACTTAACTCAGAAGACTTAAGTGTAGCACCTAAACAACGGAGTTACATGAGTATGACTCGCTTCTTCTTCTTCTTCTTACATCAACATGGCCAAAACATGTAGGGTGAATGTACCCAATCTTGGCCCCTAAGGCATGGTTGACTAGATTTCCCATGATTGCAGTCTACCTGTAATGTGTACCTTCAATAGTCCTTCGACAAATATGATTGCTTACTAGCCTGAAATGCAGTAAAAATATGTCCTTGCTTGAAAACGGTTGATAATTTGAGATAATCCTGATCAAACTTTTGATCGAAAGGCTCCTTATTGTAGCCCCCGCGCCGAATTTTGGCCCTTTATTAGTTCCTTAAGTTGGCCGTCTCTAGGCAAAACTTGCCTCACTAATACAACAAAAACCCCCACGAATTCATTGAAAATATCCCGGAAGGAAGCACATCAATGTTCTGTATTGTTTTCAAAAAGTCGGAAGTACGAAATGTCAATCAATTTTTATAATTGATACTTGCGTGTAAAATTATAATCTTACGTCAAAAAGCATTACTAGTTTATTTCAGTTTTTGTGTATTCATAATTTCTATTATAAGTTCCAAACTATGGCATAAACATAACATAAATATGTTCCTTAACCAAGCAAACAAATCGTTTGCTAAATCTGTAACATGCAATCATGATAGATATGTTTCCAGTGAAATTAACAGGGTAACATAAGATAGTAAATGTTCATATTTTTTTATTCCGCTCCCATAAAAGGAGGACCGACATTTTAAAAACTATTATGATCGAGGCAAGAAGCAAGCTAAAGCTAAAACTTAAGTCAGCGAAAGATTTTTTTAAACATACATATTTAAAATGTCGCCCTGAGGAATTTTCTAGCAATCGTTTGCGTACACCGGGAAAGCAAAACAAAACAAACTTTCGCTCACTCCAGCCAGTCTGATAGAAATAGATTGCATCTCACTCATTCGTTTGGAAACTATAGGCAATGGAAGCGAACAGCAAATTCAAAAGCTGGCTGAAATTCGTGCTGCATCCCACTCGCACTCATGCAAAATCATCACCCAAACTCGGCAGCGCTTCTTTCGCATATTCCTTTCCAACAGAGAACAAACGTCATCACCTCCTGCTGATGCACAGTGATCTATAATAAAAAACAAACTTGGTCAAAATATTATTTTTGTTTTCACATGAAACTGCAAACAATAAAAATTCAAGTTCGTTACAACATAGTATTCCAACATTGCAGTGCAATAATTTTTTTGAATAAACATAATATTTAGAGTGTCATAATTTTAGCTTTATAACAATTCCTTTCAAAGCGATACATATGCAGCAAATCAAATTAAATCAAAATACGTTAAACCTCATTTCCAAATGTGGAATTTTTTAGGTATGGATATAGTAACTTCAACATTGAGATCCAAGATATCAATGCGGATTCGGATCCGGTAAATTAATTTATTAAGAGGTAAATTTTATTGAGAAGAAAAGTTCTCGAAATTACCATAAAAGAGCAGCTCAAATTGAAGCATTATAATTCCAACTAAGATGCCAAATAAGCTTGAGTCGACTTGAGAGATAAATGAATTAATTTTAGTCCAAAATACATTCATGATATTTTAAATTTATTTCAATCATTCATTTTACTTTTGACCGGCTTTTCAATTTCCAGACCACTGTGCACCGTCGGCCGCCGGCTGCCGGCTGCCGACTGCCTGCTGATGTCGTTTTCACACATACATACATACTTCTATTTGTGAAATTGCATGCCAAGATTAGGCAAAAAAAATGTTTATATTTTTTTAAACTCTAGATAAAAATGTACGCAGTTTGGAGTAAATAATAATTTTATATTTTTTGCCATGTTTCGCTGTAGCCAACGGTGATTTTTAGTGATTTTTCCGTGAAGAGGTGTGTTTTCAAAATCAATCCGAAGTTGGCTGATGCACTAGCAAGGTAGGTTCATTTAAGATTTTTTCCGAAGATCATAATTTTATTTGCAGTTTGTCAAGTGAAAAAAATTTATTTCGTAATCATTTGAATTCAATTGTGAACAAAGCTTTGCAGAATGTTGCAATATGCGATTTTCTGTTATGTTTGATTTTTTTTTCATTTTTTGGCGTATGTTTGACATCAAAAACACCAAAATGCATTTTGGCAGGCCAAGATAAGGAGCATGCCAAATTAAGGCTCACTTACCCTAGGCATCCTGGAAAATGGAAGACTTGCGTCATTCATTTTTCTTTTCAGCGTATTATCTCTTACATATTGCTATGCATTGCAGATATTACTACGGCCAGGCCAACCATGTGATGAAAACCGCAAAAGATACAGGATACAGGGGAGGAATGAAGCGTGGAGATCCCTACCAAACGCTTCATATAATATTTTTATATATATACAGTACCGTTCATAATTGTATAGAAATTGGAAGCACGCGCACTGTCACTTCGACTTTGTCCTTCCATAACTTTTTTACTATGATGATATTTTTTGATCAATTTTTTTGCGTTAGATAGATCAACTATCACACTGTTATATCACACAATTTGAGCTTTCTGCAGTTTGTGTGGCTTGAGAAACAGTAATTCTACGAAAATCGGACTTTTTGGATTTTTTTCATTCAAACTGCAATATCTCTGAAACTAAGCTACATTTTTTATAGAAATTTTGCACAGTGATTGTTGAAATATAAAGCTAGCATGTCTGAAGTTTTCGAAAAGTTCTAGCGATGAGATCAAAAGTTACGCTAGTGATATTTCAACAATCACTGTGCAAAATTTCAATAAAAAATGTAGCATAGTTTCAGAAATATTGCAGTTTGAATAAAAAAAAATCCAAAAAGTCCGATTTTCGTAGAATTACTGTTTCTCAGGCCATACAAACTTCAGAAAGCTCAAATTGTGTGATATAACAGTGTGATAGTTGATGTATCTAACGCAAAAGAATTGATCAAAAAATATCATCACAGTAAAAAGTTATGGAAGATCAAAGTCGAAGTGACAGTGCGCTTGCTTCCAATTTCTATACAATTATGAACGGTACTGTAAATTTATGCCATTTGGAAAAGTATATATGAAAAATTGAAACATCAAATGCTGTTACGGAATTAGGAATTTACGATACTTACCAACATTAAACTGACCGCAATAACAAATAGAGAATAGAATATTACAATTGGGTTGCTGTAGATCAGCTATTTTGCCTTCGTATCTTTCCGTCTACTCTGTGGATAGTATGAGGGGTTAATGATCAGTAAAATTATTAGTAAACGGTTGAAAAACTTAGCAATTTGGCTTAGTTACCTGCAGTTTGAATTTCTGTAGCTGGGTACAACCTCTTCCAGCCTATCAAAAAATTCTTTAATTACCAAATTAATAGACTAACAAAGCGTTCCTCTATTCAGTTAAAAATGTTTCAATCATTATGATTCACTTTTTAGAGCAATTCAAATTTAACGAAACAGAAAAACGCCCAAACGTTCGCTAAGCTCTTTATCATAATTAGTTTTAGATACGTCAAAATAAAAAAAAACTCGATGGGCTGGATAAAGCCAGGCTTTGGACTCTTTTTAGAGCCCAACAAGAGCGGTGTAACAATCAGCTCCGCTCTTTAAATTTTGTTGTGAGCGGAGCAAGAGTGGTCGATTGGAGCGGAGTGACCATACACACAGAGAGCGTTTTTCGTCACTCACATAACACTCAAAATTGAAATGAGCACTCTATAAGAGCGTCACCTAAAGAGTCCTCCTAAGGTGTACACAATGTGCGCCCAGGTAATTAATTGATGGTGCTGTTCGCTTTGGTTCGTATCTAGCTGCTTTTTTCGAAAATGAATCAAAAAGTTAATAACATCAAGCCGGAATTAATGAAAATAATATAATATAATACACTTTGGTAAAATATAAGTCTCTATCTAACAACAAACCAAACGAGCCACGCCTAGAACCTATACGACTGTTCTTCACCGGGTGAAACTAAATTGCTCCCCCACGGTGGGAAAGGTAGCATAAGTGATCTGCAGTATAGTGGTGCTGATTGAACATTGAAAGTTAGTTTCACAGTCCGCTAGCTAGTGTCGAGCGAGGGTGTTATTAACAAGATTTGTTTTGGATTCATGAAATAAAATCAATATCAATACCAACACTAGCATATACTAGTAATGCCCAAAATGTTTTCCAGAAACAAGTTGATGACGGTTTTAACGAGTTTTCTTGATCATTAAGGATAAAAAAATAACATTTATAATATTAACAAATGCTTGTTTATAAATTTTACCTTGCTTTTAAACATTTATAATCAAAAAAAGAACTATTATGGTGCATACATTTAGGGGCAAAAATTAAAATAATTGCTAAATAGTTTGAGCTACAAAATACAAACGAAATTTTACCTTCACACATTCCTCTAGGCCCTCCCACTATTTCCATTTTCATTCAAAGTTAACCATGTGATAGGGTTCCTATCCATTTGTCCAATATGGTCTTACTCTTGGAAAAGTCCTTTTTTTTTAAATCAAAAATTTATCACGAAATGACTATAAAAATAGTACTATAACTATACATATACAAAGTGAAAAAATAGCTCTTTCACATTCAAAAACCCGTTTGCTTGTAAATGCTTTTTAGTTTTATCATGAGAGCTGTTTGTTTGCAAGCCTTGGAAAAAACAGATATTTTGGGATTTTTAAATTAGATTTTTACTAATAGAAAAAAAATTTTAAATACAAACCAAATTACGTGATTTTTTAAATTTTGAAGTAAATTTTTTTTCAAGATTTTTAAGTCTTTTGGCATCAAAATTAAAATTTCGATTTTTTCTGATTTCCTTTGGTCCCCCCCTAGGAGATTTTTGAGGGCAACAAACCATCAATTTGAGCGCTGTGAGGCACCCCAAAATAAATCCGAATTAGTTGAAATTTCGCAAGGTTAGTTTTTTGGGCCAATCTACAAATGTTTATGAGCAGTTTTCGAAATTCAACTTCACCCATTTGGCTGCCATCCTAACGCAAATACATATGCTTGATTTGTGAAGCAATTAACATTATAGATTCAATCTTGAGTAGAAATAATGTCTTCATAAAAATTACGTTCAGTTTCACGACGCGTTTTCGGCTTATTTTCACTCCAACCAAATAGCACAAATAGTATCACGTGATTTAAAAGCTTAGTACTGTGTGCAGCATACTTTTAAATCTAATAATGCGTAAAGTGTTAAATTACTCGAACCTGTTTGAAATGGAGACAATTTAAGTATTTCAAAATTTACTATATAACCATTTATAAGATGCTTTGTTAAATATTTCAGGGTACATTTGAAGAGCTTTCTTATAGTTATTCAGCGGAAAATTTCCTTTAGAGAATTTGAAAATCGGAAAAAAGATAAGATGGCTCGGCTTAAGAGAGAAATATATTTCTTATTTTGAACAAAATTTAAATTTTTTTTATACAAACCTGCATATATAACTTTACTCTTGTAATCGTTACTTTCAAATTCTGAACGAATTTGTTGAGACCTACGGGTTTTAGTAATTCGAAAATGACTTCATATGAACTCAGAGCAACGTAGATGTCTACTAATTTTATTGAAACTTTCTCAAAAATTACCCAAGTTTTTATCAATTTTATCCTGAATTTCTCATTAATTCAACAAGATGGATAGATAACACAAAGATTAAAACCAAAATGCAAAACTTTATTTATGATTATAAGGTAAAAACTACAGAAATGACGAAAATTTATAAAAGAAGACCAACTTAAGGTATTTCGTAACGTTTATGAGTGTTTTTTATTTTTAAAATTTTGCTTATTTTGTTATTCGAAAGATTTTTATTTTTATCTTTGAGATCAATTTTCCAATTTGAAACTCGGTGTTATTTGTCGTTGTGTCGTATTTTATATATAGATTCAAATATTTTCGGACAACCCTTATGGAAAAAAGAATTTTGTGATTTTCAGCGAGTTGTGAAATTCTTAAACATTCCAGATAATTCCCCCAGAGATCTGAAAAAATAGTAGTGCAGTGTTTTATGCAATTTCTAAGTCATATGGCATAAAATAGTCATCAAAATGTACAGACAAGTTTTTTTTTATTTGATAATGAAATTTTCCCCATTCATCTATTGTCATAATATGTAATTAAGTAGATTTACATTACATAAATTTCATGAAAACATTGAAATGTGAACCTCGACACCAAGCACTTGCACGCTTTGCTTTCAAAGCGCCGCCTAAAGAATTCCATTAATGAACGTCTTTTTTTGGTACGCACATGATTGGAAGGACGGTTTCCTAAAACACACTTCATTTCCCTAAGAGCGCGCTCTAAGAGCTACACTGACGGAGCACACATCACTCATGTAAGTGAGTGTCGAAGATTTATTTTTCGGGAAGCTGAGCAGAGTGTGTGCGGTTTAGCGCTCACAAGAGTGTGGGTTCCACTCCTCTTTGTGAAGCTTTGTTCTTGCACTTATGAGTGACACCTCAGGAGCCGTCCGAAGCCTGGATAAAGCTTACATGATCAGTTCTGTAAAGCTAGCTCTTGAATGAAAACTTAGGCACTCAAGTTTCTATGGAACAAGTGAAACATTCCTTTGAAATATTTCCTGCAGTGAAGCAAAAATGGACGCAGAGAACTGAAATTGCAAATTATTGCAAAGCAAAATAAACTTTGTTTAAAAAAAAAACATGAAAATTCTTTTACACAGATTGTCAACCGAGTATAATTGAAAAAAAAAAATCTACTTATCCTCATAAGGTTCAGACTCCGGCTCCTCACCATTCGCAAGAAGAATGCCGTGGTACCTTCGTCTGGGCTTCTAGGCAGTAGCATTCCTGGGCAATCTGGGTGGTGCAGCACTTCCCTCATGCACTTTATCACATTTGAAAATATCAATTTTCAGATCTGCACCAAACTTTCAACACAAAACTTCAATTTTCTTCGTTTACGCACTCGAAAACTAATAAAATTTCTCTATTGAAAGATTTTTCAACTCCAATATTTCAATTTTTTTTCAACTCCAAAACCGGGAAATATTTTGGCAAATAAGGGAAAACATACATTAATTATTGTCTAAATATCGAGAATTGAAACATTATTATTCAAAAACCTATCAGCTGATTTTAAAATGTATTTAAGGCTTTCATTCAATAGACCACGATATTTTGATAAAAGTATATCACAAAAATAAAAAATTATAATAACTCGATTTGAGCTTTTTTGCCCATTTATGCAAATAATGTGAAAAAATTCGGGGAAAATTCGAACATTTGTGTTTTTTAAATCTGAGACGAGGACGGTCTGTTCTTGAATTTTGAACTAGAAAGTTGGGCTAAAACCGAGCAATCTGACAAACTCAATTTAGAAAAAAAATGATTAAGGTACACCGGGGTAAGTGGGGACGCGGGGTAAGTGGGGACGGTGGCTATTTAAACAATACTGTCCACTATTTTTTTCAAACTTTTAATGCAGAATGTTAAATTTACTTGTAATCTATCCAATAACTGTAAAAGAGATACAGTTCCGACGATTGCGGATGTTTACGGTGACTTTTTGTAAATTTTCTATTTTTAACTACGATGTGGAGTTGATGTGCATCTTTTTCAATCGCAAATTTCTCAAACCAATTAGGAAAAGAATGACGGTTAAAAATATAGAAAAAAGGGTTTATTTGCAAAAATCTAAAATTTTGATTCCAAACCCTACCTGGGGTAAGTGGGGACGGCTTTATAAATACTTGATGTTTACACATTTTTTCAATTTTCTCTTCTTCATTCAATACAATTTAGCTTTATTTAACATTCAGATCATGCAAAGTTGGGAAAATTACTTTTTTTTCTAAAATAAGTATATATTCTCGATAATATCGGATTACACACAAAAATCATTGTAAGATGCCTTATAAATAGTACCATGAACTTTTTTTAAAATTTCGGACGGTTCGAGCAATAAAGTAACGTATTCAACCAAAAAAACACAAATTTGTTGAAAATTTCCTGAGAAATCAAAGGGAAAATCTACCGTCTCCACTTACCCCATAAAGCGGGGTAAGTGAAGACACCAGCAGTCCATAACAATTTACGTGATAACTTTTTTCGCTTTGCGTCTATCAAGCTTATCTCTTCAGCATTTGTGAACAACATGTTCTGCATCACATTGAACGCGATTTTATCAAAATTGACCCACTGCTGATTTTTTAATGATTTTTTAAAGTTGAACTATACGAAAAACCGTTCCCACTTACCCCGGTGTACCTTATAATTTTAATGACAGAACTGAAAACTGTTTTTCATTTAAATGGTGTTATAATCCTTTTAATAATTCTTTGCAAAAATCTATTAGAAACCTTAAATATATTTCAGAATATTATCCTAACAACTGCAAAACTTTTCTTTATGCTAAATTTTGTTTATTATGTCATCGTTAAGCATGTATTTATTTAAAAAAAATTAAAACAACTTCATAAAGTAAGTAAAAAATATTTTCTTTTTGCAAAAATACTTTGATGGAAATTCTATATCTAACACAATCAAAAAACAAAAGTATACTCTCACATTTACAATAGTAAAATTCTAGCATGCGCAATTCAGCGGTCGGTTTTAAAGTTTTCTTTTTAAAATACTTCCATTCCTGAATAATAGATTTAAATATAAAGTGTAAATGATTAAGTTCCTGTGAACAAAATCCACAAACTCGGTAGAGTTCGTTATGCTTAGTCAAAACTATAAAGAGAAAATCTATCGAAGAGTGTTAACAAAAAATAAATATGATGACTTAAGATATAAGATTATTCTAATAAACAAATTAATAAATAGATCAGAACGGGCTCACCAAGGCAGGATTTTAAGATTCATTTCAAGCTCAAATTCATCGAGTCCAGTCCCGTCCAATTCTTGAGGTTCGTTTGTTGGCCGATTTGATGGCACTTCGTTTCTCGGAAATGAAATGTAGTAACGCCATGGTGAATTAAAACGGATATCTTCTTGAAAACTCGTTTTAGATTTTTTTCTGTTCACGTTCACATGGTCCGATTTTGCGTTTTTTTAATTTAAAAATTTCACTTCTGAACTTAAAAAATTTACACAATAATTTTCTCGGAGCCGACCGATCACTAATTTTTCTCATGGCCAACTTCTCCTGGTCAAATTCCTGTATTTACGTAGAACTGTTAAAAAGAAAATCTACTTATGTTTCTTTTTCTCAGAAGTCAAAATTACTCATTTAATGAAAACCCTTATTTTCAATGGCTATGTAACATTTTACAGTTTTTTTTTTAAATTATACGTAAATATTTTGCACTGCCAAACCTGTCAAAATCAGCTCTTATATTTTTTGTATAAATGTGATTTTTGTTGCCTCATGTTATCAGAAATTGATCCTTCATTTTATTATTTTTTAAATATTTCTAAAAATTGTTTCAAAATATAGGGAAAATTGTAAGAAATTCCAGGAACATTATATCACAAACAAACAGACAGGACACTCGGTTTTGGTTTTTCGCAAACTCTGTCGAAGCTAGGCAGAGTCGACACTAGAGTGCACTAAAATCATTTGAAAGAAAATCCGATCTTTTAATCATGGTAGCAGTGCAATTATATGTTCATCTCCATGGTGCTTGTATGTTGTTGATTTTCGTTTGTTGTTATTTGCCAAAGTTTTATTGTCGTTGATTTTGTGGTAATTTTAGCCTGAAGAATTTGGCTATTAGATTCAATGATAAAAAAATGAACGGAACCGTGTATTGAAAGCTGATCGAACCAGTGAATGAATTCAAAGAAATTGTTAAGGTATGTGTGCAATCACCGTAATTCCCCGAAGGTCGTGACAAAACAATAATCTAACAACATAAAAAATTTCATTTTAGGCGATACCAGTCGTGTCAAAGGTTTGCGAATGAAAATAGGACACTTCTCCTTTAAACAGTTAACCGCCGCAATTCAGCTGAAAGAATAGTCAATGGATTTAGGAGATAGAATTTTCGTGAAAAAAGTCTTAGCGAGAATGTGTTTTATAGCAGTTCTAGCTACCAGAGAGCGAATTGATTTCATTCGAGCGATACGGGAATCACCCAAATGCAAAATTAAGAAAAAATGAGCGGAAATAATGAGAATATGTTCACAGTTCTAAAATAATTATTTGTATAAATATGCTGACTCTTGAGAAGGACGGTTAGACAGCAGAATTCGTTTATATAAAGTGTAGAAGATCTTTGAAATAAAGTTTTCCCCAAATTTGAAAAACTATAAAAACTATGACTCAAACTTGAGACTCAGCTCATATTATCCTTTTTAATCATTAGATCAAAATCTCTTTAGACTTCATAAGTACCTATTCCAAATTGTTGGACTGTGTATTGACTCAAAAACCGTCTTCGTTAAAAACGCGTTTGTTGTTCCTGCATGAAATGGAAACACAGATCCTGAATAACCGTTGGCAATTTTTAACTATTTTAAACCAAAGGGAATTCACGGAAATCAAGAAACACCATTTTGTATTTTCAACACAACATTCATTTCATGCACAAAGAAAATTAAAACAGAAAGATTCAAGAGGTTCAAATCGGTTCCAAACATTGACTTCCGTTACTTGATGCTGGGTTGTCCTTTGGTTTGTTGCAGCTGTCTGTAATTGGGCATCTTTTCCTCTAGTCGAATCAATTTGATATTCATAATTTGTTTCCTGACGCTAAAAAAAGAACAATCAATACTACGTATTTCATTACCGTTACCTGTGACCTCCAGGACGGTTAAGCTGTTTTTATAATGATAATCTTTATTGCAATCACGGTTCATTGAAAACAAAAATTTCCCTAGAAAATTATTACACCAGCACAAACGATTGCTTGTTTACACTTGAGTTATAAATTCCAAGATATCATGGCTTCCTACTATGGTTTTCTTTACAATCCCGATGTTGGTAGGCAATGTCGGCAACAGATGGCAGTCTTATCGCTTTGCGAAAAAATAGTCAGATTTTCTTCAGAGTGCCCTGTCTGTTTGTCTGTGATTATATTATTGTTATTTTATTCATACCCTCTTTGTTGCAAAGTTGTTACCATTCCAAACATGGTCTTACCCATGTAACATTTTCATTTCATTCGTTTCAGATTGAAAAATTTTAAAATTCAGATATTTTTATATTTTATTTCAAAATTTAATTTAGATTTTGAAATAAAATTTTTAATTCACAATTTCAGAGTTAATAAAAACACGGTTTTTTCGATTCACTATTCTGGAAAATATTGTTTTGTTGGAAAATATCAGAGTTTTGAAAAAAGTTTCAAGTTCATAGCGATTCTATAATCAAAAACTTATCTCAAATACGTTCTTAAAATTTTATTCTATTCAACTAAAAGTGAATTTTTTATTTGATAAATGATATGACAATGAGAGATTCATAAATGAGCTCGTTAGTCATCTATCTTAAGTTCCTGGTAAACAAAATACAAAAATCACCTTTTTATCAACATTTTCTCGCTATAAAGTTGTATCAAGGAATATCGGAAAAAGTTAGATGAAAAATGGTTTAAAAAAAGTTTGAATTTCATCTCTAATTTTGAAATTTTTAAAAATACCTCAATTTTTGTTCAATGAGAACAAATTGGAAGAAAAGGGGCACCCTTCCCCCTACATAACTTTTTTAAAATGAACGTTTTGAACTATATGATGGAATTTAATAATACATTCTTTTATTTGTCTTTAATGTTTTTAACTCGTAAAGGACTCAATCTGTTGTCAAAACTTCCATTGGACCCCCATGAGTAAGGTTGCCGGAATTTTTTCAGCACCAATACGGGCCGGACAATCTGGGCAATTTTCTTTAAAAACCTGTCAACGTACGGGCATTTCATTTCTAAATTGATTACTCAACAGAAATTAAGATAAATAAAAGAAAAAAACATTTTTTTTCATCAAAATTCATAAACAGATTTTAAATCGTATTTTAGGTTTCGAAAAATCCATTCATGATTATTTTTGCAAAATTTTCTCAAAAATTTTTGTTTTGGTGGCTGAATGAAAAAAAATTTACAACACAATTATTATTTTTTGTTTGATTTGCCAAATAAAGTGAATAAATTCGGGCAAAATCCGGGAATTTTTAAATGAAAACCGGGCAACCAAGCCGAGCCGGACTGTTCCCAATTTATTTTTTATTTTTATGCAAGTTTTAATGGCATTGCGGTGAACGTAACGACGAAAATTCTTGATAAAAGAATTACAGACTGAAAATTAAATGACGGATAGATAAAGCAGATGCTTAGTAGGAGAAAATTTACAGATGTTTTTTTTTCTCGATTGATTTTAAGCATCTTATGGCTTATTCATGCCGAAACATTTTACAGATGTTGAAAACGAGCCAAGAGCATATTTTATGGAAAGCTTCAAAGGTGCGTTCTAGACTCTTTGTCCCACATCAGTTGAATGGCTGGGAGAAGTCTAGGGTCTAGGAATGGTCTAGAACGCACCTTTGAAGCTTTCCATAAAATATGCTCTTGGCTCATTTTCAACATCTGTGAATTTTCACATACTAAGCGTTTGCTTTATCTATCCGTCATTTAATTTTCAGTCTGTAATTCTTCTATCAAGAATTTTCGTCGTTACGTCACCGCTATGCCATTAAAACTAGCATAAAATTATAATCAACGGTGACTATTCGTTAGAAGAAAAAAAAGTTCCCAAATTTTGTATCAAATATCGGGGCAAACCCGGATAAAACCGGGCAATCTTACCCATAAGGTTATACCCATCTACCATCTTGTTATGTAGTTTGAATAAAAGTATCTTAAAAATATGTTTTCATTTTCTTTTTTTTCGCAGTGCAATTTCGAGTTCCAGCATTGACCGGATAAGTCAAATTCGGCAGTCAACTGGAGATGATTCGGTGCTAGCAGCGGGTGGTGTTCATAAACGTCAATCGATCAGTAGCCAAGGAACGAGTAGTGTCGGTATTGATCCGGAGGTAGTTGTCGATAAAACTTTGGGACGAGATAGGTTGAATTCCACCTCTCACTATTCGACAGAAAAAAGTGGATCCTCGGGATATTACAGTACAAACATCTACTTCGCCGGAGGATCGGTGGTTGATGAACACATTTACTACGAACCGGTTGATCGAGGCCGAAAACCTTCAACAGATGGGAGAGGTAGTGTAAGCAAACCGATTGTCCGAACACTTGATAAAAAAGAAGGAATCCTGAAGAATGGCAAAAGTGGTACCGTTGCAAAAAGTGGTCAGAAGAATGGAAGAGCGTTGGAAAAGTATTACTTTCCAGCCACGTTAGAGAACTTATCCAACGATGTAACGATAATGCGCGCCAAGCGGACGAGTAATGAGAAGCTCACTGACATTGTGGAAAGCTCGGACGGGACGATTCCGAAACCAATTTGGCCAATGGATGCGGACGATTCGCTCGCGGACATCAATTTGGAGGCGTTCCGAATGCGGAACAATAGCCAACAAAATTTGATAGGATTCGAAAGTCCCGCCTCTTCACACACGGACAATGAACTGTATGCGATCAACAAAAAACTTAATGATGAAACCACTAGCGAACAACAGAAATCTCAGTACGAGGAATATCTCGAGTTCCACAATACCCGCAACATTTTGGAACAGATTCGTGGCAAGCTTAATACACTTCTGGAACAAAGAATTGAAAATCAGAAAACAAATTCTGCGAATGGCCGTGGACCAGCAAAACCATCGCCTGCAGAAATCGAATTGGAGAACAAGATAGCAAATCTCAAATCAGATCTTGAAAGCTATTTACAGTCGATGAATCAGAAGAATGAGAACGAAATAAAAAATTTCTGCCGAGGAATGTCCAAGGATGCAAAGGTGCTAGCAGTACAGAACGCAGTTGAGCATCGGAATCGTTCGCGTAGTTCATCGGTCAATTTAGAAAACGAGTATGACGTATTGAAGGTGCCTCGAGGAGTCATTCAACCTTTCTACAGTTCCTCCGTTCATCAGCGCACGTTGAAAAGCTATCCTAAGGTAGAACGTAGTTCAGACGATCCACATCCGTCGCATTTCGAAACGGTGTATGTCGAAGATGGGTTCGATGTTCGGCAGTTGACACGACCGGCTCCGAATCCATTTGCCCAGGAAGCCCGGACTGCCCAGATGTTGACTTACCAGCGGCCGCAGCATCAACATCAACATCAGCATCAGCCGCAGCCAATCTATGAGCAGCATCGGGGTGGCGAAAGGAGACCTAGCAAAGTGACGCTCGAGATACCGACAGAGAGTAAAGCAAGCAGCATCCGATCGGGTTTGGCACGCAGTGTGATTCGTGATAATGGTGCTGGGATAGGAATAATTAGTGATGGGGGAATCTCTGTAGATAAGAGCCAACAGTGGCACCATTTGGGTCAGCAGTTAGCTAATAGTAGAAATCTAGGCAAAGCTGGGGATGTGAGTGATTTCACGTTACAGCGAGTGATTCTGATGGAAAGCTTAGGGAAGAATGGAAAGCGGTTCAACGACAAGGAGAAGATGCTGTTGGAGTATCATCTGAACAAACCTAGCTACTGGGAGCTGTACTATGGTGCGAATCGGGAAGAACAAACGCTGCCGACGCATACGCTTATACGGAAGGTGAAACTAGGCGCCAAGAACGCGATTGCTGTTTCATACGTAAGTTGCTTATTGTGACATTTTAAAAATTTGTGTTGTCAAGGATCTGAAAGATATCAAGCGCACATTTTCATCATCCCTATCATCATTACAATGTACTGAAGAACTGGAATATTTTAGAGATTATGTATGTTCAACGGCAAAAAACTAAAATCAAAGTTTAGAAAGTCGGTTCATTGAGATATGAAATACAGTGAAGCAAAGCCAATGATGGATGTATTTTCTTAAAGTAAGATTCTTTTTCTACCGGAAGATCCGAGATAGCGAAAAAACTTTCATTGGACCGCAACATATTTATAAATCGTCGGATACAGGTATTCTTTAAAATAAAAAAAAAATCTGATAACCAGTAGACTGACCAAATGACTTTTGAAAAAGTTACGCGCTGCAGGCTTAAATCAATCGTAGGCTATAAGATCCCATGGCTAATTTGGGTCAGATCGTACCACTGGAAAGGGTCGCTCAACGAGCCTGAAGTTTATATGGGAGCCATTTTGTTCGGGAGAAACATTAATAACTTTAGACTCCTTAGGCCGATTTCTTTGCATACGGGGTTTTAAAGCTTAAATTATGACATACATTTCATTTGAAAAACGCATTACAGAGTTAAGATGAAAAAGTTAATTGGCTTCAGAGAAATTACTAAAATTTTTAAGGGTGATATGCATTATTGTTGATGAGCCGTCAAAATAATCTACCGCCCCGCCCAGAAAACCCAATTTGAAATGCATGCCATTCCGTTAAATGGTGACCGATTCAACCATTTTTGTTGCTTATGATTGCAAAATCATTAGATGTTTCAAATATTTGGTTGTGAATAATATTTGGACAATATTTGATGAAATGGCATGCATTTTAAATTTAGTTGTCCCGCCGCCTCATCAACAGTTGAATATCTCCCTTTAAATGTTTGCCTATTTTTGAAGCCTAATATTTTTTTTTTATCTTAATTCTAATCGAAATGCGATTTTTGGATAATATATATTATAATTAAATAAAATATTTTTCATAACTCAAGCTTTAAGAAAAATCGTATTCAAAAGAAATCAGTCGAAGGATCCAAAGTTATCATTGAATAAATGGTTTTCATATTTATTTCTTCCGAACAAAGTGCCTTAAAATCCTATTCAAACTCCAGGCTCGTCGAGCCAACTCTTCCCGTGTTCCGTACTGGTTTAAATTTGGCGTGGAACTTTGAACTAGACCTAGAATCATTTTAAACCAGCAGTGCATAACATTTTGCAGGATTTAATTATCTAATAATCAGGTAATAAATATCGACTTAATTTTGAAATGTTAATATTAATAATAATAATATTTATTAAAGATCTTTTAACCTTGGGAGGTCATTCGGGTCTGTTTGAAATGTTAAGTAATTGGAATAAATTACCTTGAATCATCTAAATCGGTTAACATTTACGGCCAAGGGAACGCCAACGAAATGAAGGTCAGATTTCCAAGAAACGGATATTTTGCGAACAAATTTTAAGGTTAAGATTAAACGATTTGAGTTTAGGTTAAGCTTGCCAGATGGCCCGGTTTTTTCTGGGTTTGTTCGAATATTTAATACAAAATTAGGGAAAAGTCCGGCCCGGCCCGGTTGCAAGGATTTCATTAAAAAAAGCCCGGTTGCCCGGATTTCATTAGAAAAAAGCCCGGATTTTGCCCAGATTTGTTCTCCTTATTTGTCAAATTGAACAAAAAAAAAAGAAATTGTGTGGTAAATTGTTTCTATTTATTTGTCCAAAACGATCTTTTTTGAGCAAGTTTTATAGAAATAAGCAAAAAAGATTTTATGGAAAGCCTAACCACGATTCAAAATCTGCTGAAAAGTTTTGATGAACAAATTTTTTCTTCAATTATAAGTGATTCCTGGGTTTTGACAAAATTTGCCCGGATTTTTGGTTGACAATTTTGAAATAAAATGCCGGTATTTTGCAAGGTTTTTAGATAAAATTGCTCGAATTTGTCCGGCCCGGATACCCTCTCCACCTGGTAAGGTCTCACGTTTATTATTGAGAAATTGACACGTTTTTCTTAAATACCGTAAATCTCGTTTTTACGCTTGCCGCAAGTATGGTAAACTTAAAAGCAAAACGCTTATGTAATAATAAGGTTGCCAGAATTTTTTCACCACATATCCGGGCCGGACAAACCGGGAAATTTTTATATAAAAACCTGGCAAAATACGAGCATTCGATTTCAAATTGACGACCGTAAATCCGGGCAATATCCGGGCAAGTTTTGTTAAAACTCAGAAATTCTTCAACAAAAATCAAGAAAAAATTAGAAAAAAAAGTTTTTCATCAAAACTCATTGTTAGATTTTTAACCTTATTTTAGGCTTCCAAAAAACCTTTTATGATTATTTTTATAAAACTTGCTCAAAAAAATCGTTTTGAAGGTGTTTGTTGATATTTTTTGTTTTATTTGCCAAATAAAGAGAATAATTCCGGGCAAAATCCGGGCATTTTTAATGAAATCTTAACAACCAGGCCGGGCCGATCTGTTCTTAAATTTATTATTAAACTAGCTGATCCCGTACGAACTTCGTTTCGCTTTTAACTTTAAAGCTGATGATTTGTTATTTAGTTGGTAATTGGGACGCATTTTCACGAAACAATTGCTCAAAATACTTAATAAAATTTGCAAGCGAGCTTTTTGCTTGTCTACCAAACGGTTATTTAAAATAAGAAATTGATAATGCCTAACAACGCAGTTATTGAAAAAAATCGAAAATATTATGGACGACCCCTTTTACTGATTCTTTGTCAGAATTTGACACATGAAATCAATAACATGTGCAGTAAAACCCCCATGTGCAAATTTTCATTATAATCCGATTTATAATCAAGACAATGGAGCTTTTTCTGAGAGTCACGTGACGTGATGTGCAAAGTTTCACATCGTTGTGCTGACTCCAGAAACCACTCAAGGCTAGAAGTTTCAGCTCAAATGTCCTGTGATCGATTTTTGGAGCTCATTCATTCTAACGTTTCTTCTCTGAAACATTTCCTTGAGTCAGGATAAGGAAGTAAAATTGTGTGAGTCACGTCACTCGACTCGTAGAATAACCCCCAATATAGCAAAAATAATGAACAGATAATATGGACGACCATTTTTGCCGACCCCTGACTCGAGATTTGAAACCTGCAACAATTGAGCGTTCCTCAAAACTTCTATGCAGAAATTTTCATCTCAGTCCAATGCATAATAACGTCAACACCGCAAAAAATTGAACAGTTTACATGGACGACCCCTTTCGCAGAACTCTGAATTAAAATTCGACTTCTGAAATCAATTACTCGTTCCTTGAAACTCTCACGTACCAAGTTTCCATCTTAATCCAATGTATTTAAGCATTCATATCGCAAAAACAGAGCTAATATGGACGACCCTTTTGACCGACCCTTGACCCTGAATTTGAAACCTTGAATCGATTGATCGTTCCTCAAAATACTCTTGAGCAAATTTTCATCAAAATCAAAACTATAATAACGCAAATATCGCAAAAACATTGAACAATTGATATGGACGACCCCTTTTGCCGACCTCTTCTAAAAAATTTGGTAACTGGAATCGATAGCCCGTTCCTTAAAATCCCCGTCTGCAAATTTTCATCTCAATCCAATGCATAATAACGTCCATATCGTAAAAACATTGAAAAGTTGATATGGACGATCCCTTTGGCCGATCCCTGACTCATAATTTAATACCTGCAATCGATTGCTCATCCCCCAAAACACTCATGTGCAAATTTTCATATCAATCCGATACATAATAACGTCAATATAGTGAAAACACTGAAAAGTTTATATGGACGACCCCTTTTGCCGACCCCTGACACAAAACTCAATACCTGGAATCAATTCTCTATCTATCAAAACCTCTATGTGCAAATTTTTGTTACAATCCGACGAAAAGTAACGTCAATATCGCGAAAACAATATTTGTGTTGTATGGACGACCCCCTTCAGAAGGGGTCATCCGAAAATCTGAAAACATTTTTCATCATTCCTGGTCCTAATGAGTATCCATGCCAAATTTCAGCTCTCTTGCTCTTAAGATGGCTGAGCCTATAGAGGACAAACAAACAAACAAACCCACAGAAATTGCTTTTTATATATATAGATATCCGGACAAACCCGGATAAAACCGGGCAATCTGGCAACCTTGTGATATAATATTATTGATGAAACTTTTTTTCTGTAAAGTTGAACAAAATGCTATATTTAGAAATCTTAAAGAATCGTATTTGTAGAATTTGGTTCGGTGGATGCAGAGATATAGAATGCCGAATTTTGGTGTTTTCCAGCTCAGATTTCTTCGCGGTCCTTAATGTGTTAAGACTTAGCATGTGGGAAATAATAAAAATCTTCAAAATATTTCCATAATCGAATTAACAATATAAAATATATCGAATCTTATATATGTATTAAAATGGAGGCGTTTTCTTTGCAACCCCATCACGTATTAACAGGCGGTCGGAAAAAGTTAAATTTGGTTTCTGATAATTTTCGGATCAGAAATAGTATGTATAATAGTTTCAGGAATCTCACTTTTTAAAGAAGGAGGGCTCCCATACAAAATCAACTATGAATGGGACGCAACTCGATCAATTTTAAGGCACTTTTCATAAAAATTGGGTCACGAGCGCGTAAAATTTAGCGAAAAAGTTTAGAACGAGTTGAAGAAATTTAACAGTTTACTGGGTCTGCTAATTTCAAATAAAAAATGGTGAAAGCAGATTTAGCACAAATTACAGTTTAAATCGTTAGGTTTTGAGCTAAGATTTATAGAAATCATAAAATAAAATTCATTCTATTCTTTTAGAATTTGTGTAAATTTTTAAAATGATAACTATGTTGTCAACAAACCTTAGGCTATGATCATTTAGAATCCGGGCACTTCATTTCGATGGTAGATACATTCCTAAAGTTTTTAATTTAATGATTAATGGCATTTCGGTGAACTATACATTCTAATAGGAAGAATTTCAAATGAAAGTAATGAAAATTATAGACGGATAGATTAGATTAGGAAGCATGAAAGGTGTTGAAAATGAGCCAAGAGCGTGATTTGAGAAAACTTCTTGCCGCACGATCGGGGTACGAAAAACACGTGCTTCGATCCATCCATGTATCATTGTATAGATCAATGCAAAGTCAGCCTATCGACTTTGCTTCTTCTAGACAGCAATACGATGTGGGACAAATGGTCTTGTGCGGCAAGAAGTTTTCTCAAATCACGCTCTTGGCTCATTTTCAACACCTTTCATGCTTCCTAATCTAATCTATCCGTCTATAATTTTCATTACTTTCATTTGAAATTCTTCCTATTAGAATGTATAGTTCACCGAAATGCCATTAATCATTAAATTAAAATCATAAATTAGCGGTGATGAACTGTTAACACACACACATTCCTAAAGTTTGGATATGCAAAATTTTTGACAGCGTTGTGTTGGTTATGAAAAGGAATATCTTTCCTATTTTTCAGGTTTTTAAGTCAACGTATGTTTGGGATATTTACTATGCAAAAAGACATGGTAAAAATAATTTTGCACAATCACCTCGGAAATTCTTTGTTGTCAAATTGAAAACTCATGAACTGTTGATTTTTTTTATGAAATTGTTTTGGTTCAAATGGTTAAGAAGTATAAGGAGCCACCTTAGGATGCTCACGAAGTTCAAACCAAGCATGAGACTGGGACCCTTGATCTCAAATATGGTTAAAATAAACTATGGTAATTGGAGGTTATTGAATGTAGATCTCTAAACTATGCAGTAAATCCGTGTCCGGCAGGCAAAACGTGTTGCATGATTAGTAGACACCACCCAGAAAATAACAAATAGTGACCAGTTCCATGCACCGCAATCTATGCAACGGGTAGGGGAGATGAGGGCATAACGAGCACCCGAGGCATAATGAGAACTACGCTTTTCTACGAAAGTCCGTATTTTCTTAAATAAATTTTGATGAGGATTTGTTTCGTACTTCCTATAGTATTAATTTTTCACAAAAAAGGAATCTCCTTATCATCTTTACAGAGATATTTAAAAAAAACTAGCTTGGTTCTCAAGTTACGAAAATATTATAATTTTTGAGCACCACGAAATAAGCTCTTATGATCTTAAAATAACCTTGATCTATAATGTTCGCACTGCAACATGATGTACACATTGTTTCTCAATTTTTACCATCAGAAATTTTTTGATTTTTCACTTTTATCAATTTTAAAACACGTTTTTACTTAAATTTGTTGACTAGGGGCATATAGAGCACCATATTATCGAGGCATAATGAGCATTTTCTGCCGTAGAATCTAGCAGCGAATTAAAATTGATTTAAAGCGCCACACCTTGACTAGTTTTCATCCGACCATTTAGCCTATTGGTAAGGTGTCGGAGAGGTAATCAAAATACTAGAGTTAGATTTCTGTTCGAGGTGATTTTTTTTCCATTCACAATTCATGATCGATTTTTTTATTGTTACATTATACGGCTAGTAGCATCATCCTCCGAACAAAGCACATAATGTATGAGCGTGCGTGAATTGTTTGTATTCTACAAACAGACCTAGATTATTTTGTTATTGCTTTGTTTGATGAATCTACGACTCACCTGACTTCATCGAATTGAATTCGCTGCTAGATTCCCCGGCAAAAACGCTCATCTTGCTCTGATTAATGGTGCTCATACTGCCTCAGGGGGGGTTCTCATTATGCCTCCACAGTGGCTGGTTTTCAGCTTTTGGCAAAAAATTTTAAAATGCATTTTTTAACGTTTTCATCTAGTTTTTCACGTTTCAGCCCGTTAGGGAATAGGCTTTTCAAGTGTCTGAACACGAAACAATAATGTAACCTTCATATTATAGCTATTTTCTATGGTTAAATAACCGTTCTCCTTAAGGTGGCCATTATGCCCCCATCTCCCCTATTTACGCAATGTGACTCCAATTAGTTTTTCCAAGTGAATTTGTGTAAAATATAATGATTTTGCAAAGGTTCTGCTTCTGTGGTAAAAATAATAGATCAATACATGACTGAAAAATGTGTACAAAGATAAATAAGAGATTTCATGATAAAGAAAGACTAATTTTTGTAATGAACGATAATTTTTTTTTATATTTTGATAATTGATGTCATATTAGTATCTTCATTTCCTTCATAGAAAGTTTTTAGATGAAATGAATAGTTTTTAAAATTTGTAACTGCGGGATTCTACAAGCGACAAAGGTTGCAGCATTTAAACCATTATTGGTTAAATTTGAAATTTTTTGTGTTTATCACAGGAAAAATGTCTAAAAATTACTATCAAAAGCGCAGCATAATGATTCCTAAAGATTTTTTCTTGATGTAGTCGTTTTCGAAATATGATCGATTTAAATCGAAATCGACACGCCACTTTTCTTTTTTCTCTCTAAATTTCTCAATTAACAAAAAAATACTACGATGAAAAGCGATAAGCGAGGATCGTTTTGAATAATGTGCTTTAGTGTTTTTGATAGAAGGTTGGTTTGAATTAGTTTTCGGTAAATTTTATAGAACCTGCAACTTTATTTTTTACTAATTCCAAGGCTTTGAAAGATAAATAACATAACATAACATCAAAAATAACAAACAAATAGGAAAAAAGAAGATAAAAATAAAATCTGAGTAATGGTTTCGTATGACTGTGATGATTTGTTTGGCGAATAATCATGTTAACATTACTTCCGTGAGATTTTTGAAAACCCCAATATCCCCTTGTAAGAGATCGTAAAAAAATGTGAAACTCCTTTCCCATCTATTTGCTTACGTTGTTCGTGAACGGCCCCTATCTTAAGGTTGCCAGATTGCTCGGTTTTATCCGGGTTTGCCGGTATATTTGATGTCATTGAAAAATGGACGGATTTTTTCCGGATTTTTTTACTTAATTTGGTAAATTAAACAAAAAAAAAATGTGTTGTATTTTTTTATATTTAGCCATCGAAACAAAAATTTTTGAGCAGATTTAAAATCTGTTTTTAAATTTTGATGAAAAAAATATTTTTTAATTTTTTTTATCTTCATATTTGTTGAATAATTTTTAGGTTTCAGCAAAATTAGCCCGGATATTACCCGGACCCTATCTCATGTTTCTCTAAAAAAAACCTTCAATAACCTACGAAAATTTAATAATTTTCAGGTACGAAGATGTATCAAGACGAACTCAGAACATTAGATTTGACTTTAATTGTATTAATTGAATAAAAAAAACAAATCTTCTTTAGTATAGCTTGAGATAAATTTACCAACGAGTTTCGCTTACTTGTTTCCTGACAAGGCTTTTCTCGTGTTTGCTTTATATTGGATGGGGACCCTTCCTTTTCTTTGACGACAGGGGCCTTTGTGTTCTTAAAATTATCTGAACATTTAAATGTTATCATTTTCATAACACTTGATGAGATTCACTTGTCAATAGATTCAAATTTATCGCTTTTCATCGTATTTTACGATTATTTTTTATGGGAGCCCTCCCTTCCTTGAGTGCGACCGACTCAAAACTCGAAAGATATCATTCTTTACTCAAAAAAACTACTCCATGCCGAATTTCCGAAAGATTTTGGCGATTTTTATTGAATTTCATACAACGATTAAATGCATTAATCAAAAAACATATCTCCAGTTTTTTTGATATTGTGAAGATTGTAACATGAGCATTTAAATGCAATCAATGATAAAATTGTCGGAGCTATTGAAGCTCTCAAATAGTCTTATTTCAACACATATTGCCTCATAACTTCAAAACAAAAACAAATTTTGGGAATCCGTTTTTAACAAAAGATGCGCATTATAATTTTTTTAAATGTTGCTGAATAATTTTGATTTTGATAAAATAACACCATGAAAAGATATCAAGAAAAAACTCATTTTATAGGACCACCCTAACTAAATGAAAACAAGTTGTCATAAAACTTTTAGTTCAAGAGATAGATGTGTGGTGTTTTCGACAAAGTTTAATGAATTATTATGTTCTACAATAAGGATAATGTAAGCATCTATCCTGTCACAGTTAAGAAACAATTTTCAATGTCACAGTTAAGAAATAATGTTTCCAGTCAAAATGACCGCCTTCAGTTGTTGTAAAAATTTGTCTAAGACATCAAATGCACCAAACTTAAAGAGAAGGCGCTTATAATTGTTTTCCGCTAAATTTTATTTCTGGATCACTGTGCAACGAAGATTAAAAATAAGTATACGCAAAATAATCTTCACGTAGCGGCTTCGTGAAAAACTACATAATTTTTATCCAAATGATTTTCACGAAAATGCTACGAATGAATTATGTAAACGCTCCCCTAATAGGAATTTGTGCTTCATGGACCTCACCTATAATTTACGTGATTTTCTAGTGCATTCAACGCGATCTGGCGATGAAAGTTATTGTAGTTCTACTTGATTCTAAATGCATTGGGAATAAACTCGAAATGAAAGCTTATTAAGAACAATTGGTTGTTTGATTGATTTATGTATCGCTTCTTTTATTTTTAAATTATTATTTATTATTACAAATAAAATTCCGATGCTTTTCACTACTCACTAATTATTGTTACTTCGAGATAATCCGGGAAACATTATGATACATCACGATACATCATGAATTATCCCACGGCTCGAAGTGCGATTTAGCACGATTGAGCATGTTAAATCGTGTTGAAGTTGAAAAAATTAATTAGCATTTCATTGAAGAAAATAATTATTTTGATGGCGATAATGGTTATTACCTGGTTTGTATCTACGGAGAACTCATTCCCTCGAGAACCGATCGGTGTTCTGCGTAGAGTAATCCTTCCTTCCTTGGTGGCTTCTTTCAGGGAATGAGGAATATATTTCACTGTTGCCTGAAGTCAAAAATGAAAATAAAATAAAATTTTAAATATTATTAAAAAATCTAAAAAGCCACCGAAAGAAAATGTTATTAACTAGTGAGTGGATTCGGTTGGATCTTTTTAAATTCCGGCTCCTACCGTCGGAACGGTTTCTTACCTGATGCGCCACTGAGTCAGATCAAATCCGTGGAAACAAGTGGTGAATTAACGAAACGGAACCTAAAATAGTAACAAATAGCTAAAAACCAACGTGCCAATTTGCAAACCGACACAAGTTTTCACCATGAAGCTATCAGCTGACTGATGCTCGTACATTTTCTTATCAGAATTAACATGTATACACAAACACGATCACAAAAAAAAGCATTCTCGGCTGGATTGATTGATTGATTGATTCACATGAATTTTACGTGAAATTCATGAGTCGTTTATGTGGAATGAAAGTAGTTACTACAAGACAGGGTACCTATTTGATTTCAAAATTGTCGACCAAATTCAGGCAAAACCAGTCAATTTTGGTCAAAACCTAGGAATTGCTTTAATTTAATATTAAATATCAGGGCCAATCCATTTGAAACCCGGCAATTTGGCAACCTTATCAAAGAAATTCAGGTCTGAATATTAAATTTTATATTAAACCCATTTTGGAGGTTCTGGTTCCATATTCCTATGACCAAAATTGTATTTCTACATATTTTTGTATTTCTGATTTAGTATCAAGTTTAGGATTCTAGATTTTAGTTCGAATAATCATGGAATGAAAAGCTGCTTCGAAATCCTCGTTCGAATTCGGTTTTGCATTTCATATCAAATTTGAATCACGTTTTTCGAAAATCAAATGCATTTTCAATATGTTAATAATAGTTTTCCGAATATGGAAAAATAAGTATTTTTTTTTATATTCAACTTCGAAGTTCTTAAACTTTATTCTAACACAAAATTTAAACATTTAAAGCTTCTAAGTGGCGATAAAAAATTGAAATCCAGATTTTGATTCATCGTTCGAAATTCACATTTTAAATCAGATTCACAATACAGATTAAAAATAAATAATTGAAATAATGAATTATGATTAAACCAGCACTTCAGAATTGAAATAATAGGTTCATGAATGAGGGCTCTAAGATTTGGCTCATAAAATTCTGACCCTGATTTAAATTCGTAAATCGTATTTTTTGTATATTTCGGAAATCGTTTAGAAATTCGGAATCAGATTCAATGTTAAATTTTTGAATTAAGGTTTAGAATTCAGAAAAAGATTTAGCTTGTGAATGAGTTTTTCAATCAACATAAAATGGTTGAGAAATTCAAGAAAGCATAAACTTAAAAATTTGTTTGTCAATTTAATTTTCAGATTTCAAAGTTTTTAATCAGAATAAGTTTGTACGCACAACTCAGCTGGAAATTACAAATTTGAGTGAATTTGCTAAGTTTTGATTCATGCAAAATATCCGAAATTATATTTTAAAAAAACATCATCCATAGGATTTTTAGTAAAGAATTGATTTTTTATGAAAAATATTGCCTTTTTGAGAAACATCCCAAGTAACCAAAAGTCACATAGTTACTTAATCGTGTACAATAAAAGTTCACATTTGGCTGAGTAAAAGGTACTCGAGAGAAATGATAACCGATTCTCGTAAGTGTTCAATTTGTACTTCTGAACGAACATGAATAGTCCCTAGAAGTATCATAGTTCATGTTTGTGCGTTCTAAGTGACTTGTGTAGTTTGAATATACATTTTAACCCTCGTACTTTCTAATGAACTCCTTACGAACTTTTTGGTTCCATTCTGGATTCCTAACGAACTTTTTGGTTCCATTCTGAACTCCCAACGAACTTATTGGTTCTATTCTGAACTTCTATGGAATTCCATGTGTATTGAATTTTGTCGATAACTTTTCGATTATTTTTAACACTCTCCTGAAAACTTTTCGGAGTTGTTCTCAATTTTTAACAGCGAATGATATATGGATTATTCGGAAAATAAAGAAGCCCGTAATTTGAACAAAATTTGGCTTAGAGAAACGAATCACGACGTTAACTCTAGCAACATCATTAATCTATCACAGGGTCATACATCATAATCATTGAAAGTATAGTTTTTTTTCACCAAACGAACATAATAGTTTGAAATTTTATTTACATTGTTTTTTTTTCCTTTTTTCTCTTTATTGAAAGTTTCATGCAAAGGCTGAATAGCCTTCTACTCAGCTTTGATTATAGAAATTGAAAGTGTGGATAAGAACTTAAATTTTCAGCTGAATAGAATACTATACAGCCTTTGAGAAGGGCTGAGTAAGCTTTTAAGAGACTGTTTTATGGAACTTTTGGTTACTTGGGATGTAACTGATCTTCACCTAAAAAATCTGCTTTTTTTTTATTTTTTCGGTGTATTGTTTAACATTATTAATATTGCAGCTTTTTTAAAGCCAAATTTCAAACTAAAATCATAAATTTATTTCAAGTTTGCATCAAGCGAATTTGATTCGAAAATTTTTTATCTCTTACTGTTTTTTTTTTGAAAATTTCATTTATTTTCATCAAAGTTTAGAATCTTGGAATTGGCAAAAGAGTTTAGAAGATTGGGCTTGTTTGATTTAAGTATAGAATAAGTTTTTATTAAAGAAATTGAAGGCTATCCCAAAAAGAACTTGTTTTATGCTCAAATCATTTAACTTTGATCTACCAGACTTTTAAACAAATTCAAAAAAAATTACCATCGATGAAAGCAAATTTCATGTTTTGTTTCTAGAGGTTTTATTAAAAAAAATTAGCTCACCCTTTAGGCTAAGGACCACTTTTCTCAAGTTACTTTTTTAAATGTTTTATCAATGACCATCATTGTGGCATTCGTGTCTTCTTCTTCATACGAAAACTATTAATGAGTACTTAAAAATGAATAATCATATAGTTACAAACATATTTTTTTTAATTTTTTTTTATTCGTATGATTTTAGACAAAAAATCATAGGTAAAAATTAGTCACCAAACCCCCCCCCCCATGAGTCGGTTCTTCCTGCGGCCCTGGTCCACGTGGTATGTGGAATGCCCCTTAGAAGATCTTCAAAATAAATTAACTATGGTTTTACCATGCTGATGATGATCAATAGAAATGTTTACGTATATATGTGTCAAAAACACAGTTTGAAAAAATGCCTTTTTGGTTATCGCCATATTGAAATAACGATACAAATCGTGTGTTATTTTTTAATGCATTATTGAGGTGGATGATTGTGGATGGAATTTATGTTTATACATTCTTACAATGCCAATTTCTTCAAAGCAAATCTTTCCGGAGTATCTTCTTACTTCATTTTTTGTCACCATGCAAGGTATTAATTTTCGGCTTTGATTTCTAAACCAGCGAACCATTTTATCCAATCTACAACGTGTCAGATTCCAAAAACTGTTTTTTCAACACATTTAAATTACTTTGACTGTAACTCCTGAGGGTGATGTGATAGGACTTTGACATATTCAACAAACTTATGTATTTTGATCAGATAAACAACTTTTTCCAAGACATCAAAGCCCTAATTTGAAAAACAAAAAAGTTAGCATTTTTATCTCGCTATCGGTGGACCCCTTGGCAAAAATTTTGATAGTCGAATATGCTCCATGTAAAACTGAACAATATTGCTGAAAACATCAAATGTCTTCATCCCTGGGTGCTTTTAAATTCGTACAGCTAGTTTGATGTTCTGCACCATTGGTGCAGTGTAGGGAAATTGTTTAATCTTTAATAAATACTTCCTCTGTCTATGGCACACAGTCTGCTTAAACGAGTTTTGATCATTTCGTGATTCATTATCCGAAATGCGTATTTTTTTTAAACGAAACATATCGGGATTAAATTTTGAGTGTTGACCTTTCAGACAAGCAATGGAATCCACTGAAAAATTACCAAGAAAAAATAATTCGATCACATCCAACTGTATAAACAACCCATTATTTAATTCCGTCAATTCCTTGACAAACTTCGAGTAGGTTATACAATGCAATTATAAATTAATATGAATCCGATGATTTTTCAATTATAACAATAATAGCCCTACTTCATGGGAAAAATATATGAGGTATTATTAAACTTAACCAGGTCGCTGCTTGATGACACTTCTGTGTATCAAGGCACTTTGTTGGCTTTGTACGCCGTTAATTACATCAAACCCACAGAGAGTAAACCACAAAGTACATATCGCAATTTTAAACTGCTATCAACGTTATCCAAAAGCTCAAACTGAGATTCAAGTTACAGCCCTCAGCCGTTTCTATTTTTATGGTCCACATTTAGTGGGTAGATGGATAGATACATCTACTACAGCATCACCTTCACTCGGGTTGGTTGCTTGAAATCGTGAGCGGATACAATAGCCAAAAATTCCAAGATGAGTCATTTATAATACGAGCCTATAAAATATCCATTAGGAAACACACCGTGGCTGATAGCAAAATGGCGCGAGGGGGACAATTTCCAGACAGGGCAGACCTAGTGACACCGAGCCTTGGCAGCCTAGTAGGTGGGTACAATGCTAAATGGTACAAGCAGAGAGCCCGAACCTTACTTTTGTGTTTGACAAATCAATTACCCATATCGGGGTGGTTTTATCTAATGCGGAACCTTCAATAGCATGGCGCTTTTATTGTTTTAAGTGTCTGTCGTTGTGAGCACGAGCCGAAGGGAGATTAGCATCGTCTGCCTTCTCCGATTTCCCAGCGCTAGCATCAGTCGATCGATGGCTACAATGGAAATTTGACCTACCCCGACGAGGATCTTCCCCATTTCTGGTTGCTTTTTGGATGTTTTAAGAATAGTTAAACCTAATTTGAATAAAGTTTATCAATCATGGATAATCGGGATAATCCTTCTATCCTATGCTTGCATAAAAAAAAAAACAAAAAAAAAACAAATTTATTGGCAATGCTGCAGCAGATGCACGTGTTCGTTTTTAAAATGTTCTATAATCAATTGCTTGTTAAGACTTTTTAGAAAATCCGGCTCGATTGATAAAAATCTCGCACTTACTAAAACCATTGAATTCTTTATGTAAACAATAATATGATGAAATTTGAAAATGGTGTATAAATAGAGAACCAATACAAAAATGCGATAAGGAATATTCAATTCCTTCAAATTTTTGTCTTTGACGTATTACAACTAATATATTTGGGTAAAGACTTTCCAAGCGTATGTTAACCGTTTCTTTTATTCATTTTCTTTAGTTCAATATTCTAAATTCTTCTGTTCTTCCAAAAATGTGTTCATAAATTGCGGACGTGAAGTCAGTTGCTTGCTTTCAAATAATTTGTACCGAAAATCCATTTTTATACGCAGCGTTCCAATCTGTGCTGGTCGCATCTTTTTAGAACCCCAAATAATAATATCTTAATCTTTAATTGGTGCAGATTTTTGGTGTTTAGATTTCATTTTCATACACTCTAAGGGCACATATAAAAATAAATGTTTTTGGAGTTCGAATTGTTACTCGAGATATAAATTTTAAGGCATTCACAACCTAAACAAAGCCTTCGGTTCCAAATT
Source organism: Uranotaenia lowii (assembly GCF_029784155.1). Taxonomy (NCBI): domain Eukaryota; kingdom Metazoa; phylum Arthropoda; class Insecta; order Diptera; family Culicidae; genus Uranotaenia; species Uranotaenia lowii. The sequence goes on from NC_073693.1 coordinate 150,383,734, forward strand.
CACAGTTTTGGTCTTAACCTTCCTTTGCGGATAGGGTCTATATGACCCGAACTGCACTTTCTCGATGCGATATCTCAGTAACGGTTAAAGCTAGATAGATCAAGTTTTCTGACTTTGCCCAAAATAAGAAGCTCAACAATTTCTCATTTTTAGATTGTTGAATAGAGTTACCAGAGTCACCCAGCGAAAAAAAGGCAATTAGCTGGTTAGGGCCATATAGACCCGGATTATTGTTTTGTATGTATGTATGTAGATAATCCACCATGGGTGCACGGATTCCCCGCAGTTTCGCCAACGTATGCGATAAATTGCATTTTTTAAGATTATAAGTTCGGCAAATTAGCACATACCCGACACCATGGCTTCGTGTGAACTGTCATGTAATGAATGAATTTCGTGTATGTGTATGTCTTATTTGTAGAACGAGCAAACAGTTTCACAACCGTATAAAATTCATAACATTCTCAGTGCTATGAATCTTCGACAGGTATTCCGCATGCGTGTAGATACCTGCCCAGCTGGCAACTGATTGAACGTTCTTATATCATATAATCAATAAATGAAATAGTTATACAACAGAATAACCTCACCTTTATACCCCACTTACCTCAAGACACACTAAGCTTACCTTTAGCTGTAACCGACCATAATCAGTATCATAGCCATATATATTTCCATCTTACATTGTAATCGCGCTCAATATTTACTGAAATTAAACTCCGGCGCCGCACGCAGCACACGCATTTCAACACCTGTCTCTATTACCTTACCTACATACCTTACCTACATACCTTACCTACCTTCATTGACCTTCAAAGCAGTGAAGCACACCGAACAAAACTTGTCACTATATTAGCAGAAAGAAGTCTCCAACCAACCGAAAACTTGTTATATAAAACAATTTAAAAAAATAATGAAAAGAAAAACACTAATAGGAGCTTCGATTCCGTTTACATGTGGGCCATGAATCACCAAGTAGGCCTTGAAAAACTAGAGCATTGAAACACTACCACAATCAAACATTATGGCACCCGATCCGACGCTGTGCAAAAAACTTTCTTCCTCCAAATATTTCAATTTCATTTTACCAAATTCGTATTTCAGCAAGGCCTAGCTTGTCTTTTATGTATGATGTATGATGTAGGGGAGGAGCGGGCTATATGCGCCTATTAAGCAGAACACTGATTTAATCAAATATCACATCGAATATGTGTACACAAACTATATACACGTGTGCAGGCATCTGTTTTCTATACATTGGAGTAATTTTTATGTTAAAATTGTCTTCTGTTTCCAAGAAAATGATTTTATTAAAAGTTTTGTCTAAAATGCCGAACCTCAAACCGTGCGGGCTAAATGGGCCTATTTATGTTTTGACAAAATTTCTGTTTTTTGGACAATATTTCCGTATAATTTCATTGAAACAGCTAGAAAGTAATAATTTGTGTACGACAAAGCTGAAGTTTCATAAAAATCTATGTATATTATAATTTTATGGAATAAAACAAAAGTTAGGGTTGCCATACTATGGAGGTAGTTCATCCATGAGAAAAACTTTATCAAATCTGTTTTTAATCGTCAATTCTCTCTTAAGATGTTATTCCGAGTTAAGATTTGAAGTTTCAATGATAAAACTCATTTATTTATTCTGTTTAACCTGTTATTTCAGGATGGAGGCATTTTACAAACATGATGGGGGCATACAAAAACACTCTATTATTCCACTATATAATCATTATTAAACTTCCACAAACGCTGAAATATGTTTAATTTCTTAAGTTCATTTGAATAAGAAACAAAAACTATCCTAGTTTTTCTTTCAAGCTTCTTTACGTATAATTTTTAAAAGTCGAAATATTACATCAAAATGTTTCAAAACCTTGTACGATTTTTTAAATTTTTTTGAGTTTGTAAATTCATAAAATTCTTTCTTGCCTTATGTTCTAAGCGTATCACCCTCAAAATGCATTGGTCAGTTAAGCTGTCTTGTCAGCCATTTCATCAAACAGCCGTAGGGTCATTTAACCCGATAGGCCCATTTAGGAAACCTTTCCCCTAATCTTCCATCCTATGTAGCGTGGCACAGCCCGTTTGCAGCGAACTATCTCGCATCATAACTTGATCCAAATTCTCTATTTATTGCTTCTAAACTGCCTTTGAGTGGACTATTTCAAGGGAGTGAAGGTACAAGCAGAGTAACCTGTACAATTCATTTGGGGAAAGGATAGATTGTCTCCACCGAAAGCACAATTCATTACCAATATATAAAAAGCTCAGCCATTGTGATGTGGAATGTTCCATAGGATGTGTATTGACGAACCCGCCATCCTCAACGACATGTTGAGAAGGTAACTGCCCAGTGCACTCTACCTTCCATATCGCTTCGAAATGGTGTCCGGATGGCCCTCCCTCAACCCCATTGAAAAATAAATTAAAAAAAAACCTTCTAAAAAAATGGCAGTTACACAGCATTAAAGAAAAAGGATTTTAGGTCAGATAAGAAAATATATAAAGAAATAATGAATTTATTTGAAAATTCAATGAAGAACTACTATTTATATTGTGATTACGTTTTTTTTTAAAATAGAGGGTTTTAGAGAATAGGACGAAACTAATAAAATTTGTGAATCCATCCATTTTATGATAAATGTTCTAACAATACAACATTTCACAGTTTTAAAAGTAAGCTGAATCTAGCTCATTCATTTGTACTATAGTGCGGAAAAGTTTATTAGTGTATGAGAAACAGAGTAGAAAGGAGAGGCCTAGCTTGTCTTTTATGGGCTCTAAACATATATTACTTGCTTGTCAACTAAGTATACCACTTCTTTTCGGCAAAAAAAAACCCTCCTTCACCAAGAGAGTTCTAAACTTTCTTCGACAACAACACAACGCGGAGAACCAACCGCACAAAACGAATGCGTCTCTGATTTCACTTTTTAACTATTTCACCTATTTCTTTTAAAAACTATATTACTATTATACGTCCTGCTGATAAATTTCACTCAGATGAACTTTCGCCCTGAACAATCAAGGCCCACACGTCAGGAGATAGAAACAAACGAACCGAACTCGCTAAGCGCACGATGAAGACTCTTCATATAGACCCGGATTATTGTTTTGGCTATAAAATCAAAACTGTACCATTTTGAAATCGACCAAGCAGTTTTTTGCAATCAGATGTTTCATGAAAGTTTGGGTTTTATTTTTATGACCTGAAGGCTTAAAAAAATGGGTGTTTGCATCAAAGATAACTCATTTGGTTGGAGTCGTATTGAAAAGACCTACACCGTCTTATAGACGATTTAGGCTTTACAGACTGAATAAATAACGTGGACAACTTAAGATTAACATTTAAACACCCAGTACCGAGATGGGAATCGAACCCATGTCATCAGTGGACCAGCGATTACCGTCATACCACGCTAACCACTCGACCACCGAGGACGTACAAAACTTTTTGATTGATACAGTACCGTTCATAATTGTATAGAAATTAGAAGCAAGCGCACTGTCACTTCGACTTTGAACTTCCATAACTTTTTACTCTGATGATATTTTAAGATCAATTTTTTTGCGTTAGATAGATCAACTATCACACTATTATATCACAAAATTTGAGCTTACTGGAGTTTGTGTGGCCTGAGAAACAGTAATTCTACGAAAATCGGACTTTTTGGACTTTTCTCATTCGAACTGCAATATCTCTGAAACTACGCAACATTTTTTATTGCAATTTTGCACAGTGAATGTTGAAATATGAAGCTAGTGTCTGAAGTTTTCGAAAAGTTCTATCGATGAGATCAAAAGTTACGCAAGGTGCAATATTTCAGGCATGCAATTTTGTACCTACATTAGACTGCCCCAAATTTGTAGCCCGTTTTTGAAAGAAATCGGTCGAGGGAGACAAAAGTTATTGACGAAAAACTGGTTTTTCATGTTCCTCTCGAACAAAATGTCTCAAAATCCCATACAAACTTCAGGCTTGTTGAGCGACCCCTTCCCGTGGTCCGATTTGGCCCAAATTTAGCATGAGATCTTGTACTAGGCCCAGGACCAATTTTAGCCTGCAGCGTATAACTTTTTCAAAAGTCGGGTCATTTGGGGCAGTCTAACCTACATGTTTCCAAAATTTTAAATATAAATTTCGAATTTCTAATTTTAGATAGAAAAATGTGATAAACTTAGAATGGTTGATTGATATTGCTCAAGAAAATTGTAAATAGACATATATGTATATGTTCAGACAAGTTAAGAGCTTATATTTCAACAATAACAGTTCTTGGTTTTACAGACCTTACTGGTTATTTGGATAGTTCTTCAAACAAAATTTCAATGATTTTAAAACTATGATGTCATGAAAATCGTGGAAATTTGATTGAAAAAAGCTTTTTCCTCTTCAATTAGGCCGGAACAAATATCAAATCCTTCTTTTGTCATTCGCAGTTGGAACATCGCGAGGGGGGGCGGACAATGAAAAATAATTCGAAAAACAACTATTCTAAAACTTTAAACTTGTTTATCAAATAATATCATTAGTAATGAGAAATGACCCTTTGATTAGTTCTGGTTTATAGAATCTGCATATTTGGTCCATATTATGTTGAAAAACGGCACGGCGTACCTCGAAACCTCTGATTGTGTTTTTCGCAGTTCTAAATGTTATTCAAAAATGCAAAAAAAAAATTTAGTAATTTTGTATTTATTTGAATGCTCTTACAACGTAAATCACTCATCAACCCAGTTTTATGAATATAAGATGATTATTCATACAGTGATCAAAACAATGGAAAAAGTAACTGATTTTTCAGTTTTCTGAAATTTCCATTTATGACGTATGATTAAGGTTGTCAGATTGCTCGGTTTTATCCGGGCTTGCCCGGATATTTGATATTAAATTTGGGAACAGTTCGGCCCGGCCCGGTTGCCCAGATTTTATTGAAAAATTCCAGGATTTTGTCCGACAACTTTACGTACGATATTGGAAACCCAAAAAACAGCTGATATAGTTAAATTTCAATGTTCAAACCAGGATAGTCATGACCTTTGTTTAACACGTTCGTCGCTGAGCGTCACCCACTCAAAAAATGTCCAACTTTGAAAGGCCAAAACATCAACAGGAAATATCGTTTTGGCTCCAAATTTCGGCTAGAGAACGGAAAAGAATATGGTCACAATTTGAGATAATTTTGAACAAAAAATATATCTAGAGTTTGTTTTGATTAGGTCGTATGAGCCACATTACATGTTCCGAGAAAATCGTTGATGAAATTATTAAACACATTTTTTATTCTAGTATTTTGAATAACACTGATAGCTGTCTGGAAAACTGGTATGAGAAGTGGAAATAGTTGGAGAACATGCTAATGTATATAATATGGCTATTCGTTTAGTTATAATCAGTGAAAATATACTTACGACATTCTGCATTACCTACTTGGTGCTAACGTCGTTATGCAGATGAACATTAATTCCATTTTAAATTGATTGGATGTTTCTCAATATTTGTCATTTCCATCGAAATTAATGGAAAACTTATATTTAACTTAATACTATGCAGAGGTGTTACCTGAAAGTTCCCGTACAGTGATTAGCGGAATCGGTGCTGCGAGGGACTGTCCATCATGGTTGATTGTAGTCGACCGACTTAAAATTGATGGCTTGCTGTTCTGTTATTCCAATGATCGTTCCCAGGAGTTCGGAAACGTATCCAAATAGCCGCTTGTTGTTTTGATTGCCTCTGTAAAATATGAGACTGATGATTTGCGATTTTGCGCAGCATAAATTAACATTAATTGAACTTACCTCGTTACATATTGAAGGCCTCTATTGTACCAAAATAGTAAAAACTACCATTTATCACGACCTCCGTTTAAATTTTCACTTTTGTACACTTCCCGGGGCACTTTACGGAAAAAATGCAAAAGGTCGCTTCAACCACTACGCCGAATTGTTGTTTTGCGACTTATTGCATGCACGGCAAATTAGCGCGATGCAAATAGTCGTAAAAACCAAATTGCACTCGAAAATGAGAAAGTCATTATACGTCTTAATTTTAATTCATGTTCTAAAATTTATTTATTGATCAAATGAAACCAAATTTGTTCCTGGCGTAGATTACATGTTTTTCAATCGTTTGCAGTAAATAACTCAATTTTGACCATGTTGGTTCATACGACCTAATCAAAACAAACTCTAGATATCTCCAAATCGGTGTTTTGACTTTTCAAATTAAGACGCCCACTCTTGGCGACGAACGTGTTAAAAACGCCATCTTTTTGACAATTTTGTCTTCGGCTCAATTTTTAGACATGCAGAAGATTCCAAAAATGGTGTTATTTATGAAAATCGGTCCGGTAGTGTTGATGATACAGTCAAAACAGTAATCCGGGTCTATATGCCCCTAACCGGCTTTTTGTCCTTTTTTTAATCGAAAAGGAAGGTTAATTTGTTTTTAAATTTTAATTTTTAAAACCAATCCTCAATCACACAAAACACACACAACGTATTTCAGAACACAACACTAGAACAAGGTTACCCAAAAAAAAATCTGTGCTTTGGCGAAAAAAGATTCTGACTTTCTGTGATTTCACTCAAAAATTTTGTGATAGTTTTCTGTGACGCTATTTTCTGAAGTTTCATCGAAAATTCAAGAAAAATTACGTCTATTCACAATTTACTTGAGCAATATCAATCAACCATTCTAAGTTTATCACATTTTTCTATCTAAAATTAGAAATTCGAAATTTATATTTAAAATTTTGGAAACATGTAGGTACAAAATTTAAAAAATTTGTGACATCTATGAATATTCCTTAATTTATGTGTTCTGTGATACAGATTCCGTGATGAAAATTTGCCCAAAAATCTGTGAAATTACAAATTTTTCTGTGATTTCGGCAACCTTTCCCTTTTTTTACTTGTTGGGTTCCTACCACTGCGACCAGATGTTAGATCTTTTGTGGTTCCTTTCACTTAAAGGCTCAAAGTTTTGTATTAGAAAGAATTAAACTGAATGCTATATCCACAGCTTAAAAACTGTGCCTTATCTATCGTTCGTGAGCGATCTTTGATCACTGTTTTTGTTCATTTTTACAAATGAGTTTAATATAGATAATAACTTCATATAACAAAAAAGGAAAAAATACTCTAACCGAATACACCACTTGACCGAGGGCAGGAAAACAGAACAAAAATGAAAAAAGAAAATCGCTCAATTGTCGAATTGGTCTGATTAAGTTAGCGACCAGTAAATGGGTTAAAATTTTGGACTTCAAAAAAGTTTAAAAATGCCTAAATTTTTAAGAATTTGTCATGTTTTTTTTGGTTGTTTTGTTTTTTTATTTGGGATTTTCGAAATATTGATGATTTTTGTAAAAACTCTCGAAACTCATTTTCGTATATCTGCAGTCTGCACCTTCATTGTGCGGCCGATGCATATTCTTTATCGTATTTAAATGAATTGCATGGTTTTATTACGACAAGAAGAGAGACTCGTATTTAAGTACATATGTATAAACTCGACCTTTGTGTACGACAATTCGCAAAATATCCGTGAAACGAGCGATATACGATGTTCAGCCGTGATTGACAGATTTTGTGGTTCTATGCATAAAATAATTCGAAATTAAATTTTTTTACAAGAAATACGATTTATATTATCATAACAACCAGGTGTTAGATCTTAGAAGAAAGTACATTTTTCTTTCAAACAAGATTGTAAAAATGAGAGATTATATTTAAAAAAGAAAAAATATAAACTGTCGAAGAGTAGTACTTACAGTCGATTAGTTCAGCGATACAAAAGTACTAAGGTATCTGCTGGTAATAAAAGTTCTTCCCAGAGTGTTCATATTGAGCGCGGTGGCGAAACATTTCTTCCCGAAATCCAGGTACGATATAAACTTCTTTGAAATAATTCTATTTTTATTCAACTGACCGAAAATGAGAGCCCTGCATTCAAGTCGCAGTAGACGGCAAAATAAGGCGTCAAACTTTCCATATTGTTACGAAAAATCGTAAATGATTCGCACGACAAATCGTGCAAATCGTAATTCAATACAATCCAAATCAAGAATATGTGTGCTAATGTACCTATATGGCCTCCAAAATGATACATATATCCCTACTGGTTTTGCTGCATTATTTACGATATATTTACACGTATATTTGCACGTATATTTATGTTGCAAATTCGAAATACCCACTAAATGGTTGTCTGGGAGGGTCGGCTTTCAGCATTATTTATTTCGTCTTTGGTTTAATTACCGTACAGACTGATGACTTAAAAACTAGGAAATTCTTCTTAAGCCTATTTTAAAACGACGTTTGCACATATTAAATTTAAACAAATGATACACTAAATTAAAAAGTTCACAACACTTGCCAATAGGGTGGTTTTGGCCACAGGCAGTACGGTGGTGAGGAATTGAAAGAAACTGACGTTGTCGAAGTGTTCTCGTTGGTACATAAATGTTAACACGTTGTAGAATGTAAGCACAGTCAATACGGTTGGTCAATGTGTCGAATATAAAACCTTGCTGCAGTTCGACGCGCCGCTTTTCTAGTGAGGTTAGGCATATCAGAGCACACCTTTCCTCGTACGGTGGAAGTTGGATCGGGTCATTCCAGGGAAGACGCCGTAGAGCGTATCTTAGGAAACATCGCTGAACTCGTTCATGACGATGGCATTGTGTGCTTTGAGCCGGAGCCCACACCTGGACGGCGTACTCCAGTATGCTACGTACTGAAGCACAGTATATGGCTTTCAATGCATAAACGTCATCAAAATCCTTGGTGTTCCGACGTAGGAATCCGAGAGCTGCAAATCCTTTTGCAGAAGTAAGCGCGACATGTTCTGCAAATGTGAGCCTGTTATCGATCTTTACTCCTAGGTCGAGAATAGACTGCACATTCTCCAGCCTAATCCCGGTTAGTTGATAGTCAAAATGAATCGTTCTTCTTGCACGAGAAAAGTTTATAATCTTACACTTTTTTACGTTTGCTAACATTCCGCTTAAGCGGCACCACTCATCTAGTCTAGCGATGTCAGCTTGCAGGGCCAGACAGTCAACAGTTTCATGGATCTTTCGGAAAATCTTCAGATCATCGGCGTAGAGGAGTGTATCGGACTGAAGTGTTGAGCACAGGTCATTCACGAAGATTATAAACAGCAAGGGTCCGAGATGGCTCCCTTGAGGAACTCCAGACGGTGTGGCAAACATTCGTGAGCGCGTGCTTCGTATCCTGGTGAAAGCCTGACGGTCGGTTAGATATGAGGCAATCCACTCGAGTGCCCAAGCCGGGAAACCTAGTCGATTCAGCTTTGCAACCAATATGATATTCCGAGATCAAAGGTTTAACAGCGGCATACACTCGCTCGTGCATCAGTATTTCGAAGATCTTCGATATTGCATTTAAAATCGATATTGGCCGGTAGTTTTCCACGCTGTGAGCATTTCCAGACTTGTGTATCGCGGAAATAGCCGCAACTTTCCATGCATTGGGAAACGATCTTTCAGTTACCGATCGGTTAAGGATACTGCAGATCGGAGCGGATAAAGATGCAGCGCAATGTTTCAGTAGAGCGGGAGGTATTCTATCTGGACCAGGACCCTTGGAAGCATCAACTGTGGACAACTTTTCATAAATATCCTGTTCGGTGAAGCACGGTGATGGCAAATTTACATTGTAAGATTGCAACGATGCGAGATAGTTGCAGTCTGTATCAATACCAGCAGAACAATACACGTTTTGAAAAAAGTCCGCGAACAAATTTACCGATTCAGCTTGATTGCAAGCAGTGACACCATTGAAGCTAACATCTACGGGTACGTGGGCGTTTCGTTTTCTGGCATTAAAATACACCCAAAATGAAGATGGATCTAGTTTGAAATTTTCTTCGAGTTGAGAGATATATTGTCGGTAGAGAAGGTCGTTTAGATGTTTGAATTAATTTTCCAAGTTCCTCAAGTGACATCTTAGAGCTTCTGTGCGATTCCTGTTGAAACTTGGTTGATATCGAGGCATAGAATGTATGACGGATGACAGTCCGTAGGCAGAATTGGGACAGCTGGCTCGAAAACGTCCAGATTACGGGAATTATTTGAAAACGCGAGGTCTAAAAAGCGTAGACTGTTGTTCGGTATGCTAAGGACCTGGTACAAGCCGGTTGAAAGTAACCTTTCGACAAGAACGATTTCTGTTTCTGATGAGAGGTTCGTCGGTAGAAAACTATCTGTGTCATGTTCATGCGTCCAATGAAGATGTGGCAGATTATAATCACCCACAACGATGACGGTGTCTCTGACAGATGCCAAACCCATTATTTGTTGAACTGCAGCAAAATGGGTTTCGTAATTGCGAAGACAGCTGTTAGGTCGCAGAGATGCAGAGATGCAATTCAGCATCAGCAGAGATGCAATCGATCCCAGGCTCTTTGTTAGATTTCATGTCTTTGATTAACGCTTTATTTCAGCCAGCGAGAGCGCTTCCAGTTGACACCATTGATGCGACTTACTGTTGGCGCTTCGAACTGCGGGTTTTGTTGGCCACCGCTATTCGTTACTCGGAAGAGTTGTTTGAAGTGATCTGTTCGATGTTAATAACTGACCGCTCGGTCTTCCAGCGGCATTCTAGCATTAGTCCTTGCACCACTAAGACGGCGAGAAATGTCATAAAGTAATTAGATATCTCCATTGGCGGCGGCTCTTTCTCCCTATTCGGCCAGGGAGTTTGTCCAGGCTCTCTTGTCTCGTCTACAAGCTCTTGTAACTGCCTTTTCCAGTTCCGCATATCGTGCTTTGGCTGACCCGGTACATGCCTGCTCAATTCCGCCTTTAGCTTTTCTCCGATCATCGACCATCCTCCAAGTTTCATCCGACATCCATTCACTTCTTCTTCCACAAACTTTACCGAGAGTACCATGGCTCGTCGTGATAAAGGCATTCTTGATTCCACACCACTGTTCTTCGACTGTTCTGCCTGTCGGTAATTCCGAGGCTTGGGATTCTAGCGGTTCAACGTATGCCATTTTCTTCTCTGGACTCTTCAACCGGCGATCGTCCTCGCGCCGTTAGACACGCGCAGCTTTCAGTCGCATCTCGCGATCCACCAATCACCATGTTGTTGTTGCCACAAAATTCTACAAACAGCTCTCCGTTTCCGCTCATCTGTCCTAGACCACGGTTCCCCATGATGCGCTCTAAGTCCTGATTGTCGAGCCAATTTTTGTGTTGAAATCACCTAAGTGGATTTGAATGTCACCCTTCGGAATTCTCTCTACCACGCTGTTCAGTTGACTGTAAAACTGCTCTTTCTCCTGCAAATCGGCAACGTCAGTTGGCGCATAACACTGGACCATTGTATGGTTTCTAATCCGTGTTCTAAATCTGGCTACGATTATTTTTCGTTTATCGGTTCCCATCTAATGAGGGCCGCGTAGGCCTGCGGGCTTAACAGGAAACCAACTCCTCGTTCCCGAGTAGCATGTTCTCCTCGTTTGCCAGAGTAAAGCAGGACTTGCCCGGACTGTGTCTTGTGTTCTCCAGTGTTAGGCCAACGGACTTCGCTCAGTCCCAGAATTTCAAGCTTGAGGCGGATAGCCTCTCTAGCAAGTTGTGCCAGTTTGCCTTGTTGGACAAGGGTTAAAACGTTCCAAGCTCCAATTCGTGTCCGTGTTTTCATGCTAAAAGTCGTCGTCAAAGTTCCAGGTCGGTCATTTCTTTCGGATTCCGTAACAATTCTTTCAATCGGGAGCAGTAGGTTGTTAGCCTAAAGTCCCTATCCCGTGATGGGGCTGCCATCTTGGACTTAGCTGACGGGAGCCGCATTTCATAAAGTCAGCCACTCGCAGCGAGACAAACGCTGTTTGAGCCGCCCCTTACCTGGAGAACAGACGCGTGCGGCCACCTTCTCAGTCTGCATGCGACCAAAGCATCCACCGGGGTTGGGTACCCGATCTCCGCTTAGGTTACTCGCATCCCAGCCAGCACCACGTGGAGGTTGAGATATGAGTTGTGATATGACCATTATGGGGCCTCGTGTTGCACATTATCCACCAGGCATATCCGACAGTCTAGTACTGTATTTTCCTTTGCCGGTAGTCGGAAGTCCGGACTTCCGAAGTAAAATTTAGTGCTTGCGCGATAATACTTATTCAATTTTCTATAACTTAAATGGTTCAATAATAGGAATAAAGTGGCGTCCGGAATACACGCTATCAAATGTTACACGAATTTCTCGAATTAGTGCTTCCATTTCGTCCGCTAGAGGATTTTGATTCTCTCGTTTTTTCATTATATGGTTAAAACGACTGTGGTAAATATTGGTTAAGTATATCTGGAAAAGGACTAGATATTTGTTTCCGTAGAATCTAGAGTGGTATCATTAAATATGCAATGGTGAGTTCAGAACATAATTTTAACGCCTTAAATGCTTTTCAAAACCAAACTCTCGCACGGAATAAGAAATGCATATTTAAATCAGTTTATTCCTCTTGTATTTCGTATCAATTACCATAGCGCATACAATTCAAAGTCCACTGCATCATCAGCAAAAAAAAAGATAGGTGAGCCAAATGTCACTCAATAATTTTATCTCATGGCAATAAAAGTGTAACATCAATCAAGCCCCGAACGCCGTGACTTCTTTGCCGGGAAATTTACCACCGACTAGCACGAAGAGGTCAAGATGCACTCGAATCGAATTACAACTTACGAGCTATTCCAGTTGATTTATTGACCAGACCCAGCGAAGGAGCTGTTCTTGCTAGCACAACCTCCTCGTGTATCCACTCTACTAAAGACATTAATTTAAAATCATTAAGTCTTGAATTACCCACGTCTAACTTGCGTTTGCCATAGCTATATGTAGAAAAAATTCTAAGCATCGATCGGTTTACATTGCTGGTTATGAGAATATGGGCGGACATTGGTATTGATGATGGCCATTCAAAAGTTTTTTTTAAATATATGCAAATGTTTAGTCAGTGGATAAAGCTGTTTTGGAACATCAATTGAATACAATGAAAAACGACGTATATTGTATGGTCTGCCATGCTTTAAAAATTGAAAAAAAAAACTTTTATTTAAAGCATGTGTCGGTGTTGGTGCTAATGTGATTTAAGGGTCTGATTAAAATTGGCTTTTCTGTATCCGATAACAAATTGCATTTTTCGATCCCATTCATTAGCTTTGTTTGCATTTCCTCTTTTTATCGGAGCATAAAATTATAAACCTTGGAAATGATTGCCTCGAAATTTTCGTACGCCCATTTGTTTAGAACTCACCCGTATGCTGTTCATAATCATAATAATCTCCACCGACGAAGTGTTTTGAATCGAAGCGAGACCCTCATTATCCGGCATTAGCTTTACTCATGCTAACTTTTGCCTTTTTTTCTCGCTCTCAAAGTTTGAAAACGATTTTGAGCAACATGTTGTGCATCGGTAAAAATTTCTCATCGCCAATGCCGCGGCTAAAAGAAGCCAAACCAAAGAAATAATAATTCAACAACAGCAGTTTAAAATAAAGAACATGATGCGAACATGAGCAAGCATAAAAGGGAATTTGTTTGAAATCAACCTATTCACACTTCATTCTCGCGTGCACTAAAGCTGCCGAAAACAACGCCTCCAACAAGCCGCAAGACTGTCCATTAGGTTGGGTCGATATTGAAAATTTAAAACACTCGGAGACATAGGAGTACCTAATAGTGATTATTCGAAAATTACGACTAATTGGATTGTTTGGTTGAGTTAAACGAGTTTGCAGGAAGTTTTATAATTTATTTAAAAAAAAATTGAAAGAAAAGTGTAAACTAGAGGATTTCACATTCTAAGCTTCAGTTTTAAATAATCGTACGATGAAATAAAACATGAAAACGAAAATAGAATGAATGGAATTGTTTCTCACATCTTCAACCTCTCAGTTCATGCGTAGGGGAGAAGAGGGCTTTATGCGCCTATTGAGCAGAAAACTGATTTAATCAAATATTCCATCGAATATGGGTACGAAAACTATATACACATATGCAGACATCTGTTTTCTATACATTGGAGTAATTTTTGTGTTGAAATCATCTTCAGTTTTTGATAAATCGATTTTATTAAAACTGTTGTCAAAATTGCCGCACCTCAAACCGTGCGGGCTAAATGCGTCTATTTATGTTTTGGGCAAAATTTCTGTTTTTGTCAATATTTCTGATTCAAACTGATAAAGGGTGATACGGTCAAAATTTGGTCAAGCGAAAACGCGTGTAAATCGGTGAAATCGTTTATTTAAAAAATCAAATTAAATTTCTTTTTCAAGTTTTATTAGTATAAAGTTGAGGAAAAATATTCAGTTAGGCTTCCGCTTTTCCAAATCCGAATTGCCGGGCCTTACGCTTAACCCCTGCCATTAGATTTGTACAGCCACCTTGTCTACCTTCTTCGCCGCAGAAAGCCAGTTTGCCTTGAACTGCTGCTCGTCCTTAGCAGTTTTTTTTGGTCATCTTTAGGTTGTTGGCGGCGTACCACTCCATGGCCTTTTAACCGTAATGGCAAGATGCCAAATCCGGCCAAAACAGTACGGAACAACCATGTTTCTTCGGGAAAGGCAGCAGACGTTTATTCAAACAGTCTTTCACTAAATTTCTTGGTTGACAGTCCCGGAAGCTATGAAAATGCTGCTTTTCAAGCCACAGGTACAGATGGCTTGCCAAACCAGATATTTCTTCGCAAACTTTGACAGTTTCATGTGCTTGAAAATATCTGCTAACTTTCCCCTTCCTTTTGCCGTATAAAACTCCTGTCCCGGAAGCTGCTTGTAGTCGGCTTTGACGTAGGTTTCGTCGTCCATTACCACGCAGTCAAACTTCGTCAGCATCGTCGTATTTTGTTTATCATCGCGATTTGGAGTCACTACCTTCTTGTAAGTCGATAGTCCGGCTCGTTTTTTGGCTCGATGCACGGTTGTAGACGATACACCCAGCTTATTTGCGTTATCTCGGAGAGAGAGGTTAGGGTTTCGCTTGAAACTACCGGCAACTCTCTTTGTCGTCTCAGCGACTTCCGGTTTTCGATTTGCCCCCGATCCAGATTTCCTGGCTGTCGACAAACGTTCCCCAAACATTTTAATTACGTTTGTAACGGTTGATTTGGCAACTTTTAGCGATTTTGACAGCTTTGTTCGAAATTTTTTTTACCGAAATCCTAACATGTGTAAATCGTTAAACTATTCGGTAATTTTTTCGGTAAAAAATAAACGAACATCGGTAAATGAAGAATCGATTTACCGATGTTCGTTTATTTTTTACCGAAAAAATAGGATTAGTTAGGATTTCGGTAAAAAAATTACCGAACTCGGTAATTTTCGTTTACTGTGCAAATTTTTACCGTATCACCCTTTACGATGGTCCCCGCGTTCTTTGTTTGATTGATGATTCTTTTCTCTAAAAATGGGCAATTTCAGCATTCAAGGAAAACTATTTCTTTTAGAACTCTAGAGATCAGTTAAACCTAAAATTAAGTCCATATAATTATGGGTCTTCCATGTCAAGTATGCACAACAAAAAAAAATCTTATCAGAAGTTAGCCAAACTGGACCAATAGACTCGTTGGCCAGCTAACATGAAATCGTATCAGAAATGATAACTTAAGTCGTTTACAATGGTGTGGCAATTCTAACTGCATAGTGAAAAAATCGTATAAAATGTCGTCTGCAGTCAATTTAAATAGGATATTATAGGAAACGGATAGAAGTCCGCCATGTTTGTAAATTTCGAAATGATTTAGCTCCCGCGTAGGCTTTGAGTGAAACCAGCAGAGCATCCAGATGGCTTAAACGCAGATGAGAATTGAGTAATATTGACACATGAAAGAACTGGAAAATATTGTCGCAGGCAAAGATTTGAAGGCTATGAGAGCAAAATCTTGCGCTCTCTTGCATTTTTCCGATAGATCGGATAACGCCCAATTGGTGTAGTTTTGAACGCTTTGGAAAAAAAAGAAATTTTTGTATGTATATTACCTCCACAACGCACACTGGTACAGAACATCAATCTAGCGGAACTAAATTAATAGCGCCCAGGAATGAAAAGATAGGTACACTTTTAATGTCTTCGACAACATTGCATAATTTTACAAGGCTTGTACTTTGAAATAAAATATAGAGACGAGGAGTCCACAAATAGCAAGATAAAAATGCTAACTTTTTTGTTAAGCATTCTAGAGCTTTGGTTTTTTCTACAAAGTTGTTTATCTTAACAAAATACATAACTTTGCTGAACAAATCAAAGTTCTACAATTTCATTCTCAAGAGTTACAATGAAATTAATAAAAAAACTTTGAAAAACAGTTTTTTAAATCTGAAACGTTGTAGGTAAGACAAAAAAATTTTCAGTCTTGGAAACAAAGATGAAAAAAGTAAATATCTACAATCGTTCAGTACATTATGATGTGTTTTGAAATTGCTGAAGCGCTGTAGAAAGCATTTAGTGTAATATATTAATTATTATAATTATTTATTAAAGACTCTTTAACAATTGTCATTCGGGTCGAATAATATATTAATGATTTTCAAAGAACAGTTTATCGAATTGCGCACCATCAGCCAATGTGGATTTTATTTTTGGTGTTAAGAGGAATCATTACCATATAAAACTATTTAGCGTAGAATTCTATGGGACTCGAAGCAATTTTAAGATTTTCAATCTAGATTTAAAATACTAGTATTAACTTTATACTAAAGTTGAAATTCATGTGACATTTTTGCGCCTAATAGCAAAATTCCACGGATCATTATGATGATTCTTACTTTGGTCTGTGTACGAGAACAACTCTACAAGTATAGTTGATTGAACCTCGACGTGATTTCAAACAAGTCCGGTGAAAACCGTAAGATGATTCGAGCTTGGATAGAAAAGTTATTAAGATTGCAAGAAAAGTATTTCTAAGAGATTATAAGCTAAATATCTTACCATTAGCCTTATACTGAGATGTGCTTATCTTTGTTCTCTCACGATCAATTTTATTATCCGATCATCAATCGAATTATGTTTTTTTCTAATCAATGTAAATTGTTTTTTTTTATAAACTTGTGTTTAAGTTTAATTTGATTTTGTTTACCTATGGGAAACAGGAAAGGTGCAAACATTTTCGTAGTGAAATTACATCTCCCTGAATAATGTTCAGTTCACACTCAAAAGTTTGTTAAATATGTATAGAGACAGAAGATTTGAAGCTAACATTTTGCAAAAGTTAATATTTGATTTCCAAAACCTATTTGGAAGAAAATTGAGCAAAATCCGTTTTTTTTTCTTTATTTCTCGCATAGCAGCAAATATTACAGAAACGTTTTAGTTAATATTCAGGCAAAAAGGTTGGATAGTAAAGAGTGATTCGGTCAAAATTTGGTCAATATCAACTTGACGTATTTCTTTCAATATTGCATTTAATAAACCTGAACACCCCTCATTTTGAAGGTGTGTGTGTGTAGAATGTTGCTCTTATTTTTATTTTGGAATTCACTCATCAGTTGTCAAAATGCCGTCCAAGGAAGAGAGCAGCGTATCAAAATTTTGCTCGCGTATCGCAAAAATCCGAGCTACTCGCAGTTGCCAAATCAACCGTTACAAATGTAATTAAAGTGTTTGGGAACGTTTGTCGACAGACAGGAAGTCTGGATCGGGGGAAATCGAAAACCAGAAGCCGCTGAGACGACAAAGAGAGTTGCCGGTAGTTTCAAGCGAAACCCTAACCTCTCTTTCCGAGATGCCGCAAATAAGCTGGGTGTATCGTCTAAAACCGTGCATCGAGCCAAAAAACGAGCCGGACTATCGACTTACAAGAAGGAAGTGACTCCAAATCGCGATGAAAAACAAAATACGACGGCCAAAGCGCGATCCCAGAGGCTGTACACGACGATGCTGACGAAGTTTGACTGCGTGGAAATGGACGACGAAACCTACGTCAAAGCCGACTACAAGCAGCTTCCGGGACAGGAGTTTTATACGGCAAAAGAAAGAGGAAAGGTAGCAGATATTTTCAAGCACATGAAGCTGTCAAAGTTCGTGAAGAAATATCTGGTTTGGCAAGCCAGTGAAAGAGTGTTTGAATAAACGTCTGCTGCCTTTCCTGAAGAAACACGGTTGTTCCGTACTGTTTTGGCCGGATTTGGCATCTTGCCATTACGGTAAAAAGGCCATGGAGTGGTACGCCGCCAACAACGTGCAGGTGGTTTCCAAGGACAAGAACCCTTCCAACACGCCAGAGCTCCGCCCAATTGAGAAATACTGGGTTATTGTCAAGTGGAACCTAAAGAAGACCAAAAAAACTGCTGAGGACGAGCAGCAGTTCAAGGCAAACTGGCTTCCTGCGGCGAAGAAGGTGGACAAGGTGGCTGTACAAAATCTGATGGCAGGGGTTAAGCGTAAGGCCCGGCAATTCGGATTTGGAAAAACGGAAGCCTAACTGAATATTTTTCCTGAATTTTATGCTAATTAAACTTGAAAAAGAAATTTAATTTGATTTTTTAAATAAACGATTTCACCGATTTACACGTGTTTTCCCTTGACCAAATTTGGACCGTATCACCCTTTACTTTTTCAAATCAACACAACGATTTCTAAATTTTGCATGTAACATCATTGAGAAAGAAGCTTTTATTTACCAAAAGGATGTGCCTTATTTCTAAATGGTACAGGTTTGGTTTCAAGAGTATTTCTCATTTGTAGCTCCATACGATTCCATTAATTGAATTTTTATTTCTTATTTTTATTTGACCCATCCTAGCGCGTTTCTTCTATCGATGCATCGAAACCGCCAGCGATTTTAATTAAACACTCAATTAAAAAACCGACGAACGGACGAATGAACAGTCTTGGGGGCCGAGTGGCAAAATTTTTGGTAAAGATCTTTGCCATACCGGGCATAAATGTAATATGGACACAATTGGAAAGAAACAAAACGATGAAGTAAAGGAAAAAAACAGAAATAGAGCCAAGCATTTGGTGGGCAGGTACGATTGACCGTGATCTTTAGCTGACATCGTTTTCCAGTGGAAAGGTGAGGAGCAAATTTAATCGCTTTTAATGAGAGTGCAATTTTCGGTACCCAATTTGGAGCTATTTCTTATTTGTTAGACACCTTTTAGTTTCAATTGTAATTTCAATCGTTGGAAACTTATTGTGACAGGTTTTTGGTTTGGATGGGAGATTTAAGATTGTGCTGATTGAAATAGGAAAGCATTTGTTCAGACACTTTTCACAATAGTGCTTGGTTGTTTTAAAATGCGATAAACATCAAGTATTGTTTTAAAAATTCAATTGAACTAATGAGTTTTTGATGAATTAAGTGGGTGAAGTCATTCATGGAGCAATAAGAGATGGTATTCTCAAATCTAATTTAATTTTACAAAACCAAAAATAATAATTATAAGAAGAATATTAAAATATTTATTTGAAAAATTTAAGAAAAATACTATCAAAAATCTTAAATAATAATACTGGAAATGATAAGACTGCGATGTGTGGAAGTGTATTGATGGTGGCCCATCTGACCTCCATGTCATAAAACTCACTCGACCTTTCGGTAAACAGGCTATAAAAATATTGCGTGGGTGAGTTGCGACTACATTAAAATGAAAGACCAATTTCATCCTACCATTGCTGCTGATTGCAAATCGTCTGTATGAAACATGGTAGCTTCGTTCAAATATTTCAACTTTATAACTCATCGAAGAACATCCCGCCGAAACAAGCAACAAGCAACGGTTTAACTGATGACGTCTCCATTTCTGAATGATGACGCCCGTTCATGATTTCGTACATTTCGGTCGGGCAAAACGCTCAACGGGACGCAGTTAAGGCGCCAATTTCAAGCCCAACCTACTGGAACGAAATAATTTATAGTCGTCCAAGTTCAGGCGCGTAGAAATTGTGTGTTGTGCAATACGTACTCTACAGGCTCCTTCTCGACTTGAGACTTGTGCTTTCCATTTTTCATAGCCAGAAGCAGGTAGAGTATGAGGCAGTGCTTGTTTTGGAGTCCCCATAAAAATTCAAGAGACAAGGTCGAGTCAAGGCGTTTGGTGCTTTGCTGGTCAAGCGTTCGTGGACAGATGTTGAGTACCGTTGAGAAAGTGATTCTAAATGGTAGGAAGGCGTTAGTTACTAATTATTTGGTGATTCGATTATTTGGGAATATGTTTGTTATTTTTGTTCCTAGTATTTCTATTCAATGTCACATATTGAGAAATTCGAATTATTTTTCTTGAAATAATTAAGAAAAGAGAAAATGTTTAATGTTGGTTTACATGATATAATTTGTCAATCATATACCTAGGTTTAATATTTTACTCATTACAAAGATAGCAGGATGAATATTTTTTAAATTTGCTGTAGCAGGTTCATAAATCGAGTAAGTTGAAATCCATGATGCATCGTCGGCGAGTGGGATCGTGGCAAAGACAAATCTACTGAATGGAACCTACCTCAACTCTTCATTCACTACCAAACACACTACCAAACACACTAAAATTGAGAAACTTTAAGATTGATTTTCATTTTCTTGCAACAGGAGATATTTTCATTAATTTATTTCGACTGGTCTGGGGGAAGAACAAGTCGGCTGGGAAGGATGGCATCGCAGCTGAACTCATCAAAATGGGCCCGGACAAGTTGGCCGATTGTCTACACCGGTTGATAGTGCTGATCTGGGACATAGAACAGCTACCGGAGGAGTAGAAGGAGGGGGTAATATGCCCCATCTACAAGAAGGGCGACAAATTGGACTGTGAGAACTACCGAGCGATCACTGTCCTCAATGCCGCCGATAAAGTGTTGTCCCGAATCCTACTCCGCCGCCTAACGCCGCAAGCAAACAGATTCGTGGGAAGTCATCAGGCCGGCTTCATGGAGGGACGGTCTACGACGGACCAGACCGGACATTACGGCAAATCCTCCAAAAATGCCGTGAGCACCAAGTCCCTACGCACCATCTATTCATCGACTTCAAAGCCGCATTCGACACGATCGACCGTAACGAGCTTTAGAAAATCATGGACGAGAACGGCTTTTCCGGGAAGCTGGTCAGACTGATCAAGGCGACGGTGGATGGAACGCAGTGCTGTGTGCGGATTTCGGGTGAATTGTCGAGTTCATTCGAATCGCGCAGGGGGCTTCGACAAGGTGATGGTCTATCCTGCATGATGTTCAACGTGGCGCTAGAAGGTGTTATTCGATGAGCGGTGGGCGAAATGCGGGGCACGATTTTCAACAGATCCAGTCAACTTATCTGCTTTGCCGATGACATTGATATAGTCGGCAGATCATCTGCGGCGGTAGAAGACATCTATCGCAAACTGAAACGCGAAGCAGGAAGGATTGGGTTGATGATTAACACGTTCAAGACGAAGTACATGCTGGCCTGCGGATCCGAGACCGACCGAACCCGCTTGTCCAGTAGTAACAAGGTCACGATCGACGGCGACGAGCTGGAGATAGTGGAAGACTTTGTCTATCTAGGCTCACTGGTGACCGCAGACAATGGCACTAGCCGTGAGATCCGGAGGCGAATTATCAGCGGAAGTCGTGCCTACTATGGACTCCACAAGCAACTGCGGTCGATAAGACTTAGCCCTCGCACGAAGTGTAACCTGTATACGACGCTCATTAGACTCATTAGATCATATTGCTCGAGGAGGACCTGCGTACACTCGGAGTATTTGAGCGACGAGTGTTAAGAACCATCTTTGCGGCGTACAGGAGAACGGAGTGTGGAGGCGAAGGATGAACCACGAGCTCGCGCGACTCTACGGCGAACCCAGTATCCAGAAGGTGGTGAAAGCTGGTCGGATACGCTGGGCGGGACATGTTGCGAGAATGCCGGACGACTGTCCTGCAAACAGGTGTTCGCTACGAATCCGGTAGGAACAAGACGAGCGGGGGCGCAACGAACAAGGTGGTTAGACCAAGTGGAGCGTGATCTGGCGAACGTGGGGTGCCCGAGAAATTGGAGAACGGTTGCCATGGACCGAGTGAATTTTAGGAATTATGTTCGTCAAGTTATGTCGTGAGACGGAATACTATGTAAATAAATAATGGTCTGGGGGAAGATTTCCAACTACTTGCTTATTGGTTTCACCCATGAGTTTTAAATCTACATATAAATGGAATTTGTGGAAATTGTGTACTCTATCAACTGTGTTCTGAAAACGCTCAGGTTATTCTTATACCTAAATACCATTTGTACTGGTTTTTTAAGTATATAAACGCAAGATTTTTGAAATAAAATTTATATTAACCCGAAATTAAAACAGTTTCTTGTGAAGTACAGGCACTGATAAGCTGATATAACTCCGCCTACATATGAGAAAATTGTTGAACGCCCAGAGCTCCTGGCGCCAACTAGCTCATCATTCCCGAAGCTTCGTTTCCCGATCATGTAATGATACCAATACAGTGAATCTCTGTCAACCCCTTGATGCATTTTAGGTTGACGTGAGATTTGGGGGTAGTGACAAAATCGGGTACATATCTAATTTTCCAAAAGCATTTTTTTTTAATAATCCTGATGAAATCCGAAAAAATAATAACTGCTGCATCGAAAATAATGTAGGGGTTTTTTTGTATGCTATTAGTGGATAATTGATAGGTTAAGTCTCTTTTTTCAACAAAATATCATTAATATGTAGCTATGTTTTTTAAAACTCTCTGTTTCGACCGGTATTATCGAAAAGATTGAATGATCTCCACTTGTTAAAATCCCAATGACCAAATTAAAAAAAAATAGAGTATTCAAATAACATTCAAAAAAAATATATTGTTTTAAAAGAACTTCAAATCAATAAAAAATCAATATCAACAACTGAGGGAACATTACTTCTGCTTATTTAGATTGGAGATGGTACAACAGGTTGAATGCACGCGTTGGATAGATTGAATACTTTGTTACTGGATAATTGCTCTGCACATCATATGAATAATGAGCTCAAAAGCGATGATGACTTGATTACTATTTTATTGTACTGCTCAGCTTTTTGCAGACTTCTTCAAGACAAGTTATCAAACATCAGTACCCCTCAGTTCATTAGATATGCCAGAAATTCCACTTTTGAATCACATCCATTTGACAATATCTGATATTGAAAAAGGCATTGAAGAATTAGATTCGAAAAAATCATCAGGTCCAGACGGAATACCAAACACATTACTGAAAGCTTGCAGCAACGAATTGTTACAACCCTTGTTTCTAATGTTCAATTCATCGCTACGTACCGGATCTTTCCCATCCATTTGGAAGATATCGCGAGTGACACCAATTCACAAGAAAGGTTCTAAAAATTTGGCAGAAAATTACAGAGGAGTCGCCATACTATCAGCTTTGCCAAAACTTTTTGAAAAGTTAATCTACCAACAGCTTTATCCCGTATTAGGAAGTTGAATTTCACCATGTCAACACGGTTTTTTCAGAAAAAGGTCAGGCGTCACTAATCTATGTGAATTCACTACCCGTGTTCTTGATTGGATGGTAAAGGGATTCCAAGTAGACTGTATATACACTGACATGTCGAAAGTTTTCGACGTAGCTGTTATTAATGAAATATTGGAGGCTTTATAGAGAATGGGCATTGGAGGAATTATTTTGAATTGGATAAAGTCTTACCTAACGGACAGGAGCCAATATGTATCAGTGAATTCTGCTAATTCTGAACCATATCGAGCATCTTCAGGAGTCCCTCAAGGGAGCCACCTGGGACCTCTACTTTTTATAGTGTTAATGAACAGTTTACCTGAATCGCTTTCGGAGGCACTAATATTGATCTACGCCAATGATGTAAAAATATTTCTGCCCGTAAAAAAAATCGACGACTGCCGAACTCTTCAATCGGATTTGGATGCGTTTTCAGATTTTCTAGTCAGAGCAAAACTAAAATCGAACAATTCAAAATGCGCAGCCATATCCTTTACCAGAAGCTACTCTCCGATTCAGTTCACGTACTGTTTAAGCGGGGAAGCGATAAGTAGAGTTTCCAGCGTACACGACTTAGGCATAAAACTTGATTCCGGTTTGACCTTCAGAGATCACATCAATAGCCTCGCTTCGGATGGTCTCGCGATGTTTGGAGTAGTGAGGCGCTTTGCTGGTGAATTAGAAGATCCATACACAATAAATGCCTGTATATTAGCTTGGTTAGATCGAAGTTTGATTTTGCAAGCATAGTTTGGAGGCACATGTACCAAGTACATATAAACCGATTAGAAGCTGTCCAGAAACGGTTTGTGAAATTTGCGGTAAGGAATCTTGGTTGGAGAGAGCAAATGCCTGAGTATGAGAGCTTGTGTCATCTATTGGACTTGGATCTACTTGAGAATCGGCACCGCATAAACGATTTAAAATTCTTCCTGAAAATAGACCGAGGCATCATAGATTCGTCCTTTCTACGGTCCCGCATAACAACCAATTCCAGCAGTTTGGTCCTAAGAAGACGCAGGCGCTACACTGTTGAGAATCGAACAACAAATTACAGCCGTAACGAACCAGCGCACCGATACATGAGGGAAGCGAACCGCATAAATAATATAATTGACTTCAATTTAAGTGTGCAGACAATTTTAAACATTTACATTACGTATTTAAGACGACAATTATATTTAAGATAGTCTTAAGTTTGCGGGATGACGGGCTCAGCCCACATATCCATCAATAAACTAAACTATTTTTATTTATGCCTCCAAATGTTAACAGCTATGATTCAACCTATGGATCGGAACGTTATAAAGGGCTGGTAACTAAAATATCGACCGACACAGGTAAGAGCTTGAAAAACATTTCTTTAAAGAATGCATGATTTTGGATGCACGATGCTTGGGATGAAGTGCAACGTACGGTAATTAAAAAAAAAGTGGAAAAAATTTTGTGCAATTTTCGAAGAAAAACTTTTACACGAAGACGAAGTTCCTTTGGCTAGTCTGGTGAATGAAAAAAGTAGCGATGATACATGATACAATTTTTCCAAATGACATGGAGGAGAGATATGCTAGCAAAGCGCTAACGGATGGAGAAGTTTTGAGTATGACGTATGACATTAAACCTTCCGGAAGTAATATTAGACTCAGAATCTGCATCATCGACCCCAAATGATTCGTGTAATTCTCCAAAAATAATAAATGGCATTGAAGCTGTATGGATACTGGACCATATAGTTAATAAGGCTGATGCTTCAGATCTCTCGATACTCTTGGGACGTATTAGGGAAATTGCGTTGAAGACAGCTTAAGTAACAAAAACACAAGCTTGTTAATCATGTCAATGTTTTGTTGTATCGTTACATTATTTGTTTTGATTGTATTTGCCAACTTTATTACCGTTCCAATATGAATTTAAAACTTGCAAAACCCTTGTAAAAATTCGGACATCTTTTCTTTGTGTCATTCATGAGTCATCTTTACTGTCACTATCGATGTTATCGTGTAGTGCAATGTTCTTTAAGAATGTCGTCAACCCAAAAAAAAGGTTAAAAACTGGTTTTTTTTTACATTGAATAAAATAAGATGACATAATCGAGTCAAAAAAGGTGACTAAATCGGAGGTAGACAAAATAGGGGGCAGATATGATCCGTGCGTGACAAAATCAGCTATTCACTGTAACTAAATTTCGATTTTTCGTAAATCATTTAATTTTCAATTCAATTCCGTTCTTATTGAAGAAAAGTGTTTTGAACTTTATTAATGAAGATTATCACCGTGATATTTGTCTGATTATTAGTTTTCACGGCTTTATCGGTGAATTTTTATGTTCTCTTAGTGAGAACATATCAAGATTTGGAAAATTATAGATGGATTTTCAAATTTTTTTTTCAACTCATTATCATGAAAACTGAACGCCCTACAGACATCAGACTTTGAAAAATTGAAAAATTTATAAGATGACGAAAAAACAACATGCAAATGGGTAATTTTTACCCATTAATGAGTATAAATTCAACAAAGTTGATGTTGGTTTGTAAATGAAATGTTTCTCATGATTGATCAATCATTGCACACATTTTTCTCTTGAGTTTCATGAAATGTCTTGATGTTATTTATCATTTAATGATCAATTAGTCCAAAACCCGGGTTTCAAAAGAAATAAAAAGTAGGGTCAAAATAACACCAAGCATCGTACTTTAAGTTATTTATACAAAATTTTTGTTAGAATTTATTTTAAGTTAGTTTCAATAGTTCCATACAACATTTTCAAAAAGAAAAATAAATTGTCTAAAACAATTAATCATACTTTTTGCCGCCTCATCGTATGGAACTGCTCCATATTGCGCAGTTGCTTGTGGAGTCCATAGTAGGCACAACTTCCGCTGATCATTTGCCGCCGGATCTCACGGCTGATGTCATTATCTGCGGTCACCAGTGAGCCGAGGTAGACAAAGTCTTCTACTATAGCTTGTCGCTGTCGATCAGTCTGGTCAGCTTCCCGGAAAAGCAGTTCTTGTTCATGATTTTCCATAGCTCGTCACGGTCGATTGTGTCATATGCGGCTTTGAAGGCGATGCGTAGGAACTTGGTGTACATGTCATTTCGGAGAATTTGCCGTATTGTGAGGATCTGGTCCGTCGTAGACCGTCCCTCCATGAAGCTGACCTGATGGCTTCCCTCGAATCTGTTTGCTTGTGGCGTTAGGCGGCGGAGTAGGATCCAGAACAGCACTTTGTAGGCGGTATTTAGGACAGTGATCGCTCGGTAGTTCTCACAGTCCAGTTTGTCGTCCTTCTTGTAGATGGGGCATATTACCCCCTTTTTCTACTTCTTCGGTAGCTGTTCTGTGTCCCAGATCAGGACCAGGCTTCCGAAAAGTACTGGCGAACGACAGTATTCTTGCGAACGTCGCACGTGCACCTCGATGAAAGCTTCCCGAATATTTCTTCCCCGACAGTTTTAAAAGGAGCGGTCGTGCGATGTACAGCGAGGCCTCGTTTTACCTCATGCGAAAGTTTGTTCGTGGGTATGAAAGTTTTTTAAGCTTCGTGACAGTTTTGGGAAAATCTTCGTGACAGTTTTCAATGCGTTGAATTTCGCATGACAGTACTACCACAGAGAACAGACGTACAAGCTCAAACAAAAAATCTTCAAAAAAGTGTGTAAAATTTCAAATGCTGACATCCAAAAAATACGTTAGAAATTGACTTGAAACAGTGCCATCTATTGCGCCATTCAAAAGTTACAAATCAAATTTTCAAGTGGCCAGTTTTCGAAAAGGCGTAATCGTATATGAACTCATCAATAGTTAAACTAATGCCGCTCTTAAATAGACGGGTTCAATTTATTACTAGATAAATGCAATAAGAGCTCCTTTGGACTGGACAGAATTTAACTTCCTTTATTTATACGGTTTAAACTTATTGACTTTTTTCGATGAGTGAAACTTTTCTTAATATTTACGTTACGTTTCGGGTAACTTTTCTTCACCCATCGTTACGTAAATAAAAAAAAATTTATTTCATTCACCGAAAAAAGTCAATAACTAAAACCCGTTCAAAAGTACTGGTGGTAAACTTGTATTCATTCCTTTATTTTTGCACTACTGAAGCAATCGAAATAATTAACAGTTTTACAATAAGTCTTTGCACTTCTTGAACGGTTATCGCCAGAGGACGAATATGCTATATCCAGTCAATTAGGAACATTATTGACGATCAGTCTTATCTTTTGTTGAAAGAAAAGAAAGTCTTACCTACCAGAACTGATTCTAGACATCTCAAAGCGGGTTACTTCCAAGTATCAATTTTGCATCATATTGTCCAAAATTTAGCATTTCTAGCTTGAAGGAAATAGCAATCAATTTTCAGGATATTTTTCCATTATGCAACTGGAAGAAAGGGTTATGAAACTTTAACAGCAATTTTCTTGAAACATGTCAATGAATTCATACGACCTATACAAAACTGACCAAAATTTTGTTTTTTTTTCTCAGTTTGGTTTTGACAGTTCTCTTTGGTGTGTTTGGAGACATCTGGTGGCCCAGCCAAAAAACAAAAAATGGTTCAAAACTATCGTTGGAAATTTTACACAAGTTTCATGGGCTAGCTTG
Source organism: Uranotaenia lowii (assembly GCF_029784155.1). Taxonomy (NCBI): domain Eukaryota; kingdom Metazoa; phylum Arthropoda; class Insecta; order Diptera; family Culicidae; genus Uranotaenia; species Uranotaenia lowii. The sequence goes on from NC_073693.1 coordinate 150,411,798, forward strand.
TACGTCTGTTCTCTGTGGTACTACCTACTCCGTCCGACTGAAGCCGAGATTCGTTTTGGATTATCATCCACGCTTGGGCCGAGTTAATATCGAACGAGCGTAGGTATGAATTTCTTTCTCGCTTAAGGGGGGCAGGGGGGGCAGGGGGGGTGATTACCCCGATCACCCTCCTCATAAGACCCCATAGGATAGAAGGTAATCATATCGCCTAACCTGCACCGGCACCACACATCGCGTTTCGCCTCGGTCGTATGCTCCTGCTCGATGGCTCGTTCGATCTATTCGAACCGAGCAGCAGCGCATACGACCGGGCATGGGTACGGTATGGGGACAACAGTCACCCGTGACAGTCCTGCTCAAAACTGTCACGCGCTGCAGCCGACAGTTAGATGAAATTATTTTAGAAACAGGAGGCCTGAAGGGATGAAAACCGAACTGTCGGTTGGGTTCGCTACAGCAAAGCACAACATTTTCGGCAGCGCAAGTTTTGAGCCGATTGTTCAGATACAGCCTGCGTTCCCGCACGTATGTGATGTAGCCGAAGCGTTTCGATTCGTTACCGACGGTACAGCAGCAACCGAGTGGTAAGGAAAACCGAGACAGTTTTTTCGACAAGAAAAAGGCTTTCATAGCAAAGCTGTACTTTTCGTAAGCCTGATCAGGACCATGAATCGGTGTAGGCAATCGGCCACACTGTCCAGTCCCATTTTGATGAGTACAGCCACTCTTCCCAGACCACTTGTTGCTATTCAGTTTGCAAATGGCTTCCTTAACTTCACTCATCGTTGGGAGTGGCTTCTCTACGTCGTTGTTGGCTACGCCGGAGATGTATCTTTCCCCACCGTCTTAATCTACTGCATGTGCGCCGTTCAGGTGTTCATCGAAGTGCTGCTTCCACCTTTTGATCACCGAACGATTGTTTGTCAGGATTCCTCCGTCCTTATTCCGGCACATTTCGGCTTGTGGCAAGAAGCCTTTGCGGGATGCGTTGAGTTTCTGATAGAACTTTCGTGTTTCTTGGTAACGATGCAGCTGCTCCAGCTCCTCAAGCTCCTCCTCGTCCATGCGGCGCTTTTTCTCCTGGAAAATTTAGACATGCTGCATCTTCCGCTGTCGGTGATTTTCCACATTTCGACGGGTTGAGTTCGTTCCACATGACCGATGACGTTCTCCGCAACACTGCTGTTGGCTGTCTTTATGGTATCCCAACAGTCCTCGAGAGGGGCTTTGTCAAGCTTGCTCTCTGCCAGCAGCACTGCTTCGAGCGATTGCGTGAGTCTGCCGCGATCTCAGTTTCCTTCAGTCGTGCGATATTTAACCGAGGCGGGCGTCGGTTTCGTATGTTGTTCACTACGGAGAGTTTTGGGCGATCTTCACCATCACCAGGTAATGGTCTGACTTGATGTTGGCGCCACGACAGGATCTGATGTCGATGGTGTCTGAGAAGTGCTTGCAGTCTATCAAAACGTGGTCGATCTGTGATTGCGTTTGGTATGGTGATCTTCAGGTGGACTTGTGTGGGAGGAGGTGCTGGAAAAAGATACTACGTACGGCCATTCGTTTGGAGGCAGCGAAGTCTTTTAGTCTGAGGCCGTTTTCATTGGTCAGCTGGTGCGCATTGATCCTCCCAATTGTCGGTTTGAATTCCTGCTTCTGGCCGACTTGAGCATTTAAATCCCTGATGACAATATTGATATTATGTTTTGGGCAACTGCGCCAAGAATTCGTCTTTGTCGTCACCGGTACTTCCGAGGTGAGGGCTGTGTACGTTGATGTTGCTGATGTTGAAAAACCGGCTCTTGATTCTCAACCGGCACATTCGTGGATCTATCGACCACCATCACTATAAAAGCTGTTCCAAGCTAGTGTGTGTTGCTGTAGCTTTGGTATATGTTTTGGGTTCCAAACACCACCAGGACGTTGTTGTTTACACTCCGCACGCCGCCCCTGACATGGAGAACAGACGCATACGGAGCCCCTTAAATCAGTCTGAATGTGACCAAATCATCCACCGGGGTTGGGCACCCGATCTCCGCTAAGGTTGCTCGCACCCCAGCAAGCACCGTGGGGAGGTAGAGAATCGGAGTTGTAAGACAAGAGTTGATATGACCACTATCCGAAGGTTCGGTGTATGGGGTCTAGAGCTCCATATTTTTCACAATTTATGGTGGCCTTCGGCTTTAGGAACGAGAGAGATAGTGACGATTCCACTTAGTTATTCCAGTTTTTGTTTTGGCTAGAGTAATTGTCTAGCCTATACAAAACTCGTGTTGTTTCGTGAAAACACTCGCCAAATCCATTGCTTTCCTTCCGCTTATGGTTTCATTCCACAGGACTGCTCCGTTCTTTCCCCCTCCAAGAGGCGCGAAAGTCTCATTAAGAGCAACGATTTGCTTGGAAAATATCACGTCCTTGAAACGTTCCATTCGCGGAAGTTGGATAATCTATTGAAGAATACGCTTCGTTAGTCCAGGCACCTGTTCTATTACCGGATTGTCCTCAGGCTAACTCTCGCTCATGCTACCGTACTCAGCTATAAACTCCATTCTTTTTTTGGTTCAGATACAGCTCCACGAGCCGCGAATATTTGACTGATTGTGAAAGAAAATATCTGGAAATGGTTTGTCGCATGCTACGGTGGATGTAGGTACGTCATTTGGTCTTGGAAACAGTGAAAAATAATAGTTGTTTCCACAACAAAACGACGTTGGTAACATACATTCCGTTAATAAACCTTTTTCCACAAATTATGTATTTGGCCATGTTTTGCAGGGCTGGTAGCGAGTCACTTTTTAGTGACTTGGTCACTTTTTTTGGGTTAGTCACTAAAAAGTCACTTTTTTCATCATTTGGTCACTTAAGTCACTATTTTCCGAAAAATGGTCACTTTTATCACCAAAAGTCACTTTTTTCACCGAAAATAAACCAATGAAAGAGTAATTTGAATTGCGCGTGTTAATATTGACGGTAGTAACGGTAAATTACTTGATCAGTCAGTCAGAAATTTTTTTCGCCTCCGGCGGAATTTCAACATAAATCACCCTTGGCTTGAGACATTTCGATCTACAACATTATTTGACGTTCATGAATTGAAACTAACTTTGATTGTAGATTTTAATTTCTAGTTCAATCAAGCTTTTGTATTGGAACTCAAAACTTGATATACAATAACTGATCTCGTCTTTAGAATGGGTTTTTATTAAGAAGTGTAACTAAGATTGAGATTGAAACGAACCATTTTTTTTTATTAAAAAAATCTTTTATGTCATAACAAATGTTATGTTGATATGAAATATTCTAAAAAAAAATTTCATACTCAATTTTATTTCGTGTTCTTTGTTCTTCTAAATACTTAAAAAAGGGTTTTAAAAATTTACACAAGGCCACAAAATTTACATTTTTCTTAGGTGCAATGAATTTAAACTGTAATTTCAACTAATTTGGGTTCCCCGAATCGAAATATGTTTGCAATATTTCTATCAGCTTTTGTTATTAAAATGACTTTTGAAAATAATTGAAAATCTTTAGAGAAGTTTTGCTTTTTTTCCATAATCAGTTATCCATCAATGTTTGATTTTACTAGTAATAAACTCTTTATCACCAAAACTAAAACAAAAATTTCTAGTTTAGGGCACTATTTACCAAATCAATAATTTAAAAAAATAAGCACCAAAATGATAATAGTGAAACATGTTTATTGAAAAAACTTTTCCTGAAATGTTTTTAAAAACTAATCTTTTTTATTTCCATATTGTTTTTTCAATTTTCAAATAAATTTACCGAATTTTATTGTACAGTTTCTAATCAACTTGCCGAATTTTTTTAATCAAACTTTATAACTTTTTAAGACATATTTTTAACAATTGTTTCCGTGTTTTTAAATGTTGAATTTTCGTGTTCTTCAATCATAAGCCTTTAACTCCAAATTTTTAATAATAAAACATAATTTCAACCTTCTGTTCTTTCAGGACCCAATATTTTAATCAAAAGAGCAAAATACTCAGAGCTTGTAATTAAAAGCTTAAAACCTGCGATTGAAAATTTAAAAACTTTTTATTAATATTTTTTATATGAAATCATGTTTTTTTTTTGTTTCGATCATGATTTTTAAATTAATCTAAAAAGTTTGAAAAATTGTTCTAAGTAGCAACTTTAAAAATAAATTTTAATGCGCAGTGTTAACTAACTTTGTATTTGATTTGTGCTTTCAATATTAATAACAAAAGTTTTGAACTCATTATTTTTAATTTTCATCAGTTTTTATCATTCACGCAAGGTTTTAAAGGTTTTATGTCTGGCTTATATAACTGGCACTTTTAAAATAATTATAAATATATTTTTCTTTTTATCAAATTAAATTAAACCATCGAACAAAATTCTTTTCTTATTCAGTAATCGGTAATTCACATTTTAAATGGTGATTAAATATTTTGTGTTCAAATTTATAAATTACAGCAGAATTTCTCCCTAAACTTCCTGTTGAAAATGAGGAAAAGAATTCCAAATTAAGATGAATAAAAATCAACAATTATTATCATTTTCCTAACATATATTCATGATAAGTTTTGTACAAGATAGGACATTTATTTTAGAAATCCGATTTTTTTAATTTTAAATTGGCTAAGAAATTCTCTTGAAACTAATTTATTTCTTACTTTCTTGACTTATCGAAAATTTGAAACATTCATTGTAATATGTTTCCAAAATTTTGTTTATCAGTCATTTTTTTAGTTTATGTGTTGAACATGACTGACAAACGGTGAATTTCCTTATTTTTGGTATTGTTATTATTTTTATCTAAATTTGAATTTCAAAAAGATCTTCTATTCAGCTTCCAGTGGCATTTTAATTCAGCTTCCAAAAAATCGTAAAGTGAGCAAAAAATCTCTCTATCTCAACTAAACCCTTGGCAACGGCTCATATCATCTTCTCTAGATTATTTACTATGCTCTGTACATGGAGCCGCCATGATGCCAGGCGCCGTATTCCAAACTCGACAAATTGCTCGATTGCTTCTTTCCTACATTTCCTGCATATATCGCATCAGAACAGTCACTCAATTACCAAATTAATTATTGAAAAAGCCAGGCTTGGGGATCAAACATCGAGCTTCGTGATGAGAATCGAACACGCTACCACTAGACCACGCCTAGATGTTGTTCTAACTGAAACAAAAACTCGAAGTGGTGATTTGACTTTGAAAGCACCTCAATGAACTTTTTTATGAGACAACGTACGTATAAGTCACTTCTGCAACTTTCAAGTTCATTAATGAGTACATATAGTTCACTCATGGGAATTGGGCAAAACAAGTCACATACAACGTTCATATTAATCACTTTTGCAACTTTCAAGTTCAATAATGAGTACATAAAGTTCACTAAAGGGAATTGGGCAGTTGATTCTCATTGTCAGAAAAAAGGAACTTTGAATGCCTTCATTCAAGTAAATATGTGACTTTTGATTGCTAGGGAATACTCGAATAGTGGGTGGTGGATAAGCGAAGAGCCTTTAGTGATTTACATAGAGAAAATTTCACCAACACTTTCCGGTGGGCGCTACTTACATGATCGATACTCAACGATACATTTTTATAAACAAAGAGGAAAGTTTTTCTTAAATTACGGTTCAAATTGATTGTTTGAGAAAAGTGAAAATTACGCAAGCCGGTGAAATGATAGAAAAAGTGCTGCCGTGTGACAGTTTTTCGTAAAATTAACATCGGTATGCGTTCTGATTTTACGCATTTTTTGCTCCAATTTTCCATTTGTTGTAGAAAACATAATGTAATGTATTTTTCTAAAGAACAGCTGTTGTCATGACGTTAGCATTTTTCACACCACTACCAAATTTATTTTTTGATTAAAATGGTTAAGGTTAAAATTATAAAGTTGAATTTACGTTCAAAATTATCTCATTGGTATTCTGAGCAATGCATATTAATTTTTTTTTGAAGAAATCACATTAAATTTATTGCATATTGAACTAAAGAATATATCCCTTTCAATTCAAGTGTCGCTATTTCGGGTATTCTCATCGAAGTTTACACATTCATCATTCAGTCATGCCAATCAAGCATATTTTTACACGGAGAGATTTTATCAAACAAACCTTCTGCTCTAAGCCCGTAGGTAAATAATGTCCTCTGAAGTAGCCACAGTTGCATATCTCACATGCCAATCTATAGTACAGCATTAGCTAGATTCTTCAAGGGTACAAGCTGCGTGTTTAGGATCCATACAGCAATCGCTATCCCACAAAGTTCAGGGTGAGCTTAGACCTCAGAACAGGTACCCCACTTGCAGCCATGAAGCACCTGTTTTTAATTATCTGTTGAACTCCACCCCGCAAGCTATTCATGAAAACAAAATAACGAAAAAAAAAACAGCGGTGGTTCTATCTCTTCAATTGATGATAACCCTCACTCGGGGTAGACGCTAATAAATTTCCAAAAATAATCACCTGATCAGTTTGGACAGCTCGTGCACCATAAAGCACTCTAAGGTCTAAGGTCTTGATCGTTACTACTGACTGAGTGAATGAATAACCACTTGAATTCCTTATTGAATGCAAAACCCAAACGGAGACCGATCGGTAGGTCCGGTCTTTGGAGCGTAGTCGATTCCAAACGGCACAAACGACGACGAACAACAACAGAGAAAAAAAATAACTGGTCACTGCTCAACCCTCGGAGACGCGATTTGACTTTGACCGAATTTATAAACATCATCATTTCACAGCCGCACGCACCAGCCAGCCATCGCATTCACATCGTCAAACTTTTGAATGGATGAGTAGCTTTTATATGGCTTAAAATTGTCCGGCGCATGTACCTACAGCTGAGCTGAGCTGAGCGTTCCGGAGACGCGACATCCATTGCATTGCATCGTAGGAAGGTACATCATGACAAACGTCACCTCAGAGGAACGTCGAGAAATTATAACGCGGGGCTCAGTTAACCTGCCTTCCCTTGGTGCTGCCATTTCACTGCAAAACGGCAAGTGAAAATTGCAAGGGTGGTTCGCTTTTAAGACATAAATAAATGTAATTTGAATTTCAAAAAGATCTTCTATTCAGCTTCCAGTGGCATTTTAATTCAGCTTCCAAAAAATCGTAAAGTGAGCAAAAAATCTCTCTATCTCAACTAAACCCTTGGCAACGGCTCATATCATCTTCTCTAGATTATTTACTATGCTCTGTACATGGAGCCGCCATGATGCCAGGCGCCGTATTCCAAACTCGACAAATTGCTCGATTGCTTCTTTCCTACATTTCCTGCATATATCGCATCAGAACAGTCACTCAATTACCAAATTAATTATTGAAAAAGCCAGGCTTGGGGATCAAACATCGAGCTTCGTGATGAGAATCGAACACGCTACCACTAGACCACGCCTAGATGTTGTTCTAACTGAAACAAAAACTCGAAGTGGTGATTTGACTTTGAAAGCACCTCAATGAACTTTTTTATGAGACAACGTACGTATAAGTCACTTCTGCAACTTTCAAGTTCATTAATGAGTACATATAGTTCACTCATGGGAATTGGGCAAAACAAGTCACATACAACGTTCATATTAATCACTTTTGCAACTTTCAAGTTCAATAATGAGTACATAAAGTTCACTAAAGGGAATTGGGCAGTTGATTCTCATTGTCAGAAAAAAGGAACTTTGAATGCCTTCATTCAAGTAAATATGTGACTTTTGATTGCTAGGGAATACTCGAATAGTGGGTGGTGGATAAGCGAAGAGCCTTTAGTGATTTACATAGAGAAAATTTCACCAACACTTTCCGGTGGGCGCTACTTACATGATCGATACTCAACGATACATTTTTATAAACAAAGAGGAAAGTTTTTCTTAAATTACGGTTCAAATTGATTGTTTGAGAAAAGTGAAAATTACGCAAGCCGGTGAAATGATAGAAAAAGTGCTGCCGTGTGACAGTTTTTCGTAAAATTAACATCGGTATGCGTTCTGATTTTACGCATTTTTTGCTCCAATTTTCCATTTGTTGTAGAAAACATAATGTAATGTATTTTTCTAAAGAACAGCTGTTGTCATGACGTTAGCATTTTTCACACCACTACCAAATTTATTTTTTGATTAAAATGGTTAAGGTTAAAATTATAAAGTTGAATTTACGTTCAAAATTATCTCATTGGTATTCTGAGCAATGCATATTAATTTTTTTTTGAAGAAATCACATTAAATTTATTGCATATTGAACTAAAGAATATATCCCTTTCAATTCAAGTGTCGCTATTTCGGGTATTCTCATCGAAGTTTACACATTCATCATTCAGTCATGCCAATCAAGCATATTTTTACACGGAGAGATTTTATCAAACAAACCTTCTGCTCTAAGCCCGTAGGTAAATAATGTCCTCTGAAGTAGCCACAGTTGCATATCTCACATGCCAATCTATAGTACAGCATTAGCTAGATTCTTCAAGGGTACAAGCTGCGTGTTTAGGATCCATACAGCAATCGCTATCCCACAAAGTTCAGGGTGAGCTTAGACCTCAGAACAGGTACCCCACTTGCAGCCATGAAGCACCTGTTTTTAATTATCTGTTGAACTCCACCCCGCAAGCTATTCATGAAAACAAAATAACGAAAAAAAAAACAGCGGTGGTTCTATCTCTTCAATTGATGATAACCCTCACTCGGGGTAGACGCTAATAAATTTCCAAAAATAATCACCTGATCAGTTTGGACAGCTCGTGCACCATAAAGCACTCTAAGGTCTAAGGTCTTGATCGTTACTACTGACTGAGTGAATGAATAACCACTTGAATTCCTTATTGAATGCAAAACCCAAACGGAGACCGATCGGTAGGTCCGGTCTTTGGAGCGTAGTCGATTCCAAACGGCACAAACGACGACGAACAACAACAGAGAAAAAAAATAACTGGTCACTGCTCAACCCTCGGAGACGCGATTTGACTTTGACCGAATTTATAAACATCATCATTTCACAGCCGCACGCACCAGCCAGCCATCGCATTCACATCGTCAAACTTTTGAATGGATGAGTAGCTTTTATATGGCTTAAAATTGTCCGGCGCATGTACCTACAGCTGAGCTGAGCTGAGCGTTCCGGAGACGCGACATCCATTGCATTGCATCGTAGGAAGGTACATCATGACAAACGTCACCTCAGAGGAACGTCGAGAAATTATAACGCGGGGCTCAGTTAACCTGCCTTCCCTTGGTGCTGCCATTTCACTGCAAAACGGCAAGTGAAAATTGCAAGGGTGGTTCGCTTTTAAGACATAAATAAATGTAGTCAATGCCTAGCCAGCACATTTTTTGTAAAACATACAAATGAGAACATTTTACATTTTACTACACGCATATACTCAGAAGTAGGCGATGGAGATAGCCTTTTTAAGAAATTCCTATTCCGTGATGTTTGGCCACAATCTCTTTTGTTTTAAGGTACAAATAGGGAGGTGAACTTCGACATTTTCTTCTTCTTAAATTTGTCGTCCACATCGAACTTGCTCTTGCCGGTGAAAAACTCCAACCCCGGAATTTGCTTAAAATCGGCTTTTATATACGTTTCGTCGTCCATCACACAGCAGCCATATTTTGTCAGCATCTTCTTGTAGAGCTTCCGTGCGCGAGTCTTAGACGTCGATTGCCGCTCATCGCGGTTTGAGAAGTACCTTGTATGTATGTAGTCCATCTGTCTTCTTTACATTCTGGACGTAGCTCTGTGACATGCCGATCTTTTTGGCCAAATCACGGCTTGAGACGTTGAAATTTCTTTAATCTTCCGCTTCACCTTTCCCTCCGTCTTTTTGTTCTCTTGTCCCTGTTTTCTTCCAGCTCCTTTGCCGTGGTCCAACGTCAACCGCTCCTGGAACCGCTTCAACAATCTGCAGACGATTGAATTTCAACATTTTTCCAACTGCCGATCCGACAGGTCGGGAAATTCCAGGTGTTTGGAAAGACTTTGTTCTCTCGACTCGCGTTGGTTCACCTCCAACCCGACTTCGAATTTGACAGCATGTAAACAATACACATCAATGAGAAAGTGTGTAAAATTTGGTTGATTTTTACCCAATGGTAAAAAAGTTATGCCCTGTTGAATGTGTCGCAGTAATATGGTGTTTATCCTTTGATTGACAGTACAAGTCAGTAAATTTTTGTTTTTTTTTTGCTTGAATTGAGCCCCTTATTTATGATAGTTCAAATATAATTTATAGCAACTATAATAAACCAAAAATTTTATCACAAATACTGAATAACATTCTCACAAGCTTACAAATTCGACTTTGAACTGAGTAATAATGGGAATACATATGAGGATACTCTAAACTTCAGTGTAAGGACTTTTTTGGCCTGTTAAATTACTGTGGTATATCATACATATCATGTGATCAGGTAAATGTATGAATAAATTAGCCAAATATCTAAAAAATAACTTTTTTCTACACTCCTGTAAAATAGCGATTAGTTGAAAGCAGAAATGTTAGCAATTCAAATAAAAAATCCTGTTTTTTAAATCTACCAACCTTAACAGAACTTTAAACACTCTCACGCCCTGTAATTTATTTTGAGTCAAACTTGAATTTTGCATTTCATTTAATACAAAAACACAAAACAAAAGATAAACTGATTGAAGGAATAATTGTTTTGATTGATGAACATTTCCAACCAGCTAATATTTATTTTCAACGAATTATATAAATGTGTCTCTATGTGATTTCTTACGTTTTAATTTGAAATTGGAAAAATTTAAACACATCTACATGTGAGAACCATGGAGCCCAACTGGTATAAGTGCATTAAAGATAATTGTGTGAAACCCCGCTTTTAAATTGAGGTGTTTGGCCATTTTCAATATATTTTTCAAAAATTTGTATTTTTTCCGAAATTAAAAGTATGTAAATAATATTCTTAAAATCTGATAAAATGACCAAATACAGTTTTAAATATATAAAATCTTTTGGCATTATTCATTCAAAATCCAGCATTTTAGCTCTGAGGGCCTCATGTGTATTTCTTTTAGAATTAATACATTCTTTAGACCAAAATGGTATGAAAGTGAAGTAATGCCATGTTTGGGCTCACTCATCAGTACAATCAAAATTTAAAATAGAGAAAATCTCTATAAATATTCAACTGGATTTATCTGAACCCACAGCGAAAGAATGGGAAATTGAATTTAATGAAGTCAAATAAATTATCTTCTCTACCAACCCAACGCAATAACAAGCTGAAGATGTTTTCACTAATCAGAGTGTTTTGTTTTTTCTCTTTTCCTCCTTTCAGGTGAGTTTTCTCTTGACATTTCTTCGTGTTGTTCAAGTCACGGCTGCTTGCTACCGATATGGCTGAAGGTGATTGTGAATTAGTTCTCAGAACTCGTCTGATGTCCGGCCCGGTCAGGTCAGGGTTCGTACTTGTCGTTTTCTGTCGGTGAGAGCTCAAGTCATGCTTGCGTTTCATCATCGGAAACAATAACCCTGTGGGGGTGGAAGGGAGGAAGAAGACCCCAACCGACAAAAAAAGTAACATCAATGGCCCAATGTGACCAGATTTTGTGTGATGCAATTTCAGTTTCTTTTTGCAGCCTCTATTGCGCAATGTTTATGCTTTACGACTGACTGGGGGTATACCAGTCAGTCTCATCTAATAATATGGTTTGGAGAAGTTCCCTTCATGATAGGTGGACAGCAGAAGTTGAAAATCATCTTCAGAAGGACGTAATCGTGCTGTTTAGTGAGCTGAGATTAACAACTACCAACCACGAATGGGTCAACGACGGGAAATAAAAGAGATGTGTCATCGAATCGCGTGCAATAAGGTGTTTAAGATAGCGAGATAAGTTGCTGATCATTTTCGAAGATGCAAGACTATGTTGCAAATTTGCTTGTAATTACTGTAATTTTATGTCTTGTAGGGAAGTTTAATTAAGGATTTGCTAGAGCTCCGTGAAGAGAGAACGGACTATGATGATGATGAGAATCGCTCCATAACATGGAAAATTAAAAACCTAAGAAGGATTGAGAATATTTGCAATTGAAAACTTTAATTATACGTTCCTAATTCGAGCTTTTGGAGGGTTTAACAACTCCTCCCCAATGAAGGTCCACCACACTGCATGAGATATTCTACTCATATTGTAAATTCCAAATTTGTAATTTTGACTCTGAACCTCCTAAACCATTGAGTTGAAAATTGCAAGACACTCATTCTTAAAGTTAAAAATACGAAATCTATTCATATTTTTATTTTGAACATGCTTATTTCGAATTCATTATACAGATTTTTATTCATTACTTTATTTGAGTTAAACATAAAAATATTAGGTTCGAGTCCATAATTCAAGATCAATAATCAGAAATCAATATTTATAGTTCATAGAAGCTTGTATATATCTGAGTAAAACCATTCTAAATTTCGACGAAAATGAAACTTTTTTAAAAATAATGTGTCATAGATGCTCTTCGCTAATGGTTGCTACTCCGTGATTGATCGAGGCCATCAGTTTTGTGCGAGGGCCAAAAGAATGGTGCTTGGGACTAGCAGTTCATTCACAATGCATAAAACTCATGCTCTCCCTTCGAAAATTATTAATACCGGCGCCGGCCACGTCCTAGTAGTCAATGAGGAATAAAGGAAGGATTGTTAGTAGGATACTTCATAGCATCAATTAACGACCTTTTGTCTCTTTATATTCGGATTAATTTTGAAAAATTCTGAAAAAATTGTAAGTCAATATCACCAGCTATAGAAGCCGTCTATACGTCTGCGAATCTATATTCAAATATCCATGAAAAAGGTTTTGTTAGTAGGGAAAAGGTTATAGATCGAGTTTTCCTACCCCTCCTTTGCTCCTAGATTTTTCCTAAGGAAACTCCTATTTTTAATTTTGAGGCAGTGAAAAAAAGTTTAAAAGTAAAGTTGAAAAATTGTTTTAGTTTTCTTTAAACTAACTTGTTTTCCTAATTCTTGTTCCTGATACACTAATGTGTTTTAAAAAACGACCCTTGAGATTGGAGAAACTCTATCAAACTTCGGAGAATATTAAGGAGATATACAAAATATTAAATTTTTGTTGATGAATGAAGTGAATCGCTTTTCAACTCTTTGTCTCAGTTTGTTTTCGTGATTGTACGGAGAAAACAAATAAAAATAAGTATAATAAGTAAAAACTAAAATAATAGATTTAAAATGCATAAAAAGTTATTCAGAATTGAGCATTTGAGTGTATTCGGAAGGACCGGAAGCTGGAATATACCCACTTCTAATATTTATGCTGAAAATAAATTTAAGTAATTTATTTGAAAGTAAATTTCATAGTTCTTTAGATTTTTTGCTTTCAAAATATTAAGCCGATGAGATTCTACTTGATTTAATATTGTCGGGATCCTACTAAAAATATTAAACTATCAAAAAATTATATTCTTGTTGAAAATTGATGGTGGTGGTGATAATAATAAAATAACTCATAATAAGCTGAAACCAAAAAATTTTCAGAATGTAAAAAACAGTTTTATTACAAAAAAAAACTGACATAAACTAGTCGTAACTCCTTTCCATTTAGAATATTTGTAGCCTGGAAAACATATTCTATATGTGAAATACAAATTTTAAAGTTATTTTGATAAATTTTGCACCAGTTTTCCGCTAGTTCTTAAGATGTTTCATACGACGTTATGAAAGCTCACGCGAAATATTCATTATGTAGAACAGTCAATTTTCAAGTGAGTAAAAGAGTAATTATTTTATGAACTGTCATTTTTTCATAGGGGTATACTGCCGTCCCAAGCAAGATTGTCCTATGTGAAAAAATGTGAAAACGAAAAAAAAAAACGCTATTGAAATTTCAGCAATATTTTCAATATTTCTCTCAAACTAAAAATCCACGGACAGTTTGTTCGTAGTGAACAGTTCAAGTTAATCATTTTACCATGTTTTTTGCCATTAAATGAATTTCTTACAACAAACGGCAAATAAGAGCCCAAATGCTTCGTGTGACACTTTTGCATAGAATCTGAATGCATGCCGATGCTAGTTCTACGAAAAACTGTCACAAGGCCACAATTTATCTATCCTTTTGAAAGCTCGTATAGTTTCTATGTTTCCCAAAAAATCAGGTTAAAACTTAATATGAAAAATATGTTGCTCTTTGTTTAGTAGAGTAGAGCATGGATCCTATAAGAAGTGCCTACCAAAAAATGCTTTGTGAAAATTTCTCCACCTCCTCCCTCTATTTAAGTGTTCTTTTTGGCGAATGACATTATATTCAACAGTTGGAACTCGTCTTAGGCGGCATCCATTAATAAGGTAACGCAAAAAATGCGATCCCCCCCGTATGTCACAAATCGTAACGCTGCGACGCACCCCCCTCTGTCCAGATCGCTTCTTAATACTAAATAATAGCTTCGTTAAATCGTAAGTAGAAATTGGGTTCTACTGGTTTCTGTCAATTCGTAGTTGTTAAGAAGTCTCTCTCAGAATCTTTATAAGAGGATAAGATACAAAACTGCTGAAATCATGTAAAAAAATAACAAAAACAAATACGGGATATCAACTTGATGTTTTTTCGAATAGATTCCTTATTCCTCACTCTAAGCCTACATCTTTCGAGGATGTTTACAAATGCTGAAACCACCAACCTACAGAAAGTGTACTATGAATGCCGTGAAGGCGATTCGATCTCATGCCCACTGGCTTAGAAAACTTGAAGGCTATCTACGAGTTTTGAAAACTTGATAGTATTTATCGTTTAAATAAGATGTGTCTCGTCATCGTTGTCAATAAAATCAGTAATGAATGGTTACTCTCTGAATAGTCTTGTTTTTGTTTACAAAATATGTGTCATCAAAAATACATAATTTCAATAGAACAAATACGCTTTCTTCAATTTTTCAAGCTGTAACGGGATCAGAATTTTGTCTTCGTTGCGATATAAGTGGAAAATCCAGACTCACATAGATAAATTGTGAAAAACGGCAGAATAATAAGTTTTGCTTTATCGGACAAAATTAAAAATTTATTTTTCAGTTGACACCAATACTCCTCCAACGACTTTTTGGATACGAATCTTTCCTGAAGCTTTCAATCCGATGTCATATCTATCAAGCATTCATATTCTTGAGATGTTGTTCCACGCATTAAAAGTCTTCGATCTTTTTTATTATTTTATGACTTAAAATAATTTCGTTGGAAGCTATTCAACAAACCCTGCGACAAAACATTGTTATTGTAATTGTAAATGACTTCATTAGACACGTTTGCCTGTTAGTTTAAGTTTTATTTATGAAAGCCTATTTATTAAGTATCAAATAGGCGAAATTTGGTATGAATTTGAAATTTTTTTTTGTTAATAAAATTGTAATTTCAGAATCCTAAAATTTGTTTTCTTAGACTTTCAAACAAACAGCTTTCCTGATTATACCAAAAGGCATTTAGAAGCAAGCGGGTTGTTGGAAGTGAAAGAACAACTTTTTTTTCTTTGTATGTGTATAGTTGTAGTGCTATTTTCATGGTCATTTAGTGATAAAATTTTTATATTTAAAAAATAAGGAAATTTTCCAAGAGTAAGCTTGTATTCGACACATGGATAGAAACCCTATCAAATGGTTAACTTTGATGAAAAAATGAAAATTGAAATAGTGGAAGGGCCTACAGAAATGTGTGAATTTAATTTCTATTTTGTAGCTTAAACAATTTAAAAATTAATTTTACTTTTTTCCCTAAAAGTATGCACCATAAAAGTTATTTTTTCGAATTTAAATGTTTTTAAAAGAAAACGTTAAAAAGCAAGGTATAATTTAAAAATCAACATTTGTAAATATTATGAAGGTGTTTTGTATCTTTTATGGTCAAGAAAACTCGTAAAAACTGCCGAAAATAGAGACTGACCAATGTTACCTAAAAGTAGCATCAGATTCAAAACAGAGACGAAATCGATTTTTAAATCAAATTTAAAGTAGTCCAACAAATTTTTGCAACCATGTTTTACGTTCATGGGAGTTCAGTACTGGTTTTAAAAATATTAAACATGCCATATTCCCCTTAACAGAAAAAATTATCGAAAAATATTGAAAAAAGTGATCAATATTACCCCGGATTACGGTACACCAAGGAATACAAAAATAAATTACACCATTCTTCGCCAACATCCCTGCAGGGATTCAGTCGCCAGTAGAAACAAAGTAAACAAAATTTATTCCTTCATACAATACCCCCTGTGCATTTTTTCTCATATTTCGATAAACATGAAACCATAAAAAATATCAGAGTTTTTCAAAGTTGGTTTATGATTTTCGTTGCGTACGTCGCGGAGTACTTTCAAAAGTTTCGCGGAGCACCAAGTGCTCCGCGGAGCACGATCTGAAAACCCCTGTTCTAAGCCACGGGCTGCGGCTTTGAAGCTGTTGTAGCTTACAAATTTGACAAATATGGTTTGTTCATCATTCCCCTGTAAAAATTGCATAACATAAAAAAGCTTTTTTCTTCCAAATAAAATATTTTGAAGGAAAAAAAATCGTTACGTAACGATGTGCATACCTCCCCCCTCCCCTTTGTCACAATTCGTAACACCCGAACTTACTACCTCCCCCCTTTATGAGCGTTACGTAAAAAATGGATGCCCTCTTAAGAGATTTTTTTGTTAAAATTTGCATTTTTCATTGAATTTCCTCTAGTGTGACATTCTTGCGTAGAAATATTAACATAGTGACAACCTCCTTGATTAAAATCTCGTATAAGTTCAGAACAAAGAATACCTACTTGTTTGTGTTTTTATTTGAAAGTTAATACTGAAAGAGATCCAAAAGTTACATGGGACAGTTTTGCTTGGAACGGCAGTATAGAAGCGCAACATAGATTGCGTCCTATTATCTTTCATCATTGAATAGTCCCTTTTAAAATATTTTAAGAACTAAAAAACTATTTAGTTCGTTTTCTAGAATTTCAATGATTTAAAATTTCATGTTGCTAGGGCATGTAAACAATAAGCTTATTACTGGGTAAATCAGGCCAAATAGCACTCCACTCAGATGGTTCCGGTCGAATCCGCTGGCAAATTGGAATATTTGAGAAAATTTTATTTAAGTTCACTATTATTTTAAGCTCTCAAAGCAGCACCTTCATTGTTTTTTGGATTTTTGGTCTAATATTACCCATTTGCCATTCTACGGTTTATATTGTCGACCGCCTTCAAAACAAGTTGTCCCTAAATTGAATTGAATTTGAGCAAGAGGTTTTCATGAACAGCTTCCGTACCAAATATCAGCTCCTAAGAATTACATGGTGGCTGAGCCTGTGCCTGAGCTTTTTACAATGTTCAAATTGGACAATATTACATGCACGTCATCAAATTTGTTTTTAATGATTTTCAATGTTTTTAATGATTTTTTAAATTTTGATGTCATTTTTTTCGAACACGTTTGGAACTATTCGACCAATCCTGTATGAGTACAAGAAACAAAAATAAATTAAGCGAATTAGATTGAAATGACTTAAACACTGCATAAACCCAAACTCATGTTTTGTTTATTGTTTATTAGAATACAACGGATAACTTAATAGTAATTACAGTTTTTCGCTGGGCTTGTTGTGGTATAGCTCAGTTGGCAAGTCAGTTGCTTCTTGAGGCGATGAACTCGAGTTTGAGCCCAAGAAAAAACATCGAACACAGTTGTACCGGATAAGATTTTTAATAATTGTCCGCCAACTGCAACATTGATAAAAGTCGTTATTGCCATAAAGGTGGTGCAAAAAAACTATTTATAATCGAAACAAACAAAATATGCTTAGTTGTGCAACTATTGGCAAATCACCCCAATTCACTTTTATTTTAAAAAGTTGGTACAGAAAATAAGTGTTAGTTTTTAGATTTTTGAATATTGAATTCCTTTTTGATTATTTTTTCTTCTTAACCAATGCATGACAAAATTCAGATCTATTCAAAAGCTTAGTTGAATCTGCCGGCTGAAATCCACGAGCATGAAATTGAGCAATCGATTGCCAACATGCATTAGGTAGGAAGGGAAGCAGTCCGAAGTTTAAGCTGTTTAAGTGGCTGGAGATAAAACAGTGATAAAACGACGAGTGATGGTACCGCGAAATGGTTTCGTTTCAGGGCTGCGCTTTGACTGCAGTTCTTTCTTCTTACTGTAGGTTCCAACTGCTAACCGGCAACAACATTCATTTGCCAGTTTTCAAAATGCATCATTTCGAGAAGAAAGAAGAAGGAAAAAGAACGGCTCCAACCCAGCCATAGTGGTGGTTGGTGTAACGCGAAAACGACCGCGGGCAAATGCATTTTGGCACGACAATTTATCGCGGAAATTGTGAGGAAAAAATCGTACGTTACAGCAGTTTGGTTAAGTGGAATAATAGTACTAAGTAGTGGAAAACAATTTAACTTGTAGGTCAGCGTGAGAGCCAATTTCAGCAATCGTATTCTTCGCTTCCGTGGTCAGAAGGCAAGTGAAGGTTTACATACTCCTTAGAGTTGTCCAAAACAGAGGTATGTTCAGGATTTTTAAGGAATGTAACCTTGGGGTCTGAAATTGTTCCTGCTAGAAGACCCCATGCCATATTTCATATTATTCGGTCAACTCACTGAACGGTTCTCAAGTTTGTATGGAAAGACATAATTTATTCTATCTAAACTGCAAAATTCACTGTTTTTTGGTCTTTTGGGCATATGCTCTACAACATATTGGGTTCCCTCAATCTAGACGTAATTTCACATATTTGGGCAAATCCACAAGATGTATACAGTCGGTTTTTGAAACTCGATACGACATGATCCTCTTCGTTGCCATCGTAATAAAATTGAGATTTGTATCTGTGAAGAATATTTTTTTAGAAAATAAATAGAAATCTTCCTGAATTATGTACGGTTTTGTTTTAGTCTTTATCCGTAATATTTTATGGAGCCCACACAAGCAATCAAAAGTTGGGATAACATTCCTCTATCAGGTTTGATCAGCTCAATCGTGTATTGTAATTCGACTTCCTCCCAGCTCAATTTTTAAGAAGCTTACCAACTTTAAGGTTGACAAAAAGTTCGCATAAATTGCTGAACAATTTCTAACCAGCTTCAAAAAGCGCTTTTGTAAGCGGCAAAATAAATTAAAAATATTACATTTTGCTTCTTCATATGCCTTGCAGTTCTCAATAGTTCGCTTATTTGATTCAAATTAATTAAGCATAGGTATTTGTTATCTCACATTTACATAAAATAGACGTTTCCCAAGTAACGATGTGTTTGTTTATGCAAACACGGGTTGAAGTTCGAAACATGTAGAATTGAGTCTCAAAATCTACTGCAACTAATTAAAAAGTTTCAAATTTACAAAAGAGTTTTTTAAGAACTATTGACTTATTTCCACCAAATTTTCGATGTGCAGTAATGCGAATGTCATCCAAAAGACAGTAGGGATCGTAACAGTCGCATAACATTTTCCAATGACATTCGAAAAGATCTCAATGACATTGACGGTCATCCATAAAAATGTTAAACGCCTGGAGAAAAGGTTATTCAGTTTTACTATGAATGTCATCGAAATATTCATCTGGATATCATTTTTGATTTGTGACAGTCGAAGATTCTGTTGGTCCTATGTTTGTCGGAATGACATTTTTGAATTTTAGATTGCGTGACTGTCATGGAAAAATTAGAAAAAAAAAATGTCATGATTTTGACAGTCATGAAGGTTATTGGCCACGGCCAATCAGGCCGGTTCCGGAATTCGAAAAATCAAAATGATTAGATTTTAACTTGCGACACATGAATAGAAAGCTCTTGATCTGTACATGATGGAAGAATTACATGCTTTACATCAGCGGCACTAAACTAGGGAACTTTTGATGCCTTTGATTTTATTACTGTTTTTGGATTATGGCGTCTTGAATTCGAATTATTTTCCAGATTTTGTATATTAGCTCTTGTGTGTTGAAATTTTGAAATTGATAGAACCCTGATGACGGCTGGAACGATCTTTTTTGTGTTTTGGAAATAATTGCAGCACCTGCAGCACCAAAAAGAGTACATCTAGATTTTTTCCCTGAAAAACTTCGGAGGAACGTTATATAATCAAAAACTGATATATATATATTTATATATATATATATATATATATATATATATATATATATATATATATATATATATATATATATATATATAAAGTCATTCAACAAATGCCAGTTTTCAGGAGAATGTGTAACTTACAGTACGTTTACAATTTTTCCTAACTATTGAAAAGTGAAAAGTCAGGGGTTGAAAATTTTTAGCTGGATTATTCGAAGGGTTAGTAATGTTTAGTGTTAATCTGATAATCCTCACCAATCATGATTATAATGCGCATGATTACTTTTTGATAAACTTTATTTTAGATTTCTGCATTAGTCATTTAAGCAACTTCCTTTTGTGCGTATTGATTAGGAGAATGAGGAAACTTGATCCCTGGGTATACTCCTTAGCTATATCTCGTAACTAGAATGTCTTACAAAGATCAAATGTTTAAAAAAAATGTGCCAAATGGAGCAAAACAACAATGCTTTTGAAGCTCAAAATTTTTTAACAAAATATAGGTTTGCGATATTTAAGTTTGTTTGAAAAATTTCAAAAAATGTGACTTGAGGATCTTTTTTCATTACTTTATAATGTTTCTTAAATGAAAAAATTATAACAAAAATATTTGTTCCAATATATTAATCGTTAAAGTATAATATGAACTTCATTATACCATGTTTTCAAAGCAATGGAAAACTTTCAACTTTTTACAGAAAAAGTTTTCTTAAAGGTTGATTATGGGTACATTTGATCCCTAGATTTCAAAACGGTAAATTCTCCTCCTGAATAGATCGTGATCATTGCTGATTAGGGGAGGAGCGGGCCATATGCGCCTATTAAGCAGAATACTGATTTAATCAAATATTTCATCGAATATGTTTGAAAAAACTTTATACACACTAGAGACATCTGTTTTCTACACATTGGAGTAATTTTTATGTTGAAATCTCCTTCAGTTATTGAGAAATCGATTTTACTATAACTGTTGTCAAAATTGCCGAACCTCAAACCGTGCGGGCTAAATGCGCCTATTTATGTTTAACGCAAAATTTCTGTTTTTTGGCGATATTTTCGTTTAATTTCATTGGAAATGCTAGAAATTAATAACTTCCATACGACAAAGCTGATGATTTATAAAAATCTATTTCTTTTATAATTTTAGAGAATAAAACAAAAGTTAGGGTTGCCTTTAAAAACTTTATTAAATATGTAATGAGATCTTCAATTCTCTCTAAAGATGTTAATTAGAGGTTAATTTCGAAGTTTTATTGATAAAATCATATATTTATTTTATTTAACCTGTTATTTTAGGATAGTGGCATTTTACAAACATGATGGGGGCATACAAAAACACTTTCTTATTTCACTTTCTAAGCGTTTTGAAACCATCATAAAAGCCTAAATTTGTTTAACTTCTAAGGTTCATTTGAGTTTTATACAAAAACCATCCAACTTTTTGTTTTGAGCTTCTTTACGGATAAATTTTAAAAGTCAAAATATTACATCAAAAGGTATCAAAACCTTGTATGAATTTTTAAATTTTTTTCATAAAATTCTTTCCTGCCTTATGTTCAAAGCTTATTACCCTCAAAATGCATTGATTAGATATGTTGTCTTGTTAGCCATTTTGTCAAACAGCCGTAGGGTCATTTAACCCGATAGGCCCATCTAGGATACTTTTCCCCTACAAGATTACTTATATTTATCCAATAACGAATATTTATCCAACACTATCTGAAGAAAAGGGTTGAAATAATTATTTTTTTTTCTTAATTATAGAAAACAGTAAGTAAATATTAAGTAAGTTACGTATGCAATGACAATAGGATTAAGATAAAGTTATAGAATTTTCTTCTTCTGACAGTTATAAATTGACAAATAAGAACAAACATGACCAAAAAAGTCAATTGATATTCTATCTTGTGGTTTTGTTTGGTTTTTTTTCCAAGGATCAGAGCTTCCTGAATAAAGGATCAAGTCTTCATTAATAGAGGATCAAGTCTCCCTTAACTTCAAAAATATCGCAATTTTTTTACTTCCTCGAAAATGCTTCTAGTTCATCTACGGGTACAAGTATAGTTCTAATTTTTGAAACATAGAAACTTGAAGTTACAAGTACGCGCATTTCTCAATCGACAAAGAGAATATGTACTCTGAAAAGAGAACGTATGGTAATCCTAGTTCAGAGAAATGATTTCGACTTAAAATTTAGAGGATTAAATTTATACTTCACGTTCCTTTGATTTTTTTTTATATTTTCAATGTATTTTTTGCAATTCATTTATTTTTTAGAACCAAAAAGATGGTCAAACTACAATAATCAAAACAAAAAAAAATTTTTTTAGAAAAAATGTATCAGTTTTTAGATTTTAATAAAAACATTTTCCGGTTTATTTACCGTATGAGTATGTTCACGTGGACATGACTCAAACCCTTACCCCCTCTCCGTGAAAAAGCGTGAAAATATGCAATCCTCTAACCCAATCTAAGTTTTCCACGTAATTTTTCGGGTACCAGAACCGGCCAGATTGGTCGTGGCCAGGGACAGATGGTCCCGAAACACTTCTCCTATAAATTTTCATCATGTCCAGGTCAAGAGCTTTCTATTCATGTGTCGCAAGTTAAAATCTGATCATTTTGATGATCTTCATTTGTCAACCAATAGAAATTTGAGCTTTACCATAGGACACCGAACCCATAATACCAGACAATCAAGTTATCTTCAGCGTAGTAGATCATCAACCACTCTAGTTCAACGAACAATCTCCTTCATTGTCCTACCAAATATAATAGTTTACTCTATCGAATGGACGAGAACGGGAAGCTGGTTAGACCGATCAAGGCGACGATGGATGGAACGCGTTGCTGTGTGCGGATTTGTGGTGAATTGTCGAGTTCATTCGAATCGCGCAGGGGGCTTCGATAAGGTGATGGTCTATCCTGCATGATGTTCAACGTGGCGCTAAAAGGTGTTATTAGACGAGCGGTGGGCGAAATGCGGGGCACGATTTTCAACTTATCTGCTTTGCCGATGACATTGATATAGTCGGCAGATCATCTGCGGCGGTGGAAGACATCTACCGCAAACTGAAACGCGAAGCAGGAAGGATTGGGTTGATGATTAATACGTCCAAGACGAAGTACATGCTGGCCTGCGGATCCGAGACCGACCGAACCCGGTTGTCCAGTAATAACAAGGTCACGATCGACGGCGACGAGCTATAGATAGTCGAAGACTTTGTCTAAAGTCTGCTTCATTTAATATTGGAACAAATTCTTTTGCTCATTGTGGCGCTCCTAGTGGACGGATTTGGAAACTTTTTTCACCCACGTGTCGGGAAATTCATTACCTTTCACCATGTATTTATGTCATAACACCAAACGATAGCATTTTGTAAACAACCGCCATGGAAGCCAAATGGAGAGATCAAATTGTGCACAGTTTTCTTGAAAATCCATTGTTGTCGGCATCGAAGCTAGCTAAACAGCTTAAAATGCCCAGAAATACCGTATGGCGTGTTATCAAGCAGTTCAAGGAAACATTGACGACGGCTCGGAAGCCGCATTCGAAGCGTCGGAGTGGAACTGTCGACCGGAAACTGCGTGGGAAAGTCATCAAGGCCGTCAAGAGGAATCCCAATCTTTCAGACCGCGATTTGGCCAATAAATTCCAGGCCGCTCACAGTACGGTGCGACGAATTCGTCTCCGGGAAGGAATAAGGTCATTCCGAGCCAGCAAACAGCCAAATCGGACGCTGAAGCAGAACAATGTGGCCAGAATCCGTGCTCGAAAGCTGTACGACCAAGTGCTGACCAAGTTCGACGGATGTAAAGTCTGCTTCATTTAATATTGGAACACAAACAATTGCGTGTAGTTCAGTCATTTATTAACGAATTCATAATTTGTTTTTCATACAAATGTAGCATTTTCTTTACTCTTTCATAAAAAAAATTAAAAAAATTATTCATTGCTGTTTCGAAAAAATTCTCTTACTCGTACTCGTAAGAAAACTGTGCACAATTTGATCTCTCCGTTCGGCTTCCATGGCGGTTGTTTACAAAATGCTATCGTTTGGTGTTATGACATAAATACATGGTGAAAAAAGTTTCCAAATCCGTCCACTAGGAGCGCCACAATGAGCAAAAGAATTTGTTCCAATATTAAATGAAGCAGACTTTATCTCGGCTCACTGGTGACCGCAGACAATGACACCAGCCGTGAGATCCGGAGGCGAATTATCAGCGGAAGTCGTGCCTACTATGGACTCCACAAGCAACTGCGGTCGAGAAGACTCAGCCCTCGCCCAAAGTGTAACCTGTATATGACGCTCATTAGACCGGTTGTTCTCTACGGGCACGAGACATGGATATTGCTCGAGGAAGACCCGCGTACACTCGGAGTATTCGAGCGACGAATGTTAAGAACCATCTTTGGCGGCGTACAGGAGAACGGAGTGTGGAGACGAAGGATGAACCACGAGCTCGAGCGACTCTACGGCGAACCCAGTATCTAGAAGGTGGTGAAAACTGGCCGGATACGCTGGGCGGGACATGTTACGAGAATGCCGGACGACTGTCCTGCAAAACAGGTGTTCGCTACGAATCCGGTAGGAACAAGATGAGCAGGGGCGCAACGAGCGAGGTGGTTAGACCAAGTGGAGCGTGATCTGGCGAACGTGGGATGCCCGAGAAATTGGAGAACGGTTGCCATGGACCGAGTGAATTATAGGAATTATGTTCGTCAACTTATGTTGTGAGACGGTATACTATGTAAATAAAATAAAATCTATCGAATCAAAATCATCAACAATCGATCCGACTTCAAAACAAATTTGATACAATATCTCAAAGGAATTCATGTTCGATAACCACCAACCATCGTATCAGTCATAGTAATTTTAATTTTGTTTTTCGTTTGCCTTTAAACATTATTTTCAGTTCAGTTTTTTTTAAATTTAGATTTAAGACAGCCTTAGAGTTATTATTTTTAAATATATTTTATCCTAATTTAAATTTTGTAAATTTTTGTTGTACTCTGTGAATCTCTTTAAAGGATATATTTCCACTAAGATTCACACGTTAACTTAAATGTAGTTTTTTTCTTTTCTTCGCATATAGCCTTTAAAAAAAATTGATTCCCAGCATAAGTAGAGTCTTGTTCGCGATTGCCATTTGTATGCTGTCGACATGTCTCAAGAAAAAAAAATACAACACACAGTAGAAATCAGCTGTTACGTCATACCTGTCATAGCTGTTACGTTTTACCCTCTAAAATCACTGGGCCAATGGAAATCCGGAAATTCTAAATTTCAATTTAATTCAAATTACTAAGAATAGCTTAAAACGTTGTGATCTGGTATTAAATGTCTATGAGGAAAATTTTTTTTACCAATAATTGATTTTCTGAGACGAGGCGTTTTCAAGTCCTACCAGAAAATCGATCTTGGATTTTTTAAAAATAAGTGACATCAGATTCCGACATTTTATGCATTTCAAGGTCAATTGGCATAAAAATTAAAATTTCGATTTTTCCGTTTTACTTTGGCCCCCCCTTAGATGATCTGTTAGGGACTAAAAATAGAAATAATGAGGCACCCCTTAATCAAGTCCGGTTGAGCTGAAATTTGAACACGTCAATTTTATGGGTTTGGGTTTATGGGTTTATGGGTTTTATGGTTTATGGGTTTGGTCGTATTGGTCAGTGTAATTGCTTGAAAGTTGAATATTTTTTCTAAAAAACCTAACATGCAGACAAACAAGTGATAATTAAAATTTTAGAACTAAGTTGGTATAACGTGAAAATAATTCAGACATTTAAGACTTATAATAGATTTCTCACATATCCTAAGACGAACGACTAAAATGAGTATAAAAAATGCAGGAAAGACAAAACATGTGATTACAGGGAGATTAATTCATTCGTTTCACAATTAGAAATCGAGAATGTCATACACAAATTATATGTAAGTAGTCTGAGAACAGAGTACATTGGCCAGTTTTACGTGTAAATTTGAAACACAACTCTTGTTTTCTTACCTTGATTAAAGTTTTTCGATTTTTTTCTTAAAATGGTTATTGAACGATTTGTTAAGAATTAAATTGGATAAGAGTGGATAATTTATATCTGTAAACTATTGAAAATACACTAACAGTTGTTTAAAAAATGAGTTTTTGAACGATTCTGGATTTAATTTATCATAAAAATGTCAGATTTTTCGCTTTAACTTTCGTTAACAGAATTAACAGCAGCAAAAAGCTTGGAAAATATTTTGATAGATTTACTTCGGCCGTTCTTTACATAGATAGTTCGAAAAAAAAATGTATGTTAAAATCTCTTATCAAAACCCAATGAACAAAATTATATGACTAATTCGATAATCATTGATTCAAACCCTGTAATCAATCATCGCTCTGTTCTGATAATCGAATCATAAATGGATGAGCCACATTGGGCCGTATCCACTAAAGCGGTAGCCTAATTAATTCCGTAATCCAAGAGCATTTGCATAAAGAAACAATATTCATTCCCCATAATGTGTTCGGATTAGCAGCACCACATCAATGCCTGCCTGCCGTAAGGTGATAGGATTGGAGGACTGACTGAGAAGATTTGCTGCCGATCATTTCGTCGCCTTTTCTATCAACAGCTCAGTCGTCGAAAACCAGCAGCAGCCAGCCCTCAACAGAATCCAAAATCATTCAAAGAGAGACCCAACACAACCAGTCAACAAACAACACACGCCAAAGTGTTTGACAAAATTGCTGCAAATTGTTATTGCAGCCGGCGTTCAACCTCATCGGCATCTTTATTCATTTGTAGGAGCGACACCAACAATGATGGCACGATCCAGTACAGTGGGTTGGTTGTTGAGGATTTCACTCACTTACGTGTTTATGTTTTATTTATCTACTTAGTAGTACCTACGTAGCAGCAATTTAAGCCCACCGGGGATACTTTGGAGGATGAATATTTATGCACCTCACATACGAATGCATCAGCTCCTAAACGAGGATTATGATTGAAGTTGTAAGCATAAGGATAGAGGAAAATGTTCATCAGAAAAATGCGACAGTAGCTTGAGTTATGAACATGGTTTAATGCAAAGCTGATAAAGATGTCTTTCTTTTTATCAATAATATTTAATACTTACAAGTTCATCCGTTTGTAAGAAACGTGTGACGCTTTTGATTTTTTTATTTTAATGTTTCAAAATATAAGCATTGAATTCTCATGAATATTTGCTTTTTGAACTCTAGGGTTAGAGATCAATTCTAGCGTAACATTTAAAAAGGGCGAAACTGCCAAATGTAAACAAATCGAGCTAACGGTCATTCCGGATGCACGCGGTTGCACTTCATCTAATAAACGCGGTTTCATCTTAAAATCACATAAAACTTTCAAAAAATTGATAAAATTCAATTGGGCGAAACTTCCTGTTGATGCATTTTCGTTGGAACGTGAAGTTACGCCTATTCAAAATAGAGTGAATTTTTCTATTCGTGTAGGGCCAATAGGCGTAACTGAGTTGACCGTGTGTGACAAAACGGCCTAATTAGTTTTTGCGTGTAGGACGAATGGGCGAAACTTCAAAACCAAAACAAAAACGGCCGATCAATTGGGCGAAACTTGCAAGCGTAACTGGAATCGAAAACAATTAAAGGGCGAAACTCGAAAATCTCTGAAATTAAGCGAAAAAAGTTAAAGTTCTTTATAACCATCGAACAATAAGGGAATATAATGCACATTTTTCAATGTTGTTGAACAAAAGGTGGTCGATTTTTTAAATAGGATTTGAATAGGTGTTCCGAATTTTCAAATGCGTTTTTCTCGTTTCGAGCAAACTGCTAGTTTCGCCCTTTTGAAATGTTACGCTAGAATTAAACCCATAAGGGGGCATCCATAAATTACGTAACGCTCCTAAGGGGGGAGGGAGTAACCTCGAGCGTTACGAATTGTGACATAGGGAAGGGGGGGAGGTATGCTCATCGTTACGTAACGATTTTTTCCCAAAAATTTCAGTTTAATCGCCGCTATTTTGATGTCATGCTAATTTTTGCAGAATGATAAGCAAACCAAAATCAGATAAAAATTTGTAAGCTTCAACATGATTGAAACTGTTTGTAACCTTTCCTCTTCAAAAATTCTGAAATAGACTGTATTGAATATCCGTGAAATACCCGTTGGAAAACAAAATGTTAGGTACATTTACCCCCAAGAACTCAATTCAACCTTAATACGGAAATTTTACAATTTTTTTCTCAATTGATTTTTTTAAAAGCAGATTTGATTATTCCAACAATAATACTAACTGGAGTGGACTATATTTTTTGCATAACTAGTTATGCTTCTTGA